>NC_133389.1:65461794-66086794 GCF_047511655.1 Castor canadensis
GATGAAATACATGGCCATGCATCCACTGACCCAAGAGCAAGGGCCTCAGCTAGGGTCCCAGATGTGCTGGAGTGAGAGCTGGAAAGATAGACAGGCAGGAGGTAGCCAGGGAAGTCATTGAAGGTAAAAGAGTCATTGTGTCCAAAAATAGAGAGTTGTGTGATGGTGCCTGGAGTGACCTCAAAGCCAGGTGCTGCCCAGCCTTGGTGTTAAGGTACTCATACCCAAGACACAAAAAGCCAGGTACCTCACTGTGCACCTGTGATCCCAACTACACTAGAGGCTGAGGTGGGAGGATATGAGTTGTAGGCAGCCTGGGCTACATTGGGAGACCCTGTCTCGAAACAAAACAAACCAACCACAGAGAAGGCGTAATGGAGCGTCTGTGGCAGTATATTTGCTCCACTGCCAGAGGGACATTGAAGCTCCATGCTTTCCCTGTGAGCAAAAAAGGCCATCAGAGCAACCACAACAATACATTTTAATAAAACAAATGAACAGTTGGAGTTTGAAAAGACAACATCCCTCCTCCAAACCCACGTACACACTTTTTATAGAGTCCATGGTGAGCCCTACCCCATGGGTGCTCCAGTACCACAGTAGCCATCCCCCAAGTTGCCCACACGACCCCTGCGTGTCCCCCACCTCAACACGCTGAGCCATGTGTCTTTTGTTTCTGGAGAGCAAGGCTCATCGCTGTTCCTCAAGTTAGATGTGGCTTCATGAGAACTCTTGCTAAGAAGTCTTCCATCGAAGTTAACTGGAGCACCTGCTCTTTTGGAGACTCTCAGGTACTGCAGCCCCGCACAGGCTCATGTTGCCTATGAGAGGTGGACACAGATGACAAAGGTCCTGACTAGGGAAATGACAAGGACTCTTGAGGTCGGAAGTGCTCTGGAAGCCCATTGGTTGGTTTGTATTGTGCCATAGTCACACTCAGGGTAAATGCTTGTCCCCATGAAAGGCTTCTCATGTAGGAGGTGACATTTCATCCACATCAGAAGGGAGAACAGCAGGCTTGAGAAAGGCTGGCACTGAGCTTTAAGTTGTGTGATGCCACACTTGGTGTGTGACAGTTCCAGAGGGAGGGCAGCGATGACGGAAACAGGCTAGGTGTGGCCTGACCTTGTTGGTTGTGGGGTTGGCTGGCTGCTCTTCCTCATACACCATACAGGAACAGTTGGTGAGGGCCTGGGTGTGGGCTCTGCTTGGAGTCGCTCGGGGGCTGATTCCTTCTCCCAGTTCTCTGAGCTGTCAGCACCACACATGGCGGCTATGGCAAGAGGGATGGGGTGGCATGAGGAGAAGAGGCATGTCCTTCTGAGGATGTGGTGTAGAAGATGCAGGAGCTGCTCACATTCCTGTCCTCTTGGTTGGAACTTGCATACCCAGCTGCCTGAGAGGCAGCGTTGACTTTCTAGGTAGCCCTGTGTCTTGCTATAGTGTGGGGGTTGTGTTCCAAAACGGAAGAAGGAGGCTGAATGTCTGGGGTCAAGTTGTCACTGTCACAAAGCCAAATCCAGAAGTTTGACATCACCTCACAGTGTGCTGGGGCGAATGCCAGGCACATCTGGCTGTGTTATGGTGAGGAGAATGGATTCTAGTGCCTAAAGCAGACTGGGTCTGGCTCTAGGACACAGGACTCATGGACCATGCCAGAGGATGTAGGCTCAGTATTACCAGTAAAAACCAAGAGAAAAGAGACTAGGTGGTCAGTATTCATTTAGACATCAGTGGTCCTGTAAGAAACATGCCTTTCATTCATTCGTGTGAAGATTACCATAGACACAGCTCCACCCACAGGGAGGACAGTAGGCAGCCCAGAAAAACTGTTGTGGAGCCTCTGCTGTCACAGGACTCATGTTCCAGTGAGACCAGCACAGGCAGCAACAATACACGCAGGACAACTTCAGATGGGAGCCAGAACACAGGCAGGCCCTGGGCAGAAATACATTTGGCTGTGATCAGCAGGGAAATCCAGGACGGCCAGAGGAGAGTGACTTGGGTGCTCCATGGGAGGTGAGATGAAAGGTAGGCGAGCGCCAGAGGTGTAGGACTTGGCGGTTGATTCTGAGAGCAGTGGGAAGAGCCCAGTAAAGTGATCTGACCTGTGTCTCAGACCCTCCACCAGCTTCTGCATGGAGGCACTGAGTGGATGGTGGAATACGGGACTGTTTTCATAGCTGCTTCCCAAGAGTGGACACTGCTAGAGTGAAACGTGAAGCCTATGCCCTTTCTGACAGAGTCCTGTGGGGAGGTCCCTGGAGGCACTGGTTCAAATGCAGATCCTGCACCTGCCCTGCCTACCTCATCAGAACATTCCAGGTTCCTTGTGACCCTCCTCTTTCATGAGAATGGCCCTTGTCCCTTGTGTCCATGGAACTTGTCAGAAATGTTGATCTCAGACCCCAACCCAGACCTGCACAACCAACAGCCATTTTCAAGTTCCCAGAAGCTCTTGTGCTGTATCCACCAGTTAGTGTTTTTCTCTCTCTAACTGGCACCCCCCCACACACACCACAATGCTGATAGACCCTTCCCCTGCTCCCAAATCACCCTAGCCATACAAGATGGGAGTGTAGTGCCAAACAGCCTGCCTGGGCTAGCTCAGAATTTAGGATTCCTGGAGGATGTGAGGTAGATGTGAGGAATTTATAAACAAAGAACCTGTGGATATTCGTTTGGTGAGGTTGCTGTATGCAAAGTGGTGTTGTAAGAAGATTAATGTGGTGGCAATGGGCAGGATATTGCAAATACAAGACAGCGGAAGGCCAGTGGAGGCCAGCAGGTAGCTGCAATTACTGAACTGTGGGAGGCCGCTTTATGCTTTGCCTTTTGTATTACCCATCACACTGAATCGTCTAGAATATGTATCTGTTATTTTTGCTGCCCAGATTTTAAAAAACACCACCACCTGTCTAGGCTCAGTGTGGGACTGGCCCAGACTAGGGTGGGCAGTGAGACAGAGGCAAGGAAGAGTGATTGCTGGCTGCTGAAAGTCATGGTTCCACCTGTTCTTCTCCCCCCACTCCCCCAACTCTGGTATGGGGGTTTGAACTCAGGGCCTACACCCTGAGCCACTCCACCAGCTCTTTTTGGTGGTTTTTTTGAGATGGGGGCTCGTGAACTATTTGCCTAAGCTGACTTCAAACCACAATCCTCCTGATCTCTGCCTCCCAAGTAGTTAGGATTACAGGTGTGAGCCACTGGCACCTGGCCTGCCTGGTTCTTTTAAGAGTCTGTTTGCACACCCCCTCCCCTCTGAAGACCACCTCCACTTGAGCATCAGATAGTGCTTACACAAAGAAGCTTGTAGGATGAGTATCACAGTGGGTAAAGGATGTCAGGTCTGGGTAGCCTGGGCAGTGATGGTACTTTTGAAAGCAGGAGCTTTGAGTGGTGGCTGGTTTTGGAGAAAAGATCTCAGGTTGTCTTTAGGTGTTTTAACTTTGTCATCCTGCTGAGGGAGACACCAGGCTGTGGACAGACAGAAATGGAGAAGAAAGTAAAGGTGGCATTTGATTTCAGACCCTAGAGCCAGTCCTTCCTGAAGCCTCCAAAAACTTAATGTTTGGGTCTCCTGGGGTTCCTGGAACCACATCAGGCCAGCGGAAGATGCCACTCCATCCTCAGCCATGTATTTAGCTGTAGTAGGTTCAGTCCAGATGTGTTGTCAGTTCACAGCAGCAGAGCCTGCACCTGAGCTCAGCCCTGGGAGTCTAGGGAAGCCACCGCCCCCTCACGTGTCCCTCTGAAATTACCACTGCCACTCGGGCCCGCAGCAGCATCAAGACCCAGCTTCCATCTCTGCAGTAGAGTCCAGCTCTCCCAGGTTTCTCAGCAGGAACACTTGCAGTCTGGATTCACTAGCATATCTCATAGCTCAAGTGGTAGAGAGCCTGCCTAATTAAGTGGAGGCTCTGAGTTCAAACAACAAAAAAAAACCCTAGGTTTTTCTTTTCCTCCAAAGAAAACTTGTTTCACAGGTAGGACAAAATAACTCCAGTAAGTCTGTCTTGTAAAAAGAATAGTGGTTGGGTAATGAAGGCTCCCCAGAAGCTGGGCATGACATTCAGCCCTGACAGTAGGTCAGTGTGGTTCACGGACCCTGGCATTCAGAGTCGGCCTCAGGCATGGAGAGCTCAGGGAAGAGGAGGCCTGCAGTTTACCATGCCTCCGTGCTCTCGTTCCAGATCATCAGAAAGGCACTTACTGAGGACAAGCATGTCTCAACAAAAACATCCGCTGCAGATCTTGTCACAGAAACAGATCACCTCGTGGAAGATTTAATTATTTCTGAATTGCAAAAGCGGTTTCCTTCACATAGGTGAGTGCTTTCCGTGGAGAACACACCCCAGTCACACTTGCCATACTCATGAAAGCCAGGCCCCTTTTGTCACTGAGGGGAAGACGTGCACACTCAGCTGCCTGCTCCAACTCCTGGTCCTCCTATTATAGGGGAGTTAAAGTGACCCTTGTTTGTATTCTCTTCACTGTTGTCTTGACAACATGTCCACATGTCACTTTACAAACCCATGCTCAGGGAAGCTCCTGCACCCCCACACTAAGACACTGTTTCTGGAGGGAACTGGCAGAAGCCTGACCCACCTGAGGAGCCTGGGGTAGTGACATCTTGGCAGCTGTGCCTGCTCAACTACCCAAGGACTTGTACCAAGGTGGGACACAGGGTGGATTGTCAGCTGTGTGGGACCTCAGTGCCCTGCAAAACCACGCAGTGGGATACCAGGCACCTCTCCCCCGAGAAGGCCTCTTCTCTAGAGCTGGAGATCTTAATCCTTTTGGGGTCACCCTGTAGAGGATTTGATGCAAGCCATTCATCTTTTCCTCAGAAAAATTAAAATACACAGCATTTTGCATATAGGTCCAGGGGAGCCGTAGGCCCCAAAGTAAGACCTCTTTAGCTCAGGGACTCTGCGGCTCTCCCTCATCCCGGAATTCTGCAGAGCAGATTGTGAAAACCAGTCTCTTGGATGCAGGGGGCTTCTTTTCCTCATGTGGAATCAAAGATGGTGGTTTCCTAAAACTGAAATAGCAGTCACTGGATTTCTGGACATAGATAATCCACATTTGTGTGGGTTTAGGTGACAGAAATATGGAAGTGTCATTGTCTGTTCCCCACGTGATAGGCTTCATACATACCCCCACCCCATGCCATCCCCGCCACTACCCAGTGGATAAATACGCAAACCAAAGAACAAGTCAAAGTGAAAACATTGACCTTCTCCTTTGTTCCCTTCTGACTAGTTAGGTTATCTCAAAGTTACCAGCTTTCCTTATATGCACTCACAGCCCAGTAATTCCAGCACTCCAAAGGTGGAGGCCAGTGTGGGCTACACAGCAAGACCTTGTCTCAAAAAGAAGTTCTGTCTGCCGTGGGTCATGCTTGTTTTGCTTTGTTGACAACCTCTGCGTCTGAGCTTCTCTTATTTCCTATTTCTTTAGTTAGTTTGAAGTCAGGACTCTTGGCATATGCTATAACATTTATAAACTCAAAAATATTTGTGTTTTTACCTTTTTGTTTTCTTGTGGTGCTGGGGATGGAACCCAGAGTCTCAAGCATACTGGTCAAGCACTGTATCACTGAGCTATATCCCCAGCTCCAATTTTTAGCTTTTTAAAGTCTAATTTTAATAGCAATGTTAAAAGAATTTATCATACAGCTTTTATTCTTTGAAAGGAAAAATGCTACAATAACCAACCAGCTCTTTTTAGGTGCTCTATTAACTGCTTTGGCCTGGAGGTTTCTATGGTAACTGTAATGGCTGTGACAAGAGTGAGGGTGGCTCTTCTCTTGGGGGTCTAGTAAAGGATTTGAAGTCACCACAAGACTGGGCACAATGATGTTTTCACGGCTTCTGGTGTGCTTCAGTCAGATTACCCAGATAAACTGCTTTCTGACATTGCAGGCCCTCTCATACATATGTGCCAGCAGCGGTTGCTAGTGGTTCAGATCCACTGTTGTGTACATGGATGGAGAAGACTGCATTTATAGGCAAATGTAAATATCCACTGCTGCATATGCAGGGAAAAGCTAATGTATTATGGGGTGAGCAGAGATCCCCTACTTCCATCCTGCAGGGACCACTAGGCTCCTGCCCCTTTGGAAAACTGACCCAGAGCTGAGTGTGAGTTAGACTCACCTAGAACCTTCTCCAGCAGGCTTGAGTCAGGCTCCATCTGGGGGACACAAATGCCCATCTAGGAATCAGTGACTGAGAGCTGTGGGTCCCAAACTCCATCCACATGTGGGTGCTGTCCTGTGCTCAGACTCTGGCCACTCCACAGGCACTGCCAGGCCCCTTGCCACCCATTACTTGCTCTGGGACAGGACTGAGGCTGCATGCTGATGCTCAGTTTGCTTCAAAAATTCAGATTAAGTAAGGATATTTTCAACATACCTGTGTGAAGTTTGGTTTTTGCTCACAACTAAGATTTTAAAACCAAATGGGTATGTAATTTATTTTAGATCATAGATGAATTGATAACTTTGCAATGAGAGAAAAGATATATATGTATTATAATGAACATGTTGCATTTTTCTGCTTTCACTAAATTTAAATATTTCCTTTAGACAGTATGTTAGCATAAGGTTACCTGTTCTTTTCTGTAAGGAAGAACTTTGATTCTGAGCTTTTGTCCTTCCTTGTTTTTAGTCTTTCATGAAACAGTATTGAGATGGAGTGCAGCTATCTTTGTTTTTAATAAAATAAAAAACAACCTGATTTCCTATAAGTTTTATTATTTTGTTTTACTCATTCATGAAATCCAAAATCTTGGGTCCCTGACCTGGAAGGCAGGCACAAACTGAATTAAATTGCTATAAGGTTTAAACTTGCCTCTGCCTGCAGCCCTAGCAGCTTTGGCAAATCACTGCATTTCTCAGGGACTTGAACTCCTCACTTATGAGTGAGGAACCAACGAGGCCCCAGCGTCTACCGTGTAATATGTTGTAATGGCAGAAAGCAAACCCACAAAGTAAGGCTAGGATTTTACTGGAGTGTGCTGTCAGTGTTGACCACCTAGCTTACCTCAGTCCACACCCTGCTTTGTTGTACTCCTGAACCTGCTTTCAGTTGATAATTTTGAGTTAGGTCCAAGTATACTTCTACCTAGTGATGCACTATACCCAGTGCATCACTGACCTGTTAATAAGACCCTGTTGTCATCCCTTTCTCCTGAGCAGCCTTGTCTGAGATTGTCCAGGTTGGTTCAAGCAGGGAAGAAGGTGGTAGCTTGAACTGCTTGCTCAGTGTGTTCAGCCACCTTCTCTGACCCTTGGAAGGATGTGGTAAACTGGCACCCTGTGGTCTGCTCAGCACAGAGCAATGTCTGTTGAGTGCATGAGTGAAGTGAACATAAAGCAGAGTCCTTGATGCAGGAGCAAACATGTTCCCACTGCCATCAGCTTGACTTTTGCTTCCAGTAATTTCCTCATTTTGCTTTGCTCTGGACTCAGGTCTTCCCAGGGAAGTGCCTGGGTATGTATGTGGTGGTGGTGGGGGTGGGGGGCGGCGTGCAGCTGGCATTGGACTGCAGTTCAGGAGGGTAGGGCCAAATAGCATCAGTCATTTCCTTACAGGCTGAGGAGACAATCCTGACTTTCTTGTAACAGAGTAAACACACTCAGTAGCCAGAAAAAAAAAAGTCTTAGAAGCACTTGACTGTCAAAACTACAAGGAAGGTAGGTTTGTTACAACTACTTTAAAAAAAGGAAAGTAGTAAAGTTATTCAGCAAAATGTAACCTTTTACCAATCTTGGGACCTTAGCCCACTTGATATTTTCCTCTTGCCTGTTAGATAGGGTTATGAAATGTTCCTTGAGCTCCCTAAATTAAGTTAAGCACGTTGGTTTGTTTTTTTTTTTTTCCTATTTGTGTTATGGATTCTGTATAGATGTTCCAACAAAGGTTCACATGCACATCTGTCTAGAATAATGTCTGCAGAGTGGCTGTCCCACTCCCCCTGCAGAGAGCTATAGAATGCTCTCTCCCCTTCCTGAGATACTTGCTTCCAACATGAAGAAATCAGGTTTATATGATCAGATATGTACTTATGTTTACATTTAACTTACAGGTCTAGCTTCCACATATGAGGGAAAACATGAGACCAAAGGAAGTATTTTTGATGCCTTGAAAACCTGGAGTGGCTCATGCTTCTGATAGCCATAAGTGACCCTGCCCTGACTGCTGCCCACAGGTGTGAGGCAAGCAGGGAACTGAGGAATGTGCCCCCACCTTCTCACAGGCAGGTGGGCCAATTTGCAGAATGGACAAAAAGGAGGGCAAAGGGCATGACTAAAATAATCAACTGCTGAAAAGGCCCAGGATGACCACAGTGTCTCCATCAAAAAGTGCCACGTGCAGAGGAGCATTGCTAACTGGAGCCTTACAGTGACCCCTGGCCAATGTCCCACACATTTGTCCTATGAATATGCAGCCCGGATGGCTCCACCTGCCCTGAGAGACCCATGGGCAAGCCGGCTGGGCTGCCTGGTGGATGGGTGCATCAGGCTGGACGTTTGGGCCCACAGACATGCACTCCCTTCTCCTTCCTGGCCCAGAAGCTTCCTCTCTGATTTCCTACTTGAAATCAGGTTTAAAAAGAAGGATTTCCCATCCCTCCTCACTTTCCTGGAAACTTTGTGTTTGCATTTCTACTCCTTTGACTCAAGCCATATCTTTTTGCTGCTTTTATCAGCTTTGTACCCAATTTGAGCTTTGGCACCTGCTCCTTGTAAGTGTGCTTTTAGGGTGTGGTGTGTTTTCTTTAAAAATATTACAAACTACTTTAGGAGAGGAGAACCATGGAGCTGCAGAAGATGACGTTAAAAACAGTATTAGTTCCTTAAGACTGGCTAAGAAAGTAACAGAGCAAATGGCACTTACAGTGCCACCTAAGTAGAATGGTTCTCTGTGCAAAACAGCTGCTGGGCTCAGGTGCCCAGGCTTCCCTACGCTGCCCTTGCATTGGTGCACCTAGCAGTTCCATCTGTGCTTGTCTGGGGAACACCAATCTCTGAGCATGGGCTCTACTTGGCACATCTGAGTCACATGTCTAGAGGCAATGGAGGGACTGACTGATGGGGGAGGCAGCTCCCAGGAGGAGGAAGCACACTGTGCAGCTGGAGTTCCTGGGTCTCTTCTGCCTTATCTGTCCATAGGCTGAGCTCCAGAGGCTAGGCCAAGCTGCCTGAGCTCTCCAGCCTCTGCCCAGTACTGCCCAATGCTGCTGCCAGCCTTGGCAGTCATGGGTTTTGCCTGTACTACCCACCATGACAGCCACTAGGCTTACGTAATTGTGGAATACTTGAATTTAGTTAGTGAGAACTGAACTAAGAAATTTTAAAGGATTTATTTAATTTAAATTTAAACAGCCACATATGACGAGTGACTGCTGTGACAGGCAAAGCAGTTACAGAGGTTTCCATTCTGTCTTGTCATTTGCAATAATGTATTGTCAGTCTTGTCTGCAAGCTCACTGATGCCAAACCTTAGGGCACATGGTTCCTACGGGGAACGTGGATCCAGGAGAGCTCTGAGGTAGATAGAGGGCAGCTGTGGATGACCATGATTGATAATGCACCAAATGGCAGCAGTAGGGCAGGAAGCAGTTATTTTTTACTCATTTTTACTTCTGAGCAAAAATTCGTTCTCTGGAGGTCTCCGTTTTCTCTTGTGTGGGTGTGGATAGAGCAGGAGAATGTAGTGGAAAACAGCAGAGCTCTGCGTTCATGTTCAAAACCTGTGTGTACTCAGGACGGGGCCTGGTACAACTGCTTCCACACTTGGGACAGTTTGGGATGTAGTCCAACAATGCGTTGTGTGCTTCAGATATTGCCTACTCTATAGCTGAGACACCTCCGAGAGAGTCTCCCAGGGACCAGCTCACAGGAGGCAGGGCTGTGAGGCAGACTTGGCCACAGGAAGGGATGAGGAACTTCCTGGATTTTGGTCTGAGCATCTGCGTTCTGGTGGAACCATGTGGAGAAAGCCAGGAGTTCCCTTTTATCCAGGTTAATCTTAAGATCTTGCTTTTCTTGTTGGGCTCCTAACAGGAAGATGGTGTGCTTATGGAAGGACAATTTAAGGAGACTTTTCCACAGAGGGCCTCATTACAAAGGAGGGGCTGGCTTGGGGCCCATTGCAGAGAGTGCAAGAGCCCGATGCTGGGAGCAGACTGCCTGTTCCTGAAGGAGGAGTGTTGAGGTCACCCAGAGGAATAGGGACTTCCATTCCTGCTTTCTCCCAAGCTAGAGACCAGAGAGGGGAGGGTAGAGGAGTTTCCATGGGGAATGGGATATATAGGGCCTGTGGAGTGGGTGACAGACCATTGTCACCTATCTGTGTCAGTGCAGGTGACAGTTAACTCCTCCATGCCCCCCGCCCCAGCACGGCCAGTAGGAAAGCCAAAGCAGAGCCTGGGCCCTGCTCTGCAGGCCAGCACTCCTCACCTTCTCTATGTCTCACTGGCCTCTTTGCTCCAGACTTAAGTGAGAGCAGAGTCTAGCTTTTCCTCTGTGGGATCTGTGGTCGGGTGCTCTGTGCTCTTATGTCTTTCCACCTGGTCTGCTCCATTTCCCTGGGCTCTTCCAAAACTCTGACATTGAGGACTCACTTTGGGGTTGGGGTGGAGATTGAACCTAGAGCCACATGCATGTTACACACTCTACCACCGAGTCACACCCCCACTCTGTCACTGTTTTCTCACTGGGTCAGAGGGCTGGCAGACAGATTGAGAAGGTGATGATCTTTGGAAGACTCTGCATGCTTGAACTGGAGAAACCATCACGAGATCTCTTTGCCGTGCCTCCTCTTTCTTAAATGCAACCAGAAGCAACTTGAGGCACGTTGCCTTGTGTTCCTAGTGTGCTTTCTCAAGCTGAGCCCCTGCCCCCGGCAGGTTCATTGCAGAAGAAGCCACGGCCTCGGGGGCCAAGTGTGTGCTCACCTCCAGCCCAACCTGGATCATTGATCCCATCGATGGAACCTGCAACTTTGTGCACAGGTGAGCAGGAGCTAGAAGTGCCTCCTTGCAGGATTTCACATGTCCTGTAAGTTTTTGTCTTTTCAAAAACAGTGTGTTTGAAGGCAAGGTATATAAACAAACCTCTACCAGGTTTATAGTCTCACGAAGAAGATGATGAAATCTTGATATTTTTTAAAAGGTTTTCTACTCATGAGAGGCTCTCATGAGTATATAAGGAAATCTTGTTTAAAAATGTTTTTGACTGGGGCAGTAGCCCAGGCCTATAACCTCAGCACTTGGGAATGTAGAGGCAGGAGGATTTGGAGTATGAAGCCAGCCTGGTCTACATAGTGAGAACTTGTCTCAAAAAAAAACAAAAAAAAAGTTTTGTTATGTTAAAATGTTGGTTGAATTTGAGAGGAATTATGAGAAGTTCTCCTTAGAAGAAGTCAGGGTTAGAAAAGGAGGCCTGTGCTCACCTGCTGCCGAGCTGAGATACAGTGTGTGGGACATGCTGGTGAGAATTAAGAGTGGCTTTTGGGATGGAATCAAACCTCTTGGGTGCAGAAGGCAGGCGGTTTGGGGAGGTCAGAGGCATTCTTGGAAGGAGCGGAAGGAAACTGAGCTGCAGAGCTGGGGAAGTAACAGACATGACTACAGAAACTCCCTAACAGTGATGAGTGTGGGAGCTGTGTGTATATGTCCATGGCCATGCATAAGTAGCCAAGGATCCAGAGGCATAGAACATGATGTGGCTTCTACCGAGGCAGTCCTCTGATTTGACTGTACCTGGAGCACCCTAGAGAGGCTTGTGTTCTGCAGACAGGGCTGCCCACAGGATCATGGGTGGATAAGAAGCATGAGCAGAACAGGCTGTGGGCTTATCCCTTGTTTGCCTCCATGGTATACTTGTATGTGAAACAATGCCAGGTGCTACTGTGTTGAGCATAACCACTTTCTAAATGAAGTTCACCTTGAGAATCAGTCATGCCTAGACAAGGTGACCCTTTTGAGTCAATGGAGTAGTGCCATCTGGTTCCACCAGGCTGTCACTTCAACTAAATTATGGCCTCTCCTGGGGTTCCCCTCCTGTATATTTCCCTGAGTGAGGTACCTGTGCACTTCTGTCCCACTTGTCATCTAAGGTGAAGGTGCTCATAACGGAGCAATGCAGTGGGCTAAGCTCCATCCCACAGGAAGTGCCACATGTTCATCTGAGGGTCTTTCTGGCTCTGGTGCCCCGTGGCCTCCAGTGTTTTCCTGTCTGTAGCCCTTCAGGGGACCTGGGACTGGAGAGTGAACTGGGAAAAAAGCATCCACCAAAAAACAGGCTCTAGCCTTGGTCTAACAGTTCCAGAACCTAAGGTCACAGCTGTAGTACTTAGTCTGTGCCACTTAGAAAGCCCCGTGGAGCTGAGGAAAGCTGCATGGGGCACATTTGCCTAGGGAGTAGTGGAGGTATATAGCCTGATCTTCAGTTTCCGGACACCCAGTGGTCAGGGCTTTGCTCATGAACATCTAGATTTGTAGTTTTTTTTTTTTCATTTTCTCACTCCTTCCTGTTTTTAAGCAGTGATCTTCTTTACATAAAGGTGATATTATTTTGAGCAACAACAACAAAATCACAAAATAAAACCACAGTCAAACTGTGACATAAAAACTGTCCCTCTAACACTGTGTTTTCCCTGCTGTTCACTGCTGGGAGCTCAAGCAAGAGACAGGGACAGAGGAGTGTTGCCATTGCTAGAAGGCATCTGGTGGCTCAGAGCTAGTAGTCTCGGGCCTGTGATGTTGCCTCTTGGGGCCTCCATGCCCAGCCTGGAATGGGGACTGGCTTTTTGGGGGGTTCCTGCAAACTAGAAATCTGATTATTAAAATCATCCCTAGTTGGGTATTAGATGATCATTGCTGAATTACATCAGTCTTATATGACTTTCAGAACATTGTTTTCTTCAAAATTAACCATCTTACAACATGGCCAGCTAGTCTGTTTATCTTGGAAGCAGTTAGTGAAATTAGGGGAAGTTGTTTTTTATAAAAAAAAAAAACCCTAGCCAGAGTGTAGAAAGGTTCTTATGATTGAGGGAAGGTACCATACAGCATGGACTTTGAGGGCTTTCAATCACATTTCACATGTAAACCATTCTGTTTTCTTTTACAGATTCCCTACTGTGGCAGTTAGCATTGGATTTGCTGTTCACCAAGAGGTACACACGGCCCTCCATTTTGGTTTCAGTCTCTACACTCCTGTTTGGTCTTTGCCATGTATCTTACTCATTACTAGTAAATCCAAGTATATATTTTTCAAGCCCAAGAAAGTAAACAAACACAGACTATTGGGGGTTTAGGGCCTTATGACTGGTGCTCACCCTTCACTGGTAGCTGGCCCGTTTCTGCTGAGGTCTCTTCATGGCTGCTGTGAAAGGCAATGTTCTGAGCAGATGCTCCATGCCAGTCTCCATCTGACCTCTAGAGCGTGTGACCTAGTCACAAGCAAAAAGGAATTCCTATTTTTGGATAACATTTTTAATCTTGATAGTCTATTCTTTTTCATCTCCCCCTGGCTGTTAGTATGAGAATATGGCTCTGTCAGGATTCCCAGAGACCTTCTGAACTAAGCAATAGCATGAGACCTTCAGAAAAGGCATGGACTGGAGGTTCAAGCAAGAGGGCTTATATCCCTGTAGTAACTACAGTCCTAGGTAATTAGGGATGGGAGCTCCATGTCTCTCAAAAGTGGCCCCCCTTTAGAACAGCATGTGTCATTATCATCCTCAATATCAGTATAGATTCTCCAGCACGAAAAGCATACATCTCAAAGAACTTAAGTCAGAGATCAGTAAAAACTTGAATGTTGAAATTTGGGTAAGGCATTGATAATTCAATGTTTTCTCTGTTCCGTATCACAGAGATCAGTGAGTACGGGATTCTCTTAAGGGTTGATGCTCCTGACCACCGGGTTACCAGTAATGGGAGAAAGGGTAACCAGGAAGGAGAACTATGGGCTGTGAAGGCTGACCAGTACTCAGCCTGTCTAGGGCCTTCTGTGTCCATCTCATGTTCCTGGAGACTGAGCACCAGATGTACCTGCTTGCAGTGCTGGCCCCCACCTGCCCCAGCCCTCCTCCTGCTCCAAAGGCAAGGCCAGGATATTTCTTATGGTCTTGAGGTCCCACCTCAGGCTGCAGAGGCCCACACAATTCTAGGGTTGACCTGGACTTGAGCATCCTGGTAGAGCCAGGAAGTGAAGGAGTCAGATAAGTATTGGTTGAGAGCTACCTACAAGCTGTCAGTGTTGACAAATGGTCCCCTCCAGAAACAATTCCGTTTTCTGTAAGTTGGAGCATCCATTCCCAGGTTGTACGTTGAGCTCACCCCACTGCTGGTCACTTTGCTAAGGCATCAGGCCTGGGTCTTATCCTCCAGAGAGATAGCACTTGGCTCAAGCCCAGACCAAGCATGCTTGCACTTGTAGCCCCAACAGCAAAAAGAAGGCAGAGTAAAAGAAACTGCAGTGCTTGGATGTAGTCATGTCACTTTTCTTTTTCTTGTTGTGGGGCTGTTGTCTGATGTTTTGCCACCTGACTCGTGATGCTATGGAATGCTCTGCCTGCTGAGGAATAAACCCCTCTGGACCATCTCTTTGCTCCGTCGAGCTGTCCTTGTGTTCTCTGGTTCTGTTGGCTCCACAGATGTGTCCTCCATTCCTCACATGTCAGCAACCTGGAGGGTATCTTATAGGGTTTGAATAGTCACAAATAACTTTTTCCCCCCAGTTCAAAAAAAAAAAAAAAAAACCCTTTATGAAGAATGAAGCTTTTTCAAGAAGTTTTGGTTACTAATGCTTGATTGTGATATTTTTTAAATACAGTTTTATTAATCTTGATATGTTTTTAAGCATAGTTAGGAAAAGAAAATGTGCTGTCACGTGCAGATCTAGTTTGAAATCTGATTTTCCATTCCTTTTTGGAAAGGTAATTTCTGTCCCATTGTCACTGTGCTAGTCAATGACAAGTGTAGTCCTCATCTTTGCATCACTGCAATTTCCTGTGCAAAACGATTGACCACATTTACTTTCTTCCTGCCCCTGCACCCCACAGCTGGAATTTGGAGTGATTCACCACTGCACAGAAGAGCGACTATACACAGGCCGGAGGGGTCAGGGTGCCTTCTGCAACGGCCAGCGGCTTCAGGTCTCCAGGGAAACAGGTGGGGCTCTTGTGGCTCATCCCAGTTTATTTCACATAGAGAAATGTGAATGGAAAATGCCAAACATCACCATCTCTTGCTGAAGGTTCCATCTCTTGTTAGGGGCATCACTTCCCTGATGGAGTGGGATATTGAGTCCAGTTTGTATCTCAGTGTCTTTGTTCATGTGTCCAGGAGGTTCGAATAGTCTCCTTCTGTGTGCACTCACATCTGTGATCCCGAAGGCTACAATTCCACTCGACATAAGAGTTGGTCTGGCAGAACTGAATGAGCAATCTAGGCCAAGGGCAGAGCATCTGTGGACAGTTTGCCATGCCCACAGGTAGTGCTATCCATGTGTGGTCTGCGGCTCCCAGGGTGTGGATGAACAGTGGTTGGTGTGGAAAGCAGTTCAGTTTCTATAGGAAGACAACCTCCCTGGGGCTGAGTTGTATAAGTAAGTGTTGTTTCCAGGCACCTTAGACGTGCCACTGTAATCCTAGCTCATCCTTATTTTCATTAGTGCAGAACCTCACGGACATTGGTAGCCTGCAGAACTGGAGCACTTGCACTGCCTGTATCTGCATGATGTGACCTGCCCTTAAAACTGGCCAGCTTAGCGTTTTCACACCTCCTTTTGGCCTTCCTCCCACACTTTCCCACATGTGGAACAGATACTGTAGGGGACAGAAAAATATCAAACAAAAGTAAAAAGAGGCCAGAGGAAGAGCAGCTGGAGGAGGGCAAGTCTTTAAAGGCTCGTGAATTGCCACATGATTGGATGTGAAAAAGTAGAGGGGTTATGGATATCGCTTAGTAGGAGAGCATTTGCCTAGCATATGTGAGGCCCTGACTTCCATCACCAGCACCACCAAAAAGAGGAAAATAGTATAGTTCTTCTTCCTTTCTGACTTGTGTGTTTCAGAAGCTGAACATCATAAAGTATCCACAGCCTTAGTACCACAACATTAAGGCTGTCTGCCTTCTCTCCAGCCTCTCCTCTGTGCCCACTGGCCTCTCTTTCTAGACCTCTTGCCTTTGCATCCTGTTTTCCTATCATCTCTCCTCTCTGGCTGAGGCCTGTGTGATGGCCTCAGAGGCAGTGAGGGGAGTAGGTGTGTAGCTACCTGCCACTGCTCTCCACTTGGCCAGGACCCAGCCTGTGTGGAGCTGATCCCACTGTGTGAAGGCAGCTAGTGAGAGATGGGCCAGCAGGACTGTGGGGAGGAGAGGTAGCCACAGCAGGGGCCATGTGTGGTCCAGTGCAGGACCAGGGCAGAGGAAAGGAGAATGCACAGGAGGCAGGGGTGCCAGCAGGACAATTCAGCAGTTTGTGTTCATGACTC
The DNA here is from genome assembly GCF_047511655.1 of Castor canadensis. Lineage (NCBI taxonomy): Eukaryota > Metazoa > Chordata > Mammalia > Rodentia > Castoridae > Castor > Castor canadensis. Next base: position 65,478,315 of record NC_133389.1, read on the forward strand.
CAGTCTGGGATCTGAAGAGTCCCCCAACCCTTCCCCCATTCTCCCAGAGTGTTTGGTTTGGCTGCATCAAGAAGCGTAAGTTACAGCCATGTTCTCTAAGAGGCACCTGATGGGGTAACACCATAGTGAGGAAGCAGGTCAGGTGAACTTTGCTTGGTTTCATCTAATTATGACACCAAGCTGTATTCGCACCCACTTCCTTGTCTTCCTTGTTGGCTGCCTTTGTAGCTCAGTCAGGTGTTGACTGACCCACCCTCCCCAGCTCTGGCTATTTCAGGTCCCACCAGGGTGGGAGTTGGTCTGGCTCTCACTGTACCTGCCTCTGAATAGGTGTCTGGGAACTTGGTAGAAAGGAAGAAGCTGCCATCCCCAGAGGTCCTTACTTACACAGGGTCACCAACTTCTCTCTACACACTGCCATGCTGTGTCCTACCTCTAAGAAGCACTTGTGTTTGCAGTTGTGACTTTGAAAGTCTATTGTGTTGTTTTCAGCCCTGATCATTGGATCTTTCCAGCAGATGAGATGCTGCATGTGCTTTGGACAGCAAGAACTTTGGGGGACTATGCAGACCTGGCTTCGTGTCCTGATTCTGCCTCCTGCTGAGACTGTGCCCAGAGCAAGTTAGGGGACCTTTCAGAACTCCAGTCTTCAGTTCTCATGCTTAAAATGCACATGCTGACAGACAGTAAGACAGTGAGTGTGCAGCTGTCTATGTGTAATACAGCACTTAGGAGGCTGAGGCAGGAGGTTGAGGTTGTGAGTTCGAGGCCAGCATGGTCTACATAGCAGGATCCTGTCTCACCCATCCCCCACCAAAAAAAAGAAAAGTGATTGTGAGGATTAAATAAAATTATGTGTATAAAACATGTAGCATTGGATATCTACATGGTATCCCAAAATGGGAGCCATTATCAAAGAAGAAACATGAGACTCAAGGCTTCTCCCTAGATTAATCAAGTTAATATGCATTGCTATTAGGACGTGTTTCTAGAGAAATTAATCATGAAACACCGTTCACCTTTCTCTCTCTGCTTTCCTGGCTCTCCCCTACTCTACCTTCTAGAATATTTCCTACAATGTTTCAGAAATCTCTTCACCTCTACACTGGGTAAAGTTCAGGGCCAGTGTTTTAGTAACTTTTTCTTTTAGGCAAAATTTTAGACACATGCAAGGTAGATAGTCATTTACAATGAACCCAGCCACCTGATGCTCAGCTCAGTACTTCCCACTTGCAGCTAGTCCTGCTTCCCTGTACCCCCAATCCTGAGCCAAATGGACAAGACCCTGGGTGTGTCCTCACCACTGTAAAAGTAATAATAATATTAGTAGTAGTAATAATGAAAAGTAAAGTACCAGGCATCATGTCACTTTGTAGCTAGCATCAGGGTATATCTCAAAAGTATCCTGGTTTCTCCTTCCAAGACATAATCACAGTACCAGCATCAATCACCACCAAAAATGAAGTATTTTTTAAATCATTCAGTATCCTGACAGTGTTCAAATACTCACTTGTCTCATTTTATAGAAAATAGCCCTTTGTGGCCTCAGTCAGAGCTTGGGGTCACCTTTTGCTCCTGGGTCTCTACTGCTGGCCTTTTCAGTGGATGGAGCTAGGAAACAACTTATTTTTTAAGTAGAAAATGTGTCCTGAGTTCATATTGATGTATGTGTGTATATGCATACATATGTTTTGTTGTTGCAGTGGTGGGGATCAAACCCAGGACCTTACAAGTGCTAAGCAAGAACTCTACCACTGAGCTGTCAGCCCCATACTGATGTTTTTAGTTCAAACACATGACTATAATCTTTTGTACTTAACTCTTCTATATCTTCTTGCCCCATGTTAGGATTACAGGGGTGAGCTACAGGTGCCCAGCTAAAATTTTGATAGTTATGTAAAAAGTACAGTGTTCCAAAGTCAAATGTATAAAACAAAATATATTCAAAGATATTCAGCTGTTCTTCTGGCCCTCTACCCCATTCTCTTTCTTTCCCTTATAGATAACCATTTAGAATATTTTATAGTTTATCATTCTGTTTATCTTAGGTATGTTTTTAAAACAAGCAGCTGTTTCATTTGTTTTTATTCTTTTTTCTGGTATAATTTTTGGTATATAGAAAGGTTTATATTTTTGTTCTAATAACTTTCTTTGTATTAACATTTTTATATAATATACTGAATCTTCTCTTTTGCAGTCAAGCTATCCTCTTCCCAGTGTGTTAGAAGATGGCACTTTTCACTCTGAGTAGCCTCGAGGCAGTGGGCAAGCCTACTCCCTGACCTCAGCCTCTCCCCGTTCTTACCACTTTAGGTGGGTGTGTGCATTGCACAGCCCTTTCCATTGTAAGCCATGTTCTTACCCTATACCGTCATTTAGCCTTGGTTCCCCAGGGAAATGCAAACATAACATCTGACACTCCATGCCACTGTTTCTCCAGTACTTTTGGTTGTGTAAAGTGCATTGTCTCACATGGCATTTCTGAAGCTTTTTGATCTTAGGAACAATCCATTTATCCTCCTGAGGAAATCACTGAAGACACGCAAAGCGCTACCTCTCTTGATACTTATGTATCGGAAGGTTAAGGTTCCTGGCATGGTGGCACACCCTAATGATTTCAGCACTGGGAGGCTGAGGCAAGAGAATGGCAAGTTTGAGGTCAGCTTGAGGTGACTTAGTGAGACTCTGTCTCAAATAAAAAAAAAAAAACTCTAGGAAAGCTTTAAAATACTTATTTTTAAAATGGAAAAGTGCATTGCATGTTTCATGGAAAATAACAAGGTTTCTAAAACACAAGAAAAAGGTACTGAGTTTGAACTTGGGGCTTCGTATTTACTAGGCAGGTGCTCTATATCACTCGAGTCACACCGCCAAAAAATGTTTGGTGTCAAACATTTGGTGACTCAAAAAATGTTTGAGTCACACCCCTAACACAAAAAATGTTTAAAGCCAGGCACAGTGGCTCACACCTGTAATGCCAGCTAGTAGAAAGCAGGCATCAGGAGGGTCAGGTTCACCAACCCAGGCAAAAAATTAGACCCCATATCAACCAGCAAGCTGGGTGTGGTGGTATGCCCTGTGAGAAGAGGATAGGATTCTGAGGCCAGCCCTGGGCAAAAATGCAATACTGTATCTGAAAAATAACTAAAGCAAAAAAGGACTGGGGGCGTAGCTCAAGTCATAGACTACCTGCCCAGCAAGCTCAAGGCTCTGAGTTCAAAACTTACTGCCATTAAAAACAAAACCAAATTTAGTGAGGACTAGGGCAGTGTTTTACTGTCTCCAAATCTTTTTATGTCAACTAGAAGAAATCCAGATTCTCGTATGTGCTTCTGTGTTCAACCATTTATAGCATAGTACTACGAGTTACGAAGAGAACCTGGCCTTAGGGAGACGTGTAGTAGTCAGAAAGGGAAGGAGCATTTTAACCATGTTGCAGATAATTGAGATACTCTCTTTTGATACTAAACCAAAACTTAGTAAGCACTGGATTTTCACGGGTTAGTTGCAATGTGGACTCTGATGGCATAGTGATTTACTTGTTTATTTATTTATTTTATTTTGGTGGCCCTGGGGTTTGAACTCAGGGCCTCATGCTTGCTAAGCAGGTGCTCTTATGGCTTGAGCCACTCTGCCAGCCCTTTTTTGTGGTGGGTTTTTTTGTTTTTGTTTATTTTTAAACCACTGTCTTCCTGATCTCTGCCTCCTGAGTAGCTAGGGTTACAGGCATCTGCACCCAACTGCATAGTGAATTTTTTTTGTACTCAGTTATGTTGAAATCCACTGGGCTGTTTTGTACTTTTGTTTTTCTTGTTTGGTTGGTTGGCTTGGGGTTTTTCTGGTTTTTTTTTTCTTTTTGCTGTGCTGGGGATGGAATCCAGCGCCTTGCTTATATTAGGCAAGCACTCTAGCCACTGAGCTGTACCCTCAGCCCTATCTTAGCTTTGAATGGGTCTTTACCCAGGGATGATTGTGTTGTAACATCGTGAATTGGTCATTTGGAAGGTGGGTTCACAGATTTTCAGCTATTCTAAATGTTGACACATTTCATTATAAAATAATTACAAAAGATTATATTCAGTGATTTCACTATTTGTCTCAGAAGTCTTACTGTTAGGAAGGTGTCCCACTCAGAGTGGTTGATGCAGGTTTTCCCAAGTTCTAATTTCCACTTGCAAGGGTGAATTTTATCATTGGTTATCTTGGCCACTGAAGTGGTGGACTGAATTATTCCTTTTCCTTTTTCACTTCCCAATACCCAAGTCTTAATAACTATAGTTTATCTAAATTCTCTTTGTTTTCTTCCCTCCTTGTCACAAAGAATATTTTTTAAAAACAGTATTTAATGCAATTAGGTTTTTTGTGATGATACTGAAATTTAACCTCTCAGGATCTTCTGCTTGCTAAGCAGGTATCCTACACTTGAGCCATACTCTTTTTCCTTTAGTTATTTTTGAGATAGGGTCTTAGCATTTATGCCCGGCCAGCCTGGACTATTATCATCCTCTTTACACTTCCCCTGCAGCTGGGTTGGCAGGCATGTGCCACCATGCCCAGCTTTTACTGGCTGGCCTCAAATGGCAATTCTCTGATCTCCACCTTCCAAGAAGCTAGGACTATAGGCATAAGCCACCATGCCCAGCACAATTAGTAACTGTTACAGCTTCATCATTCTTAAGTGCACCTGACATTTTTTCCCACTCTGCATGCATGGTGGAGATGCATTTAGGCCCATTGCCTTTGGGCCTGTGTTGAGGTAGAATATCATGGCAGGAGCATGTGGCAGAGGAAACTGCTCACCTCATGATAGCCAGGGTGTAAAGACAGGAAGGGGCTGAGTTCCCAATATCCCCTTCAAGGGCACACCCCTCATCAACCTAACTTCCTCCCACTAGGCCCTCCCAATAGTACTGTAGGCTGGAGACAAAAGTCTGTAACATGTGAGCCTTTAGGGGACATTCAAGATCTAAACTATAGCACCCAAGATTCTAAACAGACTTTTTTTTTCCGGCAGCACTTGGAGTTAAACTCATAACCTCTTGCTTGCTCAGCAGGTACTCTACCACTTGAGCCGTATCACCAGTGTTTTTTTGTTGTACTTATTTTTCAGATAGGGCCTCATAGTGATGCACAGCCTGGACTGTGATCCTCCTCTTTGCGCTTCTTTGTGTAGTTAGGATGGCAGGCACACACCAGTGTGCCCAACCATCGGTTGAGATGGGGTTTCATAAACTTTTTGCCTGGGCTGGCCTTGAACAGCCATGTTCCCAATCTCTGCCTCCCATATAGCTAGGATTACAGGCTTGAGCCACCACACCCAGCTCATGTGGGTAAATCTTAACATTCTAATAAATTTGGAAGAATTTGGGCATGTTTGTAGAAAGACAATGGTATAAGCACAGTCACAGGAACTATATGCTCCAGACATTAAAGCACATTCTTCTCTCTCTGCAAGCACATCTCTCAGTGGTTTGGATCGTGCATGTCCCCGAAAGGCCTGTGTGTTAAAGGCTTGGTTCCCAGCATGGCACTATTCCGGGGCGGGGGGGGGGGGGGGGCGGGGAGGGGGTTAGTAAAACTTTTAAGAGGTAGGGCCTAGATAGAGGAAGTTAGGTCATTGGGGGCACATCCTTGAAGGGGATAAAGGGACCCAGCCCCTTCCTGTCTCTCTGCCTCCCGGCAGTGATGAGGTGAACAGGCCTTATCTGCCACATACTTTCACCATGGTGTACTGGGCTACCATAGGCCCAAAGCCTCAGGGCCGAGCAACCATAGACTAAAACCTCTGAAACCTGTGTGAGCCAGAATAAACCTTTCTTTTAAGTTAATTATTTCAGATATTTTGTCACCATAATGAAAAGCTTATTAATACAGTGTACAAATGGCTTTCTCCTTTTCATTTTAAGATGTGAAATTGCTCTTAAGACAGTAGTACTCTTTGAGACAAAGAGTATTTAACTTATTATTGCTTGACCAGAACAAGGGTTTTCAGACTGTCAGGAGTCAGAAACTTTTTTTTACCTTAAAATCTGTTTGAGAGAATATATAGAGGTGCTTTACATGATAATCTGTTAGATTTTTTTACCTTGGTAAAATATGTAGCGTAAGATTTGCCATTCTAGTCATTCTTTAGCAGACTGTTTAATGGCATTAAATACATTCAAAGTTTTGTACAGCCATCACCATGATGTGTTTCTAAAATTTTATCACCTCAAACAGGAGCTCTAGCCTTTGAGTATTAACTCCCTATTCTCATGCCCAAGGAATCACAGAGTACTTAAAATTAAGTCTGTCTGTCTGTCTTTCTCTATATATACTAGCATTTGATTAGTAAGTAAAATATAGTAAATGTAGCTCAAAGGGTAATAAAATATAAGTATCACAAGAATTTTTCATAACTAGTCAAATGGCATAATATGAGTAGGTAAAGGGCATTACAGTGAATTACATTTCTTTTTCTTTTATCTGAAGCAAAATAACACAGTAGAAAGCCTTTTGCCTTTGCTGGAAACACTCAGAGTTCCTTTGAACTCTGTGCTTGATTTCAGAATGAGAAGGAATGAGTTCATGACAAAGGTGCTAATTCAGAGAGATCTGTTAATAGTTTAAACCTATGTTGTTCCATACCCAAATAACCTACCAAAATAAATCCTTTCATGAATCACAGCCCCAAGTCTAAGCCCCACCATGTCTAGACTTCAGGTCTGGAGCAGGTCACTTCCTATCTTAAAATAAGAACGGTAAGGTAGTGGCTCTGAAGCACCCCACACAGGCCTGTCTGGAGGCGAGGTGACTTGAGCTGTTAACTGTGTCCCCATGACTTAATTTCCCGTGATAGCCCTGGGATACTTACTGAAGACCCTGCTGTTCTTGCATCCACTCTGCATGTAGGGAGCACCTGCCTGTCTAGGCTGCACAAAGCCCTTCCTCCGCGTGGAGGCATAGTTTGATGAGGCCTTGACGTAGGGATCAGTCTCCCCTTACAGACCTGACCAAAACAGGTCCTCCCTTCAGAAACTGATCGTCCAGCTTCCTAGCTCTTGGAGAGAGGGTTGCATCTTTGTGCTGTCTTTATTATGACACTAGAACCAGGAAATGCCCTGGATGTGAGAACTTCATTCTCTCGATCTTACCTCTCAAAGACAATCACTCTTAAAGTATATATCCCAAAGGGAGGGATACCTCTCAGGGGTTTGAAAAACAGTACAGGATAACTCCTATCCTAGCGGGGTTGGGGAAGGCTTTTGAGACTCATAAAGCTTTTTTGGAAAATTTTATCAGAATCTAAAATATGTGTACTCTTTGATTCCAAAAGCCCACTAGTATTAACGTCTTTTTTAAAAATTTGCTTGTAGGAAATAAATGCTTTTCTAATTGTAAGAAATTGTGACAGGACTGTGTTTTTCTTCACTGATTTGCTAGAGGGTTAAACTGGATACATGTCTGAACTAAAGGTAAATGGGAAACAACAGATGAAGTTCTGAACCGTGTTTAGAACTTCTATGGAGAATCTGACATTACCAGTGGAAGCATTCAGAGTGCTGAAATACTTTGGTGTATTAATGTATCTTTAAAATATCCACTTGGGCTGGGCACCGTGGGTCATAACTTTAATCCTATCTACTCAGGAAGCAGAGATCAGAAGGATTGTGGTTTGAAGCCCGGGCAAAGACCCTATCCCGGAAAAACCCCTCACAAAAATAGAGCTGGTGGAGTGGCTCAAGATGAAGGCCCTGAGTTCAAGCCCCAGTACCATATATATATGGTGTAGAGATTTTACATATATATATGTATATGTAGGAAAGATGTTTATTATAGCATTGTTTACAATCATAAGAACTGAGAGCGTCTACATGCAGGAAAATGGTTAAGTAAATTGCTCTGGTTGCAGGGAGTGGGATAGAGTGCAGTCATAAAGGGGAAAGTAATGGTGGTCAAAGAAAGACGTGTATGGCACGTTCTTATATCAAAAAGAGCAAGTAACAGGATGACCTTTAAAACTGTTTTTTTAAATGTGCATATTTGTGGCTATATGTATGATTTGATCTGAAATGTTCCCTGAAGGCTCAGGTGTTCAAGACTTGGCTGCCAGCTGGTGGGCTTTGTGTGTGTATGTCTGTCTGTCTGTTGTGTTGGGACTTTTTGGAAGTGCTTGGTTCATCAGGACTCTGATTTCATCAATTGAGCATTAACCCATAGATGGAGTCATAAATTGATGACATTATTAGACAGTGGTGGACACTCAGGAGGTGGGACCCAATTGGAGGAGGTAGGTCACTGGGGGTGTGCCCAGCTTTTGTCTCTCTTTGCATCCTGGCTGCCATGAGGTGGGCAGCTACTGGTACTCATTCCCACCGTGACATTCTGCCTCACCTCAGGCCCAAAGCAATGGATCCATGGACTGAAACCATGATTCAAAATCAGTCTTTGGTCTTAAATTGTTTCTCTCAGGCATTTGTCACAATGATGGAAAACTAACATGATGGTGTAAGACTCAGAGTTAGATAAGTAAAGAAGATGCAGGGTAGGACCAGGCAAGGTGTCTCTTCCCACATGGCCACCTCTGTAGCAGCTCATCCTTCCCTGGCTAAAGCAGCATGCAGGCCATCCCATTTCCCTCCTCCTCTTCTTTCTTTTTTTTAGTACTTGATTTTTTATTTTTAGAGCAGTTTGAAGTTCACAGCAAAATTGAGCAGAGTTTCTTCATTGCCTCTGGCTACACACATACGCAGCCATTCTCAGCATCCCGCACTGGAGGAGCACACTTGAACCAAATGCAATGGGTTCGTATCTTGGTGATTGCAAAAGCCAAAACAAGCATGGCCACGACATAAAAGGATGGAGAAAGACTTATTACCTGCAGCAGATAAAGAGAGCATGGAGTTATTTCCAAAGCAATGCCCAACCAGAACAAAGAAATTGTGGAGATTTTATTGGGGGAGCCTATGCATGTTCATGTAGGAAAGCATTCTAGGGGGTGGGTACATTCCTCAGTATGCTCAGTTTAAGGTCATAGTTCAAGAAGGAAATGTACCAAACACATGTTTTGGTGCAGGTTTAGCCCAAAGTCATGGAGCACATATTCAGAAAGTTAAAATGGACTGGGTGCAGTGGTTCACACTTATAATTCCAGGTACTTGGGAGGCAGAGATTGGAAAGATTGCAGTTCTTGGCTAGCCCAGGCAAAGTTAGCAAGACCCTATCTCAACCAATAAGCCAGGCATGGTGGGGCACATCTGTAATTGCACTTATGCAGGAGACATAGGTAGGAGGATCACAGTTAAGACCAGCCATGGACAAAAAAAAAAAGAAAAAGAAAAATGAGAAAAAATAACTAAAGCAAATAAGAGTGGGTGTGGCTCAAGTGGTAGAGCATCTGCCGAGCAAGTGTTGAGGCCTGAAGTTCAAACTCCAATGCTACCAAAAAAAGAAAGGTTAAAATGGCAGGCAGGAATGTTTCTGGGCATGCTCAATTTTCTGCAAAAAGATGTAGCTGAAACAAAATGAAAGGACACTGAGAAGGTGTATTACTACAGGAGTTTGCCCCTAAAGGTGCCTGTCGTGCTTAGCAGCTAGCACATTGTTACAGTCTGTGGAGTGACGTTGACACGTCACTATCACCCAAGGTCCCTAGTTCACAGTAGAGTTTGCTCTTGGTGAAGCACTTTCTGAGGATGGGGGATATATTAATGACATGTCTTTATCATACAGAGTAGATTCGCTGCCCTAAAAACTCAGTCTCCTAGTCCTCCCTCCAAACCTCGGCAACCATGATCCTTTACTGTCTCTACAGTTTGAGCTTTTCCAGAATGTCATATAGTTGGAGTCGTACTGTGTGTGGCCTTTTCAGATTTGCTTTGTATCTTTTCATGATTTGATAACTTCTTTCTTTTTTTTAACATTTTTGTTAACATATATCAATTGGGGGGGGTTCGTTGTGACATCGCCATATGTGCTAAAAATGTATCTTTGTTAGGTTCACCCCACCTTCCTTCTCCCTCATCCCTTGCCCACTACTTAACTTGATTGACAGGTGTCTTTGTTCTGCTTTCACATGTAAAGTGCATCAGTCGTATTTATCCTCCTTCACCCCTCCATGCACCCTCCCCCTCTCACTCACACTTACCCCCAACAGGACATAATTTACCTTCCTGCCCTTCATGTTTTTAAGTGTATGCTCATTGTTCAGAGGTGTGCCTGGTATTTCACATGTGGGTATGTTGTTACTTTAATCAGATTAACCTTATTTTACTCTCACCCTTCCCCCTATTTTTCAAGTTTTCAGTGTGTTTTGTTATGACATGTTCCTACACAGATGCAATGCATTTCAATATTATTCACTATCGTTTTCTTTCTTCTCCCTCGACCCCCTTCTCTGCTCCGACAGTCCCACTATTATAAAAATGTTCTATGTATGTGTATATATGACCATGTTTGAATTGTGTATATGTTTATCTTTTGGTTCTGTCTTCCACATATGAGAGAAAACATGAACTTTTTCTTTCTGAATCTAGCTAACTTCACTTAACATGAGGGTTCCAGTTCCATCCATTTGCCTACAGATGACATAATTTCATTCTTCTTTATGGCTGAATATGCTCCACTGTGTATAGGCACCACATTTTCTTAAGCTATTCATCAGTTGTAAGGCACCTGGGATGTTTCCATAGCGTGGCTGTTGTGAGCAGTGCTGTGATGAACACGGCTATGCAGGTGTCTACTATATCCTGACTTATATTTCTTTAGATATATGCCCAGGAGTGGTGTGGCTGGATGATATGGTGGTTTTATTTTTAGTTTCCTCAGAGGAACCTCCATACTGCTTTCTGCAGTGGGTGTGCTCATTTAAATTCTCATTGATGGCTCATTTCCTCTGAGCACTGAGTAATACTTCATCTGATGGTGCCAGTGTCCACTCCTCTGCTGAAGGACTTCTTGGTTGCTTCCAAGTTAGCGCAATTATCGGCAAAGCTGCTAATGAGCATCCACGTGTGGGATTTGTGCAAAAACAACGTTTTCAACTCCTTCCAGTGTGTGTCACAGAGCACAGTTGCTGGATCGCATGGTAAGAGGCTACTTAGCCTTGTAAGAAGCTGCCATGCTGTCTCCAAAGTGCTGGGCCAGTTTGCACTCCACCAGCGTTGAATGAGCAAGCCTCCCTGTGGCAGCGTGATCTTGCCAGGGCTTGGCACCGCCGGTGCCCACGTGGCTACTCAGCAGGCCCAGTGGTGTTTCACTGTTGTGTTAATTTGCATTGCTCTGAAGACGGGTGTTGTGCTGCATCTTTTCGTTTGCTTTTTGGCTAGCTGTGTCTCTTTGGTGAGTCCAGTTCCTGATTTTCATAGGCACTTCACAAATACAACATTTTATCTTTCAAAGAACACTTTTTTGGCACTATCAGGTTTCAAAGTCAGGCCTCATACTTGCTAGGCAGGTGATCTACCACTTGAATCATGTCCCCATCCCTTTTTTGTTTTAGTTATTTTTCAGATAGGGTCTCGTGCTTCTTTCCTGGGGCTAGTGTCAGACTTCAGTCCTCCTACCTACACCTCCTGTAGCTACGCCTGTATAGCTGGGATTTCTAGGTGTGCTTCACCACACCCAGCTTATTTGTTGAGATGGGGGTCTTGCTAACTTTTCAAAAGAATATTTTTAACTAACATACTTATAATTCAGAGTTAATTTCCCCCAAATAAGTGTTGTGTATAGTATCAGATTCTTAGACTAGTCAGTAAAATTCTACTTAACTCAAAGATTCTTCCGATAAATTTAAAACACTGTGATTTTCAGTTGGTTGTGGGTGTGTGTGTGGGTGTGTGTGGGTGTTACTAGAGATGGACCCCAGAGCATCCTGCATGCTAGGCAAGCACTCTGCCACTGAGCTACACCCTCAGCGGGTTGGGATGCTGGTATTTGAGGGAAGGCACTCACTCCTTCATTCAGTGAAGGCACTCACTCTTCCCTAAGTGCCTGGCCCTGAGGATGTCGTCAAAGCTCCCCCGTAACCCTGCCTAGGTTTGTGGCCAAGCAAGGGTGGGTAGGAAGGTGAGCAGTGGGAAGGTTAACTGGCTCCTGTTCACAAGGCACCATGGCCATTCCAGGGAGTACCTGGCACTGCAGCCTCTGTGTTGGCATTGCCACGCCCAGAGCCCCAGAGGTGCAGTGTTAGCTCAGCCTTTGTTCTGGGTGTGTCAGGTGGTGAGTAACTGGGACCTATGCGGGTGTGGGTGGAGCTTACTGTCTGAGGAAGCATTAGGGTCTACAGCAAGGACTCTGTGATAAGAATGGAGGATTTATTTGGAAATGCCAGTACAGTTGGGCCTGTGGAGTAAAAAGACATAATGGAGGCTGTTTCTCCTGTGCTCGTGGAGTCACTCTATCGTGGGACAGGACAAGTTTGGCATGTGTGGACATGTGACAAAGTCACACTGCTGCTTATTTCCCCACAGCGAGTCTCAGTCACATCCCTGGACACCAAGAGCCAGGCTTCCTACTCTGGCTGCATCACCTCATTACTGTGTAAGCCAAGCACTTGGCTCAAGTGCTCTGTGTGGCCCCTGCGTGGAGGAGATCGGAAGTTCACAGGTGACGGCCTTCCTGTACCCGCTCGCCCCTGCAGCGGCTCCCCTCCCCCAGTGATGATGGAATCCTGAGTCACTTTCTCCTCAGGAAGATGTCCAGCCCTGTGGTCATAGCATTTAGACAGTTTTGCATTAAACATTTTTAGAAAGGAAGGCATTTTTTTCCCTCCAAACATCAAGTGGTACTCTGGTAGAGTCATTCGTTTTCATTTGTCATTGAATAGTAGTCATTTTCAAAGAAAGACCTGGAGAGTCTGTTCCTAGGCAGTCAATCTGAAAAGAAACCCATCAAAAGGAAGAGGGACAGCATGGCCCTAGAGCCCTTACTTTCCAACACAGCCATCAGAAAGACTTTGCAGCATCAGGTACTCCACAGCTGACCTGCTCTGAGAAAGAACAGAGGCAGATGTTAGAAGCTTGCTTGCTTCGGAGAAAACCCAGATGATTTCCTCACGGCCAGGCCTGATCTCCCTGCTGGCGGGAATTCTGTTTTGCAGATCTCTCAAAGGCCTTGGTTCTGACAGAAATTGGGTCCAAACGTGACCCGGCTACTCTGAGACTGTTCCTGAGCAACATGGAGCGACTGCTCCACGCCAAGGCTCACGGGTACGGATTCTGGGTCTGGGAACTCCTGGGGCAGGTGTAGGTGACACCAGCTTGGGAGGCCCCTCTGTGGGACACTCGGTTACCAAGCATCAGGAAATGGATGGGTCCTGTGTCCCTTCTGACCTGTGTTTGAGAGTCCAAGTAACTAGCCTTGGGAACCTCAGCCACTGAGCCTTACAGTGACTTGCTTGAGCAGAGTCTTGCTCTGATCTGTTTCACCCAAGTGTTCATCCCTCCGTCTGCGCACACTGGAGGCTCTGCTGTTACGTCACATGGTTCGTGGGGTTAGACCTTAGACCTTTAGCTGCCCAGGCCATGGTCCAGACCCGCAGCCCCCATGACTCACAGCAGCAGTCGTAGCATAGTGTTGAACGGGCTTCTCCAGGCCCTGAACTCTGCATTCCGAGTTGATGGCAGAAGTCTTTGGCTCATTTTTGGGTGTGAGCATGCCCAGTAAGGGGTGAGGGGGTCAAGCAGCACACACGCCGTGTCACAGTGGCAGGCACACTGCCCATTTGACCACATCTGTCTGTCCTCTTTGCCTCTCCCCTAGGGTCCGAGTGATTGGAAGCTCTACCTTGGCGCTCTGCCATCTAGCTTCAGGGGCTGCCGATGCCTACTACCAGTTTGGACTGCACTGCTGGGACCTGGCCGCTGCCACAGTCATCATCAGGGAAGCAGGAGGCATCGTGATGGACACCTCAGGTGAGCTCTGTGGCCATCAGCCACCCTCCTTCCCTCAGGCCCACAGCAGAAACTAGAGTAGGTAGCACTGTGGGTGGGGCACTGCCTGAGGTCCCCACCACACTGGATTCCCGCATGTCCTCAGAGTTCTGCAGACAAAGCCATACAGGGCGCGTGATGACAGTGACTAGCACAGGCAGCTTCCTTCCTGCCCTCACAGGTAGGTCATTCTTGGCCAGAATGATAGACTACCATTCCACATTTACACCACCCACTGCTTTCCAAGGGCTTCCACTTATGCCCAGACCCCATGAGAATCAGCAGAGTCTACAGAGCAGGAGTCATGCTCCCCCAATCTTTGTAGCCCAAAGTTGTATCAGCACTAGTACCCAGCACAAGCCTGCTGGGTTTCAGAAGAATAGACTGGAAGTTGTTCTCCCTCAGGGCCTTGCAGGTGGCTGACTTTCCCCGCCTCCAGAGAGCATCAGTGAGCTCCCTACTTAGGTCAAGAGTAACCAAGACCTGGTGAATTTCTTGCTACATTCCATTTTCTCCTAGCTTGTAACCCAGATCTTATTGGCAAAAACACCATGGCCCAGTCTTAACTACTGGATGTATAGGGTGGATATTCTGTGGTCTGATTCCTACATTGTTCCTGTTTCTCCTTTGAAAGTCATAAGTGCCAGAAAGGCATAAAAGGGAAGGGGTGTGAGTCTCAGGCAGCATGACTACACAGCCCAGGGTCACATTTGAAAAGCATCCTGCACTCTGGATTTTACCACAAGCACCTTGATCAGTCCTGGCAAGACAGGGCACACAGGACAGGCAGGCTCAGGTCCCCCCATATTCAGACTCACTGAGTTGGGGGTGGGGCCTTCATTCTATAGACCCCAGTGACTCATGTAGTAAAGTATAGGACAGATTGCTTCCCAACCCTGGTCTAACCCATCTTTGCATTTACCGGACTTCACATTCCACCAACAGTCTCTGAGGTAGAGGCTCAGCTCAGTACAGCATTGACTGCAGTTGACCACTTTCTCACTGGGGTAGAGCAGATGGAGAGAATCTCCATCCTTCCTTCTTTGCCTAGTTCATTTCTAGAACACCTATTGGGTGCAGGACCTGGACTCCCTCATAGTCCCATGGACCATTTTCCTGTGTATGTGTGTGTAGTACAAAACTGTTGGGCCAGTCCAGTAACCCAGGTGTCTACTCTCTCCCCTTTGTCCTCAGGTGGACCCCTGGACCTCATGTCTTGCAGAGTGGTTGCTGCCGGTACCCGAGAGTTGGCAATGCTCATAGCTCAGGCCTTACAGACTATTAACTATGGGCGGGATGACGAGAAGTGATCAAGTGCCAACACAGCAGTGAGGTCCCAAGGATGCAAAGGCTTTTCTGGGAGGCTGCACTTGGTAGCAGTTCCCTGGGGAGGAACCGCCCCAGTGGCCAGTGCTCTGAGACAGGTGTCTCACTACCCCAAAGGGAGATGTGCTGAAGTGTAGCTCACTTTCTAAATCTCGTTTCTTTCACTGGGACTTGGTGCTTAACTGGTTTCTGTCTCTAATCTCATGTAGGCTTTTTCAGGTTAGGACATGTCCTTCTGTCAGGGACAAACCCAAATCTTACGAGATGCACATTAGTAATCCAGTCTTGATTTTTTTTTTCCAGAGTGTATATCTCAGGTACTAAGACTTAGAACTGCTGGTCAAGTGGACTTGCTGTCAGGGCCTCTTCTGCCTGTGGTGCCACAGAATGCAATAAATGAGAATTACAGCACTCTGCTCATCGGTTCCCACAGTGTCGCCCCAGATACCCCACAAGGTCCCCTGCTCTTGGGAAAGGTTTACACATTAGAGCCTGAAGTTGTCAGTATGGGCTGCTTGTCTACTGCCTTTGATGAGTACTCAGACAGTAACGTCAGTAATCATGATACTATTAAACTCCAAGAAATCTTACATGACTGACAACAGGAAAACCAGTAGCTCAGAATCACATCTCTAGATGCTGATCAGTTTGAAGAGAAATTGCAATGTATTTTCTTGGCCTTAATTTGTGTCTCTTAAGGAAGTAGAATTGTTTATGTAACTAATTCAAGCAAGGCTAGTTTAAACATGGAGAAAGTCACTCTCAAAACAGAAGATGCCAACCTATTTTTTTCTCTCTTCCTCATTTACCACCCACAATCACCGTGGTCAGTCAGCCTGAGGTGTTTGGGAGTAGGCTGGGAGAGCTGAGTTATCCTGTCTGCCCAGCAGCTGCTCTGTGTTACTGCCTTGGCCACCAGCCGGAGGTCAGATCTCCTGGTACAGGAGGACCCAGTCCCAAGCCAGACTTCCTGCCCTCTGGCCTCACCTTGCAGGGGTGCTTGGGATGGGCTGTGAGGGTGTGTACAGACCTAGCAGTGCTTTGCTCAGCACTGGCTCTCAGCAATAATGAGCCCTCCACCAGCATCCAGAATCTTCCACCTGGAGCTTCTCTGGTGAGAGGGAACCAGGAGCACTCAACATCCATCCAATCCCAGCTCTGAGTGCAGCTCATCAGGACATTGACCCAGGTGCTCAACAGATGCCTCACACCTGGAACCAATCTGCCAGCCAGAGCGTAGCATGGAGATTTTCTTCCTGAGTTTTGTTTATGCTAAAACATTAGGGCAACATTCAAAGAACTTTTTGTTCCCCATAATCTCAGGGAACTATGGTACTTTCTCCTTCCCAGCCTCTATACTGCTTCCCTGTTATATAGAAAAATGCCCTGCAGGTCAGGTGCAGTGGCTGACATCTTTAATTGCCAGCTTCTGGGGAGACAGATTGGGAGGATCATGGTTAGTGAGACCCCATGTCAACTAACAAACTGGGTGTGATTGTACGCTACTCAGGAGGCATAGGAGGAGTGTGGTCCGAGACCAGCTCCAGGCAAAAACACAAGACCCTACCTGAAAAAATAACTAAAGCAAAAAAGGATTTCGGGGCTGGCTCAAGTGATAAGAGTACCTGTCTAACAATCATGAGACCCTGAGTTCAAATCCCACTACCACCAAAAAAATACCCCAAAATTATGTATAAGGGAGACTTCATTGAAATCTACATATATCTGAATTTAAAAAAAAAAAAATGCTGGGTGAGTGGCTCATGCCTGTGATCCTGGCTCCTCAAAAGGCAGAAATCTGGGATTGTAGTTCAAGGCTAGCCCGTGCAAAAAGTTCCTGAGACCCCCATCTCACCCAAAAAAAGCTGCACATGGTGACACACGCCCATCGTCCCAGCTATGCAGAAAGTGTAAATAGGGGGATCTTGGTCCAGAAGGTCCCATGAAAAAAGACTGGAGATATAGAGAGCCTACCTAGCAAGTAGAGGCCCTTCGTTCAAACCCCAGTACCACCAAAAAACTGAAGATGCCAAAATATTCTAAACAAATTTGTTATTTTGAACATAAAATCTAGGAGTTGCAATTTTGAAAATACTGATGGGGATATTTGAGCATAGGTTTTTTTGTTTTTGTTTTTTTCTTAACTCCGGTACTGGGGATTGAACCTGGGGCCTTGTGCACATTAGGCAGTCACTCTACCACTGAGTTACATTCCCAGCCCTGAGCATGAATTTTAATGCTTGAAGATTTGAGTTGTGCACAGAAAGCATGGCAGTACACCACACAAGGGCCAGAACTCTAGGTCTGAGTTAAGTTGTGGCTTCATACTAAATACCCCCGTGACCATGGGGAAATCATTTGAGGGAGCCAAGGCCCCAGACAGCCTCCAGAACTCGTGTGTTAAAGATCTCCAGGGCTCATTCCAGATTACTTTCCCTCATCTTGAGCCTGTAAGTTCTATACATGTCTGCCAGAATTACTGTGGGAAGAGAGAAGTCTGCTTTCCAGCTATAATAGGAAGTTACTTGTTCTTAGTAACTGAAATTTTGCTTATTTCCATCATCATTTGTAGAACAAACACGGTCAAAAATTACAGCATTTTGTAATCATTTTGTCTTTGAAGAAATGGAGCCTGTTACATCCAACCACCCTCCTGAAGAGTAAAACTCCTCTGTCCTCTGTTGCGGTCATCTTAAGGAGACTGAATTTGGGTGGTTTTTGTTTTTTTCCATCTCTAAAAATAGCTCGATTTGCCATTTTACTGATTGATCCACATTCCTTCTAATGGTACTTTTCAACAAATAGATTTTTAAAATAAGAGTTTTAAAGGTATGTTCAAGATTCACCAGATTTTTTATCATTCCTGTAGGCTCAAGTTTGTACCTTGTGATATGCTTATTAGTTAGGCAGTGCCTTTTGGCTCTTAAGTGTTGATGGGGGTGTCTTCAAATAAGTAACTCCACTCAGAGCAGCCTTGGCAGCTCAAGACAGCAGCTGAAATAACCACCTCTGCTTCCCTCTTGTTGCCAAGGTGGTAGGCCTCCCCATAATCACTGCTGAGTCAGGAGAAGCTGGAAGAACCTTGGAGAACAGGGATGCCCTGAGGCCCTGCCAGGAATGAAAGGGGCCAGCTCCCTTTGGAGGCGCTCCAAGTCAGCAGACCTCTGGTTGTCTCCACTTCTTTGTAGTGTCTACCTGTCGTGTGGTGACTGGGGTTACAGTCCTCTTCACAGGAATCTTAGGGGCTTCCGCATGCCCTCCCCTAACTTCCCACTCTATCTCAGCAGCTGCACCCAAAGCATCTTGTGGGCAGAAACTGTCGGCTTTTTGGTGCTTAATCATCTAACCCAAATAAGCAAAGTCCCTGCCCCCAGACCTCAGGGTCACTACACAGATTACTAGGAATCGGCATGGATTCTCTTGCCAGTGGTGAGAAAGCCACTGGACCTCCCTGTTGATTCTTGGAGAAGTGGCCTCGAGGGACCTGACCTGCCTACCTCACAGGGCACCACATGGGGATGTACCACTGCTGTGAAGTGTCAAGGGTTTTGTTGATTTGCTTTCTTAGTGAATTTACCTCCAGTGGTGTTCAGGAAAGTACATTTTGGGGACCTGCACAGATTCTTTCCTGGGATTCCCCCATCAGTTCTGGGGTACAGTGGATCAGCATGACTAACTTGATGAGGCCAAAAAGGAGAAGCTGGTGTCCAGGCAGCTGGATGGTCTGTGCTGAAGGCTGAGGTGGTGTCAGTCTATCAGAGCTGAGACTTTAGCAAAGTAATGGCCTGTAACTGCCTCTCTCCCGTTCTTTTCTGTTTTTATTTTTCAATACATAAAAACAAAAGTTGTATATAATTACTGGGCACCATGAGATGTTTCAATATATGTATGCATTGTGCAATGTTTAAATCAGGGCAAATGTACTCAAACATTTTTATTATTTTGGGCAGTACTGAGGTTTGAACTCTGCTTCACATTTGCTATTCAGGTGGTCCTACCACTTGAACCATGCCTCCAGTCCATATTTCAGTTTATGCTGAAAGCATTCAAAACCTTTCTAGCTTTTGAAACATACAGTGCCCAATTTATCTATAGGCACCCTACAGTGCAATGGCACGGTGAGTTGTTAATTCAAAAATGAAAAGATGACATCTCCCATAGCCTGCCGGGAGGACTCAGCTCTTGGGGAGAACGTGGCGGGCTGCCCTACAGCTCAGATGTGCTTCACCTGGCTCATTAAGCCATTTGCAGTCCCCTCTACAGTCTACTCCAGACTAGGCACAACCTCAAAAAATTCCTCCTGGGCCCTCCTTGATAGGAACCACGTTATCTCGGTGTTTTCTTGTTTTGTTTTTCCTGTGGAGGCAAAGTATAAATAGAGCAAGTTTTTAAAAGCAGTGACAAAGAGCCAACATTAATGATTCTCAGAAGCCATAGGCTATCTGAACCCACTTTTGGGTGCCAGCAGGTGACAGGATGTGCTGGGCTATGCATGGGAGCACCCCTTGGCACCTGGGTGACCTTGTGCTGCTTGTGGAACCTCAGCCTCTTTACCTGTAAGAGGCTCTTCCCAGGTAAAATGGGTGAGCACGTGGTGTGTCAAGCAGATGTCCAGGAAGGGCAGACACAGCAGAAACCAAATCCAAGACCCCCATCTTTGGGCTTCCATCCTAGCTGCTTTGCGCCTCTTTCTTTGCCTGGTTGCCCATTTCAGCTGTACAAATGGCTCCCCCTTCCTATTAGTGAAGCCTTCAAGGTGGAGTTATGCTGAGAAAGCCACCTGTAGGGGTTGTAGAAGATTAGAACACAGACCTCTACATTCCACATAGCCGGCATTGGAAGTGCCTGGACCTGGCTTACCCAACACTGGGAGCCACCGTGTCCTGGTACCTGCCTAGGCCTGTGCATACCACTCAGCACCCACACACACACACACATGCACCAGCAGCAGCCCCAGAACAGATGGAAAACAAGCTGTGAGTGAAGAGAGGAGGGCAAGATGGGTGATGGAAGACTTAGAGTAGGAGAGAAGACAGGTGGTTACGAACGGGCCAGAACAGCAGGGTCCAAGCCAGATGCCAGCCAGACAACCCAGAGCCCATGAGACAGGTGAGGCGGGACCAGTATCACTGAGCCAGATGAAGAAGCAGCAAGAATCTGAACTCAGAGGAAGAGTGGGGGAGGGAGAAGGAAATGACGCAGGCCTCAGAATGGGAAGGTTTTGGGGTGTGCATGAATTTATGTGAACAGACCACATGGCTAGTCTGAGTGTGGCATTTCCGGGGACCTCTCAGAAGTTTCTAGCCTGTGGCTGGCTCTATACCTTCTTAAAATAGGTCTGTAAGCACTTGAGTCTGCAATCTCATAGCATCCAGAGAGGCACCAGGCCAATGGCAGACCAGCTGGAAAAGGGGACAGACGTAGGAGCAAAACCTGCACGGTTTCTGGGGCAGTGTGAAACCTGAGAAGGTAAGTGTGGTTAGGCAAGGAACGTGGAGCAGATGGTCAGAGAGGAAAAGCATGGGGTATAGTGGGGGAAATGCTTGTGTCTCCTCATTGTAGGGAGGGCCAAAAGCTGATGACTGAAGACATGGGCCTTGGGCAGTATGCAAAGTGCCACACACTTGGAGCCGAGGACACTCAGATAACACTCATGTCCCTGGTACCCATCAGCCTTTCTGTAGGGAGCTGGTTGTAAGAACAGGGAGCTCCCAGGGGTCAGGTGCAATGCAGTTCAGAGAACTTCACCAGTCATCAGTCATGTGACAGGGCTGTTCTCTTCAGAAAGATCTGATACATCTATGCAGAAAGTAACTTGGAGGCTTTGACCATGTCTCTTAGGGCTACTCAGACTGAGTAACAGAATAAGATGGGGGTGGGGAGCTCCCTTAGGGATCACCTGGTCCAACTTTCTAATATCCAGCTGCTACTGCGGCAAGCTAAGATAGAGACTGGGACTCATATTTTAGATTTCTAGATTGACTATCTCTCCTTTCCCTCCTCCCATCTTCCTTCTTTTCAATCACAAATGTGTCCCCTTTTCCACTAACCTATTATTGGCGCTCAACTGCTCAGGGTTTACCCCTCCCACAGACTAGAGCGACCTTTTACAAACACTTGTTAAGAGGACGCACTCGGCTTCCACATCATACCTGTTTGTAAACGTTTTCCCCTAACCTTTAATAAAATTTTATGATCACCCTCGCTACATCTACGTATCCTGCCTGGAAACATCCACGTGGGATATAAGAATCTGGATTTACTGCATATCAATGACCATAACACCACCAGGCTATGGTAGACTGTTGGTGTGCTGGACATGTTGACTGCTACACAAGTTGTAGTATTGGTCAGCTAAATCCCCTGACAACAGAGAGAGTGCGAGATGGTGCAAGCTACAAATTGCTCAAGTGAGGTTGTGCCCTGTCTCTGAGCCACTCCTTGGGGCCACCAGTCAGCAGGTTTGGAGCTTGGCCTGGCCCAGCAGAGGGCACATCCTCTCTCCTCTCCATCTTGCATGGGCCAAGTACCACCCACATCCAGTACTGGGAGCATGTTCACCAAACCATCTCAGGAAGGGCCAGCATGACATCCTTGTTCGGAGTTGCATGCTCCAGCCGCTGTTGGCTGCAAGAGTTTCCATGAGGTAAAGTCTTCAGTTCTCCACATCTCAGCATGAATGTCACCAAGGTGACCCCAAGACCTCTGCCCTTGACGGGGCATCTCACTTCCCTCCCAAGCTCCATGTGCCACTGGCACAGTAACCAAGTCTGCTGGCCTTTGGCTCAGAGAAGGATAGGACTATGGAGATGTTAGTAGCTGAACACTTCGTGCGTGTGCACAGAAAGTATGAAGGGGGCTTTTTGTTTTTTTCAGGTGTCAACAAGAGTTGAAAACTTAGCACCCATTGCTGTTAAGCCCTGTCTTCACTGTCATGTCCCTGTAAAGTAAGGGTTTTGTTTTGTTTTCACCTTATAAAAGGTGGGGATACAGCTACAATTTCATGTGACCTTCCTCAGATTTTAATAAAGTCAACATTCATGGGTATAAGCTTACCAGTGTTTCTCTTCATGATTTGAACTCATGTCAACCCAGCAGAGCTCCTTCCCTTTGTCCCTGGAGGCAGATGCAGTCTCCACTGTGTCACTGGACAACACTGTTATGGTAAAAATGACTCCTGGCTGGTAAACTAAATCTGACTTTGGAGTCAGCTAAACAAGTGTCTGAAGGGGTGCCCATGGAGCATCTGGAAGCCCCTCATGCAGCTGTGACAGGACCTCCTGGCTCCTATGTGGAATGAGGCTCCCAGGCCAGGGCTGCATGGTACCCAGCTGGGGTACACAGGGCCCTTGCTCCAAGTTGAGCTTCCCTGTGGTTGCTGTAAGGGCTCCTAAAGCAGAGTAGCCTGTCCTACCTTGCATCTGCCAGGTGGAATGCAGGCAGGTAAGCTCCCCTCCCACCCAGGAGGAAGAGACATTCTGTGCTTTAGCTGTGGCTTTTCATTTTGTTCTGGCTGAATTTGCTATCAGCTTGACCAAGACGATTCTTCCCAGGGGCAGTGCGCCCCCTGCTGATGGTACCAGTGAACTGCATGGCACGCAAGACCACAGGTACTCAGATGGCAAGATACCCTTTAGGTTGGGTTTGTCCAGGGCCATGAGTGTGAAGTGAGACTGTGTGTCCCTGGATGTCAGGGAGAACTCATCTGAGTGCTCCTCTATGATGTCTGTGACAGTGTGGTCACACGATTACAGTAGTCAAGATAGAAAACAGCCAGTGCCTGTGGCTCAGGGCTGTAATCCAAGCTACTTGGGAGGCTGAGATGGGAAGGACCCCAGTTTGAGGCCAGCCAGGGCAAGTAGTTCACAAGACCAAAATAACAAGAGCAAAATGGACTGCAGGAGTGGCTCAAGCAGTAGAGTGCCTGTTTTGCAAGCACAAAGCCCTGAGTTCAAACTCCAGTCCCCACCCCCACACACACTCAAAAAGACAGACCAAAGGGTGTTATTCTGTGTAGTGTGATGTATTATCTGTGTCTATCCAAAAAATGTCAACAGAGGCCATGACTAAGGTACAGATGTAAAATAAAAATTCAATTTTTAAATCTGTTGAAATCACCACAAGAAAGGGACTAAGGGAGAAAGGAGAAAAATAGAGGGGAATGAACCAATTTGGGTTATAATACATATTTACATGGACCTGTCACAAGGAAACTCCCTGTATAGCTATCTTTAACAATCAGAAATGTCTTTTTTCAAAAACAGGACAGGAAGGTAAAACTGGGCATTGACACCGGTGGAAGAGGAGAGGATATAAGGAAAGGTATAGGAGGGTGAATGTAGCAGAAATCTTATGTACTCATGTATGAAAATGGAAAAGTGAGACCTGTTGAAACTATTCCAGGAATGGGGGCGGGTAAAGGAAAATGATAGAGGATATAGCATAGTTGAGAATATATCAACTATGAAATATTGTAAGAACTTTGGTAAATGTCACAATGTACCCCCAGCATAAAAATAATATAACAAAAAGGGGAAAAAGAGAAAAGTGATCGATAGCATGAGCACCTACTTTTAGCAGAAGCCCTTGAAGAATAAACCTGACCCCTGTGATTCTGACTCCCTTGACTGGTGACAGCAGTGACATACAATTTGTGACTTGATTGGTATCTCTAGGAAAGACAGGATTAAAGGATAGGAGCCATGACTGAGGCTCCAATATGTAAATCTGTAAGCTCTGTAATACATCTAGATAATAAAAATGGAATTACACATAAAAAGTAAAAATATTCAAGTCCAATAAGAAAAAAGGTAAGAACACTAGTTTGTAGTAGAAGAAGAGAAGGGAGCTATGATGCTGAGGGGAGAATCCAGTTTTCATAGGAGAGGTCACCTTTCAGCTGGATCTTGAAGAGGAGTTGTATTGAGTTGGTAGGAGAAAGGTGGAAGAAATTTCATCAACAACACTGAGTCATCTCGAATCTCGAGCGTGTGGAGTAAAATCAGTGTGACTGGGGGGGGCGAGGCAGCATAGTGGAGCACTGGTGTTAATCATGGCAGCGTGAACTTGAGGGAGTCTTACCCAACGCCAGGCAAAAAATGTTGAAAGGTCTCGGGGCTAGAGACTGTGCTTTATCTGGCACATCATGAGGGGCAACCCAGGATGACGGTCAGGTCCCTGTTTGGAGGAAGATGGAGGAAATAGCAGGCTCTGGGTGGCCTTAAATGGACCTGGGTGATGGTAAAAAGCATGTCTGGTGGCAAGTCTAAGTGAAAGGGTGTAAAATAGACATCTTGTAATGAAGTAGTCCAAAGGTAATAAGTCCGTGCAGCATTCAAGGTTTGTTTTAGACTCAATGAAAACTAGAAGACAAAGTAGGGAGCCACTGTCTCTTCAGGCCATGGATCCCCAGAACTCACACATATGAGTTAAGGCCTCTCAATGTGGGTTCACGCTCTGGAGGCAGTGGGGGAGAAGGTTAACCCCTGGGAATGACAGAAAATTATCCTGGGCCGTGGCTGGAGGGGAAGTGTGTGCCCCATCCTGAAACTGGAAGCTGATTTACAGCGTCCTAGGCCAACCAGCTGTGAGTACACTGGCCTGAGTTTCTCTCCCTCCCTGGTTTTCAAGGTCTTTTTCAGGTGCACATGAACTTGACCTGCATTGGGACATGTGTGCATGGCATGCAAAAATGACGTCAATGTTATGCAGGCCCTGAGAAGCCCAAGCGTTGGATTACACCAGCCACCAGGTCCTCATCTCCTCCAGAGTTTAAAAAGAAAGCACACTTGCAAACTAACAGTCGCGTTTGTAAACCTCCAGGCCTCCGCAGAGGTATCACTAACTTGTCTATTGACAGCTGTGGCTGCAGACTCTTTATAGAAGATGCACCGGTGGCCCGGGGTGGACAGCAGGCCAGAGGAGGCCAGCCAATTCCCTGAGCGGCTCATCAAGCGGGTCCATCCTCATTGTGAATGTATTTAAAGCTGCCAAAGTGACTTCACAATGGTTAAGATGGGTTGTCAGCTGCTCGGGAGTGCCGTGTCTACTGCCTCCTGGTGGCTTGTTGTAGAAACGCACCTTCTGTCCCAGGGCTTCCCGCACCTCCGTAGTGCGCCCTGGTCTTTCCAGGAGCCCACGGGGCCAGGAGTCGGTGTGCTGGGTCCGCAGACCGCAGGGTGCGGGGCCGTTTCCACGTTAGCCCTTGGGAAAACGTGAGCTTCCAGTGTGCCCAGGGTCAGGGTCAGGATTCGGTGTGTGTCATGGGTGCCGTGCTCTGTTACTGCGACGCCTCTGGCGGGTCCCTGGGCAGCTGCACAGTGGATGCAGAAATGGAAGGAGAATGTGACAACGCAGCCGCTCGTGCTACCCTGGTTTCTCCTTCGCACAAAATACGGGGCCGTGTTTGCCCGGCCATGTTCGTTGCAGCACTGGTCCCGGTAGCCAGGGGGCAGAGGTGAGCGAGTGTGCAGGACGGGTGAGCAGCAAGGCCGTTCTGACCGTGCTCCATCCTGCCTGGGCCTCGAAGGTCCCCACACAAGTCCCCGCTTGCGTGGGGTGCTCAGAGTCAAATTCAGAGACAGTGGGGGGTGGTTGCCAGGGGCGGGGGGTTGCGGGGGGGGGGGTCTGCACACCGTGCACTTGACAATGGCTGGTAGGCTGGGCGTACCTCGGTGGAGGAGCCCTTCCTAGCATGGTGATGCCTGCATTTGATCCCCCGGACTGCAGGGGGAAAATGGTTAAAATGGTAAATTACATGTCATCCGGGTTGTTGTTTTGGATTTTTTTTAACCACGATTAAAGATTTTTAAAAATTATTTAAAAATATGCTGTCTTACTGTTCCTCTTTTTGCCGCGTTACTTCTTTCACATTTCACACTGTCGTATCCACTCAGTTGTGCAGGTCTTTCTCTTATTGTGTGTGGAAAAGGATTTTGAACTCAGAGCCTCATGCTTGCAAGGCAAGTGCTCTACCACTTAAGCCCCTCTACCAGCCCTCTTTGCTTTAGTTATTTTTCAAGCAGAGTTTTGCTCTTTTACCTAACTGAGCTGGACCAGGATCCTCCTTCTTAAGTATCCTGAGTTGCTGGGATGACAGGTGAGTGCCACCATGCCTAGTTTTATTTTATTGAGATGGAGGCCTCACTACCTTTTGCCCAGTCTGGCCTCAATCCTCGATCCTCCCTTGGATCTCCACTTACCAGGTATCTGGGATTACAGCAATGAACCACCACGCCTGGCCACATTGCTAGTTCCGTACATGCTCAGTTCAATGAGTTCTAACTACTACAAAGTAGACATAAACATTTCTGTCACCCCAGAAAGTACCCAGCTTCCACAGAGACAGCCACCTTCTGACTTCTGTCACTAGACACCACTTGTGTCATTGAGGTTATAATAACACACAGTGGTGTGTGTTTGATACCCACACAGCACTAATCTAGATGTAGCCATTCCCCATCATTCTAGGGAGTCCCTTATGTCGATTTCCAGTCTATGACCCAAGGCAGCTGCTTTGCTGACTTCTGTCCTGAAGACCACTGTACACAAGGTACGTGAGCAGTCTTTACAGGCAGTCCTGAAATCAGGTGGAGAGTCCTTACAACTTTTTCTTCTTTTTTCAACTCTGTCCAAATCCATGTGGCTCCCTTGCCTTTCCATGTCAAGTTTAGGCCGCTCACTCTCCAAGTTCACATAAACCAAGGCCTGTGGTCTGGGGCTTTTCCATCTGGCTTCTTTCACCATGGGCTGCGTTTTGAGATTCAGCCAAGCCGCTGTGTAGCTCCATCGCTCTTCCCTTTCATTGCAGAGTGGATCGGATGTATACATTTGCCAACATGGCTTATCCGTTCTGTTAGGGGACGTCAGGGCCGTTCCAGGCTTCTTGGGTATTATGAACAGCTGCTAAGAACATCCTTGTACGTCTTTTTATGAAAAATATTTCATTTCTGTTGGATAAATGCCTATGAGTACTGGAGTTTCTGTATGATAGTATAAATGTACATTTAATTCTATTTTTTCAAAACTGGCAATAGTTTTCCAAAGTGGTTACAAAATTTTGTACCCTAACTACTCTTTTTTTTTTAAATTAAAGTATGATTTGAGCCAGATGCTGGTGGCTCATGCCTGTAATCCTTGCTACTCAGAAGGCACAGATCAGGAGGACCAAGGTTCAAAGCCAGCCCCAGGCAAATAGTTCCCAAGACCCTATCTCAAAAATATCCAACACAAGAAAGGGCTGGTGGAGTGGCTCAAGTGGTAGAGTGCCTGTCTAGCAAGTGTGAGGCCTTGAGTTCAAACCCAGGGCCAACAAAAAAAAGAAAGTATGATTTGCATAAAATTCACCCTTTTCAATGCACATTTCTAAAATTTTGACAAAAGGTACAGCTGTGGAACTACTACTGCAATAGAGATGTACAGCAAGCCTGTGACCCCCACCCAGACTCCCCCATGTCCCCTGGGTAGTCACCCTCCCCCACCCTGTTTTTGCCTTTTCCCAAACGTCATATAAATAGAGTTACACAAATCTGGCTTCTCTAACTTACTAAACACATCTGAGGTCCATCTGTGTTGCTCACATATCAGTAGTTCCTGTTTACTGTCAAGTAACAGTACATTTTGTAGATAGATCAGCTCATTCATCCTTTCCCCAGGTAAGGCACTTAGGGTTATCTCCAGTTTGGGGTTCTATAAATATTCTTTACGTGAAGCTAAGTTTTGTTTTACCTGAGTGAACAGCTAGAAGCTGAGTTGCTGGGTTGCAAGGTTGAATATGTAAGACACTGCTTGTTCAATTTACATTCCCACTAGGAAGCTCCAGGAATTTCAGCTGTGCTGTGTCCTCTTCAGCACTTGGAGTTGTCAGGATTTTTTTTTGTAATTGTACACATCTAACAGGTAGGATCGTGTTACAGTCTTAATTTGTATTTCTCTAATGACTGGTAATGTTGACCATCTCTTTGTGGGCTTATTCACACACAAATCATCCTCTTAGTGCAAATCTACTCACTTTATATTTTCTTATGGGAGAGTGTGAGATGTCTGTACATGTACTGAATGGAAGTCAGTGTATCATGTGAATGAAGTGCACCTTTTTCTCCAAATCTGCGCCTTTTTATTTTTGTCCTAATCACACCTTTTGAAGAGCAAACTTTTTTTTGGATATTGGGTCACAGTATGTAGCCTCAACCTGCCTCAGCCTCCTGACTGGGATTACAGGAGTGAAACACCATACCCAGTAAAGAGAAAACATTCTTAATTTTGATGAAGTTCACTTAATCTGTTTTTTTCTCTTATGGATCATGACTTTAGTTTCATAGCCAAGAAGTCTCTTCCTAAACTAAGGTTGAATCTTTTTCTCCTATTTTAGCTTCTAGAACTTTTATAGTCTTCTCTTGTATACTCGGGTTGTTCTGTGTTACTCGTTTTGAGTAAATTTTGTAGAAGACACAATATGGATCAAAGTTCACTTTTTCATAGGATCCCAGGACTCCATCACCATCTACTGAAAAGACTGTCCCCTCGTCACTGACTTACCTTTATGCCTTGTTGAAAATCAATGTTAAGGACCCACTGCTGAACTGTTTTATTTTGATCTACATGTCTATTATTTCACTATTACTATGACTTTACAGGGAGTCCTGAAGTCACCTGAAGTCAGGTGGAGTGAGCCTTTCGTCTTTGTTCTTTTTCAAACTTCTCCCAACTCTTTGTCTTTCCATATCGAGTTAGAGTCAGCTTGCTGATTTCTAAAAGAACACCCCCCTGCTATGATTTTGGCTGGGATTTCATTGACTCTGTACATGTCTCGGAAAAGAGATGGCACATTAATGATATCGAGCAACATGGTTTAACATGGTGTCTCCAGTTAGTCTCTCTCACTTCTCGAACTAGTGTTCTGGGGTTTTCAGAATGCAGGCCGTGTCCAGATTTTGCTAGATTACTTCTCGGGTATTTCTGGTGTTGCTGCTACCTGCTTGTTTTTATTGTGGTAAAATATTCATAATGTAAAATTTGCCATTTTAACAAATTTTAAGTACTCAGTTCCTTTCAATTCAGTGTACATCACACTGGATTGCATTCATGATGTGTGCACCACTCCCACCACCCCAGACAGCAACTCTGCAAACACAGCAGCGCGCCTGCTCTGCCTGCAGTGGCTGTGGACCTACTGCACTAGCGCCCCATGGGAGTGGGATCAAGCCATCTTTGTCCTTTGCGACTGGCTTGCTTCACCGAGTATCACGCACTCAACGTTCATCCGTGTTGTAGCATGTATCACAGTTCCACTCCTTTTAAAGGCTGAGTGATATGCTATTGGATGTACACTCTGCAAGCTTCTTTCCCACTCTGTTGATGGACGTCTGCATTGTGTCCACCTCCTGGTTAATTGTGGGTGATGCCACCTTGAGAGTGGTGTACAGCATTTGTTTGAGCTCCCATTCTCCATTCTTTCCGGTATACACCTAAAAGTGAAATTGCCAGGTGACATGGGCCTCTTCTTGCTGTACTTTGGTGCTGGGAATTGAACCTGGGGCCTGACCTGCTAGGCTTGTGCTACCAGCACATCACTCGGCCTCTGAAGAACCCCAAACCACTGTCCCCAGCTGCCCTGCTTCACACTCCCATCCACAGAACAGAACAGGTTCTGACTTCATGCACTCACCAGCACTTCCTATTGCCCTGTTTTGGTCTTGTTTTTGCAGACTGCCGTCCTAATGTGTATGAAGTGGTATTGCCTTGTCGGCTGTGACTTCTATCTGTCTTCTCCTAATGATTCGAGCATCTTTTCATGTGCTCGTTGGCCATTTGTGTATCTTCTTGGGAGGAATAGCTAGCCATTCCCCCCCCCCACCCCCCACGGTGTGTGTGTGTGTGTGTGAGAGAGAGAGAGAGAGAGAGAGAGAGAGAGAGAGAGAGAGAGAGGATCTCTGTGCTGCCCAGGCCAGTCCTGCCTCAGTCTCAGCAGCTGGGACGACAGGTGTGCACCTCTTGAATTGTTTGACTTTTGTTCTTGAGTTAGTTGTGCATGTTCATTCTGTCTTCTGGATAGTAACCCTCTGTCGTGTGTGTTATTTGCTAACATTTTCTCCTGTTCTGTGAGTTATCTTTTTTACTTACTTCATAGTGATATTTTCATAGGTTTGAAGCTATTGTAAGTTATACTTAAATTTTTCTTTTCTTTTTTCTTTTTTTTTCTTTTTTTTTGCCTACCCCTTTAGCCACTCCGCTAGACCTTTTTTTGTAAAGGATTTTTTGAGATAGGGTCTCATGAACTGTCTGCCTGGGCTGGCCTCAAACTGTAATCCTCCTGATCTCTGCCTCCTGAGTAGCTATGATTACAGGGCTGAGCCACTGGCACCCGGCTCGATTTTTAATTATTCACTGTTAGCAGTGGAAATACTGTTGATATTTGTATACTGACCTACTACTTCATGGCTTTACCAAACTCACTTGCTAGTTTCATATATTCTTTGCATTTTCTAAGTCAACAATTGTGTCACTGCAAGTGAAGGAGCTTTATCCTCCCCTCCAGTCTTTGTGCCTCTGTGTCCTTTTCTTGCCTGTTGCTCTGGGTACAATGTCCTGTCTAGCATAGTGTTGAAGGGACCAGTGAGGGGACCCCTGACCTTGGGCCCCATCCTGAGGAGAAAGCATTCAGTCTTTCATCAAAACTATAATGTTAGCTGTAGAAATTGGTTTTGTGTGTGTGTGTATGTGTGTGTGTGTGCATTTTTTGGTTGGACTGGGCTTTGAACTCAGGGCTTTGTGCTTGCAAAGCAAGCGCTCTACCACTTGAACCACACCTCCAGTCCATTTTGCTCTGGTTATTTTTGGAGATGGGGTCATGTGAACTATTTGCCCAGGCTGGCTTCGAACCTCAATCCTCCGAAGTAGCTAGGACCATAGGCCTATGCCACGGGTGCCCAGCACAGGGATTTTAAAATTCACAGTTCAAACTTTATAAATCGGCAGAGTCCAGTACATTCACAAGGTCACACGCCATCCTCACCATCTAAGCCAGGACATTTTCATCACTCCAAAAGAAACCCAGTTGCCATGAGCATCCTCCTCCCCCTCCCCCAGCAGCCCCTGGCAACCTGGAATCTCTTTCTGGCCTGCATCTACCTATTCTGAGCTTCTGGAATCTTCTGTTTTCTGGGCTGACTCATCTTACAGTGTGCCTTACCTGGCATTGCCTGCCCACGGCTGAGCAATATGGCATTTACTATGGTTTGCTGCCCCCCTAGAGTTTGTGTGTTGAAATTTAATCCCCATTATGAAACACTGAACAGGTGAACATCAGACTGGACCCACTGTGTTATTCACTCATCAACCGCTTTAAGGTTGTCTCCACTTTTGACTACTGAGTCATACCAGTTGCAGACGTTCCAACGTCTGTGGGGACATGTATTTTTAATGGCTTTGAGGACACGCCCAGGGGTGGAATTGTGGGGTGATGGGGACTCCAAGCCTGCTGGGCTGTCTTTCAAAATGACTGCACCATTTTGCACCCCACCAGCCTTGCAGGAGGCTCCTATTTCTCCATATCACCAACACTCTTGTTTCCCACTGTGATGTGGTTTTTAAAAATAAACGGCTTTGAGAAAATGAAATAATGATGTGTTTTTTTCTCCTTTATCAGTTAATATGACGAATTTTCCTAATTGGGTTTCAAATGTTGAAATGGCCTTGGTCAGTAATGACCAGGGTGCCTTGCACGCGTGCTCCTTTGTGAAGCCACCATTCAGATGGCTTTTGTGTTTTTCTATTTGGGAGCAGGAGGTGTTCCTCTTTTTTACAAGTTACTTAGGGAACTGCAAGTTCTCTTTGTGTTCATGTTTTTCTGCAAGTTTGAAGTTTGACTATTCAGTTTCTTATAATTATCAGATAAGCAGAACATTTTACAATCTAATGAAATCCAATTTATCATCCTTTCATTTTATGGTTAGTGCTTTTTTGGTACCATGCCCAAGAAATCATTGTCTACCCTAAGTTTCGAAAATAATCTGTTGCTTTCTGGAAGCTTTACATTTCTGCCTCTTATGTTGAGGCCTAGCATCCATCTTGTTTTTGTTTCTATTTTTCTTGACAGCACATCTCACTTCACAGCCCAGGCCGTCCTGGAACTCTCCATCTTCCTGCCTCAGCCTCCAAGGGCTGTGATTACAGGAATGTGCCACCATGTCTGGCTCTCTATGATCCATCTTGAGTTATTTTTTGCAGGTAATGTGAGAGGGGACCAGTGTTCATCTTTCTGTAGAAACAGCCAGTTCTTCCAGCCCCATTTATTCAAAAAGAATTCCCTTTCCCCATGGAATGACTTGCTCCTCAGTCAGTACAACTTTTAAGAATTCTTCATAATTATGCTTATGTATTCACACAAGCAACAAGAAAATTCTTAGGGATTTTTAAAAGACTGCCAGGTGCCAGTGGCTCATACCTGTAATCCAGCTACTCAGGAAACAGAGATCAGGAGGATCAAGGTTCGAAGTCAGCCTGGGCAAACAGTTTGTGAGAACCTATCTCAAAAATACCCAACACAAATCAGGACTGGCAGAGTGGCTCAGATGGTAGAGCGCCTGCCTATTAACTTTGAGGCCCTGAGTTCAAACCCCACCAAAAATAATATTTTGTATGGGTGATGCATGCATATATACTACCAATTAAAAGGTACAAACGATCACAGAAAAAAGTTCAATTTCCTTTCTATCTCTGTCTGTCCTAGTCCCAGTCCCATCCACTAAGGCAAACACGATCATTTCCTGAGGCTCCAGTGGAGTGTGGTGGTGCACACCTGCAATCCCAGCTATGCACGAGAAGAATCACAGTCCAAGACTGGCCCAGGGCAAAAACAGGACCCTATGTGAAAAATAAAGTGAAAAAGGACTGGGGGTGTGGTTCAAGTGGTGGAGCACCTGCCTTCTCTGAGCTTAAACATACTGCCAGAGAGAGACAGAGAGAGAGAGAGAGAGAGAGAGAGAGAGAGAGAGAGAGAGAGAGAGAGAGAGAGAGAGAGAGAGATGGCTCCATGTAACCAATGATGCATTTCTGTGAGCATGTGTGTGTGGCAGCTGGTTTTCTTCCTTCCGCCCCTGGGGATATCTTTCTTGAATAGCAGGAGACTGTTGCCTGTGGTGCAGTGAAATGGGTTTCTGATTTTCTCTCCAGGCAGTTCTCCCCTATCCGCACGATCCTTGGGGTTCTGCCAGCAGAGTGTCCAAGAAAGTGGACAGGTGGGAAGTGCCTGACTCTAGGCTGATCCTGAGTGTCACATAACAATGAAGTGGACATGCTTTCTGCCGCACTAACACGCTTGCTCACACGCACCGCGCTGCTGGATGAACCCAGGGCCTCGCCCACGCTGGGCAGTGCGCTACCACTGAGCCGCATCCCAGCTCCACATGCTTTCTTTTCTTTCGGTGTTTCTGAGACAGAGACTCACTATGTGTTGCAGTCACTGATGCTTCTGATCAGAAGAGTTGGGTCCTTGAGCTCTGGGGGGCGGCGAGGGGGGGGCGGGGTGCAGAATCCAAGCAGAACACGTGGATGTTTGTAGGCGGGAAATACCAGAGTTTTATTATAGGAAAGGGGGAGGGAATTACAGGTGGCGTCTCTGCCAGGTGGAATGGAGGTGCAGTGTGCAGAGACAAAAAGGGAAGAATTTTTATTGCAGGTGGTTTTTATATCATCCTTAACTTGGAGGTGAGGAGGACACTTGTGTCACTCCCTGTCCCCAGGGGCCCTCGGGGCCCATGCATACCTATGCTAATTCTCAGTCACCCTATTTCTACTCTAACTTAACAAAGGATTTGCAATTGAAACGGAGCTCTCTGGGCTCAGAGGGGATGGGTAAGGGGTGAGGAGCGAGGTGCATTAAAAGAAGCTGTGCAGTTTTAAAAGTCCAGACTATCCCTAATTCCTAGCCTGCCTCAAGTGTATGTAGCCCAGACTGGCCTTGGATTTAAGATCCTCCAGCCTCACTTCCCAATCCCAGTGCTGGGATTACAGGCGTTACCACCACGCCCAGCTCACAGTTTCTTTTTAATGAAAGCCTCCCTTTTCTGGGTTTGGACATTGAACCTAGATGCATCATGTGATAATGTGTTTATTAACTTATAAAGTGTAACAGATGGAAACACATGCTCACTTATTGCTTTTACACCCCCCCATGTCCAAACCCCGCCTCTTCTGCACAAGTCCCCCTTGTTCTGGCCTGAGAGCAGCACTGGGAGCTGGACCACTCCACCTCAGCAGGAGCGGTGGCCTGGCAGAGAGCATCCCTGCCTTGCCATGAGCTACCCAACTTGGTGAGGCCTGGCATTCCAGTGAGTGGGGGGACTCCAACAGCTCCAGCCAGGGCCTGCCCAACCCAACAGGGTCAAGGGGAGGCGCTAGGGGACAGACACCCCACCAAGGCAGGAGAGGGCAACTGAGACCCGGGGAATAGATGCAGGACCCTGAGGCTCTGGCTGACACATGGAGCATGGGTGCACTGAGAAGACAGAGCCTTATGGGGGTGTCTCCACCTACCTGCTGTTGAGGAGGAACGAGGGGAGCACAGTGGTCACCATCTTCCATGTCCCTGACATGCCCTCAGCTGCTTTCCAGAGTGGGGATGGAGCCCTGGCTCTCAGCACAAGTTCCTGCGTGATTGCGCCCTGGCCACTGTGATGGCTTCTTTTTAAGAGCTTTGCTAAAGGGTGAGCAAAAGACGTCTTTCCATCCCGCCCCAATCCCCATTCCAGTTTATCTTCTGATCATTGGTGACCCACGACATTTCCCGAGGCCGCCTCTCACAAACCATTCGCTTTCCATTTGCGGAGACTATGTCAAATTCTTTGAAGAGGTGCACTTTGGAATAAGCTCTGAAGAAAGCCCAGGGCAGCTGTTACATTATCATGAGGGTCACTAGCAGGAGGAAGGACAGAGGCTGGCAGGGTCACCATCACCAGGCCCACCCCTTAAGGGCAGGGCTGGAGGGCTCCACAGAACCGCAGGTGGGGGGGCTGAGACTCAAGGAGGAGGCTGTGAACATTCAAAGATATGCAGTGGTCCCTGCTCCCCTCGTATCCTTGGAGGACTGGTTCTAGTACACGGTCCCCCGCGGACGTGTGCCGATGCAAAGCCCCATACATAAATCGTATGGTATTTGCATATAACCCACACTCATCTTCCTGGATACCTTGAGGCATCTCTGGAGACTTGTAATACCCAAAACCATGTAAATGTCGCATAAGCAGTTGTTACATTGTTGTTTGCAGAATAATGGCAAGGGGGAAAGTCTGCACATGTTTAGTACAAATGCAATTGTTTTCCAAATATTTTTGATCCAAAGGAGGTTGAATCTTTGGGTCTGGAAATCGCAGATGTGGAAAACTGACTGTACATAGCCTAAAAGCCAATGACTCCATTTCTGGGTGTTACCCTGCAGTGAAACACCTATGTAAATAGGATGAGCTCCACATAGACAGCACTGCTTCTCCTAATGGACAAGTGGAAACATTCCTAGTGTACAAGAGGAGACATTTAAATATGATATGTTATATACACACTGTGAAATAGTATGCAGCCGTTAAAAAGGAAAATTCATATGCCCTGGTAGGAAGAGGAACATAATGTATGAAGAAGTTTGTTGCAGAAGATGATCTACAATACTGTTTAGGTAAACAAACCACACAAAATAATACCACACATAGTGTGTGTCTGTGTGTCTGTGTGTGTGT
The DNA here is from genome assembly GCF_047511655.1 of Castor canadensis. Taxonomy (NCBI): domain Eukaryota; kingdom Metazoa; phylum Chordata; class Mammalia; order Rodentia; family Castoridae; genus Castor; species Castor canadensis. The sequence goes on from NC_133389.1 coordinate 65,514,277, forward strand.
GTGTATACATATATATACACACATACACTATGATATATATATATATATATATATATATATATACACGTATGCATATATATCATTGTACAAGGAAAAGAAAAAACATGGCAGGGTTCAGGTGGAGCTGAGGAAGTGGTTGGGAAAGGGCCCAAAATTGGTGATCATGGTCCAAGAAGATTTGCCTTATCCTCAGTGATAAAGAAGACACAGTGTTTGTATATTACTCACATGGTTAAAATTTTATGGAAACCTCTTTAAAAGGTGAGGACACTTGCACAAAGGTCCAGTGCTGGTGTGCACAGGCCCTCCAGCGGGTGCAGGCGCAGCTGTGCTCTGCCCTTCTGCCCAGTTGGGAAAGGCCTGGGATCAGACCCAAAACACAGGCTTCTTTGAGCCCTTTCTTTGGTTGAGAAAAATCTCAAACTGAAGTCACCTTTGTTCCTCTCTTTAGAAGGAAAATAAACAGGCAGTCCAGAAACCAGCAGACTATGAGTGGGCCGGAGCCGCCTGCGCTCCAGGGACCCCTGTGCCAGCACAATGTGTGGGTTACCTGAGTCTCTGGGGGAGCAGGCACTGTAGCCTCCTCTGTTAGATATGTAAGTGAACTTGAACTCTAAACGTTCAGCCCACAGTATGGGGGGCGGTATTAAAGATCACAGGCATATAATGGTTCAATACTGGTTTTTGGTTTTGTTTTTTCAGGGCTGGTGACAGAACCCATAGGCTCACAGATGCTTAGCAGGCCTACTACTGAGTGACACCCCCAGTCCCAATATTGAGACTTCAAGGCAAGTTGTGCAAGAAATTGTGACAATCTTAATGTCCGTGTTGGAATTCCAGGGCCTTTAATCTAGTTGGAGAAAGGAGTGTCTAGACCAAGGGTTCCTGCACGAATATCCTGACCAATACTCAGCCGGGGGTGGGGGAGGTCACTTTTCAGCTCTTCCTGTTTGGAATGTGTGGGTCACATTCTCCAGGTGTGTCTAACTAACTTCAGGCAGACAAGGGGCTTGTCCCCAGCAAGTGTCAGAACTACACTCAAAACCCAGCTCTTCCCCACCCATGACAATGTGACTTCCGCTCTTCCTATTTTTGTTTATTCTGTGGTGGAACTGAGGGTGGCAACAGGACTGCCAGCTGTGCCCTGACCTCCCAAGAAAGCTCTCCCACCGCTGGCTCGCACAGGAATAATGTTCTCCCACAGCCCCGGCCTTTCTGCTGCAACCACCTCTCCGGGGACCCCAGTTTCTTTCCACATCGCTGTACCTGACCTCATTCGTTAACAGATGGAAAAAGAGACATTTTGCTTGACCACAAGAAATGGCCCTCGATTTTGTGAAAATTCCCTTGAAGTTTCTGCTGGTACCCAGCCTGTGACAAATGCATCATTGTGTGTGTTGTGACTTGGTTTCAAAAGCACCAGAACCTGAACCCAGCCCCTATGAAGGCAGACGCCCAGGCCCCAACCCCAATCCTGCCTTTCAGGCCTGCTCCCATGAGATGAGGTTCCTTGAGGTTTCTTTCTTTCTTTTTTTTGGGGGGGTGGTTTATAAAAATTGTGAAATTTTATCATTGTTATTATTATTTTTTATTGTTTTATTATTCATATGTGCATACAATGCTTGGGTCATTTCTCCCCCCCGCCCCCACCCCTCCCTTACCATCCACTCCGCCCCCTCCCTCTCCCCCCTCCTTGATGTTTCTCATTGGACCCTCATTCCTGACACTTGTGAGGTCTAACCCCATTCTCACATGCCTGAGGATCCAGCTTGACATCACTGCAGCCATCTTCAGTCCTATGGCCACGATTACCCTGAGGGTTTTTCCTGCATTGTCTCCCAACAAAATCATACGGTCACACTTGGGGCTTTGCCACGAGACCCTGGCTCCAGGGATGTGCCTGACTCTTCAGTAGTATTTGAAGATTAACCATATGCAGTCCAGCCAGTATGAAGTCACTTTTGTCCTAATCCATGCATATGCCCATCTTTCTGACCTAAATTGTTGGGATCCAACTGACTGGACCCAGTCCTGCTACCCAGGACCAGGCTTTGTCAGTAAGTCCCCAATAAAAAATTAATTAAAACTATAGAAATTGTTCTAGATGGTCACTACAGCCTCTTGAAGCATTAGGCTTCTGTGCTCTCCATGGCGTATCCCGTAAGTGAGCAACCACTTCCATTTCAGGTACTCACTCTCACCTGGGAGGGGCTGAGTGGCCTCACTGCGGTTGCCTTTGTCACCCATACTGATGGAGAGCTCTGTGCCATCGAGGCCGGCTCCACCACCTGATCTTCACTCACCCTGAGACAAGAGAGACCCTGCTGTCTTTTTATAGCTGGGGATCTGAGGCTTGGGCAAGGTTAAAAGATCTGCCTGTGGCCACCCTGCTAGATGAGGCAAAACCAGGCTGGGCTCCCAGGTCACTGTGCTCCAGAGCACACACTGTGCCATGCAGATGCCAGGTCTCAGCAGAGGGGAGAAGGAGCTGAGCCTGCTGTGACAACACCCACAGTCATCACTCAGAGCTGCAGGAAGGCCAGCACTCCCAAGTCTTTCCTGGAGGATGTGGGTGCCAGGTGGTACATGCTGTCCACAGCCTTCAGAGGGAGGGACCATGCCAAGTACGTTCCCTCAATGAAGTACAAAACCCTGGGTGTCTCGTCCGGCAGTGCTGGACACAGAGCTGCTGGACAGGGATGGGTCAGACGAAGTGGAGCCAGAAAGGAGGAGGAAAGGGGAAGCAGACACAGGCTAGAAAGCACTCTCGCCAGCCGGCTGGCACACACACCTCTTACCATCACCTTCTGTGGTTACAGCCAGGCCTTCAGAGCCCCCTGCCCTCCTCCCTCTCCACGTGCCTTCCAGAGCAACACCTGTCCAGGCCCAGACACCTCCTTAGGCCCACACATCCAAGGTCACCCCACTCTGCCCCAGAGTGGGGCAGGCCAGGGATTTCCACATAATCTCCACTCCTGCCCCAAATTTGCCCCTTCTTGTGCTTTGGTCTCTACAGTCACCTGAGCTAAAAACACCAGTGTCCTCTTCAGCTGCTCCCCATTGTCGCCACCGTGTTGACGTGCACCCTAGCTCTCCCTCCTGCCATGCCCTCTGTCAGTGCCCAGGGTGACCCTCCAGGCCCCCTGGCCCAGTGCAGCCTCCCTACCACTCTGAGCGGCCTTCTCAAATCCACATTTGACCATCACCGCCCCCCACACACCTCAGCTGGCTCTCCAGTGAGAGAGCAAAGTCACACAGACCTGCCACAACTTCCCACGCTGTGCAGGCTCACTGGTTCCTTCATCCTCCCCAGGACCCCTGACACTGGGGGTGGGATGCCCAGGACTACTTCCCATGACACTGATATCCCTTTGGGCCTTTGTGCTTCCTAAAGTAATTTCCAGTAGTCTTGCTACTCACCCAGGACTTGTCCTTCCAGCCTCAGACCCACTTTGGGCAGAATTCCTTATTTTGTTCCTTTTGCAATGTGCATTCATATATTACTACTAACACAGCACCTCATTTGCATTCATTCACTGGTAAGTCTACGCCCCATGCCTTCTGAGTCAGACGGCTCTCTAGGCTTTAGGAATTAATACATGAATGGCATGAGGCCTGGTTGGTTATTGGTGTGAGAGAGGCCTCTGTGATCTCAACCTTCACAGCACCCCAGGCACACAGGTGGTGCTTTTTACACTCAGATGGATTATTCCAGCTGGGCATAGTGGCTCTTGCCTGTAATCCCAGCTGCTTGAGAGGCAGAAATTGGGAGGACAGGGGTTTGAGACCAGGCAGGGCAAAAAGTTAGTGAGACACCCCCCCACCCCCTACCCCGCCATCTCAATCAATCAACTGGGCATAGTAGTGCATCTGTAATCCCAGCTATGAGGGAAGTAGGAAGGGATAAGGTCTTAGGTAGGAGGATTGCCTAAGGATGGCCCCAGGCAATACCTTGAGACTGTATCTGAAAAATTACTAAAGCAAAAAAGGACTGAAGGGCATGGTCCAAATGACAGGGCCAAGCCCTGAGTTCAAACTCCAGTACCCCATAAAAAAATCTGAATGACTGGGGGTCTTGACTATAGACTGAGTATTAGATACTGTTTAAATATTATTTTAATTTTGTTAGAAGTGATTATGTCACTATGACTATGGATGAGAACATTGGGGCTTTTTCAGAAATGCAAATTTCAGGATTTAATTTGAAGGCGTTCAAATAAAAATAGAAATAAACAAGCAGACACATCAAAATGCGAACAGCAGTGGAACCTCAAAGGCTGGGATAACAGCGCCCATTAATCTGGTCAATCTGAAATTTTCCCACAGTAAGAAAACATTTTTAAGGTGAGTTGAATTGATTGGACGCATTTTCTTAACTATCAAATTATTTACGGTGTCCCTGGCGCAGCACGGGCAGGATCGGCCCTCTGAGCGCCCCGTGCGGGGTGTTCCCAGGAAATTGCTTTTGGCCTCATCATTCCCGCAAGTCAGGCGAGGTCTGTTGACACGAGTGACCCTGAAATGGAAGACGCCTGAGCTTCTGTGAGTCAGAGTGAGCGAGAGCGTTAGGTCATCGGGTCACGCTGGGCGAGCAGCAGCAGCCGTGGGTCCACAGCAGGTGGTCAGCGGGGACTGCCTTGACCACGAACAGGAGAGTAAGGTCTCGCAAGTGTACAGGGCTGGAATTATGCGACTGTGCCACTCCTGAACATGCCCGAGACCTCGGCTTCAGTTCTGGTGTGCGGGTCTTCCGTCACGATCCCCGCCCGCTCCCCACGCACCGCACCACAGCTGCGCGCACGGCACGCGCCTGCGCCGGATGTACTCTTCCCTTCGCATTGTCGCACGCTTCCGAGGGTGGCTGAGGGCCAAATGGCTGCTTCACTCCCTGCGCCCCACTGCCCCGCTCCCCGTCCCCGCGCAGGCGCCTCATCGGGAAGGAAGCCACCGCCCCGCGGCCGCCCACGCGCTGCTGCGCCTCGCTCGCCCACCCGCGGCCCGGGTTCACCATCAGCATCCCTCCGTTTCCACGGCCACGGCGACGCTGTCGGCATTGCCGCTGTCGCCAATCTCCAGAAGTGCAAACAAACACAGGCTAAGTGACAATTAAGAGACCGCGGGACAGCTGGGTTTCCAAGGCCCTCGGTTGGGCTCTCCGCGGTGAGGGGAGGTGGCACCCGGGACCCCGCGCTCGGGAGCCTGGGACCACAGCGGCCGTCACAGCGCCAAGCCCCTCTCGGAGGTCCCCGCCCGTCCGGGTCACGTCGCGGCGGGGCGGGGCAGGGCTGGCGCCGCACTTTAAGAGGCGGTGCGCGCCTCGGCCCAAGGACGCGCGCCATGGAGACAGCCAGGGACTACGCAGGAGCCCTCATCAGGCGAGTTCACACGCGCGTCCCCACGCCCGACTTCTCGCGCCCCGAGTCCTTCGTCCCCAGCCCGCGAGTGCCCCGCGCCCCGGGTCCCCTTCGCGTACCCAGCGCCGCCCACGCCCGCCAGCCCAGCCTGCCCGGGCTCCTCCTCCAGCTGCAGGTGCCGGGTGTGGCGCTCGTGGGCGTCCGCGGAGCAAGTGACCCCGGTGAGTGCCCGAGCGGCCGCATCGCTTGCCGCTCCTGCCGTCGCCGCTGCAGACGAGGGCCAAGGTCCCGGGAACCCTGGCGACGTTTCCATGGTGCGCGGGGACTGGGCTTCTCCGGGTTCTGGGGTCACGACCGAGCTGGGAGACGAAGGGCCGGGCGGGACCGCTGGCCTTGAGCCCACCCAGGTCCCTAAGGGGACACGGGAAAACGAGGGCAATCTAGGAGCTCGCGAGGCCCCTAAACGGCGGGACACAGCTGCCAAAACGGAGCGGTGGTCCTTGCGCTCTCCCCTTACAAACCACAGAATGCCAAGCCACAGGGGAGGAACACGCAAGCTCTGCGTCTTTGCCAACGCGGTTTTTTAAAACAAAAGTTTATCAAATATACAAAGGCTCCAAGACAAAACTCTGTTCAGCTTATGGTAGCAAAAAGATGCTATGGCAGAGGTGCCAGTGTTTTAAGTAGGACGGGAATCAGGGTTGCCATCACCTCGGGCACAAGGAACAACTTGCTTTGGCCAGATTTCTTCATTCCACCTGTGGCCAGGGGGCCTTCCTCACGGCCTTCGCTTTTAACTCTTCAGCCCTCCTGTTTTTCTTTCTGCTTGACAGCCTAATTCTTCCTCCTTCATCTCCTCTGCCTGCCTCTGCCGCTGTTTCAGGGGCTTCTTGCCACCTTCGCAGTTGGACATGGCGCCTGCCTTCCTGCCTTCCTTAGCGTTCTAAGCGCAAGGCCAAGGTCCTTGGTTCTTTCATGGTTTGCTTTCTCTTTCTTCAGATTCCCAGAAGGTCAGGAGTGTGAGGAGTTTGGGATGCTTCCTAATATACCTTTTCCCAATGAGTATGAGGCTCCTTCCATTCTACTGGTGCCTGAGGCATTGAGGAGCAGGGCTGAGGCGCAGGAAAGGTCAGAATGCACTAGCCTAGGAGTAGGAGGATTAAGAATTAAGGCTAAACCTGTTTTTGCATCTGACCGTTACAACAGTTTATCAAATCTGAACTGTATCTGGCTGAGGGCTGTGTGGGGTCATGTACTTACAACATGTTGGCAGGCCAAAGCACAATGAAATGTCTGCTTGCCTGACTTTCCTTCCAGCTTGGCAAATGCTAGCCATGAATGCCTTTTTGTGAGGGACAAACTGTTGTTGCAGTTCTGGGAAAATCTACCTCTTCCAGGCCGAGCAGTAGTCATTCTGTGGAATCTTCCCAAACCAAAGTGGAAGAAAATAACCTGTAATATTTGCTAAAGGGAAAAGACTTCTTTTCTTTCCCACCCTTCTTTTAAAAATCCTGTCCAGACTAAGGAGCCCAAGACAAGGTGCTGCCACATTGTGTTCTAAGTGGATCTCTGCCTTCATTTAAACTGCTCAATTTAGAATTTAGTATTGCTGTAACTGTCACTTAGTAGTCGACACCTGCATTTTGCTAGGGAAGTAGCTGAATGTACACTTTTTTTTTTTTTTTGGTGATGGTACTGAGATTTGAACTCAGGGCCTCACACTTGCTAGGCAGGCACTCTACCATTTCAGCCATTCCACCAGCCCTTTCCTGTGTTGGCTGGTTTTGAGATAGGGTCTCAGGAACTGTTTGCCTGGGCTGGCTTTGAGGGGAGTTCCTCCTGATCTCTGCCTCCTGAGTTCCTAGGATTTCAGGCAGGAGCCACTGGCTAATACACAGATTTTCTTAAATTAGATGCCGATAGAGCTGGGGGTGTGCTTATCTACAATGCTGGGCTCCATCTCTATACTGGAGAGGAAAAAAACAAAAACAGTCATGAGTTCGTTGATCACCTGTAATCACTGGAGGCTGAAGTCATGAGGAAAGCCACCTGAAGTCTCTTAGCAATCCCTAGGTAGCAGGGATATTCACTCAGCTGTTTATTGTCATAGTCAAAATCGGCTTTGTCCTTCTGTCCTATCCCTGATACATTCATGCCAAACCCCGAAGTTGCTATAAAGCTGTACCCATTATACTTTGCCCAGAATGGCTGCTTTTGTAATTATTTAGAACATCTTCTAAGACTGGCAAGTGTAGCTCGGTGGTAGACTGTGTGTTTAGCATGTGTGAGGACCTGGGTTCCATCCCTAGTACCAAAAAAAATAAGAAAAAGGAAAACAAAAGGAGAATATCTTCTCAACAAGAAACTTGATTCTATACAGCTGCCATTCTAGTGCAAACTTTGTCACAGTCTTGCTAGTGATATTTGCTAGGAATTCAGTTTTCTACAAGCAAATCTCCCAGCTTTCTGCTTCTTGAACCTCAGATCCTGTTTTCATAATGTCTCAAGAGGTCCAAAGATGCCGCAGTCGTGCATTAACTACCCCTAGTTCACCACACATTTTGGTAAGAACAGCCAGACAGCCTTCGTCCCGACGTAGGGAGGCTTGCTGGCATGTGTATGTCACACAGGACGATCCTGCAGTGACTTGGTGACAGGAAGCCACCAGGCTGCACCACCATCACGAAGAGCCACCCCTCAGGCACTGTCCCTAGAGCCACAGGTCCCTCTCCAAGCCCTGTCTCTCTCTTGGTCACCACTGCTCTCCTTGACATTCGGTGTCCCCCTTGGCGTTTGGCTGATCTTGGTCCTGCTTTTCTCTTGTGGGTCCCTCCTTTTCCAAGCACAATGAAACATGGGGTGTGCTCCACCATCATTGCTCCCAGAACATTCGCCACGTGGTACCTTGCACAGCCTTGGACTGCTACGTCATCCCCAAAATACAGGTGGCCTTTAATTCCATGACTTCCACCTCCCAGGAGTCAACCAAATGCAGAAAACATAATTTTTAAAAACTGCCTCTGTGCAGACTTCCTCTTGTCATTGCTCCCTAAGACCCACAGCATTTACACTGTTACATGTGGTAAGCCATCTAGCAATGATTTAAAGTAGTCACAAGGATTTGGGGGAACTGTATGGACATACTCCATCATTTCATATGTGGGACCTGAGCATCTGTGGCTTTGGTGTCTTGGAGATCCTGGACTCAGTCCCCTAGGATCCTGAAGGACAACTGTGTTTCTCTCCAACCACAACCTTGTTCTTAAACCCGCCTGCACCTTCAGGATAACATCAGTTCACAGGTGGCATAAAAAGAAAGCTTATTTATGGAGCTGGGGGACAGGTAAGTCTTACATGGACTATAAGTCTATGACTTGTCACTTTTATGTCACAGGTTTTTATAAGCTGGCAACTCCCTGCTTCCCTCAGGGAAGAACACAAAGACTTCACTGTTTCCCTCATTGCTGGGAGATAAGCACTTTCACAGTTTTCTAGAACGTTCCATGAATCTGACTGCTATTATCATCTTGATTTCCACAAAACCTAGTTCCTTAAACAACAAATAAGGAAATAGTCTTATTATTTTTCCTTTTAGTGAATTACTTCCCTTCCTGTTTCAGAGTATTATCTGCACCCACTTGCCCAGGAATTAGGGATCAACTGTTCTCACAGGTGGTATAGCAAAAAAAGCAGAATTCTGTTTTTGTGGGTTTTGGTTTTGGCAGTGGTAAGGACTGAACCCAGGACCTCAAGATCTACCACTCAGGAGTCCTGTTTTAACTTGAACAAATTCAAATATTGGGGAAGCAACTCCATTTTAGGCATTTGTGCTAATGCCCAAAAATGTAAAGCATTGTTTTTCCCTGGGCCAGAAAGGGGTTGGATTAAGCAGAGCTGCTTGGCCTGCTGGTCACTTGATCCAGGCAGAGTCTGGACACACACAGCATAAGGCTTCGTGTGCTTAGAAGTTCACTAAGGCCCTTCAAGTGTCAAAATATGAGATAGTCTTGGTTTTATGTAAGTTGACGCATTGAGCCTCTCATCCTCCATCTTGATAAGGATGGTGTGATGTGTCGGTCACATCTTCAGTGTTGGTTCTTGGTTAGGAAATAACACAGAAGAAGAACAATGGATTGTGCGTCCTTCTCTGACCATGGCTGTCTTGAGGGCAGGTGGGGGCAGGGAGGATTAGAAGGGACTGCCAGCCCTTATCTTGTCAGATGTGCCAGGTCACAGGCCCACAGGTGCTTTCACAAGCAGGAGTGTCCTCCTGGGAGATGGGGCCCAGCCAACTAGGTCAGAGACGAGCTTTGGCCACCAGGGGCTTGACCTGACATTTGAAGACATGATTTTGTTCTCCAGGGTCTATGACCTCGTCCTGGCATGTCTTCACTCAGTAAACAGATGGCATGCTGGCAGCTGGCCAGGTGTGACGGCAGGTAGATCGTGTACCCCGTGACTGTACAGGTAGACTGTGTGCCCCGTGAGCAGGGTCCCCTTGTGGGTAGTAGCAAGGGCTTCCTGCTGTAGGGGAGAAGACAGGCCCTTGCAGTGAGATCCTGGATTCCCTGTTCTGTGGGATGTCATCTGGTGATGCACACCTGTAATCCCAGCATTTGGAGGATCGAGAGTTCTAGGCCAGCCTGGAGTACATAGAGAAACCGTGTCTTGAAAATAAAAACAAGTAAATCTGGCTGGATTTACTAGGAACATGCCAGTGCACACAGGTGTTGCGACGGGGAATTCATGTCTCTTTCCTCTCTGTGGGGACTACAGCGAGTCACAGTTTCATGCTGAGTAGCTGGGAGTGAAGCCAGGTTCTTAATGGAAGCATCCCCGGTCAGCAGGGTGAGGCTGGTTGTGAATTCTGTCTGGTGTCACCCAGCAGCATGTGGACGTCTTGCTCATCAGGTTGTGTAACTGCCTGCATGACTCCTCTGAATGCGGCAAAAGTTCAGAAGCCCAGTGCCAGGCCTGCTGCTGTGTCAGGGCCAGGCTCTGACTTACCTGGTGGGTCTCTGGTCGCTCCAAGGTAGTTCCCATGGTGGCCCAAGTTGGGGACTCCTGACCTAGCCATTCCGTTTGGCCTCGCCTTACTGGAAGCAAATTGGGCAGTGACTTTGGCCACCTGCAAAGGAAAGGAATTGAGGGTGAACTCAGAATGCCCTTGTACCTTCACCTAGAACAGCTGCCAGTTACTCCAGGTTGACAGTTCACAGGGTAGAACAGCAAATCAAACCACAGCCCTGCTAAAGGGTGGCCTTGAGAAATCACTTCAAGCCTCAGTTTTCTCATCCGAAAAATGGGTAATTCTTTCCCTTCCAAGGGGGTAATGATAATTAGTGAATTTAAAAAGCTAGCACACTGCTGTCATGGCCAGTGCTCATAAGTGAGCAGTTAGGAGGCATTGAGGTTATGCCAGCTAAATACACTTCAGACCAAATTCTTTCTGACAACCTAGATCTGATTACAGAATGCCAGTTTGAGCGTGGTGCCCTGTAATCCCAGCTACACGGGAGGCAGAGATTGGAAGATCATGGAAGGATTTTTCAAGACCCCATCTCAGTCAATAAAAACTGGATGTGGAGGTACATTTCTGTAATCCCTGCTACTCAGAAGGCATAGGAAGGAGGATCTACGTCCAGACAAGCTCAGGTGTAAATGTAAGACCCTATCTGAAAAATAACTAAAGTAATCAAAGGCTGGGCTGGTAACCTGCGTGGTAGAGCACCTGCGTAGCAAACACAGGCCCTGAGTTCAAACCCCAGTGCCACCCCCCAAAGAAACAAAAGGCCAATTTGTTGGCAAAGCTTAGGGAGAGTGGGTGAGTGTAGGGTGTGTGTGTTTGTAAAGTAAAGCACTAAACTGCAGTGTCAGGAATTGGGGGTCACTGTTCACTATTGTGGAGGCCTTCCGAAGTGATGGGCCTGTTGGCGTGAGCTGAACATGACAGTCTCTGAGAGAGAGTCCATTGCCATACCTTAGTTTTTCTCCTTGCAGACTTGGTAAATCACTGATTTATCTTATCTGTCTACCGATAGAGCTTCAAGTTAGACAGCAGACCATCTAACACTTCTGTGCTTAGCACTAAGTGAGGCATTATGGGAAATAAAACCAAGAAGCCTTTGTCCAAAAGGAAATTCCAGTCGAATTAGGAAAATAAAGCACAGATCAATTATTCTGTGTGTGTGCATATGTGTGTGCACATGTGTGTGTCTGTTTATGTGTGTGTGCACGTCTGTGTGCGTGTCTATCTGTGTGTGTATGTGGGTGAGTGTGCACATGTGTGTCTCTGTGTGTTTCTGCATGTGTGTGCACGTGTGTGTATGCATGTGTATGTGGGTGCATGTGCACGTGTGTGTCTGTGTGCGTGTCTATCTGTGTGTACATATGGGTGTGTGTGCACATGTCTGTGTGCGTGTCTGTATCTACGTGTGTATGTGGGTGCGTGTGTGTGTGTGTATGTGTGTGTGTCTGCGTGTATATGTGGGTGCGTGTGCACATGTCTGTGTGTGCGTGTCTGTATCTGCATGTACATGTGGGTGTGTGCGCACACATGTCTGTGTGTGCATCTGTATCTGTGTGTGTGCACGTGTGCGTGCATGTCTGTGTATGTGGGTGTGTGTGCACATGTGTGAGTGCGTGTCTGTATCTGTGAGTATGTAGGTGCGTGTGCACATGTCTGTGTGTGTCTATCTGCATGTATATGTGGGTGCGTGTGCACATATCTGTGTGTGCATGTCTGTATCTGCATGTGTATGTGTGCATGTGCACGTGTGTGTGCATGTCGGTGTATGTGGGTGTGTGCACATGTGTGAGTGTGCGTGTGCACATGTCTGTGTGTGTCTATCTGCGTGTATATGTGGGTGTGTGTGCACATATGTGAGTGTGTGTGTCTGTATCTGTATGTGGGTGTGTGTGCACGTGTGTGTGTATCTGTGTGTATATGTGGGTGTGTGTGCACATGTCTATGTGCATGTCTGCGTGTGTATGGGTGCGTGTGCATGTGTGTGTATGTGTGCGTGTCTATCTGCGTGTGTATGGGTGCGTGTGCACGTGTGTGCGTCTGTATCTGCGTGTGTATGTGGGTGCGTGTGCACGTGTGTGTGTGTGTGTGTACGTGTGTGTGTGCGTGTCTGTATCTGTGAGTATGTAGGTGCGTGTGCACGCATTGGCAATCGGGACAGGTATTCCCTAGGACTTTGACCCTCAGAGACTTCACCTAGACCAATTTGAGGCAGAAGCACCTGTTCTCACTTTGTGTGCTCTACAGGACGTATGAAAAGAGTGACCTGTGTGGGTGATATGTTGAGAGCTTAGCATTGGGCACACAGTTTTAATTCCTGGGAAAGTGCAACTTGTCCCAAAGCTTCACATGGCATGGGGTGCAAAGTCTTCGCTTCTTGTTCTCAGCCATGGTTAGGTGAGTGGGCCTGTTGTTCTGGGCTTATCCTAATCTCAGGAACCCGATGGAGGGGCTGGCATGCAGTGTTGCGGCCAGGGCCTGCCTGGCACGCAAAGGACCTGGTTCCATTCCCAGCACCCAAATCAAAACAAAACTTGGTTGATTGCTGCAGTGACCAAGATGTGGCTTTTAAATTAATTTCTGGGTTAGTCTTATTATATAAACGTGTAATTATTTGCAGGCCTGGTGAGCACCTAACTCTGTAACTCTCTTAACTACATCATGGGCACTCGAAATGCTTTTCTTGGGTTTGTCAGCTCTACAGCCCATCCATATTTGCAGACTATAACCGTTGTTATTATTACTGTTATTTGTGCTGGGGACCAAAGTCAGAGCTCCCTAACCCTGAGCTCCACCCAGCCCCTCGAATTTCATGTTTTGAGTTTGATGTTCTTAATATTCCTTCTCAGACCCTTCCTCAAAGACGTTAGATGTTCCAGCAAAATAGCAATGCAGACGGATGTGTTTTTAACTTGATGGAGTACTTGTTTGTTCCTTGGAGGTATGCCTACGTGTAATTTTTAGTAATTCCTTTCTTTCGGGTGAAATCGTAACACTGCATTTTTCCTGTGGGCTTCAAACTCTCCTTAAAGACTTTTTTAGAAGTGACATCAAAGATGGTTTCCCCTTGCCTTCCTTGCAGGCCCCTGGTGTTCATGGGATCACAGACTAAGAGAGTCCTGCTGACGCCCCTCAGCCCGGCAGCCCGGCCATTCCGAGTCTCCAACCATGACCGAAGCAGCCGGCGTGGGGTGATGGCCAGCAGCCTGCAGGAGCTTGTCACCAAGGTACCGGCCACGCCACTCCCACCCACGCACAGCTGCCCTTGCCCAGCCTAAGCCAGGGTCACGGGTACCACGCCAGAAAGATCAAGAAAGACTGTGTGACATCTTTGTCAGTCCCTGTCTTGGCTTCCAGGGACTGAGGGAGCCATTTCCCAGGGTAAAGGGAGGTCTGAGTCATCAAAGCCAGCCTCACTATCTCTGTACCACAGGGACTGATGGCTGGCAAACACCTTAAAAACAGGGATCAACTGAAAACGTAGCTTTGTGGACAAGGGACTTGTGAAGTCCGGGTTTGGCGTTAAAGGCCAGGAGAGGATAGTCCTAGCCCACCTAGTAAGAAAGAGTCCTAAACCCTCAGACGTGTAACTCTGACAGAGATGCCGATGACTGTGAGAAATGAGTGCCCAGCCTGCAGCCCAAGTCTCTTGTGAGACACAGCATGTGAGGTGTCACACATGCAGAATTGTCCTGTCTGTCACCTAAACTCATAGGCAGCTGTAGAAATGATAACTGTCCAATAGCGTTCCTTATCACTTGTCTTCTGGACGGTAGGATCTGAGCAAGGACAATCACAGATGCCATCAGCGAGTGTCTTTACCAGTAAGGTGAAGACTTCAGCATCATGACTGTTGTCCCGTCCGGTGGGAGTCTCCCGCTTATCCTCTTTCTCTGCTGCGTTGATGACCTAGACTCTGGACGCCCTGGTCATCACGGCTGGACTGGTCACACTGGTGCTGGAGGAGGATGGAACCGTGGTGGACACAGAGGAGTTCTTTCAGACCTTGGGGGACAACACACACTTCATGATCTTGGAAAAGGGACAGAAGTGGGCACCGGTAAGCAACAGCCTTGTCACCCAGCAGCAGCAGCAGGACTGACTTCCCACCTGCAAAGGTGATGAGCAGGCTACTCCCTAAGCACGTGCTCTTACGCTCGCCTGGTGATGGGGTCACAACCTCAGAGGTTCTTATCGTTCTAGGAAACTTGGTGTCACTGTAACTAAGGCTCTATGATTGAAAACAATTCTGAGAAACAGGTTTTGCAGGGAGTAGCCACAGATGCTCTTACGGCAGCATGTCTGGCCTGGTGACTGCTTACTACCCTGCTCCTTTGGAGGCTGGACAAGCTGACGTAGTCATCTGCATGTGTACATGTCTGTGTTGGTTAGTGTTCTGTCACTATAACAAAACACTTAACATAATTCACTTACAAAGAAGGAAGGTCTAGTTTGGCTCACCAAGAGAGAAAGGAAAAGAAAAAAAGAAGGGAAAAGACAAAGTATATAAGAAAATGGTGATCCGTTTTGTTATACAGGTTTCTCAGGTGTGTAGTAAGGAAGCTCATGCAAACAGAAAGGACCAGTTGTCTCTAGTGTTTATGATAAAATAGTTTTAATCACTCAGTCGTTCAGTCTCCTGGAAAGGTCTTGGGATGGAACCCCTAAGTGTCTCTAGAGCACACTTTTTTTTTTTTTTAAGTACTAGGCTTGAACTCAGGGCCTACACCTTGAGCCACTCCATCAGCCCTTTTTTTGTGATGGCTTTTTTTTTTTTTTTTTTTTTTTAGATAGAGTTCTGTGGAACTATTTGCCTGGTCTGGCTTTGAACTGTGATCCACCTGATCTCTGCCCCCTGAGTAGCTAGGATTACAGGTGTGAGCCACCAGCACCTGCTAGACCACACATTTTAAGAAACTTTGCACTCAAACATTTACAGCTAATTCAAAAATATGCAGAATTTAGCAATGTAATGTCTGGGATCTACATTTGAAAGAAGGGAGGAAAGGAGAGCGATAGAGAGAGAGAGAGAGAGAGATGCAGAGAGAGAGAGGCAGAAACAGAGACAGAGAGAGACAGGAAAAGAAAGAATAAAGGAAGGAGAGAATATCCAGCTAAGATGGCCTTCTCCTTAGAGGAGGCAGTGGGTGTCACTGGGAGACATAAGTAAGTCTCTGGGGTTCATAATGGTTTTTGTCTTATTTTTACACACACAAATGCCTCATAATTCTTCTGACTGTTAAAAAAACCCTCCAGGACAAAAAAGCACAACATTTAAAGTGCTATCCTTAAAATAGATAAGGAAACCAGGTTCTGTTGTTCACTTCTGTAATCCTAGTTACTGAGGAGGCTGAGACTGGGAGAATTGTGGAGACTACCCCGGGCAAATAGTTCATGGCACCTGTCTCAAAACTAACCAGAGCAAAATGGACTGGAGGCACAGCCTAAGTGATAGAGCACCTGCTTTGCAGGCACGAATCCCTGAGTTCAAACCCCAGTCCTACTAAACAAATAAACACAGTAGGTAAGGAGACCATGCCTGTAGCTTAGAAGATCATGAGGTGATCTTGAGGAATCTTTTTTAAAGACAGTCTTGGGCTGTAACAGTTCCTTTAAGCTTTGGGATTTTTCTTGTTTGGTTTTTCTGTGGACCAGCTGGGCAGGATCCCCCACGTACAGGGCAAGTGCTCTACCACTGAGCTACACCCCAGCCCCGTACTGCTTTTTCTTTGAGGACAGTGTGGTTGACCCCAAGATGTCCACATCCTCGTCCCCAGAACTTCCCTGGGAAATACACTAGGCAGATGTGATGGGGAGAGTGTCGTGGGTGACCTGGGAGAGGCCACTGTCATCACAAGGTCCTTCCCAGAGGGAGGCAGGTGGGTCAGAGGGAGGACCAGATGCCAAGAAAGAAGAGGAGCTGCAGGCCCAGGAAGCCTGAAGCTGGAAGGCCCAGGCGTGAGCACGTGAGCGAGTCAGAGAGCCCTGCAGTCTGACACACGTGCTTTGAACAGTAAGGTTCTGGTAACACGTCATGGAGAAGGCTTGTTTGTTTTTGTAAATGAGAACTGGAGGTGCCTTTGGAGGTGGTTAATAGGTGACATGTTTATGCTCCCCAGAGGGGATGGCCCTGGGAAATTTGGCTGAGTGCAGGTGACGATGGGATGAAGTGTTGCATTCAGGGCAAGCTTGAGTATGGGTTGTGGTCTTTTTTTTTTTTTTTTTTGATGCTGGGAATTGAACCTAGGGCCACACTGGTACTAAGCACATGCTCTCTTACTGGGCTCCATGCCCAGACTCTGGGGTCCTCTCCTGACTTACACTTCTCAGCCATCTTCCTGTAGGGTGGAAAAGGGCGCCCCACTTGTAGGCCACTTTATCCTGAGGCCCATTTTAACTTGGACAAGAGCTTCAACCAAGAAACAGCCACCAGAGGTCTCCCTCCTCAGTGTCACTGTCCTGTGGGGAACCTCTCCTGTGGCCCTTTAAGGAAGAGGGCAGGGCGGGATGCTTCCTGGTCCTTAACCAATAGCGATTGTACACACTCATATGTCCCAAGGTTAGGTCACCTGTGCATTACCTTTGTGAAGTCAGAAAGGAAAGTGAGGCCATGAAAAAGCTGCGACGTTTCATAGGTTAAAACCCTCTTTGATTCCATAGTCTTAATGTAGTTTTGGTATTTTTTGGTGGTACTGAAGTTTGAACTCAGGGCCTCACACTTGTTAGGCAAGTGTTCTGCTACTTGAGCTATGCCCCCAGCCCTTTTTGCTTTGGTTTATCTTTCAGATAGGGGCTCATACTTTGGTCCAGGCTGGCCTCAGACCCTAGTCCTCCTATTTCTGCCTCCCAGGTAGCTGGGATTACAGGCATTCACCACCACACCCAGCCCTTAGTGTAGTTTTAAATAGTGGTTCCTAGAGGATGGATAGCTAGCACCCAAGGGTGGGGGACACTGTTGAACACAGCAGCTGGAATCTCTCATCCTCTGTGTTCTTGTGTGGTAGGAAGAGGGGAATAAGACCAGTGGCTGCAGCAAGAAGGATCTGAACATGGTTAGGGAGTTTATGTTTTTACTGCAAATGCTCTTGATCAGTGTCAATAATGACCTTAACATTCACAGTTTCGAGTCCTCCCAACCCTAAAGGCTCAGGAGACGTGGTAACTCTTTCTTGTCTAATTGTCCAAGCTTGAACCCGGATGTCATATAGATCTGGGTGTGGCATACACCATTGGGAGCATCTCCTAAGCTGGCATTTGCATCTTGGGATTCTTTGTTCTTATTTTTAAAATCTTGTGGGGGTGGATGCTGTTACAGAGCCATTTATAAACCTGGGTGTAGATGTCTCCCACTGCCTCCCTCAACTCGAAGGGTCTGCTGGTGTCCTGGGTGGTCAAAGAGTGGACCCTTTCCCATGGAATCAGCTTTCATCCCTGGAAGTTCCTGGAGAACAGGGGCCACCTGGAAGAGGGTCCCTCCACCCCTTCCCTGAGCCTTGTGATTCTGGCACATTTCACCCAGGAGCCACTTGTGAGATGTGCTGCCTGCTCCTCCGTGACTGACGACGTGACAGTGCTGGAAGGAGGCTGTCCGTGTAACTCTGTGCCCAAGGGTGCCTCAGGGCCCAGTGCCAGCTAGTGAGCCTCCACCCCTGTCGTAGGACACGGGGTTCTCAAATCCCAGCTCCAAAACCAGGTCAGACTCATCCTGAGTCCCCAGTCTAAAAGTCGATTGGGGAGGTGTTGTAGGATTTAGCTGTGGGATACATGTGTGGTCTGCCAAAAACACAGCTGAAATAGCCCAGTTGCTCACATTTTAAACTTCCATTTAGAGAGCCCAGTAGCTGAGTGAGGAAGTTGGGGTGTCCCAGGGAGGAATGCGCCTAATATCTGTCCCCGCCTCCTTGCTCTAGGGTAATAAGTATGTTCCAGTCTCCAGGCAGCCAAAGAAATCAGGGATAGCAAGAGTGACCTTTGACCTGTACAGGATGAACCCCAAGGACTTCCTCGGCTGCCTCAACGTCAAGGCCACCATGTACGAGATGTACTCAGTGTCCTATGACATCCGATGCACGGGGTTCAAGGCCATGCTGAGGTAACAAACTCCAGGGGTTCCCTCTGGGGTCTGGAAACCCCAGTACAGGTACAGGTGGCTCATCCCTGACTCACTGCCCTGCTTCCAGCGCCAACTCTAGGAGCCGGGTCTGACATTGTCGTCTGGTGTTCTGTTGTCTTAAGTGATTCAACTCTCAACACCACAGACTGTGTAAGAAAACACAAAATCCATCCACAACAGATTTTCATCCCCTTCAAAGACCATTAAATACTAAGTGGAAACACAGGCTAAGTCACGAACACAAAGGAGAATCAAATTTCACTTAAGAATTGGAGTTAGATATTTTAGAATTTTTTTTTGCAGTGTTGGGATTTGAGCTCAGGACCTCACACTTGCTAGGCAGGCACTCTGCCACTTGAGTGACTCTGCCGGCACTGTTTTGTGACATAGTCTCATGAGCTATTTGCCCAGGCTGGCTTGCACCATCCCACAGATACCTCCACCCACAGGTGCCACCATCCCACAGATCCCACCACCCACGGGTGCCACCATCCCACAGGTGCCACTCAGCATTATGAGAGAGACAGCTTTGAGAAGCCACACCTTAGAAGTTGTGTTCATCAGCTCTCTGTTGCTGTGACAACATACCTGAGACAAATCACATTTAAAACAGGAAAGGCTAATTTGGGCTTTGGAGGTTTTAGTCTGGGTTCATTTGGCCTTTGCTGAGCAGCACAGCATGGTGCGAGCATGTGGCAGAAGAAGCTGTTCACCTCATGGTGGATGAGAAGCAGAGGGAGGGAGAGAGGGAGAGAGAGAGAAGAGAGAGAAGAGAGAGAGAGAGCGAGAGAGCGAGCCAGGATCCCATTGACACCATATGACCGGATGGCTTTTACCTGGGCCCCATTCCCAACAGTGCCACAGGCTGGGCCAACCCTTAACGCATGGGCCTTTGGGGGACATTTGTCCAAACTATAGCAAAGTGATTTGAATCAAGTCTATGTGTTCAGTAGGACCCCTCTCTGGGTGTCCCTGCGCCATAAGCAGAGTGGTGCCCTTGCCACTGAGACCTGCACTGAGGGAGACACCTGCAGTCCCTCCTTTGAGTCACCAGCTGTGTGGTCAGGTTACTTACCTCTTCTGAGGCCTCTGTCTCATCATCTTTAAAATGAATTCTCTAAGATTGCAGCACAGGCTCTAAGTTGACCCCTTGTGCTCCTTCAGGAAATTCACCATTGGTCCTCTAACAAGCTCATCTCCTGCAGTGGGAGTGGACAGAAGGGGAGAGGCTGACAGCCACTGGCAGGTCTTTGAGACTAAAGAGTTTGTAACTGCTGCCGGGTGTGGTGGTGCACACCTGTAATCCCAGCCCTCAGATGACTGAGGCTTGAGTTCAAGGCCAGCCTGGGCTAGCTTGCAGCTACTCCCTTCAGGTGCTGTCTGGGCTCAGGCCAGGGCCTGCTTGTTTCTCTGAGGGCCCAGTTTTTCACTCCACTGTCCTCGTGAGACTGCTCCGATCCACAGAGCATAGTGCCAGGAGACGTGCACCTACTGTCCTCTCCCAGGGCCCCTGGTCCCCGCACAGGTCAGACCTGCAGCTTCTGCATAGCATCCTTTCCTACCTGAAGCTTTCCCACCAGTGGCTGACCCCTAGACCATGATCACTGCTGTAATGGTGAGACCTTGACATCCAGGAGAGCTTCCCTGTTGTTGCTAAAATGGAAAAAAAAAAGAAAAATAGCTGTTTTGTTTAGTTTTGAAAGTGAAGCAGGAGAGTTATAACAACTTAGAAGAGTAAAATGGAGGACAAAGCCTTACCCAAATACCCCATGAGCAAAAGCTTCCTACAGCACCACAGTGCAGGGGAGGCCAGGACAGGGGCTCTCCTGCCGACAGCCAACCCCAAGGTAGGGGACAGCTTCAGCCATGGCTGCATGTCCAGCTGCCGTCTTGTGAAGTGAGGGGACTCACGTAGGAATAATAACTTGGAGTTTTTCTTCTCTCTCTTTTTTAAAATCTGAAATAACAGTGGCTCAGCCCTCTGACTTAAGAGGCCAGTTGAGGACACAAGTGATCCCTTCCGTAACTTCAGGAACAAGCTGCAATAGCCCGGTCACCTTCAACAGCTGGACTGGAGGCAGCATTCCCACCAGGTAGGCTTCTTGCCTGACATGGCTCCTGTCTTGCTCTGTTGCAGGAGCCTGCTGCGGTTCGTGTCCTATGCTGCTCAGGTGACCGGACAATTCCTCGTCTACGCTGGCACATACATGCTTCGAGTGCTGGGTGACACGGAAAAGCAGCCTTCTCCCAAGTCGCATGCCAGGGGCTGGTTCGCCTGTACATAGGTGCACCGAGCCAAGGGTGCAGCAGCTTCAAGCACTTACTTCCCAGTGACGAATTTCGAAGATGTTTTGTCTCATTTCCCACGTGCACGTGCAGGCCGCTGGTGGCAGCTGCTCAGAGGGCTGCCGGGGGAGGGGAAGGGCCCTGGAGGGGGGAGGAGACATGGAGGGGCCTTAGGGTGCTGTAGGAGCAGCAGTGTGTCTGGGAGTGGCGTGAACGTGTATCAGACCCTTCGGGGCCCCCACCTCCTGTAATAAACCCATCACGAGCACCACCTCAATGTGTGCAACACTTCCTGGGTCTCTCCAATCTCCAGACATACCCGAGCTTCACAGAGATTCAGTACACCTTCAGATGGAATTGCTGTTGACTCTTTATTAGGTGTTTTTCAGATAGGGTCATGAGTTTTTGCCCAGGGCAGCTTGGATCTCAATCCTGCTATTTACATTTTGCCCCTAGCTGGGACCACAGGTACCCACCACTGCATTCAGCTTATTCATTGAGATGGGGTCTCTGTAACTTTTTGCCTGGGCTGGCCTCTATACTCCTCCCAAGTAGCTGGGATTACAGATGTGGGTCACTGAACCTGGCTAAAGGTGAGTCTTTAATGAACCAAAGGGACCCTAAAGTTTAAGGACCCGACATTTTGGGGGCTTTTCATCTTTTCCTTAGAAAGAAAAAATGCTTGAAACCTTGCGTCGATGTCTAGTGCTACTGAATGAAGCTTGCTCTTTTGATACTGCCAGGTTACCAGGGGACTTTTGGTGGCCAGAGGCAAAGCTCTGCCTCACACTGGCCAACCAAAGAGGAGAATGCCTTCCTAGACCACCGCTGCAGTCATAGCTGCTTGGAAGCCCTTGTCTGGAATCTGCCTCTCCATCTCTTTGTTCTTCTTTCCTCTGTGTTAGCCTCACCACTGGCCCACCCTGTCACAGGGGAGCCAGCTGTCATCCTCATCTCCCACAGCAGGAGGCTCTGGACTAAAGTCCCAACAGGGCATTGAATCCCAGAAGGAAACAAGGTGCTGGTCCTATAAAAAGGAGACACCAATCTGTTCCTTTTCCTGTTAGGAAATGTGGCTCCAAGGTCTTTCTTCCTTTCCTAGCTGCCAACTCTGGCCCAGGGAAGTCTCCACAGGGTGTTCTGAACGCCTGGAAGAAGAGCCCCCCACAATCCTTTCAGCTCCCTCGCTTGCTCAGGCCCTCCCCGCCCTCACAGTAGAGTTCAGTCTGTGCAGACCAGTTCTGAGCAGTGCTCTTGGAGCCCCAGGGCCTCATAGGGAGAGGCCGGAGCGAAGGAACCAGGGGGTGCGCCTCCCTGCTCGGCCTCTGCCAGGATGGGTTTTCTGATGAAAACACAGGCACTGCTTAGAGCCCCTCCCCTGCAGGCTCAGCACTTCTAGAATGGGGCACAGCAGAAAGTGGGAGGAGTTACAAGGTATTGCAGATACAACCCCAAGCTGCCCTCTCAGAGCCCTCCCCATGCCCTTCTGTCACTGCAAGAGAGAAGGAGGTGACACGGATCTCTGCTGTGGGGCCCTCTGTGTCTGCCCTGCAGCAGGCTGCCGCCTTGTGGCCCCTGGACTTGCGTCACTTCCCAAGGATCCCGCTCTCCAGGGAAGCCACTGCCTGGCTTCCAAAAAAGGAATTTTCAGTCCAGTGCCTGATCCTGTTGAGTCAGCCGCTGCCATGGCTCAGCCGTCCCCAGCAAGTGAGGCCTGTCCTGCCCTGGCTGAAGGCAGGCAGTGGGAAACAGGGCCCAGCCTGTGTGCAGGGAGGGCCTCCTGTGACCAAGTGTGCATGTGGAGAGGAGCACCTGGTGCTGGGGACTTCGGACACACGCAGCTGACTTCCCTGGTCTCCAGTACCCATGATTGCTGGGGTGACTGGGATAGAGCCAGCCAGTCACAGAACCTCAGGGGAGGCTCAGGACCTCTGGGCTGCATGCTGGAGACCTGCAGGGAGGAGGCCCCAAAGGTTGGTCATCAGAGACTGCAGAGGGCCCTTGGTGAGCCTTTGAACCTGGATGAGAAAAGATAGAGTTAACCTCCATCCCCCTTACGGAAGAGCCTCAGCAGGTGCTGCTCTCCCTCTCTCTCTGGTTTGGATTAAGCGACAAGCATGCCAAACATGACAGTTTCTCTTTCTGATTTGCATTTCTCAGTAGCTCACACTTAGTCACTAGCTCAGACGACACGGCTCAGAAAGAGGCAGGAGCAGGTCGGGCTGGCTTCAGCAGACCTGAACTCAGCTGCCACCAATAGCCAAGCCAGTGGCTGGGCCTACTGCAGTGCCGGGGACCCTTTCAAGGTCCTGGATGGGGCCAAGCCAAGAGCACCGATTTATTCATGTCTAGAATCATAATTCAGAAAAGAAATGGTTCTCATCAGCTCGGGACTCGTGGTCCTGCCTTTGCCTTGTGGACCGTGGCGCTTATGCTAGTGTGCCCCTTAACACGTGCGTGGACAGGAGCTCCACACCCACCACGGTGTCCCCATATGCACATGGTGTCCCATGGCCACGCGATTAGCAGACCAGACTCAGGCTTTCTGTCATAGTGGAGGTCAGCGTGCCACTGAGGACTTAGCTATTTCCTCATGGCCACAGCCACAGTTAAAATCGCCCTGCTGTGAACAGACATCCCTGCCCCATGTCTTTCCTTTTCTGTAAAATTAGGATCCAGCCTGGGTGGTCTGGCAATCCCATTCCTGGGTACATTTGCTTGGCACAGCTTTTTAAAATGTAAACATTGCACCTTTAGCCAGTCGGCACTTCACCCTTGGCCATGGTTCTGTTCTCCTGTCCTCCCTGTGGAAGGCATGTGTTTCCCGCCAGGCCCATGTGGCCTTTTTAAAACTAGGATCCTAAACCTGGGGTCCCAGTTCCTGAACGTTCTCCTTTCTCCTCACAGGGCTCAGTGCCTTAGCTCCCTCTGATCTGGGGTGCGGGGATTGAATCCAGGGCTCACACATACTGGGCAAGAGCTCCATCACGAGCAACACGCCCAGCCACATCTGTGATTGTCCTGCAGCACATCTGCTCCTCCGGAGAGGCCCTGGGCATGGCATACAGGGGACACAGGCTTGGCTAGCCAGCCACTTTCCTCCAGCTCCCCAGACTGTGAGAATGGGGCTTTTTTCTTTCTTTCTTTTTTTTTTAATTTTAATTTTTTTATTATTCATATGTGCATACAATGCTTGGGTCATTTCTCCCCCCTGCCCCCACCCCCTCCCTTACCACCCACTCCGCCCCCCCCTCGCCCCACCCCCTCAATACCCAGCAGAAACTATTTTGCCCTTATCTCTAATTTTGTTGTAGAGAGAGTATAAGCAATAATAGGAAGGAACAAGGGGTTTTGCTGGTTGAGATAAGGATAGCTACACAGGGAGTTGACTCACATTAATTTCCTGTGCGTGTGTGTTACCTTCTAGGTTAATTCTTCTTGATCTAACCTTTTCTCTAGTTCCTGGTCCCCTTTTCCTATTGGCCTCAGTTGCTTTTAAGGTATCTGCTTTAGTTTCTCTGCGTTAAGGGCAACAAATGCTAGCTAATTTTTTAGGTGTCTTACCTATCCTCACCCCTCCCTTGTGTGCTCTCGCTTTTATCATGTGCTCAAAGTCCAATCCCATTGTTGTGTTTGCCCTTGATCTAATGTCCACATATGAGGGAGAACATACGATTTTTTGGTCTTTTGTGCCAGGCTAACCTCACTCAGAATGATGTTCTCCAATTCCATCCATTTACCAACGAATGATAACATTTCGTTCTTTTTCATGGCTGCATAAAATTCCATTGTTTATAGATACCACATTTTCTTGATCCATTCATCAGTAGTGGGGCATCTTGGCTGTTTCCATAACTTGGCTATTGTGAATAGTGCCACAACAAACATGGGTGTGCAGGTGCCTGTGGAGTAACCTGTGTCACAGTCTTTTGGGTATATCCCCAAGAGTGGTATTGCTGGGTCAAATGGTAGATCAATGGTTAGCTTTTTAAGTAGCCTCCAAATTTTTTTCCAGAGTGGTTGTACTAGTCTACATTCCCACCAACAGTGTAAGAGGGTTCCTTTTTCCCCGCATTCTCGCCAACACCTGTTGGTGGTGGTGTTGCTGATGATGGCTATTCTAACAGGGGTGAGGTGGAATCTTAGTGTGGTTTTAATTTGCATTTCCTTTATTGCTAGAGATGGTGAGCATTTTTTCATGTGTTTTTTTGCCATTTGAATTTCTTCTTTTGAGAAAGTTCTGTTTAGTTCACTTGCCCATTTCTTTATTGGTTCATTAGTTCTGGGAGAATTTAGTTTTTTAAGTTCCCTATATATTCTGGTTATCAGTCCTTTGTCTGATGTGTAGCTGGCAAATATTTTCTCCCACTCTGTGGGTGTTCTCTTCAGTTTAGAGACCATTTCTTTTGATGAGCAGAAGCTTTTTAGTTTTATGAAGTCAAATGGGGCTTTTTTCTTCAGGAGGGGAATCCTACATGCTGTCAGCACATGGGCAAGTCACACTTCTAAGGGGGACTGTCCCCACTCAGCCTCCTGTCTCCCACTCTTCTCATTTATTCTAAGCAAATCACACAGAAGGAAAACTCTGGCAGCATCCCTCTCCTTCCTGCACCTCCTTTAAGACACCTGCTCCTTGCTGCAGTCAAGCCGCTGTGTTTAGGGTGGGCTGTTGCATGTTCAGCAATCACACACTCATTCTCCCCGTGCCAGCCTGCTATTCATTGTGGCTGTCTTGGCTGGGAGCTTCTTACAATTTGAAGTTGTCCAGAGCTGGAAGGTCACTTGTCCACACAAAGCATCCCTTTAGTTCTTGGGGTGAGGCAAGCACCCCTTCTTTGAGGAACAACTAGGCCCTGCTCCATGATGTGTGGGTGAAGCTGCCTGTGTGCCACACAACAGAGGCCAAGTGGCGCTGCACTGGTGTCATGACTGCACGAAGCCCTAAGGGAATGAGAGCAGCGCATAGACCAAAGCCGGATGGAAACATGGAGATCTCGGAGAGTTCTCTGTTCATGATGCAAGCCCACACTGCGGCCCCTCTCCCATTCTCTGAGAACCCAGGACCTCACCCTTGCTAGGCAGGCACCCCACCACTCGAGCTGTGCCCCCAGCCCTCTTTTGCTATAGTTTATTTTCAGATAGGGTCTTGTGCTTTTTGATGAGGGCTGGCCTCAGACCAAGATTCTCTTGATCGCCACCTTCCAAATTGCTGAGATTACAGACGTCAGCCACCACATTCGGCTACTACATCGTCGTCCTCTTTTTTTTTTTTTTAACACATTTTTATTAGTGCATGTTAGTTGTAGAATGTGGGCAGTTTCATTGCTGTATTCCATCCATGTATATAATATGCTTTGATCTTATTCACTCCATTTTTCTTTCTTATTTCTCCCCCATTTCCCTTTCTGAAATCTTTCTTACAAACCTTTTAATGGGTTTCACTGTGATCTTTCTGTCCATGCATACAATATGCTTTGATCACTTTCTGCCCCCTCACCCTCTCTTTCCCCCACCACTCCCACTGGTTCCCCCAAGAGTTCCCCCCGTTTACATTCATGTCCGTGCTTTTGTTTTTCAGACCTAGTTTTCACGTACGAGAGAGAGCATGCAACCTTTGTCTTTCTGAGCCTGGCTAGCTTCACTTAACATGGTAATCTCCAGTTCCATCCATTTGCCTGCAAATTACACCATTTTGTTCTTTGGGACTGAATACTATTCCGTTGTGTATAGGAACTGCATTTTCTTTATCCATTCATCTGTCATATTTTGTTTTTGAGACAGGGTCTCACTGACCCTGGCTGGCCTCGAACTTTCGATCCTTCTACTTCCACCTCTCTTCCTCTCTTTATTCTCAGCCACATTTCCAGTGTCCCCAGATCCACAGTCCCAGGCAGGGCTAGGTGTCCTCAGCTGTCCGGAGTCACCACCTGCTCTGGCATTCCTCGGGCCTGTTGCTGCCTGCCACACCCAATCTACATGGCAGATGGTCACATAAAAATAGTTGGGGAGTCCTTGAACGGCCACTTCTCCAGCTGTTCTTTTGGGCAGAAGGCAGATGAGAGGTGTGGGAGGAACATCCCTGGCCAGGCCCCAGCTGCTCCTCCTCAAGCAGGGTACCTCAAAAGGGGAGGAACAGGGAGAAAATCTCACCTGACAGCCAAGCATAGTGACCGCCCCCCCCAGCCTCCCGGGCAGAATTCCCCTCCAGGAGTGAGCCCTGGACAAAAATGGTCTTCATAGTCAGTCCACTTCTGTCAGCTCCACTGCAGCTGAAGGTCTGGCGGGCTTTTGCCAGCATGAATGCAGCCTGGTGCTCAGGGACAGTGCTTCTTGTTTAAGGAGCTGGGGTCCAGAAGCTGGGGTGTAGCCCAGCTGTACAACGTGCACCTAAAATGCACAAAGCACTGATTCCAATACCCAGTGCCCCAATAAACAAACACAAAAAGAAGCTGGAGTCCAAATGCCTGGCTCGGGACAGGTGCCTTGGCTTCTCTGAGACTCAGTTTCCTCATCTGCACAAACTCCAGAAAGCTGCCTGCCTTGGACAGGTGATGATCCAATGAGATGGACACTGGGCACTGATCGCTTTGTTTCCCTGGATTCAGCCAGTGGACCAGGGGATGTCTCCTTGGAGTCAGCCACACCGTGACTTGGTGGGGAAGGGTTAAAGGGCTGAGGGATGGGACTGTAGGGTGGGTGGGGAAGGGTGTTTTCTGAATCACTGGGCCAGCTGAGAGCCAGGGAGTGTCTGCCATGGAATTCCTAAGAACAGCTGAGACAGCTGGCGATCCCCTCCTGAACCAAGCTATTCTCCAAATAGCTCCAGTTTTACCTTCGAGAAGAGGCGGCAAGAACGTCACAGTACTTCTGCGTGCAGAGTGCAAGGTACTATCACACGCGCGCCATCAAGGCTGCCCTCCCAGCACCCAGTAGGTGGAGAGAGCGCTTACCCCAGCCCCAGAGCCCGGAAGAAGTACAGTCTCAGGCCCTGTCCAGGGGAGAGGCAGGGGGCCAGGTACCTGCCTTCCCACCATCCCAGTACCCTTGAAAGGGACACTCAGAGTCCAGA
The DNA here is from genome assembly GCF_047511655.1 of Castor canadensis. Lineage (NCBI taxonomy): Eukaryota > Metazoa > Chordata > Mammalia > Rodentia > Castoridae > Castor > Castor canadensis. The sequence continues at coordinate 65,542,125 of NC_133389.1, forward strand.
CTATGACTAGGCACAAGAATTCCGTTCCTAACTCTACCAGTGGGCACTGACTGGGAATGGCACCCAGGCAAATACCTGGCGTGTCATGAGCCATCAGGAGCCATTCTGATTGTGTTTCAAAAATGCCTTCTGGAGGAAGCCTGGTGGAAATCTCTTTCTTTAGGCAGATAGCATTACATTTTTCTGCATTACTTGTCATAATATCCTTTGTCTCCATTTCAGAAATGCAAAATGCATCTACACTGCAAACTTCCTGCCACCCTATTCCCTTCATTCACAATCATTTACTAGGTGCATTTTCATATGCAGTCAGATGCTGAGAACGATGGGCAAGTTACAGAAAGCCTCGTCTTGGGCTGGGGTGTAGCTCAGCAGTAGAGTGCTTGCCTGGAATGTGCAAGGGTCTGGGTTCGATCCCAGCACCACAGGGGAATGCTAGTGTCTTAACTTATGCTCTAGTGGAGGAGGTAAAGGGGGTGAATGTGAAATGTCTGCACAGCTGACGAGCAACACTTAGCCAGAGCATGACGATGTGTTCTACGTAGACACGGGAAGACAGCACCTTCAACCCTGACAGCTGTGTGGTGTGCACAGTGATGTCACATTGAGCTGGAACCTGGAACCAGAAAAGGAGCACATCAGATCGAGCTAGCCTGGAGGTGGGGATGATGTTGGTTAACTTGATTTAACCCCACCCAATCCAGGGGTAAACAGTTTAAGAACAAACGCCCCCACTGTTGTTTAATTTGTGAACGCATAGCCCAGCTTTAAGCACCTCTGCCAGCGCCTGCCTACTGCCTAACAGTTCAGTTGGCAATGGGAAGGCTGGGAAAAGACTGGCAGAAGACTGGCAGGGCCAAGTGATGCAGAGACAGAGGAAGTGAGAGAAGTGGCCCAAGGGGTTCTGGCAAAAGTGATGGGCGGGAATCCCAGAAAGGCACAGACACGTCGTGGTCAGGGGCCCCAGCAAGGGGAGAGGTGGAAGTCTGGACTGAGCAACAGAGAAGCAGGAGACAGAGTGGAGCTGCAACAGGGAGAGGCTTGGCAGACCCTGGACACTGAGGCTGGAGGACCCCAGCAGGGTCTACATCCCGGGGAAAAAGGCTCTGTGACTAGACCCAAAGGTCAAGGTTCAGAGCAGGGTCAAATTAAATCAACTTTTCCATGGATGATATCGCAAGGCAAAGAGAAGATAGCTAATCCATGGCACAAGTTCTAGCTTTGTAAGACCTTCGTCAGGAAAAATTGCACTGGGTCCTTCCAGAATATAGCATGGGGAACCACTGATGACCTTGGGAGGGAAGGCCGAGGTCACCAGGCCACCCCAGAGGACTAGAACTGTGGCATGAGGTCTTCCCCGCCCCAAGGCGGGGCTACATCAGCCGCTTTCCCACTGTCCAAATGAAGAGTCAAATAGCGACCCTCACCACTGAGCTTCCTGGCCTGGATGGGAGATGTTGTCTTCCAACAAGTGGACCCTTGGGTATTTGAACGCCCAGTGGGTCCTGTTCCTGATTTCCTGGACAACCTGCTCCATCCATACAAGTAAGTCCTGTCGAAAGTCTCTCAGGTTCCTGCCCTCACACCCCCATAGGCAGCCTCCTGCACTCTTCTTCCTGAACAAACACACAAAACTTTCCAAGTCATTAAGAACTCATAGGAGCCAAGTGCCACTGGCTCACGTCTATAATCCTAGCTACTCAGGAGGCAGAGATCAGGAGGATCAAGGTTCGAAGCCAGCTTGAACACTTGGTTCTAGAGACCCTATCTTGAAAAAAATCCATCACAAAAAAAGGCTGGTGGGGTGGCTCAAGGTATAGGCCCTTAGTTCAAGCCCCAGTACCATACCAAAAAAAAAAAAGAATTAGTTAGAATGATGGCTAGGTGTGGTGGCACGTGCCAGTAATCCTAGCACTGTGGAGTCAGGATCTTGAGTTCAAGGCCAGCCTGGGATACATGGCATGGTGAGACCCCTATCTCAAAAAAAAAGCAATAAGAATTATGGAGATCACTATTCTTGGAACATCAGATCACATTATTATAATTTTTATTTTAAATTGATACATATAAATTATGCAGACTGATGGGTGTCATGTGATATTTTGACACATACAAACATTGATTAATGTTCAAACCAGGGTAAGTACACTTACTTCCTCACACAGTTATACTTCTTTATGGTAAAAACACAAAGAATTCAGAATTCTTTCTTCTGGCTTTTTGAAACATATAGGACACGATCGTTACCTACAGTTACCCCACTGTACAAAACACAATAACTTCTCATTCCTGGATATATTGTACCCCCAAGAAGACACTACAGAAGCCATAAAGAAGGGGACAGAAGACACTTCGCAAGTGCAACTGTCAAGTCAGTCCCCTTAGGGAGGATAGGAGCCATTTTGCCTGGAGTTTCTGTTGTACCCAGGCAGCAACACTGAGGACTGCAGCAGAGCTGGTGGAGCATCTGACCGCTCCTTCCTCTCTCTCTCTTTTTCTCTCTCTCTCTCTCTCTTTTTTTTTTTTTGTGGTACTGGGGCTTAAACTCAGGGCCTACACCTTGAACTACTCCACCAGCCCTTTTTTGTGTTTTTTTTTTTCAAGATAGGGTCTCTTGAACTATTTGCCCAGGGCTGTCTTTCAACTGCGATCCTCCTGATCGCTACCTCCTGAGTAGCTGGGATTACAGGCATGACCCACTGGCACCTGGCTAAGGCTTTTTTGTTTTTTGAGCAGTACTGGGATTTGAACTCAGGGCCTCACACTTACTAGGCAGGCACTCTACCACTTAATCCAAGTCTTCAACCCTAATAGTTTTTTGGTATTTTTTCTTTTTGGTAGGATTGGGGTTTGAACTCAGGTCTTCATGCTTGCAAAGCAGGTGCTCTACTGCTTGAACCACACCTCCAGTCCTCTTTCTTTACTCAATGACAACTTCAAACTCCCAGGGGCCAACTCCACTTCTCTAATCCCCTCCCCTTCATCAGGGAAGAGTGCGATGGTGACCCAGGCACAGCAGAACTCGAGACCCACTGGCTGCAACCTTCTCTGCCTCACCAGGTGACTCTCACCTCGGTCCTACTTGGCTGCCTACACTGAAACTGCCTGCCTATCCGGGAAGCCAACCGACACCTACCTAAATCCTCCCAACCACACCACCTCACCCAGGAGTCCCACTTCTAGGAATCAGTCCCCAGTTTTAAATTAAAAAATGTGTCAGGTACAGAGATGTTTGTTGAAGCCTTACAGAGGAAGTAGTGGAAAATTAGAGACAGCCCAAACGGCTATATATAAGGGAACAACTAAAATGCAGTAAGATGTCAGGTAGCCATTAAAGATGCTTTTTATGAAGCGCCATACTGACACGAAGTTACAGTTTCAAAGTGAATTGCTTTAACACTTACATACAGCATGAGCTCTATTCTGTTTCTGAAAAGTTGTTATAGAATAAAAGACTTTCAAGAAATGTAGCAATCAGAAGGCAGAGATAAGAAAGATCAGGATTTGAGGCCAGCCCAGGTCAAAATAAATAAATAAACAAACAAATGAGACCCCATCTCAACCAACAAGCTTGGAGTAGTGAGGCATACCTGTGATCCCATCTGTGCTGGAGTCATAGGTAGAAAGATCGAGGTCACAGGTAGAGTTTTGCTGTGTGCGCACGTGTGCGCATGTGCATGCATGTGTACAAGACCCCATCTGAAAAAAAAAACCAAAGCAAAAAAAAGGCTGTGGGTGTGGTGAAATGGTACAGCACCTGCCTAGCAAGCCTGAGGCCCTGAGTTCAACCCCCCCAAAAGGTAGCAAAAAGTTACTGGTGATTTTTGTCTTCTTTGTTACTTTTCAATATTTTCCAATATTTGTGATGCTCATCTGTTACTCCTCTCCCTCACGCCTTTTTAAATCGTGGTAAAAAGGACATAAATAATGCCTGGGGGTGTGGCTTAGGTGTTGGAGTTCCTGCCGCCACCAATAAATGAATAAATACATAAATGAAAAGGACATAGCATAAAATTTACTGTGTTGGGCTGGGATAGCAGCTCAGTGGTGCGATGCTTACCCAGCATGCTCAGAGCCACGGGTTCCATGCCCAGCCCTACAAAAGGTAAAATAAGAGTAAAATAGAACGAGAAAGTAAAGTATACGTTCACCTATGCATGGATGAAATGATGAATGGGGCAGGCAGGTTGGGTTTAGCGGGAGCGGTATCGACTGATTTTAAATTGGAGTAGGTGTCTGTGTGTGATGTCACAGGATGTGAGTGGCAGGAATTCAAAAGCTTTCTCTAAGCCAAGAAGTAAAAAGCACAGTGAATTTACAATTCATTTCCTGAGTTACGCAAAGCTCTTCTTGTGATATTTCCTCTGGTGCTCCAGGATTTAACAATTGCATAAAAACAAACCTTTCTTTCCTTCTTTCTTTCTTTCTTTCTTTCTTTTTCTTTCTTTCTTTCTTTCATCTCTCTCTCTCTTTCTTTCTTTCTTTCCTTTCTTTTTGCAGTACTGGGGCTTGAACCTTGAGCCACTCCACCAATCCAATTTTTTGTGAAGGGTTTTTCAAGATAGGGCCTCCCAGAACTATTTGCCTGGGCTGGCTTCGAACCGCAATCCTCCTGATCTCTGCCTCCTGAGTAGCTAGGGTTACAGGCGTGACCCACTGGCACCTGGCTTCTTTCCTTTTTACTGTATAAAAGAATGGCTTTCATTATGACATTTTCATACAATAATATGATGCACTAGTCCTATCCACCCCTCTTCTTCCCAAATAGTCTCTCTTTTATGTTTATGTCTTTTTTTAAAATCTAGATTCTAAGCATCAGAGAAGACATGCCGTGTTTGTCTTTCTGAATGTGGTTTGTTTCTGTTAACATGATGATCTCCAGTTCCATACAGTAACATAACTTCATTCTTTATGGCTGAATAATATGCCATTGTACATATATGCCACATTTTCTTTGTCTGCTCACGGGTTGTTGAGCACCTAGGCTGCTCCCACGCCTTGCCGACTGTGAATAGTGCCCAATAAACCTGGGTGTGCAGGTAGCAGGTATCTCTGTCATATGCAGCCTTACACATCTTTAGGTAGAGCTGGATCATATGGTAGTTCTACTTTTATATTTGGGGTTTTTTTTCAGTGCTGGGATTTGAGCTCAGGGCTTTATGCTTATTTGGCAGGAGCTGACTGCTTGAGCCACACCCCCAGTACTATTTTTAGTTTTTGAGGAACCTCCATACTGATTTCCATAGTGACTGGGCTAATTTACATTCCCTCCAACAGTATAAGGATTCTTTTTCACCCCTGCATCCTAACCAGCATTTGTCTGTTTTCTTGACGATTGCCATTCTGACTGGGTGAGATGGAATCTCAGTCATAGTTTTGTGGGGTTTTTTTTTTGGTGGTACTGAGGTTTGAACTTAGGGCTTACATGCTTGCTAGGTAGGCACTCTACCTTAAATCACTCTGTCAGCCCTTTTTTGTGGTGGGTATTTTCAAGACAGGGTCTCGAGAACTATTTGCCTGGGCTGGCCTCGAACCTCAGTCCTCCTGATGTCTGCCTCCCAAATGCTAGGCATGAGCCACCTGCAGCTGGCTCTCAGTGTAGTTTTGCTTGACTAAGGATATTGAACATTTCTGTGTATTTCTTGGCCATTTGTCCTTCTTTTGAATCTGTTCAATTCATTTGCCCATTTATTCTTCTGGTGTTTAATCTTCTTAGAGAATAATATACAATTTATTATATATTTTATAAAGGAGAGAGGCCGGACCTCGGTGGCTCACACCTGTAATCATAGCTATTCGGGAGGCAGAGATCAGGAAGATCTCTGTTTGAAGCCAGTCCCAGGCAAATAGTTGGCAAGACCCTATCTCAAAAATAACCCACAAAAAAGGGCTGGTGAAGTGGCTCAAGGTATAGACTCTGAGTTCATACCCTAGTTCCACAAATAAAAGAAAGAAAGAAAGAAAAAGGCAAAAAGAAGTAGGAGAGAGGAGTTTGAGGTGGTGTTTAATTTTTGAGTCCTGTATTCTGAATACTACTCTTGTCGATTTTCTTTTTTTTAGTTCTTTATGTATTCTGGAGATGACTCCTCTGTTGGAAGAATAGCTGATGAGGATTTTCTCCCATTCTGCAGGCCATCTCTTCACGCTGGTACTTGTTTCCTTTACTGTGCAGAAGCTTTTAATTTGATGCAGTCTCATTTGTCAATTCTTGCTCTTACTTCCTGAGCATTGGAGTCCTATTCAGAAAGTCATTGCTGTGCCTGTATCTCATCTCGAAGTATTTCCCTATGCTTTCCTCTAGTAGTTTCAGCGTTTCAGGTTTTACATTAATGTAAATGGTCTTTGATCCATTTTGAGTTGATTTTCATCAACTAGAGGCAGGGCTCTAGTTTCAGTCTTGTACATGTGGATACCCAATTTTCCCAGCACCATTTGTTGAAGAAGCTGTCTTTTCTCCAGTGTGTGTTTAAGCACCTTTGGCAAGACTCAGGGAAGCTATGTGGGCTTATTTCTGGGTCCTGTATTCTATTCCATTGGTCTGCATCTATGTTGCACCATTACCATTCTGGTATCGTCACTGTGGCTTTGTAGCATAATTTGAAGTCAGGAATTGTGGTTCCTCCAGCATTGCTCCTTTTGCTCACGATTGCTTCGACTGTTTGGGGTCTTTTGTGCTTCTGTATGAAGTTTCAGACTGATTTTCTATCTGTGTGAAGAATGTCATTGGAAGTTCGATGGGGATTGCATTAATACGTAGATCATTTTGGGTACTTGAGCCATTTTTACAATATTAATTTTGCCAATCCATGAACATGGGAGATATTCCCATCTTCTGTATTTTTCATTTTCTTTCTTTGGTGTTTTATGGTTTGGATTGTAGAAGTCTTTCGCTTCTACAATGGAATTGTATTATTTGCTTCTGATTTCTTTCCCAGCATGTTCATTATTGGCATACAGAAAAGCTACTGAGTTTTTATGTTAATTTTGTATCCTGCGACTTTGCTGAAAGTGTTTATCAGATTCAAGAGTTTTTTGGTGGAGTTTTAGGGTCTCTTAATATAGGGTCATATTGTCTGCAAATAGGGATAATTTGGCTTCTTCCTTCCCTATTTGAATCCCTTTTGTTTCTTTCTGTAAACATGGGAGGTGCTTCCATCTTCTATTTTATTCAATTTCTTTCTTCAACGTTTTACAGTTTAGATTGTAGAGGCCTTATTAGGAATTCCAGTACTATATTGAATAAGAGTGGGTGGAGTGGACACCCTTGTCTGATTCCTGATTTTAGAGGAAATGGCTTCAGTTTTCACATTTAGTATGATGCTGGTTGTAAGTTTGTCATATAAAGCCTTTGTTATGCTGAAGTACTTTCCATCTATTCCTAGTTTCTTGGGGGTTTTTATCATGAAGGGATTTTTTTTTCAAAGGCTTTTTCTGCATCTGTTGAGATGATCAAGTGGTTTTGTCTTTGCTTCTATTAATGCGCTGTATTACATTTATAGATTTGCATATGTTGAACCACCCCTGCATCCCCAGGATGAAACAAATTTGATCATTGTGTAAGATCTTTTCATATGCTGCTGAATTTGGTTTGTTGCAAGTATTTTATTGAGAATTTTTTGCATCTGTTCATCAAGGAAATTGGTCTATGATTTTCTTTTTTTTTGTCATGTCCTTATCCAGTTTACTATTAGGGTAGCACTGATTTAATAGAATGGGTTTGGTAGTAGTTTTTCCTTTTCTATGTCATGGAATAGTTTGAGGAGCACGGGTGTTAGTTCTTCTTTAAACATCTGGTAGAAATAGGCAGTGAATCCATCTGATCCTGGGCTCTTCTTTTTTGGGAGGCTCTTCATTACTGCTTCAATCTCATTTCTTTTTTATAGATCTAAAACAGAAATATTTTCTAATCAGACTTCCCAAACCTGCCTTCTCTTGTTGTCTTGCCTAGAACAGGTACATAAACAGGATCTTGCTTATTTGTTTCCAACCCTGTGCAAAAGTGTTCCAAGAGGGGAGGATGGGTAGGTGTGCTCCCTTCCCTAAGCAGGGCCACTGTCCAGATGGAGCTGGTGGGCACAGGGCGAGGGATGCATGTACTTCTCTCCTCCAGCTGTTCCCTTCAGCCCCTATTTCCTCCTGGAGAGATGGGCTTCATCAGTGTACAGGGCAGTCCACATGTGAGGTGCCCAGCTCCTGTTGGTGGCATTTGAATCTGATGCCAGGGAGCTGTACCCCCATAGCTCTGTGAACTATCACAGGGGCAGCTCAGATCCCTGAACCTAAAGGGGATTTCCAGCCCTCCTCACCCTTGAATGGCACTGTATCTAAGAAACTGTGCCCATGATTAAAGACATCCATTGCAGTCGGAGGAGGAGTGACTTCTAATGTTTTATACCATAGTAGGACAACTATGGTGGACATGATGGAATCCTCCGAAATAGCTAATGGAAAGGATTCAGAATGCTCCCAACACAAAAGAATGGTGTGTGTTTGCAGTGATGGATGCGCCAGGTACCCAATCTGATCTTCCCACGTGTACACATATGTTGAAACACCACACTGGGTATACAATAAACATGTACAATTATTATTATTATTATTACTGGTGGTACTGGGGTTTGAACTCAGGGTCTCACACTTGCTAGGCACGTGCTCTACCACTTGAGCCACTCTGCCAGCCCAGTCTGTAGCATTACTGTGCATCAAATATATGCACTCTGAGGAAGGAGTTTTGGTGGGATCTGGAAAGCAGGCAAGTGGGTGGATATGAGCACACGGTGGCTCCTTCAGCCTAAACACCCTCCTTTCCTGTCCCTCCAATCCAAACTCAAAGTCGGTATGTCCTTTTGGTGTTTTTCAAGCTGTGGACCACTTATGAGGGGTCTTAGAATTAATTTAGAAGGCAAAGCATGTGCAGGTGATGGGTGAGTTTGGTTTTGTAAATGTTGGTTGAATAAAGCTCTTGCAAGTCAATTTAGGAGGTTGTAACCAGTAAAATCTGAGGTAGAGCTGGGCACCCGTGCCTGTAGACCCAGCTATTGGGGAAGCTGAGGCAGGAGGATTGCTTGAGCCCAAGAGTTAGAGGCCAGCCTGAGCAAGGTAATGAGATCCTGGCTCAAAAAAGGAAACTAAAGGAAAAAAGGAAAAAGCTGAGATGGACTAGAAAAGAAAATATAAGCATACTAGCATGTTGTTGGAATAAGACTGCATTGCAAACGAAAGCTCTGAGATGCCATCTCACCCTCTCAGAATGGTGATCATCGAGAAAACAAATGACAGCAAATGCTATGAAGGATGCAGGGAAAGCAGCCCTTATCCCTGTGAGTGCGAATGTAAAAGAGCACCGCCACATTGGAAATCAATATGGAGGTTCTTCAAAAAACTAAAAAGAAAACTGTCATCTGATCCTGCTGTACCACTCCTGGGCATGTACCCGAAGGAACAGAAGTCTGCAGACAATAGAGGCACCTGCACACCCATGTTTATAGCAGCACCTTTCACAATAGCCACGCTATGGAATCAGCCTACGTGCCAATCGCCAGATGAATGAATAAAGAAAATGTGTTGTATACACACTATGGAGTTTTACTCAGCCATAGAGAAGAACACAACCGGCATTTGTAGGAAAATGGCTGGAACTAGAGAGCATCATGTTACGTGAAATAAGCCAGACTCAGAAAGACAGATGTCGCATGTTCTCTCATATGCAGAATCTAGATGTTTGAACAAGAATGACACAAGTGTAAGATGAGGGTAGGGAACAACAGGAGGGGGAGCATAAAGAGAGGGTGGCTGTGATCTAAGTACTTCATGCACATGTACGGAAATAGGAGACCCACTAAAAACTCCAAAAAAGGAGCGGGAATAAGAAAGAGTAATAGAGGGGTGAATTTGATCCAAGTACGTTATATGAATTTGTGGAAATATCATGATGAAACAATACTTTGAATAGTTAATATACACTAATAAAAAAGAGGGGGAAAATAAATTTAAAAAAAGACTACCTTAGTCAGACTTTTTGTTGCTGTGACAAAATACCCAACATAAACAACCTGAAAGGAAGAAAGGTTTATTTTGGTTCACAGATGCCGAGTTTTCAGTCCATGCTGGCTGGTGTCTTTGTTTCTGGCTGTGTGGTGAGGCCTTCTATCATGGAAGAAGGCCATGGTGGAGCACTCATGGCAGCCAGGAAGCAGAGACAGGAAGGGGCTGGGGACAAGACATCCCCTTCAAAGGGAACTCCAACCAGACCCCACCTTCCATACTTCTCCCACCTCCCAATAGTCCATTCAAATTTTGAATCCATCAGTGGATGACGGCACTGATCAGGTCAGAGTTCTCATGATGTAATTGTCTCAGGAAACATCTTCCCAGACATTCCCAGAGGTGTGCTTTACTAATCTGCTAGGTGTCTCTCAATCAAGTTGACAGTCAAGATCAACAATCATAAGGACTATTTGGACTGGGAGTGTAGCTCAGTGAGGGAGCACCTGCCTAGCAAGCATGAGGTCCTAGGTTCGATTCCCAGCATACACCCCTCCAAAGGAAGATTATTTGCTTTCCATTTGTGTGCGTCTGTACACTGAATCGTGTATGTATTTGTTACTGAGCATATAAGTAAAAGGTGAATCCAGGCAAGGCCCACACCTGTGACCCCAGCTACTTGGAAGGTGAAAATCAGGAGGATCATGGTTGGAGGCCAGCCTGGGCAACAAGTTAGCGAGACCCCATCTCAATCAATAAAAAGCTGGGTGTGGTACATGCCTGTCATCCCAGCTACATGGGAAGCATAAATAGGAGGATTGGGATCCAGGATGACCGGGATATAAATTTGAGACCCTATCTCAAAAATCACCAAAGTGAAAGGACAAGGGGTTGAGGGGTGGCTCAAGTGGCAGAGTATACCTGCCCAACAAGCACAAAACTGCCAGTACTGCCAAAGAAAAACCAAAACAAAACCTCCTGTCTTGGCCAAGCCCCATCACTAGCATCTTTTGCAGTACAGTCCTGACCACCTCCATGTCCCCATCCTCTGCACGGTGGCCACTGTCCTCCTATAATCTCGTCCATGTTTTCTGACTTGGCTGCAGTCATCCATCTGTCCATGCATGTCATCCATCTTTCCTGCTAGCTCTTCAGCGTGTGGATCACAGTTAAGGACCTAGTCAGAGAGTTCCAGCGTCTGAGCCATACCTGCCTCTGGTTCTGTTCACCAATTTCTCTCTAACAATAGATTGGACTTTCTGTTGTCTTTCCCTATAACTTTTGTAGAGAAAAAAAAAATCAGAGATTGAGGTAGACAATATTTGTGCCTGTCTTAGTATGAGAGTTGAGTTAACTGGTCAGTGTTGGGTAACCTTGGGTCGGGGACACCAAGGCCTTCAAATTCCCCCAGCAGTGGCTGCTGTCATCTTGGGCTTCCTGTGAACTCTGGGCTGTCAGATGGTTGTTTTTGTTTTTTTCAAGAGCTTTATTGAGATATAATTCACCTACCACACAACTGCCTGTTGAAAGTGTTCGATTCAGTGGCTGTTAATATATTCAGAGTTGTGCATCCATCGCTATAATCTATTTTATTTTATTTTTGACAGTGCTGGGGTTTGAACTCAGGGCCTTTAGCTTGCTAGGCAGGCACTCTACCACTTGAGCCATATCCCCAGCCCTTTTTGCTTCAGTTGTTTTCAAATAGGGCCTCATTTTCATGCCCAGGCTGGCCTGGCCTCAGTCATCCCATTTGTACTTCTCATGGAGCTGGGATGACGACAGGCATGCATCACATGCCCAGCTTTTTCTTGGTTGAGATCGTGGCAGGGTGGGGAGATGTCTCATTAACTGTTTGCCTGGGCTGGCCTCAAACCACAATCTTCCTGACTACCACAATCAATTTTAGAACATTTCATTACCCCTAAAGAAATGACACCCCCTTAGGCATTACCTCTCACTCTCCCTACCCTTCCCAGGTCTGACAACCACTAGTCTGCTGTCGTTTCATAGAAATGGAATCATCTAATATGTGACCTGGTTTCCTTCACTGTTTCCTAGGTTTATTCATGCTGAAGCACGTGTTGGCATTTCATTCTTCTTCACTGCACAGTAATATTCCACTATGTGGCTAAATGCCAAAAGGGTTTTCCTCTGTACTCCTGCTCCATCCTCAGCTTTCATGTACCTGCATAGCTGTGCCAAGGAGGGGGTCTCTCTTCATGCTTGCTATTCTGTGTTAGCTTCAAGATGAAGGCTGAAGACATACTCTGGTCCTCCTGGTCCAGTCCCATTCTTGGTTAGGCTGGCTGAGCCTGGGCCTCAGCCAGGGGTTTTCTCAGCATTCCCCCTTCTTCTCAGGACAGTGACACTCCATGCGGCACCTGTGGGGAGTGGCATGCCCCCCCCATGATGGCCCTTCCCTGGGGAAAGCCATGCTGCATAACTGCACCAGGAGGCAGTGCTCAGGTCCCCACCCTGCCTTAGTTTCTCGACTCAGCACTGGATGGAGGCCCTGGAAAACAGCTACAGGCTCCCTGTGTCTGGGGCTTCCCAGAACTGTAAATAGTCCCATAAGGCCACAAAAGTTGTTCACAGAACTTGTTAAGTTTTAACACTTTTCTGGACCTGTCATCCCTACCATGCTTTGCCAAAAGTGAAGTGGCCTCTACTGGAAAGGCCTGTCCTTAGGAATTCAGTGAGAATTGTATGCCTGCCAGGCCCTGTGCCCACCGCTGCCACCCTGCCTATGGTCCTCTTGGGCAAAGTCGAGTCCAGCTATTTTGTATTCTTAGAGCCAAGGGTAATTCATGGTACACAGCAGATGCTTCATAAATGTGTTCTGCGTGAAAGAGGATAGAGAAAGCAATGGTTCTTAACCAGGCACACAGAGTAAAATTTCCTGGGGGCTTAGCCCTGCCCAGCCTGTGGACTGGGAAGCTCACCTGCTGTGATTTACTGTTGGGGTCATTAGAATATGCGATCCTCATGGAGAAAACGAAGTGATGCTCCAAAGACACTAATCAGTGCAGAGTCCCTAGGGGCCTCATGGCTCCCATGCCTGTCATATTCAAAGTCAGTTGTATTCACAGTCCCTGACACTATCTGAAATGAAAGGTGCTCCCTCTGGTCCCAGGACTGAGAAACCGATCGCAGTTTGACCTGGTGGCCTGGCCTTGCAAGACCAGGACTAGTGAGCAAGGACTCCTGGGAGCAACCGGAAGGAGGTGCCAGGTCAGTGCCCCTTGCATTTCAGCCCGTGCCTTCTGCACCAACCTGATCCCATGGAAGCACAGTCACCCTTTGTGTCAGGTCAGGTGGCTGGGAAGGATGTGCCAGGGACATCCCCCACAGAGTGAGCAGTCAGCGAGGCCCAGATTTGCCTGTGTCATAGGCCTCTCTCTGGTCCCCAGGGCTGGAACTCCCTGTGCCAGCAGCCAGTCCAGCTGGACTCTTTCCTGGGGTGAGTCTCTACCTGCCCACCTTTGGAAGGGCCTCGCTACCAACATGTGAAACTAACTCACCCTGTGCAGAGAGCACCGCTTGGATGTGCAGGGCGAGGTGTTCCCTGCATCCTCAGGCCCTTGAGGAGTGAAGTGGAGCTGCCAGAGTAAAGATAAGCAGGTCGGAACCGGACTTCAGCAGTTCTAATTCTGTCCCATCCCAGCACTTCTCAGAAAATTCTAAACTCAACCTGGCCTTCCCAAGTGTCCTGAAGGTACATACTTGTCTTTGGTGAAAAGACCACATTAGAAATCTTATGTAACTGTGGATGACTTAACTACAGTCATATGCTATGTGGCTCTCTGACCGCCTGCTTTGGGCCCTGCTGTAGAAACAGTCGGTGCGGAGCACACCTGTAGCAGGGGTGTCTGATTTGCACACACCTTAGGTGGTATGTGCTCTCAGATTCTGTATTACAGATGAGGGGCACAAGGCTCAAAGAGCAAGTCACTAGCTCATGACAACACGTCACTAACCCAGGAAAGCTGCCCTCAGGCCCTGTGTTTTACTGGTTCCTAGGTAGCTTGCACTGTGCTAACTCATTGCCCACGAGCCTCTCATCTGCCCTTGGCCTCTGAACATGGTCCTCTGGTTGACCCAAAAATGTTTTTAATTACTACGTTTGAAATATTTTTCAAAGAATTAGAAAAATATTAGAATTAGAGGATATTCTCACTTACACTGAAGTGAACACAATCCTGTATTAACAGGTCTGCAGATTGGGAGTGCATGCCTGTAAATCCCAGCTACTCAGGAGGCAGAGCTCAGGAGACTCATGACTTGAGGGCAGACGAGTAAAAATGTAGCAAGACCCCATCTCAATACATAATGCAGGTGTGGTGGTGTGTGTCTGTCATCCTAGCTCTGTGAGAGAAGTAAATAGGAGGGACACAGTTCAGGCCAGCCCAGGGAAAAACTTGAGATCCTATTGTAAAAATAACTAAAGCAAAAGGGGCTTAGGGGAATGGCGAAGTGGTACAGCACCTGCCTGGCAAGTTTGAGGCCTTGAGTTCAAACTCCAGTACTGGAGAGGGAAAAAAATGATCTACATGTAAGCTGCCTTCATAAACCTTGATTTCCAGATTTGTAACCAGGACCCTCGGGTCCTGAGATGGGCACAACTACACATATGTGCCCCAGCAACACTGGCCCAGGTCCTCCCTCGCTGGGTTAGTGGGGCCTTGGCTCCTGGAGAACTTTCTGAGAATAAGTGTTGACAATGCTTCAAGCAAACAGCACACACGACTCGAGACCCAGCTCTGAGCCTGGCCTGCTGCTTGGGGGCACAGCCTGCTCACCAAGGCCAGGCAACAGAGAGCTGAAAGTTTGTTACTGTCCTTGGAGCCCAGGTGGCAATACCTACAATTCCCCGCCCCCCTCCATGGGTACCCAGGCGCAGTGTCCTGTCCAGGCATGTGCCTCTGCTTGCAGTTGGCAAGTGGCATTTCCTCATCTCTCCTCACCTCCGATAAAGTTGCATAACAGCATAGTCTGATGTCATTCATTTTCAGTCTGGGGTTCTATTGAAAATAATTGGCCATCGCCAGCCCAGTTCAAGAGCCTGTTTGGCCCCTCCAAGTTCCCTTGCCCAGGGGCATTTGGAGAGGATGGGCCCCTCTCAGCTTCTGTCTCTGTGCTGTCCAGAAGAGGGTGGGAGATCACAGGAATGCTGATCGCACCCATGTTTGTGGATATCAGTTTCCAAACTTGGGCAGTAAACCCACAGTCCCTACTGGGTAGGTGATTGCATGAAACAGAAGGGAGAAGAAAGAGTGTGATCGAGGCACAGCAAGGACAATGAGACAGGGCAGGGACATGGAAAGCCAGCACACTGGATGGGTGTGTGGTTCACATAGCACCAAGGCCATGGCCTCAGTCAGAACCCCATTGCTGCCCTTGACGCAGATCAGAGCGCCCAGGCCCTCAGGTGCCCCTCCCTACAGGGTACTAAGACATGACCATCCAAGCCCAAGCTTCTAGACTCACCTCAGCACCCCCATTTCACAATTCCGAACCTACTTCCAGGCCCCTTCCTCCTACAGAGCAGCTGGGGCAGGGGGACGGTGGTGCGAATGGTGGCTGGGGTGGTGGAGGAGGAGCTTGGACCAAGTGTCTGAAGTCATGCACGGCAGAGAGTCCCTTCTCAGGGGAGACACCAGTTCAGCTCCACTGCGGAGACCTGAGGCAAATCCCCAGAAGCCTGAGAGTTGGGAACTGGCTTTCCAGATACCAAGGTGTATTGTGTGTGTGTGTGTGCGCGCGTGTGTGTGTGCGTGTGTGTGTGTGTGAGCATTTGTGTGCACACTAGGGATCCAATCCGGGGCCCTTGATGCACATCCTAAGCTCCACCCCCAGCCCTGAAGGTGTATTTTTCAAGGTAGGCAACTGGAATTTACTCTCTATGACTTTGTGTAAGCTTGTCTTGTCACCTGTACATGTTACAGCCTTACAGACTTCCCTGTGTGTATTTTTACTCCTGCCTCTTCTGGATAAGGAGCAGGCCTCACTCACTTGTCAGAAGGTGATAGGCTCTGAGCTGCTATTTTGCATTCAGATGATGCCTTGTGTTCTGTATAAAAGCATCTAGCAAAGAGCCTCCCTTACCCTCTGCCATCATGGTGTGGACGGCAGGTTGAGAGGCCTCCAGAAAACCCACTTACTCAACATGTCCTCTGTGGAATGAATCTGGGATACCACAGAGCTCCTGGAGCCACCCTTGCACTCACTCTCTAACCCAATTTGGTACCTCAAATTCCAGCCCAACAACTAGCATCAAAGAGGTGGCTACCTCCGGAAATCGCGGAAGCTTCTCAAAGTGGACACTGTCCTGTAAGCTGCTTGAGTGACCCCAGCTGAAGGGAAGCCCCTTCCAGAGCTACACTGGCCTCCATTGCCACCTCCCACACTAGACTCAGCTGAGCCAGACAGAGAAAGGTGGCATTTGCTCCAAGTCAGTAATTACACCCAGCCTAAATAAGGGTGTTATTTATATAGCTCCCTATGCTGAGCAAGTTCAGGCCTATGGTTTGAGGGGCATGGATGAGGCTGGGGCCTCTCACCTGCTTCCCTGGAGTGTCACTGTGTAAAGAGACATGGGACGATGACAAGGCAGAGAAGTGGTACGGGGGAAGGGAGAATGGGTAAAATGATTCCCAAATTTGGAAACACTTGAAAAACTCCCAAAGAAAAAATTTAAGTCTTCTGTCCCCTTTCAAACACTCTCTCTCACTCTCTCACTCTCTCTCTCTCTCTCTCTCTCTCTCTCTCTCTCTCGGATTTCCCCAAAGTTTTTGTGTCTCCAGAAAGAAACTGCTGGTGAAATTAGAGAACTGGTTCTTCCCCATTTTGCCTGGGCCTGGCATCCAGGAGGACACAGAAGGATGTTTCTAGATCCCCATGAGAAAGGCCTGTGAGGCTGGTGAGGGTGCAGACTTCAGGTCCTGGGGGCTCAGGGTGCTCCCCACATCTTCCTCTCACAGAAGACTGAAGTGAAGACTGGAGAAGGGAAGGGCTAGAACCCACGGGGCCTGGAATGGAGCCAGAATGGAAGTGCAAGTCACCCTGTGTCATCATCCAGTGCTCTTGCTTCTTCACCACACAAAACTGGCCTTGGAGAAGGCCTCTTGCCCCCTAGGAGCCCCTTGGTTTTTACCTGGCAGACATTGGTATTTGCCCAGGAGTGGGTGAGAGGCTTGCCAGCTGGAGTTCCCCAAAGGAGGGGATTCCAGAAAGTTCTAGGTGTCCTGGTAGTAGAACACGCCTACCATACAGGTTCTGGTGAAGGAGTTTAGAGGGAGGCCAGGGCATCAGAGCCAGGACAGTAAGAAGCCCCAAACCCATAAAGCCCCCATGCCCATTGCTGACAAAGTTAGTCCTTGCTGCTGGAGGGGAGAGGGGCAGGTGCCAGGAAGGGGATGTCAACGGGACACTGGCAAACTGGAGGGCCAAGGTCAAGGATGCAGAGTTTGGGGAGCCATGCTGTAGAAGAAATACTGGGCTTTGCTTTGCGGCAAGGAATTGCCTCCAGGTCCCTCGGGAGAGCTTGGTTCATTCTACAGGGAACCCCCGCGTCTTCGGTGGCCCCGAAGACAAACACGAGCGCCCACTGGGCACGGGTGGCTGTAGCCTGTAATCCTAGCTACTCAGGAGGCAGAGATCAGGAGGAGCGCGGTTCGAAGCCAGCCCCAGCAAAACAGTTCGGGAACCACCTATCTCGAAAAAAAACCCTTCCCCAAAAAAAGGGCTGGTGGAGTGGCTCAAGGGGGAGGCCCCAGTACCGCAAAGAAAGAAAGAAATCACAAGCGTGTGTGGCCAGATCCTTGCGGTGCCTTCCCTTTTCCAGTTTTGCACTTGTCTCACGGCCGCGCGCACCGCCCTCCATTGTAAGAGAACTAGGGGAGGAGGATGGGGTGGCGCCCCGCCCCGCGCGCAAAAGCTTTCCAACGCTAAATCGGTTCGCGTGGGAGGCCGCGTAGACGAGGGTGCATGCAGCGGTGGAGTGTCTTCAGTGACCAGCGGTTCGCATGGTACCCTATGCCCGGATCCCCGACGGGCAGGCAGAGGCTGCAACCTAAGAACGCGGGAACGGGGACGCCCTGGTTCCCTTCCGGTAGGGTCCCAAAGCGCATCCACCCACTGATCTGCAGATGGCGGCGGGGACCAGCTCCGCAGCCCCCATCTCCTGTCCGGGGCTCGAGTCTCCACGACGCCCCAACAGCAGCGAGGGGCCTCCGAGATCTCACCCATCCCGCCGGGTGCTTCAGGCTGGCTCCGGGCCCGGGGTCCCTCAGCTGTCGGGTCCCTTCTCCCTCCTGATCGCGGGGCGGGGCGGGCGGCGATTGGCTGGGGCGGCGGGGGCGGGGCGGGCGGAGGTCGGGTCTGCGGCTGCGGCCAGCGGGCGGCAGTCGCCGCGGCCGTCGGGAGAGGCAGCAGCCGAGCGCAGACGCGCGCGCCATGAGGGAGATCGTGCACATCCAGGCGGGCCAGTGCGGGAACCAGATCGGCACCAAGGTGGGCCCGGGTGGGCCTAGGCTCCCAGCGGGTGGGCAATATCGGACCCGGGGCTCCCCCGAGGTCCCCGCCGGGCGCACCCCGCCCGGTGTCCCTCAGAGCCTCGTCGGCCCTGCGCGGGACCCGGGGAGTGAGCCCCGAGGAGTGGGGCTGCGGGTTCGCGCGGGTGTCACGGCCGGGGCCCTGGCCCCTTGTACACCCCAACGGGCAGCTGTCTCGAACGCGGCCCCCGGGGGGACTGGGGTCCCCGGCTCGGGTCTGACTGTCCCTCCCCGCGCCCTCGCTAGTTTTGGGAAGTGATCAGTGACGAGCACGGCATCGACCCGGCCGGAGGCTACGTGGGCGACTCGGCGCTGCAGCTGGAGAGGATCAGCGTCTACTACAATGAGTCATCGTGTGAGTAGCGCGCCGACCCCGCCGCTCCACTCGGACCCCGGCCTTCCCCACCCCGCGCTGGGACCCCGGCCTTTACCACCCACTCCTCCTCCAGGACCCCGGCCTTCCCTGCCTGCACCCCAGCCGCCCGCCCGGACTCCGCCATCCCCGAAAGCGACCCCGCCACCCGCGCGGGGCCTGGGGCCCAGGGCCGCCTCCGCGCGCAAGGCGAGTTTGTTGGGTGGAGCGCAAGGCCCGGCCACTCCCTCGCTCCCCCTGGGGCGGGAAATCAGCCGTCGGTTTATTCAAACTGCGGGAATCGGCCTATCCCGAGGATCCAAGCCCTTGAACTAAGCAACCCGTTGGTGTTATGAAATCCACTTAGCGGGTTCTGGCCGGCCCATCCTTGAGTGTTTTAAGAATAGAGCGAAAAAACAGAATGGAATTCATAGGACGATCCTTGGGAAAAACAATGGCGTTCTCTCCGCCCTTTACACTCCCTCCACATCCCAGTTTAAGATGTATCTCTTATTGGGCATTCTTGGCTAAAAATTTGAAAAACATTCCCTTAAGTGGTTTTTCTGGTTCTTTGCCAACTTCTAAAAGACTTTACACTCCTGGGCGTTGAAAACTACAGTGGAGGAGTTTAGTAAAATTCCAGGCGGTGGTTTATCCTGTCCTGTGTGTGTGTGTGTGTGTGTGTGTGTGTGTACAGTGACTACATGTATACACTCTATCTGCAACAATTTTTGATTATAAAAGTAGGGCACACCCTCCATGAAACAACGGAAAACCTAAGACATAAAGAGAAAACACAGAAAATGACAGGTGCTACCCTGGCACACACAAATGAGATATGTGTCAGAAACAGTGACCCTTCTCAGTGGTTTGGAGTCATTAGACCTTTGGGGACCACTTCCTGTCCACACATGAATCACTGGGCTTTGTTCATTTAAGCAGCAAGACAAAAGGTCTGGAACTCTGGGACATAGAGGATGGAATTTCTAGGTGGCACTAAGGGAAATTCCAGCATGCACTGCACTTCCCGTTAACCTTAGGCAGTTGGGTCACATCCTTTCCTCTACGTGGGTGTGTGGGAGCAGGGCAGGAGTGCAAGCGCGCTTCCTTTTGGAGTCCTGTTAACCCCCTGCTCCCTGGGATCAACAGCTTGCCTAGTTGTCATGAGGATGCTACCCAGGAACACGCTCGGTCATGAAGGAAAGCATCTTTGGGGACTTAGAGCCAGTGGGATGGTGCCTGGAAGGAGGCGCTAGGGCTGCAGCTTGGGTACCCGTATGTACTCGTGTTGGGGAGGTGCCAAAGGCAGAAGATGTCACAGCGCCATGGCAATTTGCCACCATAGAGGTAGTTTATTTCTGTGCAGTGAAAAAAGTAAACTGCTCCACAGTAAAGAGATGTCAGAACTGATGCTCCTCCTGCCTCTTCCTGGGAAGGTTCCTCATTCCAGACTTAAGATTCTGTGCCTCTTTGAAAAGATGCCCATGCATGCCTTCCAGGCAACTCTAGCCGTGGGACTCCCTAGGGGGAAGTCGATTGCTCTAGAAATCTTGAAGTAATTCAAGCCTGTGGGCTTTATTCTCTTCCAGCTCAGAAATATGTGCCCAGGGCTGCCCTGGTGGACTTGGAGCCAGGCACGATGGACAGTGTGAGGTCCGGGCCTTTTGGGCAGCTCTTCCGGCCTGACAACTTCATCTTCGGTAGGTTCCATCTTCTTGCTTTCTTTTTCTATTGTTTTGTTCATTCACTTATTCATCATTCATTCATTCACTCATTTGCAGTGCTGGGGACTGAACTCAGGGGCTTGCACATGCTAGGCAGGAGCTCTCCCACATTGCAGTCCATGTTTTCTGTTTTGTTTTTTGAGTCAGGAGAGCCCAGGCTGGCTTGGAACTCGAGATCCTCCTGCCTCCACCTCCTGAGTGCTGGGATTACAGAAATTTATAACCATACCCAGCTAAAACACATTGCCTTTAAAAAAACAATTGTTTATGTGCAAGCCTAGAAAAAAGTCACATGACTGAGAAAAGCTTGGAGGGTAACTCGGTGATCCTGCCCCACCCCCTGCCCCCCACCTGGACTAATCACAGGGAGCAGCTCTGAGTTTTGGACTTTTCTTTTTGGAACATAACCTCTACATTTCTAAATGAAATTCTTATGCTGTTTTGATTAAAACAAAATCCAAGAAACAATTTGAGGCATCAGCCTCTTTCTCCCCCTCATTACGAAGCTATTTCAGCATTAGTTTTTCATTTCTATATTGGTCATTTAACTTCAGTGTGCTTATACCTGTGTTTCTTGGTGGCACTGGGGTTTGAACTCAGGGCTTCACGCTTGCTAGGCAAGCGCTCTGCCACTTCAGCCACATCCCCCAGCAATATGCTTGTATTTTCTTTTCTTTTTTTAATTGTTGTGCTGGGTGGGGTACATTGTGGGATTTACAAAAGTTCCTACAATATATCAAATAGGTCATACTTTTTTACATCATCTATAGACAGTTGCACTGCTTTGTTACTAAAGACCGACACCATTTCAGTTTTGTTTTATCAGAAATGGATAAATCCTTTTCCCCTCCTTTTCCACCCAAACAATGACAAGAGAGCCTGTCTCTAAACTCCTATGGAAAATTGCATAAAATTAAATGAAGTTCTGTGGGTACAGCCTACAGAATGAGTGGTAGATTTGAAAGTTTTCCATCTGACAATTTCAGTGTTATTCAGTATGCAGTTCACATTATTTTTTTTTCTCGAAATTACCGCTTAAACCTTTTTTTTTTTTTTGGTGGTACTGGAGTTGGAACACTTGATCCATGCCTCTTGGCCCTTTTGCTTTTAGTTTGTTTTTCAGATAGGTCTTGCACTTTTGTTCAGGCTGGCTTCAGAATGCAGTCCTCCTATTTCCACCTCTCAAGTAGCTGGGATTACAGGCTGCACCACACTACATCTAGCTTTTTTGAGATGGAGGGGTCACAATGGTCTTGAACCGAGATCCTCCTGTCTCCGCCTCCTGAGTAGCTAGGATTATACATGCCACCCTGCCTGGCTCCACTTTAATTATTGAGTAAAAAACATGCCTAGAGGGAAAAATATTCTTATCAGCAGAAATAACTCAATCAATCAACAAACATATATTTCCAGTACAATTTGAGTATCCCTTATCAGAAATGCTTGGGAGATGGGGTGGGGGGTGGGAAGGAGGGGGGAGGTAGCACAAACAATGTATATACATGAAAGTAAACGTCAGAACAATAAAATAAAAGGAGAGGGGAAAAAAAAGAAAATGCTTGGCACCTGCAGTGTTTTAGATTTTGATTTTTTAATTTAGGAATATAAATAATGAGAGATCTTGAGGATAGCTACCCAAGTCTGAACATGAAATTTCATCTCCACCTTACACACATAGCCTGAAAGTAATTTTTTTTTTGAGTGGTACTGGGGTTTGAACTCAGGGCCTCATGTTTGCTAGGTAGGCACTCTACTGCTTGAGCCACTCCACCAGTCTTTTTCTGTGTTGGGTTTTTTTCAAGGTAAGGTCTTTTGAACTATTTGTTTGGGGCTGGTTTTGAACCTCCTGATCTCTATCTCCCGATAAGCTGGGATTACAGGCGTGAGCTACTGGTACATGGCCCCGCAGCTGCATTTTGACTGTGACTGTTGCATAAGATCAGGTTTTGAATTTTCTATTTATGACATCATGTCAGCACTCAAAGAGTTTCAGACTTTGGAAAATCTTGGATTTGGTATTTTCAGACTGGGAATGCTTAACGTGTGCCTGTGAAGGGCACAATTGTCTTCGAAGGACAGAAATGTGGGAATCTAAGGCTGGTTCCCAGCCTGAAGAAGCTGTGGAGTAGAAATGGAGTACATCATGGAAGATCTGCACTCCAGCAGCTTCCAAAATGCACCAGGTTCACACAGATTAACTGAGAGCCGCGGGCAGTACCATCGCTGAGAGCAAATGAGGGGAAACTTACCACTGTTTCCTGTGAGGCTAAGTAACTTTTCAAAACATGTGTGAATCCTGTAGATGAAACTCACTTAAAAACACAGGTGCAGGCTGGGGACAGGGCTCAAGGGTATACTGCCTGCCTGTCCAACTCCCCGCCCTGAGTTCAACCCCCAGACCAGATAGATGGATAGATAGATAGACAGAAAATTCCAAAATAAAATATTAGGCAGGGCATGGTGGTATATGTCTGTAATCCCAGCCACTTGGGAGGTGGAGGCAAGCCCTGACAAAGTTAGTGAGGCCTTATTTCACAAACAAAATTCAGAACAAAAGGGCTCGGGTATGGCTCAAATGGTACAGCACTTGCCTCATAAGGTTCAATCCCCAGCAACCCCCACACGCCAAAAATTGGAGCCTCAAATACAGTGTGTTTGAAAAATGCACATCATGACCAAGTAAGGCCAAGCAGCAGTGGAATGATGCAGAATCTGGCTCTGCCGCCCTCTGTGGGTTTAAATCTTGGCCTTCCCGCTCACTGCTTGACTTTGACTTGTTAGTTCACTTCTTTGTCACTCAACTTCCTCTTACATCAGTGGGCCTGTCTACTTCTCAATGAGATAAGAACCAAGTATTTAGGATGCCTGATACACGATACGCGCTTGACGTTAGGTCAGCATCAAAACATGAATAGATAGAGAGAAACAAAATTTTAGGGTCTGGGAGTGTGGCTCAGGTGGTAGAGCACCTGTCTCTTAAAGCACAAAGCCCTGAGCTCAAACCCTAACACCACCAAAGAAACAAAAGAGAGAGAGAGAGAGAGACTTGATAAAAGTTAAGAACGTCTGTGTGGGTTGGCAACCCACAGTGCTTGCCTAGCATGCTTGAGGCCCTGGGCTCCATCCCTAGCACCACAAAAACAAACAAAACCTTCTATTCAGGAAGTAAAAGGAAACTTACTTTTCAGAAAACATTTTTATGAGCATATATTGGTTGGGAGGCTTCATTGTGACCTTGTCATACATGCTAACAATGTACTTTGGTTAGGTTCACCCCCACCTTCGTTCTCCCTCATCTCCTCCCTCCCTACTTAACATGATTTCAGCAGGTGGCATTGTTTATTTTCACATAAATATATAAAGTACACTGACCCCTCCCTCACCCACTCCACTCACCCTCTCCCACCGTCTAGGACTCACCCCCGAGCCGGACCTGTTTTACATTCCTGACCTTCATTTTTAAAGTGTGTGTTTATCTTCAAAGGGGTTTCGCCATGGTATTTCACCCATGAGTGTGTGGTACTGTAATCAGATGAACCCCTCTTTCACTCTCCCGTACTCTTCCCCCAAAACCTACTTTTTAAAGGATTATCTACCAGCAACCAATAGCAGTATCATACTTCCTGTTAAAACATTAAAAGTACTACCAAGAAATTAGGCCTGAGAAAAAGATGCCCACTATCTCTGCTGTTATTCCGTGTTCTGAAGTCTCTCACCAGTACACAAAAGCCAAAGGAAAATGGTGACAATTATGGAAAGGAAAAGAGACGGTATTATTTACAGATGGAATGAGTCTCTTGAGTTTCCAGATAGCGATCATCTGAGGTATTACAAGCCTTCAGAAAGGCAGCCAGGTGCAAGATCGAAATCAAGAATGAATAGTTTTGCAGGGCATCATGGCTCATGTCTGTAATCCTACCTACTTGGGAGACAGATCGGGAGGATCATGGTTCAATGCCAGCCTGGGCAAAAGGTTCTTGAGACCCTGTCTCAATCAGTGGGTGGGGGCAGTGGAGCACGCCTGTCACCCCAGCTTCATTGGGAAGCACAAATAAGGAGAATCATAGTCCAGGCTGGCCTGGGCATACAAGGAGACCCTGCCTGTCTCAGAAAGAGAGACCCTGTCTGTCTCAGAAATAACACAACAAGGCTGGTGGAGTGGCTTAGCAATCGTGAGTTCCTGAGTTCAACCCTGAGAATCACCAAAAAAAAAAAAAAAAAAAGAAGAAGAAGAAGAATAGTTTTGCTATTAGAATTTAGGGTGACCCTAATTCTTCTGGTTCGCCTGGAACTGTGAGAGGTATTCCCCAAGACGCTAGTACAGTCCCAGCCAAATGGACAAACGAATCACCTTAAAAGCAATAGTCTATTATAAAATACATTGCTTCTCACAATAGGAATACAAACTATCGATATACAGGAACAAAGCTTACCAGAAATTAGGTGGGTAGTAATGACCAGTAATTAGAAGGCAGTTAAAACAAGATAATGTTTTTCTCCCATTAGGTTGGCCAAGACCTACTACTGGGGAAGGTGTGTAAGGGTGCAACAACTTTACACGTTTTTCAGAACACAGCTTAGCTGGTTCAACAAATCAAGACTTTTCACCCACAGTTTTAGTTCAGGGCATCTATCCTATAGAAATGCTTGCACACAGAAACTGTGACCTAGCCCCCAAAGAAGCTAGCTATTGCTTTTGTGTCTTGTTTTTTGTTTTGTTTTAAAGGAGGAACATTCATTTTGACTTCCCTTCTCAAAGGTTTCAGTCCAAGGTGGGTTGGTCCATTGCTTTGGCCTGTGGTGACACCGAAAGGCAGCTGAGAAGCAAGGGGGGCCAGGCTCCCAGTGTCTCCTTCAAGGACACAGCTTCCACTAGGTCCCATCTCTTGAAGGTTCAACTACCTCCCAGTGGCTAGGGACCAGCCTTTAACACCTGGGCCTCTGGGGAGGACACTAAGGTTACAAACTATTGCATTCTGCTCCTAGTCCCCAAACACTCGTGTCCATCTCCTTATCCAAGAGTCCCAATGCCATTAACACTCCTGGCATTGCTCGAAAGCCCAAGTTCAAGGTCTCCTCTGAGAGTCAAGGCCAACACTTAGCTGGGAGCCCTTGTGGAAATCAAAAGAACAAGTTACACACTTCCAAGATACCTGGTCTGCCTGCCCCTACCACCAGGTGGCGACAGTCTTCGTTCACTCCGAGAGATTGCTCTTAGCTCATACATAACACAGCATCTATCATAACGTAACATATAACATGCCATAAAATTTTGTGTTCTGAGGAGAGGAAAGGAATCACCCAGCTTTGTGTAGGTCAGATCTGAGTAACCTTCCCTTACTAAGCGCAGTGGACGCTCAGTGGCCCCAGCTTCCTTCTGGACCCCTCCCGGGTTACAGTGTTGGTGTAGTCAGGAAGAGAGAAGGAAATGGCGGCCAGCTTCAGCTCCATGACCTTTGCTTTTCAGTTTTCTTCTTTGGATGTTTTTAGCTTTATGGTGAAGGTTGGGGGCGTAACTTCCTTCAGAGTGGAAAAAAAAAAAAAACAAAACAAGAGAGAGCAAGCTTTCTGGTGAGTGACATGAAGTGCCCCCATTCCCAGGCACCCTGAGGTCTCAAACCCCTGTACGAATCCGAGACAAGCGGTGACCTGTCTCTGCCACCTCCCCGACCACGCACATCCTTGTGGAATATGCTTTCTTCACTCCACGGGCCAGCAGACTTGTAAGAATCTGAGCTTGGCTGAGCCTGCCTCCCATCCAAGCACGAACCAGGCCCGACCCTGCTTAGCTTATGAGATCAGATGACATTGGGCTCATTCAAGGTGGCAGGAGCCCACCTCACTCTAAAGGTATACCAAAGTTAGTATATTACACCATTTGAGAGAAGTATACCTTTTTGATAGGCAGTTTATGCACTATTACGAATTACGGTGCCCAATTCAGAAAGGTTGTATAGAAGAAAGGCCACGCCCCTCACAGCTGGCCACAACCGCTGCTGACTTGGGGGTCCCCCTTCTGAGGTGTGTACACGTTTATAAGCAAATGTGTGACACTGCATATATGAAAAGATTTTAAAGTTTTACACATATGAAATGCACTCCTTTCTTCCCAAGAAGAAGACGACACAACAGAAAGTAAAAGGTGCAAAATGTGGCGGTTTATGAAATGCAGTCAGCTGTGAGCATTAATTCAGTTATGGCTGAGAATCAATTTTGATGCTGGGTTCCTGGCAACTAAATCCAAAGAAGGAAGCACAGCAAGTGACATGGCCATCATTGTCCCCTAACAGGGGCATTCTCCCTTCTAAGTTACTTGTATTTATTTTTTTTACTTTGCTTTTCTTTAGCAAGAAACAGTATAACCATATTACTAAAAAATTTAAAATTAGAGGAAAAACCTGTTCCACATGCTCCCCATCTTAGCATAATCATGGTAGCCCTGATGTGTTTTCTCATCTTTTTCTGATTTTCTCCTGTTGTAATCATCGGATCACTTTGTATCTTCCCCCCACTGCACATTATACTGTCAACAGTATTCCATGTTAACATGTACTTTCTACTATGTAACCTTAATAGCTGTATAATGTGTAATTAATTCTTAACTTTATCGTGGTCAGTAATCAGGAGTAGTTTCTTTTGTCAGGGATCAGTTTTTGCTCTTAGAAAGAACACTGTAACGAAGCCGGGCGCCGGTGGCTCACGCCTGTAATCCTAGCTACTGAGGGGGCAGAGATCAGGAGGCTTGCCATTCCAGGCCAGCCTGGGCAAAATGTTCTTGAGACCTTTTCTCAGCCCATAAAAAGCTGGGTGTGGGCGTGATGTGTCACCCCAGCTACAAGCCAGCCTGGGCATAAAGTGATACCCTCGCTATCCAAAAAATACCTAAAGCAAAAAGGGTTTGGAAGGATGGCTCCAGTGGCAGAGCACTTGCTTACTAAGCATGTTACTGAATTCAAATCCCAGTGCTGCAAAAGAAAAAAAAGAGAGAGAATACTGCTATGTGAATGTCTTGGTTCACGTAAGTTTTTCTGTGTGTCTGACTTTCATTCCCAAGTAGATTCTCAAAACTAAAATTAAACATTTTGGTCTGTTCTGTAGTTGGCCATCGTCTTTCTAATCAGACCAATACCAACAGCAGTTGTCAGTGCACAGTTTTTGCTTTGCTTTTACCTAAAATGAAACTTTTAGTACTGGAGCTCGAACTCAGGGCCTCCACCTTGAGCCACTCCCACCAGCCCGTTTTTATGATGGGTTTTTGAGATAGGATCTCGCAAACTCTTTGCCTGGGCTGTCTTTGAACCGCAATCCTCCTGATCTTTGCTTCCTGAGTAGCTGGGATTACAGGCATGAGCCATCAGCGCCTGCCTTAAACTTTTAAAGAAATGTAATAAGCAAATACTTATTCTAGAAGGGACTCCACACTTTAAGAATGCTTTCTAGGACTGGGGAGGGTGTAGCTCTGTGGTAGAGACGTTGCCTAGTGTATGTGAGCATCCAGAAACAAGCAGAAAAAAAAACACTTTATAGGAGTTGTAAAAAAATGTTGGAATTTGGCCATTCTGTGTATAAGTTGTCAGTGTCAAGAGAGAGACATTCAGGACATCAAGCCAAGGGCGACCTGAGGACACTGATCATTCAGCTGGCTGAGCACTGCCCCCTGGGAAGGTGGTTGGTTGAGTCACCTGCAGTACACCTCTTCTTTTTGAGAGAAAATGGGAGATGGTAGCTCAGTCTGCATCGTTTATGACATTCAGGCTTTATTACATCGGGCATCCTGTCACATTGGCACATTTATTTTTTTAAATGGGTGGCAGTTATTCACATCCTTTTGAGGGCCTTATATCTGTCCTAAGAAAAGTGCCAGGTACGTCAGAGGTCTCATGGAAGTAGCATTTCATTCATGGAAAAGGTTTACACTGGGTAGCTCTGCTCAAGGCTGTGACCTGGTCAGGTTTCCCAGGAGTCAAAGCCTGGAACTGGACTTTATGGAGCTTGTTCACCACAAATGGTTGGAGCAGCAGCTTCAGCATGCTTCTTTGGTTTAACGTATTTGAATTGAAAATTGGGAGAGTGTTTTAAAAAGATTTGTACTTACCTTTCTAGTCATTGATACATGGATAAAATGGATTAAGCACAAATTACAGGCCTATATGGTAACTGTTGAGTTTTCTAGCTATTCCTGGATGTCCCCCAAATGTTAGGAAACAGCATTACACTTGGCTCTCGAAACTGTCTCTGAAACTGTTTCTGGCATCTTTCTTTCTTGGTCAGACAAGCATCCTGCTTTTATTTGCAGGGCTTGGGCTGAAAAGGCCTTGGCTCCACCACTGACTACCCAACCTAATATTCCTATTGTTGATTTAGAATATTATAAATTTTTAACAAGTTCTGTGGACATGAAATACCTTTCATTGTAATTTTGAAAAAATGGACACCATTTTTAATGAAGAATCGTGATGTTTAAAATGAACATGCTGATTTTCATAACAGGTTTCTTTTGGAGAATGGAGAGTCCAGAATACACAAACATACTACAATGTTTGGCTAAAAACTTATTTTTAAGTCATTCTCCAGTTACTCTGAGGCAGCATTGTCCATGAACTGGAACTGGTTAATAGTGGTGGTTCATCTCTTATTGGCCTTGCTTCTCCCTGTTTTGGTGACAGTTTTCAAATTAGAATAAACCAGCGTGGGGCTGGGGGTGTGGCCCAGTGGTGGTATGCATGTGAGGTCCTGGGTTCCTTCCCCAGCACCCCATAAATAAATATATAAAATAAGCCAGGTCGTTCCACTTTCAGATATAGTTTGAAATGGTTAAAGAGCTCTCTTGTGCTCACAATATATAATTCTAAAAATGAAAGCTACTTACAACTTGAGTTTCCAACAACATGGTTATACTGTTTTTTTTTCCAAACTGCTTTTCTTAATGAATTGCTGGTTGCACAGCCATCATGCCAATTAGACTGTGCAAAGAAAGTGAAGTGGCAAAGGTAAAGTGTCCTTAAACCCCCTTCTGGATTCGTGACTTCCTTCCAGATAGAGTTCGACCAGGAGGCAGGGAGGGCGGGGCCCTAGAGCCTTCAATCTGTCACCCAGGGTGGGCTGGAAGAAAACCCAAGGGTGGGCTCCAAACCCCCTGGGGATCTGTTGCAGCATGTCTGCCAAAGCTTAGAGGTTGCAGCCTTGTGTTTGA
This sequence comes from Castor canadensis, assembly GCF_047511655.1. Taxonomy (NCBI): domain Eukaryota; kingdom Metazoa; phylum Chordata; class Mammalia; order Rodentia; family Castoridae; genus Castor; species Castor canadensis. The sequence goes on from NC_133389.1 coordinate 65,571,930, forward strand.
CAGGCTAGAGTTGCTGATTAATGTCACGGTGTGTCATTGCAGAAGATGTTCAATTTATGATCCCCAAATATTTAACTGGGAACGTCTGTTGCTATGAGACAGTGGCAAAATATTTTCAAAGTCACCAGCTTCCTTCTTTTGTCAAGAGCAGAAACATCTTCGTGGCTAATCTTGCTACGAACATGGAGTAAGTTGAGTAGCTGGTGTGAGCCAGAGGGAAGGAAAGAGTCAAGTTCACGGTCTGAGTGAACTTCATTGATGTCTGCCTTAAGCTGTCTTCCATGCTTGCTGCTTTAATAAGATGATCCTGGGCTCAGTTGACAGTTGTTCTCAGTCGTTCTTTTGCAAAGATGCAATAGTTCCACCCTAAGTTCTAGGTCCAAGGCTAGCCCTGAGTTGGGGCTAGCCCTAGGGTGTCCTTCCTCTGTCTGTGTTGGCATCTGGCCAGGCTGCTCCCTGCTGAGTTGGGTGGGAGGGGTGGCCGGAGGCCACAAGAGGGCTGGCAAGCATGGAGCAGATGTCTACTCAGGCCACTCTAAGTAGCCACAGCGCTGCTGTGCCAAGTGGGCCACAGAAGAAGATAGGTGGGGCCAGGTCTGAATTGTGACCAGTTTCGGGTGGCCATTCTGCTCTCTGGAAACTTCATGTTTTCATTTGGAAGTAAAAACTCAAGATTCTTATGCATCTGGTCATGTCTGTCTCATGTACACACATCTGACCATGCATGGGTGGCCACTTGCCAACTCGGTGCTCATCCTCGCTGATGGCAGATGGTCTGCCTTTTCGTAGTCATGTCACAGATTAACCAGGCCTGTTACTAGACACCCATCAACTGATGTGCTTTACTGTTAGAAACTGCTCCTCAGTAAATACTTGTATCTATGTCATTTTGCAATTGCAGCCCTGTCTATCTAGAAACACAGACATCTAACTGCCCAGTCTACCAGGACTGACTCTAATAGATGTCGCTCAGTAGTCTTAAAGGCTGTTTCTGCATACCTCTGGCACCTCCCAGTTAACAAGCTGTTTTATCTCTGTCAATTTTTTAGGGGAAAAATAGAATCTCTGTGGGGTTTTTTTCTTTTTTTTGGGACAGGATCTTATAGTTGTAGCCCAGTCTGGCCTTGACCTTGGGATCCTACTGTCTCAGCCTCGTGAGTGCTGGGATTGCAGGTGTGCGTTTTCACACCTGTAACATCTCCTCACTTTAACTTGTATTTTCCTTTGAGAAAGGCTAAGCATTTGTTATTTTCAGTGTTACTCATTTGAACTCCCTTTATTATGAACTTCGTGCTTCTGTCCTTTGCTGGTTTTCCTTATGGCTGGCTGCTATGGATTTTCTTTGATTTGTAGGACTTTTTTGTTGTTGTTTTTGGTGGGGCCAGTGTTTGAACTCAGGGCTTCACCCTTACAAGGCAGGCACTCTGCTGCTTGAACCATCCTCCAGTCCATTTTGTTCTGGTTGTTTTGGAGATGGAAGGGGGGGTCTCATGAACTATTGGCCTGGGCTGGCCTTGAACCACAATCCTCCTGATCTCAGCCTCCCAAGTAGCTGTGATTACAGGTGTGAGCCACCAGTGTCCAGCACGACTTCTTTATACACCCAGGAAGGTCTCCCTTTGTGTGTGATGGGACTTATTAACAGTTCAATATATTTTAAACTTACCACTCCATGGGACACCTACAGCCAGTACCCGTAGCCCTGGCACAACCGTAGCTGTTGTGCACCAGGGCTGCGGCCAGCCAACCTCCTGGCCTGGGACTCGACAAGTGGAAGACCCTCTTGGGAGCTGGTGCAGCACTGGCGGCTCTACAGGCAGCGGGGGCTCCCTGGCCTCCCACCTTAATGCCCCTCCCCCATGGGCGTGCACAGCCCGGCATGTTCCTGCCCACCTGGGCTCCAGATGCTGCCTGGGAGCTGTGGTCTCCAGCTGGTGTAGACAAAGGGGAAGTCGTCTTTGGAGTAAGTGGGGAGAAGTCGGGAATGCAGTGCCTATGTTTACTGCTTGTGTAAGCTAAACCAGTGGCCTAAAAGCGTTAACAAAAATTCTTGAAAACATTTCATTAGAATCTAAGGGAAAAGTTGTATTAGGGCTAATCTTTCAGTTTTCCCAATTCTTTATAAGTATATTGGAATAAACCACCTTAAAGTGAAAGCATGGGAGCCTATTTGGTACCTCTTGTTGGTGGACTTTCTGATGCAAGAAAACAACGACTGATGTAAAATTATGTGACTCGCTTTGCAGTTTGGGTTCTTCCCAGTTTTGCTTTCTACAAATGTGAGTTGTTGGCTGATAGATGGTTACATACACTTTTGTGTATCTAAACATATACATACATTTATACATATATCCATATATATACACACACATATATGGACAAGACTTTTCAGTATTTGTATCTATAAAAACAAAAAGGGGAATAGAACTGATTGCAAACCTTGTCCCATTCTGACAATATCTAACATCCACCCTTGGATAAATTAACTTAGTGGAAAAAATACATAGCTAGCATATTTTAAACACTTTGTAATCATAGGAACTTAAAAACAATGAATTTCAGCTGGGTGCTGGTGGCTCACTCCTGTAATCCTAGCTATTCAGGAGGCAAAGATGAGGAGGATCAAGTTTCAAGGCCAGCCCAGGCAAATGGTTCACCAGACCCTATCTCGAAAAAACCCAACATTAACAAGGGCTGGTGTTGTGGCTCAAGTGGTAGAGCACCTGCCTAGCAAGCAGGAAGCCCTGAGTTCAGACTCTAGTACCACCACCAAAAAAAAAAAAAAAAAACCCAAAACAATTAATTTCCACTTAGTGAATTTATTTCTGATTTTTATAGAGATCCTACTGGATACATGTAACAGAATATAAGGTTTTTGTTCGTTTGCGGTACTTCATGCTTGCTAGGCTGATGTTCTTCCACTTTAGCCATACCCCCAGCCCTTTTTGCTTTACCTTATTTTTCAGGTCAGGTCTTCTGCTTATGTCACAGCCCCAGTCTTCCTCCCTTCGCCTCCTATAGAGCTGGTGGCACATGTGCACCCCCACATCCAGCTCATCCCCAACCACCGTTTTTGTTTTGGTTAGTTTTGTTTTGAGATAGGGCCGCATTTCACTACTTCTGCCTGGGCTGGCCACATCGCCCACTCACCTCAGAGTTTGTTTTTAGAAAGGGATAATTTATAGAACCCCCCCCCCAGAAATAAAATCATTTGCAATTCTTTGAATTTATGAAGAAAAGTAAAATTGAATAAAAGGTATGTAATTAAAACAATTTTTTTTTCAGAGCCAGGCTGTGCAAAGGCCATTTCATCAGAGGAAATTTACAGTGCTTAGAAAAACAAAACTAAAATAGCTCCTCCCAGGCCTCCTTACCAGTTGTTTTGAAGTGTGTTCCTCCATATAAACACACAGGCCTGGGTTATTTTTACAGCTGGGGAGAAATGCCTTTTATAATGGTAGAACTTCAATCTTATAATGAAATAAATTGAAAAGTAGGAGTTTAAGAGCCAATTTTTCAGATTCAAAATTTCTTCTGTAAGGTAAGGTATAAATAAACCAGCCCAGCAAAACGTGCCTCTGTAGAAACAGACTGACGAGGTCTCTTTCTAGTTACTTGAACACAAAAACTTGAACATCTTATGTTCCTTTCCACAAATGGCCTGGGAATGACTTGAGAGCCTTAGTCACTTCTGTGTGAATATTTAAAGGTGTAAAAGAAATAGTTTGTTCTTAGAAAAATTTAAAGCAGTAATTCTGGATGATGAGCAAAGGCTCCATTAATACAAAAAGTATTACTATTTTGAAAAGAAAATATTTGTACATGGTACAGGTTGAGTATCCCTTATCCAAAAATCCTTGGGAGTGAAGTGTTTTGGATTTCACATGCTTATGGATTTTGGAATATTTGCCTATACATATCGAGCTGTCTTTGGGATGAGATGGTAAGCATGGGTTCATGAAGGTGGTTTTATATGGTATTTTTAGTGTGCTTGCGTATTAACTCTGATCTGTCATATGACGTCAGGTGTGGAAATTTCCACTTGTGGCATCATGTCGGTGCTCAGAAAGTTTGGGTTTCTTTCTTTCTTCTCTCTCTCTCTCCCTCTCCTCTCTCTCTCTCGCTCTCTCCGTTCTTTCTTTCTGTGGGTGCTGGAGGCAGGTCCCGGTCCCTGCCTGCTGTCCCCCGGGAAAGTTTTGTCCTCCCCCATCGAGGCTCTGCACGGGCGCCCGCGGGCCCCGCTGAGCCTCGGCCTTGGCTGTCTTGCAGGACAGACGGGCGCCGGGAACAACTGGGCCAAAGGCCACTACACGGAGGGCGCGGAGCTGGTGGACGCGGTGCTGGACGTGGTGCGCAAGGAGTGCGAGCACTGCGACTGCCTGCAGGGCTTCCAGCTCACGCACTCGCTGGGCGGCGGCACGGGCTCGGGCATGGGCACCCTGCTCATCAGCAAGATCCGCGAGGAGTTCCCGGACAGGATCATGAACACCTTCAGCGTCATGCCGTCGCCCAAGGTGTCGGACACCGTGGTGGAGCCCTACAACGCCACCCTGTCTGTTCACCAGCTGGTGGAGAACACGGACGAGACCTACTGCATCGACAACGAGGCGCTGTACGACATCTGCTTCCGCACGCTCAAGCTGACCACGCCCACCTACGGGGACCTCAACCACCTGGTGTCGGCCACCATGAGCGGGGTCACCACTTCGCTGCGCTTCCCGGGCCAGCTGAACGCGGACCTGCGCAAGCTGGCGGTGAACATGGTGCCCTTCCCGCGCCTGCACTTCTTCATGCCCGGCTTCGCGCCGCTCACGGCCCGCGGCAGCCAGCAGTACCGCGCCCTGACGGTGCCCGAGCTCACGCAGCAGATGTTCGACGCCAAGAATATGATGGCCGCCTGCGACCCGCGCCACGGCCGCTACCTGACGGTGGCCACCGTCTTCCGCGGCCCCATGTCCATGAAGGAGGTGGACGAGCAGATGCTGGCCATCCAGAACAAGAACAGCAGCTACTTCGTGGAGTGGATCCCCAACAACGTAAAAGTGGCAGTGTGCGACATCCCGCCGCGCGGCCTCAAGATGGCCTCCACCTTCATCGGCAACAGCACGGCCATCCAGGAGCTGTTCAAGCGCATCTCGGAGCAGTTCTCCGCCATGTTCCGCCGCAAGGCCTTCCTGCACTGGTTCACCGGCGAGGGCATGGACGAGATGGAGTTCACGGAGGCCGAGAGCAACATGAACGACCTGGTGTCCGAGTACCAGCAGTACCAGGATGCCACGGTCAACGACGGGGAAGAGGCCTTTGAAGACGACGAGGAGGAGATCGAGTAGGGGTTTCCCTGTGCAGACACTAACACGCACCTGTTCTTCCTTTAGTCCCGACAGGGCAGAGTGGCGCACGGTTTAAGTGTGGCCATCTGAAGAAAGCGCTTACCTTAGCAGAGAACTGGCAGTCCAGTCCTACCCGATCAGACCCCAGGGAGGTTTGCACGGAGGACTAGGAAGCGGTAACTAGGGGGCCTCACAGGGCTAAAGAAAGAATACCTTACTTTCCACTGTGTTCAGCCAGCTCTGGTTAGCCGCGAGTTAGCAACAGGTATTTTTCATCCTTGGCAATGAAAACGGGAAGCCAGTGCAGTGTTGCCTTATTTGAATATGCAATGTGGAACTTTGAGAATCTATTCATAATAAAATGTTAAATGTGTTACTTTTACTTTGTCACTTCCAGCCTGTGCTTTCTTGGCATATAATTTACTTTGTCTAGTTACAGTAGCCAGGAAAGTCACTGGCCTCCCCAGGTTAAATTGCACCCACAGCTCACTAAAGGAATGGAGGAGGGCGTTTTTTAAACTGCAAGCTTTAAGGTGGCAGCCACGTTTTTTCCTGAGCTTGGAAGTGGTACAGCATAAATAAAAGGCCTCTCTGTCCATTTGCTTACTTTTGCAGTGCTGGGGATCGAATCCTGGGCCTCACCTGAGCCATACCCCAGGTCCCTCTTCTGCCCATTTGCAGTGACCATTTAGTCCCAGTTAGGTTCTGGGGGGCAGGTCCCCAACCCTGCCAGAGGAGCCACAGGAAGTGTGGTTCAGCCTTCCAGACAAAGCTGGGGGCACTGCTCCTGTCTTTCCCTGGCACTGAGGCTATGGGGTGGGGACTGGAGCCAGGCCCATCTTGGAAAATGAAGGGCTCTTTTCTGCCATGGAGCCATCCCCAACTTGGTGGTTTCCACACCCAGCCACAGCTTCTGTCCAAGGTTTTTTTTTTTTTTTAGTACTGGGACTTGAACTCAGGGCCTACACCTTAAGCCACTCCACCAGCCCCTTTTTTGTGATTTTTTTTGAGATAGGATCTCGTGGACTCTTTGTCCGCAGCTGGCTTTGAACTGTGATCCTCCTGATCTCTGCCTCCTGAGTAGCTAGGATTACAGGTGTGAGCCACTGGGGCCTGACATAATGTCTTTTAAAGCCACACTCCACAAATGTGACCAAGTTGGCTTTACTAGTAATAGGTGTACAGCTTGCTATTCATGGCTTTCTGGTTCCCTCCTTCCAACCCTGGAAGTAGACTGTTCAGTGTGGTCTTTGCTTTTGCTTTGGGAACAAGCATGGCACATGGTGGAAGTGTTCCATGCCAGCGCTCACCTGCCTGCTCTGCCTCCCTCTTGGGCAATCCATCCCCTCCCATTTGTCCACCTATGTCTGGAAGCAACCATGCCAAGCAAAGCCCTCTGACCTCTGCTAGGGAGACAAACAAAGCTTTGTCACTGCAGCCACCAAGCTGTCAGGCTGCCCACGGCATAACCAGAAAGCCCAGGTGCCCAGACCCCAGTCCTCACGTTCAGTGACTACTTTGTTAAGCCCCAGCTTCAGGCACATGGAAAGTTCATCACTAAACACAGCAGCGTGACATGAGGTGAGCACAGTTACCACTTTGCAGCTCACCACCCACATCTATCCTGGACATAACACCATCTGATCTTTGAGGAGAGAACAGGAGTCAAGTTTGAGCCCACTGTGGGTCAGGCTGCAGCTAGCACCACACGGGTAACACACACACACACACACACACCACACACACACACACACACACACACCCCTAGCACCACACGGGTAACACACACACACACACTCTACTCTCTCTCTCTCTCTCACTCACTCTCTCTCACTCACTCTCTCTCTCTCTCCAGACAGGACACCTGTGGGGGACTGAGTAGCTTTCACAGGCCATGGGCCACACTGGCCAGCAAAGGCCAAGCCTTTGTATAGCTTTCCTCGCTAGAAACAGGGTGAGACAGCTTTGTCACTCTAAGTAAAGCCTGATGCACAGGGGGCACCAGTCAACCATCCCCATGAGGCCTCCCAGCCAAGGCTGGGCAGGACCTGATACCTGCAGCTGGCACCCTTCCTTGGAGTGGTGCTGGGACAGTTGGGAACTGCCATGGGAAGGCAGAGGGCAGGTGAACTCCTGCAGCTTAAGTACCTGACCTCCTCTTGAGCACCTGAAGTCTTCAGGCAAGATGAGGATTGCTCACCTTAGCAAGCTCCTTGTCCCGGGAGCAGCCTGGCCTCTGGTCAAGCACTGGCTCCCTTCCTTCTGCTCACCAGCCAAAGTCCCATTAAAGCCTTGCTGTATTCCCCACACTCGGCTCTCACTTCTGCTTGTGTCAAAAGACCCCAGGTCTCCTGTAACAGTTCTAGTGCTTGTGTGGAGAAAAGCACACTAAATACCCTTAGAACTAAGTGGATCTCATAGCCTTAAAACAATTCTCCATTGAACTACTTCCCAAATACATCCAATAAGGAAATGAGGAGGAAAACGCATTCCTTCTACAAGTGATGAGACTTAACAGAGATGCAGGTGAGAATGAGCAGGGGCCTCCTGCGTTCCTTTTGTGGGGTCCACACAGGTTATTCTATGACCCACCAGAGGTACCCTTAGGCATCTCTAGGATGCTTGGAAGAACAGTTATAGGATGGAAGTTGCCCAGCCTGGGCTTACCTCCCACCTTCATTACAAGGGATGCCACTGGATTCGGTCTCAAATCCATAAAGGAAGTTCTCACATCAATAACACACAAGGCAAGATGGAATAACATTAAAGGAGGCAGCTGAAAAGTATTTAAGAATGCGGAAATGTTTGGTACCTCCTAGTCCAAGTAATGACACTTCAGAGGCTTAGTCAATGTTTCTCAAGCCATCTTTTTGTTGGAGTTTTTATCTAGGTTTGTCTGGAACCACATACTGAGAACTCTCTTCTGACAGAGATGAGTTGTTTCCATTCAGACCACCTAAGGCGCCACAGTGGATCCAGATACAGAAGTTTAAGTGATGGCTCAGTCAGTTGTGGTTACACACCAATCTCCAGATCCAGATGTTGTGACCTCCCTTGGTAAGCTCACTAAGGACCTAACTGATGTGACAATCACAGATTCTCTCTGTGACTGACTGGAGCCAACACGCTCCATTCCAGGACATACAAATCTAGATCGTTCTAACTCTGACAGCTGATAAGAACCTGCAGGACTGAGATTTTCAAGAAGTACCCTCCAAAAAGAAATAACAATTTGTCATGTTTTCTAAAAGTAAACAGAGCATGAAGTGACCCTTGTGTTCAGGAAAAAAAGTACACTGCTTACCTTTTATTTTTGATGTAAAGAAGCCATATTTACACAATACATTCATATTTTTAAGTATGTTACAGTTCTCTGTAGAAAACTATTCCATTAAAACAGCAACAAGTGATCTGGGTTCAATCTTTAAAATATTAGGTTGGATCAAAATATTATCAGATCTCCAATCGAATTTCACAGCCCATCTGCAGACAAAAACTGAAGAAAAGTAGGAATGAAGAGTGGGTGATGAAAAGAGAAAAATACCCTTCCTTCACATCTTCATGACTCCACAGAAGAACCATCCCCACCAAGTTCCCAGCTGGTGTCCAGGGATGGGCCTTGGAGGGTAGTGCTGGTTGGACCAGCCACTGTCTTCCAGGACCAGGGGTGGTGGGAGTCTCCTTTGGGGTCCTGGGTAGCTGCCTGCCAACCTTGCCGACATCTGAGGCCAAGCAGAGGCCTTGTTTCACAGTCTGGCTGTGTTAGCAGCTGACTTAATCCACTTAGCAGGGCTGTCATTCTTCAGAAAGCCAAAGCTGAACCAATGTGCAAATCAGAACCACAGGAAGACAAACTAAAATGGCCTCCATCCTTGGATGTGGGTGGCAACTTTCTCGCCTGGTGACTCCTCTTTCTCCTTTTCCCGCTCTTTGTTCCAGTCCTTCAGGCCTTCTGGAAGCGAGGTGTCCTCATCCAAGCTGCCAGTGCCTTCCACGAATTCTTCATAGGTAGATTTTTCTGCAAATGGTCTGGGGCCCAGAAGTTCTACCATATCATTCTTATCTAATACTTCTTTTTCTAACAATAGAAGAGCCACCTGAAATACAATTTCCATAAATACAGTTACTTAGAAAAGTCTATTCAACAATGTTTTAATTTATAACTGACCTCATTCCAAAAAAAAAAAAATCTAATTGAAAAAAAGATGTCTCATAAATAAGGTCATGTAATTTTAGAGTGAGATGTGCAGAATACTGGAAATAACAAATGTTCCTGGTAAGCAAGTAAGTATTCACATTTTGGTACATCTATACAATAATAAAGAATGAGGAGGCACTCTTTATTCTACATGCATCTCAGATGTACATATTTCAATTAAAAAAGGAAAACCCACAATGTGTGAGGTAGGCTACGGTTGCTTTTAAAAGGAAGAATAATTCTGTGTTCAGGAGGCCATTCGCTTGGTTGGGGTTTTCCATCTGGAACCCTTACACAAGGCAAACCAAAATTAACTTAGTGGCATTCCTTATAACTAATATTGAATGGAGCTTCAGCCAATCATAGGCAGCCAAACAATCCATTGGTACAGGTGTTCCATCATACCATACCCAATGTAGGTAAGGCCCAAGCAGCAGTTGCCAATCAAGTGACTTCAATGCTCTGCAGCTATAGCCAGGGCCTTTAAATCTCTTCCAGTGCAGAGTGTTGCCTGATTCATGAATCAGTTTTTTGTTTTGTTTTTGTTCAATAAACTTAAATTCTTTGTTTTTTTCTTTCTTGTGTCTAGCCCTTTTAACTGTTAAATAAATTCTCCAAGGACATATGGCAAGTAATCCAGTCAGGTGTGGTGGCTGATGTTTGCCATCCCAGCACTTGGGAGGCAGAGGGCTCCATAGCAAGACTCTGTCCCCCCAAAAGCAAAACAAAACAAAGACTTGGTTTACACAGGGGGCAGGCTGGGGGGAAAAGAAGGGAACTAGGAGAGAACAGAAAAGTAGCAGAAAAAACAAAGACTAACAAAAGGGCAGATATACAAAATGAAGCCAGGAAATATAATATGAAAATATGTATCCTGAAGTTCCACTCATTTGCTACGGATGAACCACAAATTTAACATTTCATATCTTAAAAACTTGACATTACACTACACATCTTAAAGACCAATTCTGAGCACGAGGCGAGTGACAGCACCAGAAGAGCAGGACACAGTGTTTATGTGAAATCATAGGCCCATTATAAAGAAAAGTAAGCAGTTTCAATTAGAAACTGATCTCTTTCTGATAACTCCCTACCTAGTTTAATCTATCTGTAGCTATAGTAAATGTTATGCTTTTAAAGATATAAAATATTGAAATAATCTTGTAATTTTGAAAATTGATTGTGGAATAGTTCAAATAGTTATAAAAGTAAGAAAGGATGGGTAACATAGGCCAGAAGGCACTCCAGAATTCTGGATGGTGTTTTAGGTCCCCACATGTTAAACCAATATTCCTTTCAATACACCCTTCTTCATTACCATTGTCAATACATGCACTGCAAGTATGGAAGGGTAAAATATCTGGGCTAAACTTCCTAGACCTGCCTGAGCATTCACCACTGACAATGGACTCCTTACTCTTCCATCACTGCAGATGTGCCCTGCCTCACAGAGGTGGTGAGCTCTCTGCTTCCCACCGTCTTTATAACAGCTGCTGCTGTAGGCCTTGACTCCTACCTATATTCTGTTCATAAATGTTTACTCTACCGCTTCCATTTTCTTGGGCATCAAGACTGAGCCCTTCCTTACCACCTCTCCTCCCACCCTAGTCTGCACTTGCTGCTAGGCTGCCTTGTGCTATTCCAGGACTGTCTTCTGTTCCTCGTTCTGGTAAATCTCTTCATAAATCCTGGTTCTACAGGTCTGGCTTTGTATTTCTGCTGCTACCACCAGCACCATCTGTGGAAAGACACAGTGTGCCTGCAGCTGCCACTGGCTAGCTCTTCTAGTCTTTCCGCCCCAATCTAGCTGACACATTGCACTCTCTCTCCTTTTAAATGATGAATTTTTATCTTTTTCTGAGGAGCTGGGGATTAAACCCAGGGCCTCACACATTGTAGGCAAGCACTCCACTACTGAGCTATACCCCTTATCTAAATGATGAACTTTTAATCATACTTGCTCAAAATTCTTTTAAGGACTCCTGGTGGAGTGGCTCAAGTGTTAGCACACCAGCCTAGCAAATGTTAAATCCTGAGTTCAAATCCCAGCACCCCCCACCCCCCTGCAAAAAAAAATTCTTTAAGGACTCCTATAAAACAAGGTGGCTGAGTCAGGCACCTTGCCTATTATCCCAGCACTGGAGAGGCTGAGGCAGGAGGATCACAAGTTCAAGGCCAGCCTGGGCAATATAAAGAAACCCTGTCTCATACACACACACAAAAATTTCCCAAAGGAAAAAAATAAAACAAAACAAGAGAGCAGGGTTTCATCATTTTTAAGGTCATTTCTATTTCTACAGTTGTTTCTCAGTTTTCTACCTACTGTGGAAGGCCTTGGGTCTCTGATAGCACTGCACAGGTCCAGGCCAGCCCTTCCAGGCATGTGTTCCTCTTGCCTGCTGTTTCTCCATCAATTACTCCTCAGGATGTAGTTCGTGCCTGGCCTTGACAGAACCTTCTTGGGTCACTCTGCCCTCTTCTTTCTTGAGAGCCCCTGCTGCACACACCCCATGTTTTGTGGAAGCTCTCTCTTCACTTACACTGCACACTTTACGGCACATGCCATGGTTTCTTCTGGAATTGCCAGGCACAGGACAGGCTTGTAGCTAGCTGGCTTCTCTGAAGACTTGCTGACTGAGCAGTGTATCTTGAAATATGCTTTTATTTGTGTTACTCTCTTATAAAAGGCTTTTTTCCAGCTGTATTTTTATCACAAGTGTAGCATGATCAAAGAACAAAAAAAAAAATTCTAATTTTTGTTGCATGGATTCTGAATAATTAAGAGGTTACATACAGGGGCATAGTGGCTCCCACCTGCAATCCCAGCTACTCAGGAGGCAGAGAATGGGAGGATCAAAATTTGAGGTCAGTCCAGGGAGGAAAAGCCAGCAAGACCCATCTTAACCAGTAACTCAGGGGTGGTGGTATGTGTCTGTGAACCCAGCTACAGAGAGGTAGAAGCAGGAGGACTGCAATCTGAGATGAGCCCTGTGCAAAAATCTGAGGCCCTATCCTAAAAATGGCTAACTAAGAGTGAAAAAGGGCTGAGGGCATGACTCAAGTGGTAGAGCACCTGCCTAGCAAGTGAGAGGCTGAGTTCAAACTCCAGTATCACCAAGAGAGACAGAGAGACAAAAAGAGAAAGGAGGTTACTTAACGCAAGTAACCCACGAGTTCAGAGAGGGTCCCTCTGAGGGTGCTATGAAAACGAGGTACAGCAATGAAAAAGCGTGAAGCATGTTCACTTTTGGAAGTTCACAACTAAGGCCAAGAGTAACTTTTGTGAGCCATTTCCTAATCACCTAGTGCAGCTAGTTCTTTTTTGTCTTTTATCTCTGAGTACCTTTTTATTCACAGATAAAAAGCAATGGCAAATCTCAATGAGGCAACTGTACTTCATGTTGGGAAGTTTTACCGATGTATCTGTGGGACAGTGCAGGCTGAACTGTTTATTTCCGGTTACTTACAGACTTCATTATCTTTGGGTCACCTCCCCACAAGGTCTAGAATAGTGCCTGTTTCTGCTTTCCACCATGTTGCCATGGCCTCTTGGAGACAGAGTAGATACTCAACGGCTGAGTTGGAGCACAAGAGGTGGCCAGAGGGAGGGAATTCTCAAGTCTAGACACCAACTAAACAGTCATCTGTCAAGTTAATGTAATTTTTGGAAAGTTGCAGAGAAGTATTTATACAAGTGCCACCTACCTTCTCCACGTCAGCTTTCTTTTCTGTGAGAAGGGCTACGGTTCTCATATACGCATCATTGATAAGTATTCGCACTTCATCATCGATCAGCCGTGCAGTGGCCTCGCTGTAAGGCTTCTCTAATACCATGTCCCCCTGGCGTGGGAGGTCGAAGGAGATTTGCCCAACCTTTTCATTCATGCCGAACTGAACAATCTGGAAGAGAATATATGACTAGTAGTGATGACACAGGATGACTCTCTAACCTGGCAGATCTGCACAGCCTGCAGTTGGCAAAGTGGACAAGGACACTCTGCAAGGACAGTGGCAGCAGTGGCACTGTGCTTGAAACTCCTCAAGTACGAGCATAAAACCAGAAACCCACAGACAACACTTATGATAAAATGAGAGGACAAATGCCAATGGCTCTGAGGCCTGCATGTTGTTACTGCCTGAGGCAAACAGGAGAAGCAGGAAGCACTTGATAGACCAAAAGGATACAAACCCCAAACTGTCAACAAATGCTCCCTGGGAAGAGTCACAGGTCAATCTTACAACAGATGACACGGAGGGGCATTTGCATTTTCCCACTCACTGAGTCCATGAGGCCAAGAAACAGTGTGAGGAAGTCACACACTGTGACTCATACTAGGCCCCAAAGTAGCTAGCACCATGTGAGGAAAAAGCCTCTGCAAGTAAAATCACTAGAATGTGATTCACTGGAAATAAAATGACTAAAGAAGAGAAGGCCCAGATAAAAGTGGGAAGCAAAAACAGAGGAAGGAGAGCATGGAAAGTAGGACAGCTTGGGTTTTACCACTACAGGCAAACACAGGAGGGAACCCTAAAGCCATGTCCTCATCCTTCTCCCTCCTGATAGCAGGAAGACAAACTACATGTAAAAATAGGCAACAGAAAGACATCTTATGAAGTTACGAAAAAAAGAAATAAAATTCAGAATAATGTCTCCACACACAAGAAAAGAAGGATAGAAAGACAAATATACGACTCAGAGGAAACCTATCACCTACTGTTCCAGAAACAAGAAATCAGGGAAGTGCAGAAAATATGAAAGAACAACATAAATCCGAACTAGAAAGACTCAGATGATGTGCTTGACTGCAGGAAAAAATTACATGCAGGAAAAAAGTTATTTTTAAGATGAAGATTAACTGCTGAGGCGGCAGAGGTTGGACGGACTACAGTTTAAGGCCAGTTTAGGCAAAAAGTTATCAAGATTACATTTTAACAAATAAGCTGGGCATGGTGCCTGTCTGTAGTCCTAGCTCCACACAAGGCATAGGTAGGAGGAGATCACCTAACCTGGGCAAAAAGCAAGACACTATTTAAAAAATAACCTAAAGCAAAAATAGTTGGACAAGGTTCAAGTGGCAAAGTGCTTGCTTAGCAAGTGCAAGGCCTTGAGTTCAAACTCCAGTACCACCAAGAAAAGATTAAGCTAGACAGAAATGAATGAATAATCCTAACAAAAAATGTCCTAAAAGAAAACAAAGCATTAAAAACAAGTAGTAAAAAACTTCTGAAAATTAGGCATTAAAAATGATTAGAGAAAGCAAGACACAGAAGATAAGCAAAGAAAAGCTGCCATATGAAAAAGAAGTTCCCAAAGAAATTCAAGTCCAAAGGCAGCAAAACTGCTATCTAGTAAGGAAATAAGAGAACGATTCTAGCAAGTCAGGAGAGACGCTGCTGCAGGAAGTGGTCTGTGTCAGGGGACTGGCAGGTACAAGTACTATCCAACTGTGGGATCATGTAGGTTTAAAATTAAATTTTAAACTTGACATATAAAATTTATATACAGTTTATGTCTTAGGACATAAACTTTCAATACTGCAATACCAAAAAAAAAGTTTCTTTCTATGAGATTTGATTGCTAAGCCAGTGGAACACTGGAAGTGTTTCACAGTTATATGCAAATGTTAATTTCTCAGGCAAAATGAGGCAGAAGCCCTGTCCCACAGACTCACCTGGGCATATGCACTTTGAGTGACTTTCCTGAGGTCGTCCTGAGCACCAGTTGTAATTCTTCCAAAGAAGATCTCTTCAGAGACCCGGCCACCTAGAGTCATGCACATCCTGTCCAGGAGCTGCTCCTTGGTATACAGGTACTGTTCTTTTGGTAAATATTGAGCATAACCCAATCCTTTGCCACGTGGGATGATGGATACCTGGTGAGTACAAAGCATGCACAATGGTGAAGAGCCCACCCACTACCAAACGCAGACCTGATCAGAACATCTGTCTACAGGTAAAACTCAAAAGATGAAAAGTGAGCACAATGGTAAGGCCATCCATTGGCCTCATCTACAGAAGATCTAGCAGAGTAACTTCCACAGTAACTTCCTCTCTGGATAATTTCACCAGAAGAGTTCTAGAAAGCATTTCCTGTCTTTTTGTAAAACTCAACCAAAATTTTCAGTCTTAACCAAAGGAGACTTGATAAGTCCTGGGGACTCCTCCCAGCATTGCACAGGCTGATTCAACTCTAACCATGGCAACCTCCCCCTTAGAGGACAAAGGGAACAGAAGGCTAAGATGCTCAGGAGCCTTCATTTTCTTTGCTAGTCCTTTTTTTTTTTTTGCAGTTAAATTCCTTGAATTTAAAAAAAAAAAAGACTATCGAGGGATGATTTCTATATGTAAAGTGTATCTATTTTAATCATAAAGCTCAATGAGTGTAGATGAACACTAACTTCTGGCCACAGAGAAGACACAAGATGTCATCATTATGGCCCAACAATTCCCTCATACCTTTATAGTGAATCTTTCCCTTCAGCCCCATGTACTTCAGGTATGCTGACAGTTAAGTTTACACTTGCTAGAATTTGCATATAAATACAATCGCACAGCACGTACTTTATTGTGCCTGGTTTCTTTCCCTTTCTCAGATTCATCCAACTGCTGTATATGTTTTGCTGCTATGTAGCATCTCTCTCTATATATAAACACATCAAATTCCACTTCATTCTTGACAGACATCAGGTTGCTCTCAGTTTACTGAGAATAAAGTGAGTCTGTGTGGACGTCTCCATTTATCTTGAGTAAATATTAAAGAGTAGGACCATTTTGGTCACATGAAAGTGTTTACCTCTTTAAGAAAATATCAAACAGTTTTCCCACATGGCTGCACCATTTTACAGTCCTGCCAGCAATGCAAGAGGGTTCCAACTGCTCTGCACCCTCATCAACACTGCTTTGTTCAATTGTCACCATTCCAACAGTGGATTTTGGTAGCTCCTGGTCTAGTCTGCAGTTCCCTGGTGAATGAGACTACCTTTATTTGGGCTTTCATATGACTCAGTAAGTATATGTTCAGATCTTTTGGGCACTGTTTCACAATGTTGCTTAATTTCTTATCGAGCTGTAGAGTTATTTATGTATTCTAGATACATCTTTGTCACATATTATGTATTGCAAATATTTTCAGTGTGGCTTGCCTTTTTTCATTTTCTTAACAGTATCTTTCAAAGATGTTTAAAACAGATTAAATTTAAATTTAATTTTAATGAGATCCCATTTATCAACTTTTTCTTTTGTGACTTATGCTTTTTGTGCCCCAAGAAAATTTTTGCATACTCAAGGCCACAAAGGTTTTACCTACATTCTCTTGTAAAAGCTTTATAATTTGGGCTTTTGTGATCTATTTCAAATTAGCTTTTGAAACGTGCTAGCCAACATTCACTTTTTCCAGGTCAGTGCTGACTTTCCAGAATCATGTCGATAAGGCAATCTTTCCTCCCTTGAATTATGGTGGTTCCTCTTTTGAAATCCACCAGATGTGTGGTCTCTCTGATCTCTGTTCCAATCCTCTTGCCACTGCCACAGGCTTCATCATGGCAGCTGTGTAAGCCTTAAAAGCAGATAGTCTACGGGCTAAGTGGCTCAAGTGGTAAAGCGCCTGCCCAGCAAGTACAAGTACCACAGAAATAGGAGGTAAAATCCTTTCAATTTAGTGGTTTTGGTTGTTCTAGCTCATCTGTGTTTCCATAAAATTTTAGACGCAGCCTCACAATTCCACAAAAAATGTCAGCAGGGCTGGGGGGTAGCTCAATGGTAAAGTATTTGCCCAGTATGTATGAGGCCAAGGGTTTGATCACCCACACCACCATAAAAAAAAATCTGCTATAATTTTAAGATATTGTTGCAATGACACCATAGCTCAATTTGCAGAGAACTGACATAGGATCCATACAGAGTATCTATTTTTATCAGGTCTTACTGAATTCAATCTATATGCGCTATAAGTTTTTTCTTAAATTTGTCCCTCTACGTGTCATATTTTCAGATGAATTCAATTCATGGAATTTAATTTTTATATTTCATTTTCCAGCTGTTCATTGCTAATATACAGAATAATGACTGACCTTTGTCTATGCACCTTGAGTTTTGCAAACTTGCTAACTTATTAGTTCTAGTAGCTTCTCTGTGGCTCCTTGGGGTGTTTTATGTATACACTAATGTTTTTCCCACTTCAGTGCCCTTCCGCAGGCCACCGCTCACTTTCCAGCTGTCTTCTGTAATATGTGCTGCACTAGTCTGAGGAGTGCATAGTAAAAAACACAGAAAATTTAAGTCTCCCTGGTGCACTGTCTTCTAGGTATGGATTCCTCTTTGGTCTCTGCTGACTTTCTTGCCAGCCTCTCTGGTATCAGCAAGGTGGACATTCTATTCAGATCTGAGTCTCAGTAGTCTGGTTTCCTGCCTCCATCATTTACATTTCTGGGATTCTTCAAATCCTGAGCTCTCTCTTTTGCCACCTCAAGATGGCCAATATATTCCACCACTGTGGTGTGGAGGTTACAGAAAACCTCAGGCCAAAGAGCCACAAAATCCCAATCCACACTGTGCTGCTGCGTTCCAACACTCAACTACCCCAGCTCTGCTGTGGTTTTGGACTCTTTTTGTTCCCTTTAAATAGCTGTCTAACTCATTTGGAGGGTTCTTGTAACCACTTCATTCAATCTTGACTAGTATCTGATAAATTCCTTTAAAGTTACATATCATACATATTTATTCTTTGTGGGAGTGCAGCTCCCTCAAGTCACTGCGCACATACTGAGCTGTGCCTACATCCAACACACACTGCTTCACCTTTAAGAGAGGGTCTGCATGTTCCAGATACCAGCCGGCAACGGCATGACCTGCTTCATGGTATGCCACAGTCCTTTTCTCTTCGGGCTGCAGCACCTGGGTTTTTTTCTCCAAGCCTAACAAAATAGTAAAAAAAACCCCAAACACAGTGTTAGTGACACTGACATTAGAAGATACAATGCTATGCATTCTCTATCTAAAATGTGACTTGGGGGCTGGAGCATGGCTCAAGTGATAGAGCACCTGCCTAGCAAGCATGAAACCCTGAATTCAAATCCCACTACAGCCAAAAAAAAAAGTTATTTAGTGACTAAGCTGCCTTTGATTAATTCAGAAATTCCTAATAAAGATTAGAATAGAAGAAAAGGGTGAAGTATGAAATATACCCAGCTATAGCAAAATTGCATTCACTGAATTTCCCCCCAGGCCCCTTTTTATCCTAACTCTCCTTTTAAGTCACACATCCTGTTTTGGGAAATAAACAGAACGTAAAATGAAATTCAGCACTTAAGTCGCAGCTTAGGTCAGCATAAAACATACAAGTCATGGGTAACAAGAAGGCTAGAAAGGTCCTCAGAATCAACAAGGACACTTGTCAGGAAAAACCAACTAATGTCTGCTCCTCATGAAAGGCAGAAGCCAGAGACGTGCTGAGCTACTGAGAGCTGAAAACACTCAGAGCTGGGTAGGCCAATGCTAACCAATCAGCCCAAGGGGTTCAAGAATTAGTCAAGAAAGCAGCAGAACAGACCCAAGCAGGTAAACCTCCAGAAACAGAAGACCATGTGATAGAGGCAGCATCTACAGATCTGAAGGACCTCCAATCTAAGTAACTTCTTGGGCCTGCAGAGATGAGCACTGAGCCTTACTTTGTATCAATAAACTGTAAAAAACCATGCTGCATAGTTTGTATTAATACAATTCATCACACTGTTACAAAGGCATTCTGCATGATCAAAAGGTAATTCACCTGAAAGAAGTTCTCAACTGAAAACATATTAGGAAGACTGAAGATTTTTTTTCAAAAGCTATTTTCCGAATGGCACACCTAGGACAAGTATATTATACAGAGCTGCTAGGTTGGAAAGTTATAAAAGAGTTACCAAGTCCTGTTTTCCATAGATAAGCACTTTTGCAGTGCTGGGGACCAAACCCAGGGCCTCATGCATGCTAAGCAGATACTCTGCCCAGTGCTGGGATTCCAGGTGTATGTCACCACACCCAGGCTTTTATCATTTAGCCTTTGACTTGCATGAGTAAGCTGCTTACCACCAATCACTCGTTCAATTGCTTGTTCAAAGTGCTTCTCATTTATGGAATCTGAAAGGTGTCTTGCAGCAATCAAAGCAGCTTCATTACAGACATTGGCAACATCAGCTCCTACAAAATGAACACATGGAAGAGTTACCACCAAATATGTGCAAGCTACGCACCCACAAAATACAGAACTAAATCCAGTCATTTTAACTAGCAGAGATGGTATAAAGGTTTTACGGATACAGAATTCAGTTGGAATTTTAACTCTAAGCTATTTTAGCACTTGGTACTAACCTGATATAATTAACCTTGGACCACTGAACTGAAAAGTTAGTAGCAAATAAATAATTACAGACAATTACCTTAATAGATCATGGCTCATATATCAGCAAATTAAGATTATTTTATTTTATTATTTGGCAGTACTGCGGTTTGAATCTTGGGCCTTGCACTAACCAGGCAGGGACTCTACCACTTGAACCACACCCTCAGTCCTTTGTGCTTTAGTTGTTTTTCAATAGGATCTCACATTTTTGTCTGGATGGCCTCAGACTGTAATCCTCCTACCCATCCCTCATTCGTAGCTGGGAACACAGGTGCACACCACCCTGCCCAGCTTGTTTGTTGAGATGGGGGTCTCACTAATTTTTTGCCAGGCTGGTCTCAGACCTTGATCCTCCTGATCTCTACTTCCCAAGTAGCTAGGATTACAGACATGGGCCACCACACCCAGCTGTTTAAGACAATACTTTAAAATGCTCATTAATTAACTGAGTTCTAACATCTCTGCTGGGAAAATGACTTAACATATTATACAACATGTTGACATAAAATGACAAACATAAGCATTAAAATAACCTAGTGAATTTGACTAAACAGCTAAATTTAAATGTATGCTTTTAGATCCATAAGTGCTTGTAAATTAATTTTTCAGATCAAATATACGGTAACACAAATAAGCGATAACACAATCCATGTTCCCAATAAACAACTAAGGCGTTATAAATTCCAAGGTCCACAAACAGTAAGTAAAAAGTCTGGACTCCTGCAATATTCAAGATGACCATCTTCTGCCCACAGAACTGTGTAACAACTTCCATTACGTCCTAAACATTACTTTTCATTTTGCGTTTAGGACAGACACAGGAACGGGAAAGAAAGGGTTGTATTTTAAAGACTCTTGGACCAAGCACATGAAAAGATGTTAAGCATCACCAGGCACTTGAGAATGCAAATCGAAACCTCAACGACCCCTGTCTAGAAGGGTTACAATCAGTGACACAGACAGTAAGAGCTGGGGAGTGTGTGGGGTCACTGGCATAAATATCCAAACGGTGCTGGAGGGAATGCAGAATGTACAGCCACTTTAGAAAACAGGCTGGCAATTCCTCAGAAACTCAAACATAAGACTTGACGACATGACTGTAATTCCCATCCCAGGTACATAACCCAGAGAAATGAAAATATATGTTCAACATAAAAACCTGCAGATGAATGTCAGCAGCAGCATTACTCATAACAGCCAGAAGCTGGAAATCACCCAAACATCCATCAACTAATGAATGGGTAAGATGTGGAATATCCATATAATGGACTATTACTTGGCCACAAAAAGGAATGCAGTACTGCTCTACCTGCTACCAAACGGATAAACCCTGAAAACAGTACATTAAGTTTCCAGGGAACATGTTATAGAATGCATTTATATAAAATGTCCAGAGTAGGAAAATACACAGAAACCAAAAGGAGATTAAGGGTTTTCTAGGTCAAGGAGCTGATAAGATTTTTGGGGGGTGATAAAATGTTTCAGTTACAGTAATGGGTGCAAAATTTTCTAAATGTGCTGAAAATCAATGAATTATACACTTTACACAGGTGAATATTACTGCATGTTAATTTTAATCTCAGCAGAAAAAAAAAAAGTGATTTGCTGTCAGGAACTGGTTCTGATCTACTCCAGAGGCAAAGAGAGAGATGAAATAAGGTTGGATGAGGATCAGTGATTGCTTATGCTGGTGCTGGGCTGGGCTGATGGGCCTGCCATGCTACTTCCTCTAAATCTGTATTTGAATTTTCCCATAATGCAAAGATAAAAATGACTTAGAAAGCCCTGAGGTGAAGTGGTACCCAATATTTTTCGGAGATTAAGAAGTACTCAGAAGCTGGGCATGCTGGCTCATACCTGTAATCCTAGCTATTCCAGAGGCAGAGATCAGGAAGACTGAGGTTCGAAGCCAGCCTGGGCAAATAGTTTGCAAGATGCTACCTCAAAAATACTCATTATAAAAAAAAAGGGCTGGGAGAGTGGCTCAAGTTGTAGAGCAACTGCCACTTGTTTGAACTCATGAGGCCCTGAGTTCAAACACCAATACCACCAGAAAAAGAAGTACTCAAAAAAGAGAACAGCAATGATGTCCACTCACCTGAAAACCCTGGGGTTAAGGATGCCAGTTTTCTGGCCAGTTTCTCCTTTTCCAAGGCACTGTCCAGTTTCAGTGGTCGAAGGTGAACTTTAAAAATAGAGGCTCTCCCTTTTATGTCTGGTGGTCCTTTAGAAATTATTTTCAAGGGGAAAAAAAACCAAGGTGAGTTATTCCTATTCCCATGAGACTGGACCAAACCCAGTTAGTAGCACCTCACCAATAAAGATCTGTCTGTCGAAGCGGCCAGGCCTCATCAGTGCTGGATCTAGGATATCTGGCCGATTGGTGCCCGCCAAAATGACCACATTTGTTGTTGTGTTAAAACCTGAAAAAGATAACAAAAATGCAATCATAACCAAATGACGTGGGGCAGGGCAGAAACAAAACTGCCTGTGGAGAATATACAAGTACTACAAAGTCACAGCTGCATTAAACATGGCTTTCTACTATTATCCAGTATACAATAAGTTTTTTAAAAACTTGATTTTTCTCACAACAAGAAGCCTGCCTTACTTGCAAATTTATTACACATAGTTTTGACCAAGTGTGGCCCCCCCCCAAAAAAAAAAAAAAAAAGACAGCTGGATGCTGGTGGCTCACGCCTGTAACCCAAGCTACTTGGGAGGCAGAGATCAGGAGGACTGCGGTTTGAAGTCAGCCTGGGCAGATAGTTAATGAGACCCTATCTCAAAAATACCAACATGAAAAAGGGCTGGCAGAGTGCCTCAAGTGGCAAAGCACCTGTCTAGCAAGAGTGACGCTCTGAGTTCAAACCCCAGTACTGCAAAAAAAAAAAAAAAATCATGTTGCCTTTTCTCACGTTAAGTCAGAAGATTGGTCACTTTTGATGTTTGTAAGAATAAAGAAGTACAAAAAAAAAAAGAAAATGAATGCCAGTAATGTAAAAGGGTCTTTCTGGGGGTGGGTATCAGTAGGAAGGAGGAAGGTGAAAGAGGACAATGAAGGGGAGAATATGGTAGAAGTACTTTATGCACATGTATGAAAATAGAATGACTCATGTTAAAAAATTATGCTTAAATGGGGGGAGGGGATGAAAATGAGAAATAATACCAGGGTGAATCTGATCAAAGTTCATTGTATGCTTATATGTAAATAGCACAGTCAGTGAAACCTCTTTTTACAATATATGCCAATTAAAAATTTCAATAAAAAAAAGAACATTTAAAAAGGGTTTGTCTTAGAAAATGTCCTTTTACTTATTTTTAATTTTTCTTGGTGGTACTGGCGTTTGAACTCAGGACCTCTTACTTGTGAGACAGGTGCTCTACCATTTGAGCCACTCTGCCATCCTTTTTTGTAGGGTATTTTCAAGATGGGGGTCTCACGATCTATTTGTTCAGGCTGGTCTTGAACCATACATCCTCCTGATCTTTGCCTCTCAAACAGCTAGGATTATAGGCATGAGTCACCTGTACTCAGCTTATCTTTTTAAACTCAGTATCACATTAAGAATTCTTGTCCTAGCCCCATGACACAAGCCTGCAATCCCAGCTACCCAAGGCAGAGTTTGGGAGGATGGAGGTTTCAGGCCAGCCTACGCAAAAAGTTACAAGAAAGACCACATCTCAACAAAACAAACTAAGCATGGTGGCACACACCTGTGATCCCCACTGTGCAGTAGGCTGGCCATAGGTGGGATCGTGGACTGAGGCTGACCCTGGCAAAAACAGGAGACCCTGCCTGAAAAATAACTACAGCAAAAAGGGTTGGTGCGATGGCTCAAGTGGAAGAGTAACTACCAAGCATGAGGCCCTGAGTTCAAACCACACTGCCACCAAAAAAAAGAAAAAAAAAAGGAATTCTCATTATAGAGATGTTTGAGACAACAGGAAGTACAGTTTAAGATATGAAAGGCTTGCCCACTCACCATCCATCTCTACAAGCAGCTGGTTCAGTGTGTTCTCCTGCTCACTCTGCCCTCCAAAGTTGCCTCGCCCTCTCTTCCTTCCCACGGCGTCAATCTCATCAATGAAGAGAATGCATGGGGCATTCTTCCGAGCAAGGGCAAACAGGTCTCGGACCTTGACAGGAGAGGCACGAGAGTCACTTGACAAGTGAATGTTATTTTGCTTCTAAGAAAACTAAACCTCAGAGTCAGGCGTTCCTATAAACCCAGCACTTGGGAGGATGAGGCAGGAGGGTTGAAAGTAAAACCCACTAAAGTTCAAGTCTCCATCCCGTGAAGACAATCTTTTTGTGTTTCACACTAAGTATTCATATCTTAAAAGAACAGCAAGAAGTGGTGAATGATGAGACATTTGGTGACTGTTTTAAGATATGAAAATATTATTTCCATAGCTCTAAATTATCCTGTGTAACAAGATCTAGCAGTATCTGCTACTTTTCTAACACCAGCAAATAACTACTATATATTCTGTCCTATAAAAATACAACAGAGTGGGTCTGCTAACTCTATTCAGTTGGAAAGTTCAGGTTTCTCTAGGGCTCACAGTTCAAACCTAAGGCATTTCCTGAGGAGCAGGGGCATCCTAACAGGTTTGCACTGCACCTACAGGGAGGAAAGGCCAGAGCCAGCAATGTGACCCTGTCCCCAGCCCCGCAGACAGAGACAGCTACTAGCACAGCATCCTTGTCCTGATGTCCTACTGAGCAGGGCCCTCAGGCCATTAAGTTGAGATGGGTAGAAGGTGAAGCCTCATAAGTCTCACGTCCTGTCTAAGATGCAAAGTCACCTCCCTGCGCCTTTTCGGAAGTCTCTCAGTTGTCCTTACCTGCTTGGAGTCTGTTTGTTTTTTGTTTTGTTTTTGCAGCACTGGGGTTTGAACTCAGGGCCTCATCCTTGGTAGGCAGGTGCTCTTACAGCTTGAGCCACTCCACCAGCCCCATTTGGATTCTGGATTTTCATTCCTACACTGCTCTGAACCCACTCCCAGAGTAATTCTGCTCCCCCCATTCTAAATCTGTGACCAACAGACCCACACCCTCAAACACATCCCTTTGCCTCCTGGCCTGAACTACAATTTGGCATCCCTGCAAGGCTTTCGGACAGAAGGGGTTTATATCTTCCCTTCCAGGCCAGCTGAAGCTGGGGTACACCCTCCACCCACAACTGCTGTCAAAGTAATTCTGCTGGGGAAAAAACCTTGCTTGTGAGGCACACAGCCTGTGCCAGGCACCCCACCCCTCACTGCTGAGGTACTCCACTGGCCTGATGCCCTGCCAGGTACTCTTTGCTAGGTGATATCCACATGCATGTGGCTCCCGGTGTTTCAGGAGTCACCTCTTCAATTACTTTTTGCTCCACTTGGATTTGGCAGCCCTGCCATGGTGCCCTCTACCCAACTGGCCTCAAGCTGCCTGTCTGACCACCCTACCACCTGGTCTGGCCAGCCACATACATCTGAAGCATCTCATATGGCTAGTTCTCCATTCCCTCCTCAGATCTCCTACCCACTGGGACCACCACATTCCCACCACTCAAAGTTCCTCCTCAGTCTTCAGCTTCCCCTTATCTGTATCAGGTTTCATGTTCCATTGTTATAAACATTTCGCTTGCCTATTTTTCTAAGACTTAGCTGCCTTACAAACCCATAAGAATCAATCTACACCACTAACTTTTAAGATGCCACTGGTGGTAAGACCCGTCATAACTACGCTGGTCATCAACTGATGACATAATGTTTTTCCTATAAGTTGTACCCTGATGTGTAGAAAACTACTGTGATAGCACTTTGCATTTTTATAGTATTTTCTTAAGTCAAAACTTTAGATACTGGTGAAATACACAAGAGCAAAAATTAAATATTTCTGTAGAAGTTAAGCCACATTCACACTTCTGATGTCAACACCTACAAAGCAATAATAATCAAGAGTGTGGTACTGACAGAAGAATAGATATACAGATCGATGGGACAGAACTGAGAGTCCAAAAGTAAACCAAGGCCATTCAAATGGGGGGGATATTTTTTCAGCAAATGGTGCTAGGAAAACAGGATATAGACATGCAAAGGAATGAGATGAGACCCTTACCTTCTGCCATATAGAAAAATTAACTCAAACTATAAGCTACTAAATAATAGGGGTGCATGGTGATAGAGAAGAGTAAGTAATGAGGGGGTGCTAATCTGATTGAAGTACAATATAGACATGTCTAAATGCCAAGGTGAACACCCTTGGATCATCAATATATAATTTAAAAGGACAGGAGAGTAAAACAGCTCTTTTCCAAGGATGGGTATCAGCGGGAAGGGGGTGGACATAAGAAAAGGGTGAATGAGGGGGAATATGATGGATGTTTTGTATTCATTATGAAAACAGAACGTTAAAATTGTTCTAAGAAAGGGTGAAGGGAAAAAGGGAGAACAAAGGAGGGGGTAGAGCTAAGGTATACTGTAAGTACATATGTAAATACCACAATGTATTTCTCTGTACAACTATTATATGCTAATAAAAAAATTCACTCAAAATGGATCAAAAATTTAAACATAAAGAGCTAAAACTATAAAACTCTTAGAAGAAAACATAGGAGTAAACGGTAACAGCCTTGATTTGATAATGGATTCTTAAATGTGACACCAAAAACATAAAGGAGAAAAACAAAAGAGCTAAGACTTAATCAAAATTAAAATCTTTTGTGCTCCACTATCATGAAAGTGAAAAGATAATGTGAGAAAATATCTGCAAATCAGGTATTTGATTATGAGTTAGTATACAGAATGTATATGAAAAACAGACAGCTCAACAAAAGGACAAAATAAAAAAATTTAAAACCAGGCAAATAATCTGAACAGACACCAATCCAAGAAGAAATATAAACGGCCACCTTGCAGATGAGAGATACTCAACAGCATCAGGCATCAAGGAGATGAGACACATCACACTCACTATCATGGCTATAATCAAAAGACCAGGTAATGAGTGTTGGTGAGGATGTGGAGAAATCGGAACCTTCATATACTGCAGTTGGGAATATAAAATGGTGCAGGTACTGTGGAAAATTCTGGTAATTCCTCAAAAGTAAAACAAAGTTACTATTTAAGTTAAAAACATTAAGGTAGGGACTAGTGGAGTGGCTCAAGTGGTAGAGTGCCTGCCCACCAAACGTGAGGCAGTACTGCTAAAAAAAAATAAAATAAAATAAAAAATAAGCCACATGAAAAACACTCAGGCACAAAAGGCCACGTATTATTGGTGATGTGTGCCTCTCATCCCAGCTAATGGGGAGGCTAACACAGGAGGGTCGCTTGAGCCCAGGAGTTTGAAGCCAATCTGGGCAACACAGCATAATATCATTTCAATACAAAACAAAACAGACACATAATGTATGATTCTATTTATTTAAAAATTCCAGATGGAATAGGAAAATCTACAGACAAGACGTATATTTGTATTTGCTCAGGGCTGAGAGTAGGTTAAGACGGACCAGGTGATAGTTAAAGGACCTGAGGTTTCTTGAGGTGATGAAAATGTTGTAATATCAATTGTGGTGATGGTTGCACAACTCTGTGATTACCTAAAAGCTATTTAACTGTATACACCTTAAGGCAATGAATTTTTCAGTATGCCAATTGTATCTCAATAAAGCTGCTACTAAAAGAAATTAATCCATGAATTAAAGCCACTTCTTGAAATACATGAATTAGAATTATCTTTGGTAACAGACTGCAATCCTGGTTAGGGTGGGGGATGGTGGCTAGAAGTCACAGGAATCACACTGGAAGTGCAGCCTCCAAAGCCTGCTCAAGGCAGTGACTGACAGGAGGTCTCTCAGGGGACTCTCGGGGGAATAGTGGGGATAGGAAAGTTATACCATCAGAGTAGGATATGACTTACTCTCGCTGGACCCACACCAACAAACATCTCCAAAAATTCAGACCCACTAACAGTGATGAAGGGGACGTTGGCTTCTCCAGCTGTGGCTTTAGCTAGCAATGTCTTCCCAGTACCTGGAGGACCAGTGAGAATGGCACCCTTCAGATATAAAAGAAATTATATTTAGTTACAATTTTAGAAACTACATATCCACAACGATTCCAAGGTATAATTCTATCTCTAAATCTTACTGATATGCACTGAATATTTATTAAATAGTTAAACTATGGTACAACATTTTTATAGCAGGAAGAATAATAAGAAAAGAATTATTAGAAACAATCTTGTTTGAAAAAATTTGGTAAGAATGTGAGGTGAACTCTTAAGTACATCCCTTATAAGGTTTTTAGCGTAAGGCTAGGGTGTCGGTCAATGGTAGAGCACTTGCCTAGCATGCACAAGGTCTCCGGTTCCATCCCTAGCACCGCAAGAATAACAAAAAGAAAAAAAAAATTTTTTTTTAGTGATCCTTTTTAGGTTTTCAATCTAATAATATAAAAAGAATGGCTTTAGCTAGGAATCTACTACTAATAATAAACCAAACAAGCATTACTTAAATAATTCAAGGAGACACAACACCACTCTCTGAATTTACAGAATTCTTTTACTCTCTACAGTAAAATTGGTTTTCATGTACAGATGAATGTGCATCTTAAAACCTCACTCCATGGATGAATGTAATGTTTATTTCCACTGACTGTTCATGTCACTACCATGTTTTCAAATACTGCATGGGGGGAGGTGGAGAGTATGCTCAAAAGATATGTCCTTTATAATAAAATTTTGAGGTATTTTTGAATTTGCTTACCTTCCTCTGCCTAGATATGTGAATGGACACTAAGCAAGTGACAGCAAATTATAAACACAGAACAGGACATGAAGAAAAAGGAAATGATTCGCTTTTTTTTTTTTTGGCAGTACTTGGAATTGACCCAAGGCTTCTGGAGTACTTAGCAAGCACTCCACCACTTGATCCACATCCCCAGTCCCTTTTGTTTTTGTTTTTGAGGTAACGTTGAACTAACTTTGCCTGGGATGGCCTGGAACTTGCGATCCTCCTAGTAGCTTGAATAACAGGTGTGTGCCAACCACACCTGGCTTACAAAGCACTGCTTTAAAGTGAACTTTGTGAGTCATTTTATTCATATACTTAACAGCTGCTCCATTCAAGAAGCATGAAGTTTCTATTTTTGTGCCTGGCCCTTGGGGTACAAAGTCCGTAAGTGACAGGCCCTAACCCTAGCATAGTAGCCAGGATATATTTGCCGAAAGGAGGAAGGTGATCATTCCTGTGCCAAGACCCTCAGGGGGAGGTATCAGCAGGCAACCCACACACCTCTGTGAGAGGAGGGAAGAATGGGCCACAGCAGTGTGATACGCTATGGGGTGGGAGGTGGGGTCACAGTTGTCAAGGGAGGAGACATCTAAATCAGAATGGAGGGAGAAGCAAGGAAGGAGAAAAAGTAAATTTTGTCAGGAATGTACACGAAACCATGCAATGAGACATGGGAAAGACCCAAAACAACTGTAATTAGGTAAAAACCAAGTTAAGAGAAAGCATAGAGAAACAGCTACTTAAAACAAGTAATCAAACTTCAAAAAATGTCAACTTCAGAAATCAAGAAATATCTCAAAAGATTTTTGGGTTATTCTTCTTAAAGTTCACTTTACCTTTGGGATTTTTGCTCCAAGGTCTTGATACTGCTTTGGATTTTTCAAGAAATTCACGAATTCCATTATTTCTAGCTTGGCCTCCTCACAGCCTGCCACATCTTTGAACTTCACATCTATCTCATCCTTTAAGACCTTGGCTGTGGTTTCCCCAACACTGAAGAGTCCACCCATGCCCCGGCCAGTTCGTCCGATGCCAGCAGGCCCTCTTCTTATGGTGTAGAGTAAGAAGGCGATGATGAGCACAGTGGGCAACATGCTCAGGAGGAAGGACCTAGAGGGACAACCACGGCACTGATGCTCTTAACACTGGCAACAAAGTGTTTGAAAACTGCTTCACATTAGAATTGCAAACATTTTCACTTTAAAAAACCTAAGTATCCACATATTTTATCTGAGGCACAAGGAGAATCTTGGAGTATTATTATCACTGGAAGTAGACTCACCAAAGATAATATCAAAAAGCAAACCTATTCTCAACAATGTATGCTGCTTCTTGGCATTTTAGTTCTACCCCACCATTTATGCACAGTGGTGCTATTTACTATCATCGTGTCTGAGTTTCAAAGTAATTTCTTTCAAATTACTCACTTAAAACAATTATTTTCTTTGGTGGGACTGAGGGTGGAACTCAGGGCCTCGCATTTGTTTAGGCAGGTACTCCACTGCTTGAGCCACACTTCTAGTCCTTTCTGTTCCAGTTATTTTTGAAATAGGGTCTCACTTTATGCCAGCATGGACAGTGATCCTACTATTTACACTTTCTGAGCAAATGGGAAGACAGGGGTATAACACCTTGCCCAGCTTTTTATTGGTTGAGATGGGGTCTCTTAAACTGTTTGCCTGGGCTGGCCTCAAACTTCAACTGACCTGATTTCTGCCTTCTGAGTGGGATTTTACCATAATCCTGGTGTTAGTCTGTGTAGAAATTTGAGCTCTTTACTTGGATGCATCAACCTAAAGAAATGTCTTCCACACAAATTACTCATTGGTAATTTAACAGCATGTCAGTTTTGTGAAATGCTGCAAAGCCCACCCTTGTATAGGTTCAGCAAAGACGCCAAGATTCCCCTCCAAAATGGCACCTGCTCTCCAGGGAGATACTCAGGGATGACTTAGGTGCATTCTGCCTTTTGTATGTCATAATAATATTTGCCAATTATAAGTTTTCAAATGCTGCTAGAGCAATCAGCAAGAACCATAAAAATCCTACCTTTGGCTTTTTTCTGGAGAGAGAAAGAAAAACCTGCACTGACGATAAAAGTTTATAGTACAGAGCCATTTAACTTCTTACAGGTCATGAGCAATGCTAGCTTGGAAATTTGAGACATTTTTAGCACCAACATGATGAATATTTCAGATTTTGGAGCATTCCGAATTTCAATTTTTGGATTAGGGGTGGTCAACCAGTAGTCTATACAGATATTCTAAAATCTGAAATAATTTTCAATACCAGCCTACGAAAGTAATCACAAAAGGGCAGAGGATCAATCAGGGTAGAGGACACAGCCTACTGAAACTGTCACAACAGCTACGTGGAGTCACATGCTGCAGGTAGGCTGCAGATAGGTGTCCTCCAGAAACCCTGAATCTGATTCACACCATCAGTGCAATGAACACTAACTTTCAGGTTACTTTTTGTTCTCTCATATACAGAAAAATTAAGATTTATTTCTAATTTTATTCTGGGACCAGCAAGAGTATACTTCTGCACTTAATGCAAATTAAGTAACTACCAAGGGCTGGACTCCAGGGCCTCACTAAGGCTGGACAAATGCTCTACACTGAGCTACATTCCCAGCCCAAAGTTATTAGAGACAACTCTAAGAGAAGTGGCAGCTCTGGAGAGGAAGAATTACTTAAAACCCTGGAAAAGTATGAAATACAAATGTAGATGACAGTTAAAAGTAGTAATACTACTTTCTCACACAAAGGGACTCTTCACACTAAACCCACAAGGACAGGACACTGAAGTGTTGACACTCCAAATCATTGCTTAATAAAGACAAGTGTGTATCGGCCATGTGGAAACTTACTAATGACTTTCTTTTTCATCTTTAAACTGAGAAAGGCCTATTTTAGAATCTAATGTGTAACCCTGTCACCTGGTGACACAGGAAAGTGAACCAAGCACTGTGCAGTAAATAGTAATCAGTTATTTAAATTTACTTCTTACCCATCACTTTCAGCAATGTAGACAACAGGTACCCGATTTTCCCCTTCTATGCCCAATTCTTGCTGTAAAGTTTCCAGATTCCGCTCAAAGGTGTCTACACTACCAATATTAAACCAGACATATTGCTATAAAAACAGAAAAACAAATATCCTAAGAATGAAGTGGAAACAAAACTTTTAATTCATTACAAGGTTAAACTTTTAAAGAATTTTTCAGAAATACTGCAGAGTCACAAATTAAGAAAAAAGCAGTAAGACTGGTTTTAATGCTATTTACTGTGGTTTTCACCCTGTGAGAACACTAGGCAATCCTGGGCAAATAAGTATTTATTTAGCAATATTCCTTAATAGCTCTAAAATTCTAAGCTCAAAGAATAGAATAAAAAACCTGTTTAGGAGATAATCCTTTTATCAATAAATATGCATTCTTTTCTTCTCCATATCCCTATGGTCTATATCCCAAACTAAAAACTTATCGTGGTATAGCAATAGCTTGAGTTTACTGAGCATTTACTAAGTGTCAGCCATTGTTCTAAGTCCTTGATACGCATCAACAACTCACTCAATCTTGAGAACCATTCTAAGAAATGGGATTGGGGTGATATTCAAAAGTTACACCATTAGAAAGACACCAGGAGTGCGGTGCTGTGCCAGTGTTACCCTTCTAACCTAATCCCTAGAGCTGGGGAGTTCCCAAGTAGCCTAGAAACCTGAGGGGCTTGGGGCAATGACTACTCTACCAACCAGCACAGAAATACAGTCAATCCCTCAGTATCCACTGGGAAGTGGCTCCAAAACCCTCCAAAACTCAAGGATGCGCAAGTCCTTGCTATAAAATGGCACAGTATTTCCATATAATCTACATACGTGTATATACTGAAAGTCATCTCTAAATCTAGAGATGACTACCAATGCCTACTACAATGTAAATACTATGTGAATAGATGTTACATTTTATTGTTTGGGGAATAATGACAGGAAAAAAGTCTGCACGTGCTCAATACAAATTCAATTTTTATTTCCCAAATCTTTTCTACCTGTGGAATTCATTAGACTCAGAGGTGGAGCACCCACAGACAGAGGGCAAGTATATTTCATGTCATACTGTTGTCTACTGACTGAATGTGAGCCATGATTCTTACAGATGAGAAAATGTGAGAGTGTGAGAGTGATGTCACACGTGGGGGGTAGAAGGTCGGGATCTGAAGCCAGGGGTCCCTCTGCAGAGCCAACGTCCTAGATGTTACATCACAGTGCCTCTGCACAATCAAAGCAGCTCATATTTAGTGAGTTTTTCTAGATACATGACCCTGGGCCAAGCACTTTGCAAGCATTAGCTCCATCATGTAAACACCGAACACGGCTTCTCCTTTAACCTGCAATCATTTTTTTTAAAAAGTACTTTGTTTTTTTTTAAATCTAAACATGAAGTCTAAGATATAAAACTCAGAAGTGAGCAACATATCATCTCATATTCCTCCCACCAACCAGTGATACTGATCAGGTACGTCACTCTTTACAGTTCTAAAATAAAAGATGGACAGTAAGTTTTATATAACTACAGCTGGTGATAAACTGTTGCATGACAAAGGTACAAAATTCATGTGGTTATACAGCCCAAACACGGACAGAACAGACTAAGCACCTGTGACTGATCAAACCCAACTCAGCACCTGCAATCTACTGGGCACTGCACTGAAGGCCCAGCTCTCATCAGTCTGTACTTGGAGGCCCAGCAGTCTGGGCATCACCTAGGAGCATGTTTTAAGTGAGATTCTCAGTTTTACCAACTTTCCAGTGTACTGAAATTTGGAAACCATCACAGATTTAAACTATCTCATTAAGCACTAAGCCCTAAACAAGCACTACTGTGGCTCGCATTTTTAAGATGATGACACAGAGGCTTAGAGAAGTTCAATCATGTCGTTTATAGAGTGGGACTGACCTGACTGGCCTGTGTGCATACACAATGTTAACAGTAGTTAACATTGCTACTCCAAACACAGGACACTGAAATCTTGTCTGTTTCTGAAAGCTCAAAATAAAGTTTTTACTAAACAGGCAACACATACTCTGTAGAAAACTCAGGAAACAGAAACATATGGAAAATAAAAAGTTAGCCAAGTGTGATGATGCACAAATGTAAGACCAGCACTTGAGACACTAAGGCAGGAAGATCCTGAGTTCAAGGTAGCTCACCCTTGTCTCAAAAAACCAAAAAGAGAAAGAGAAAGTATTCATGACCTCAACACCCAGAGATAAACATCATCAGCATTTCAGTGCCTATATTCAAGAAATTACATTATATTACTTAGATCTTGAAACATAAACCTTAACTCTGACATAGCAGAGAAATAAAAAGAATGTAATTTATAATACAATGGTATGAATTTCAATACACAATGCTTGTGCCTATCAATACTAGAAAACAAGGTCCCCTCCAATGTCAAAATTGCTCTCTAGGGATGGTACTGCCCGCTGAGGACCCTGCTCAGCATGGAAACTAAGAGCCAGTGACCACACTGACGATAAGCGCTTCCTGGTGTGGGTCCCTGTTTACTTCTAGTTTTTTTTGCAGTGTACTGGAAGGCATCCTTTTACAAACATCTCTATATGCAACCTTACTTAGTTCCCAAGGCTATATTCCTAGAAGCAAAATTACTAGGCATGTGTTTCAAAACAGCTGGTATATATACCACCAAACTTCCTTTTGAGAGGGAGTACCAACTTAATCTCCAGCACTGCACATCTGAGGAGAAAAAAGTAGCATGGTTAAAAACCATGGATACCACGATGTAGAGACAATGAAAAACAACCTTCCTGAACATCACTGAAATAACAGAGCCATATGACTTTACAGATAGTCCTGCATTATTAAATGCCCTGTTCAGGCAAGAGGGCCAGAAAATGGCTAAGCAAACCTGTCCTAAGGGTGGCAGGACTGCAGGACACCCAGAGACTAGGGGTGGGAACAAGGGTCAGAACAGATAGCACATACCACCCGGAAGTCTCCCCTCTTCTCCATAATTCCCTCAATGCACCCAGTGCTTCTGCCATGTCTCTAGAAGTAGAGTCCAAACTGGTTGGACAGGAAATACAAATTATTTTAAAATTAGGAAAACAAGTGTTATATCACAAAAGGGTTGGGATAGAGACAATCAGAAAGCATCCTAAACTGATTTGAAAGAAGCTGCCTTAACACATAAGCAATTCAG
Source organism: Castor canadensis (assembly GCF_047511655.1). Classification (NCBI taxonomy): domain Eukaryota; kingdom Metazoa; phylum Chordata; class Mammalia; order Rodentia; family Castoridae; genus Castor; species Castor canadensis. Next base: position 65,606,848 of record NC_133389.1, read on the forward strand.
CGTTTTGTTTTGTTTTGTTTGCCAGAACTGAGGTTTAAACGCAGGGCCTTGTGTTTGCTAGGCAGATGCTCTGCCACTTGCACCACGCCCCTAACTCTAAAAGCAGTAGGCTTTTGAGTTATTTTTAGTTATTTTTCAAAAAAAGGTCTCACATTTTTTGCCTGGGGCCAGCTTCAGACTGAGATCCTCCTGCCTATGCTTCTTGCATAACTGGGAAGACAGAAATGCACCACCATGCCTGGCTTGTTGGTTGAGCTGGATATCTTGCTAACTTTTTGTCTGGATTGACCTCAAGCCATGAGCTTGCCAATCTCCGTCTCCCAAGTAGTAGGGATTACAAGAGTGAGGCATCATACCTGGCCGAAATTTAGGTTTTAACAGTTTTTACCTTAACAACTGTTTCTCGGTCTTTAAAAAAAAAAAATCAGAATACTAAAACTGAGATCTTAGCTAAAATGATTACAAAAACCAGAACAAAACACTGAGCAACACCTGCATTATGAATATATGCTCACTTTTATTAATGGGCCTCACACGAGCTGCATGCCCAATTTGACATCTCAGTACACACATCTACTGCAATATGAGGGATATTTTCTTTTCAGTTCTAAATTTGAAAAGTTACTTGCAACTAACCCATATCAATTAATAAAATGATTTACCCCATCAACCGGAGTTTTTCCTGGTGTAAAAGTCACTCGGACAAAACGTTTATTGACAACTTCCAGTCTGTCCACCTAGAATTTCAGAAAGTTAAACATTCAAGCATGAATTTACAGAAAACACTTGTAATTTCTGAGGATCTGCCACACTGTTTTCCACAGCAGCTATACAGTTTTACACTCCCACCATCTCTGTACATGCTAACCAACACTTACTCATTTACTGTAGCCATCCTAGGGTGTGAAGCAGTCTCTCATTGTAGTTTAAATTTTAATTCCCTAGTGATTATTATTATTATTAGCAGTAGTAGTAGTAGTAGTAGTATATTTGGTGGTGCTGGGGTTTGAACTCATGGCCTCACGGTTGCTAGGCAGGCACTCTAGCACTTGAGTCACTCTGCCAGCCCTCCCTAATGATTACTGACGTTAAGCATTTTTTCATGTACTTACTGCCCATTTGTGTATCTTTTTGTAAGTCCATTCAAGTCCTTTGTTCATCTTAAAATTTTATTTGTTTATTTTTGGTGCTACTGGGTTTGAACTCAGGGCTTTGCACCTAATAGGCAGGCACTCTACCAGTTGAGCCATGCCCCCAGCCCTTTCTGCTTTGGCTATTTAGGAGATAGTCTCACTTTTTGTTCAGACCAGCCACAATACTGTGTATGCTTCCCACCACTGCTGTGAGGACAGGCACATGCCACCATACCCAGCTTTATTCTGTTGAGATGGAGACTGGCAAACGTTTTTGCCCAGACTGGTCTGAAACGATGATCCTCCTGATCTCAGCCTCCCATGTAACTAGGATGACAGTTGCACTACACTGCATTTGTTGTTTGAGATGGGGTTTCATGAACTCTTTGCCAGGGCTGGCCTTAAACCATGATTCTCCTAATCTGAGCCTCCCAAGTAGGATTCTAGGTGTGGGCCTGCCCAGCAGCAATAGAAAACTCCAATGTGAAAACAGTAACTTTACCATGGACTATTTACCACTTTCTTGCTCTATTCTATTGAATGTCATCTTCTGAACAATGACAGCCACCAACCCCATACGATACTTACTACTCCTTTAGAAAGATAGTTATTGACAAAGTCCTTCCATGTGATTTCTCTCCCAGAGCTCCTGAACAGGAAGTAAAACATGACTCCACCCCAAAACAAAGCAGTCCAGAGAAAGTACAATCTAAAATCCTTGTCGTCCCATGGGAAGTCACCCTAGGCAAAGATGGAAAGAGCTTCTGTAAAGAACGAAATGCCACAATATGATCTATGCTACATGAGACATGACTCTCTCCCAACCTTTTGTGGCATCACAAATGTAACCTCAAAATCACAGAGTTTGAAATCAAACCTTCTGGAACCTGGACCACCAGTGAGAATCATCTTTCTTGCCTTGGCGTTTTCCTCCACCGCCACCTGCTCCTCCAGAAGAGCGCTGGGTAGTAGCTGGTTTTGACTCTGCCGTAAAATAAAGAGCATACACATGCAGCAGCACTGCAGGCTTTATGGGTGTCAACAGGCTTCCAGCCACACAACTCAGTAAAGGACTTACACTGAAGTGTTCATCAGTTACTAAATACAACACTCTGAGAGACTATGTGAAAGTATACTAATACAAAGCAGTAACATTCAGGGAGGCTCCAAAGTGCTTTACAATGGCCACAGAAAACCCAAATGCTAGAAGAATGTTACTATTAGTCCCATGTTACAGAGGAAGAGACTGGAGCTTCAATAACTTGTTGGGCAACTTGCTGCCATGTTACAGAACAGTGAAAAAGTAACATTGGGATTTAAACCCAGGCAGGCAAATTTCTGCGCCCCAATTCAAATTTAAAAAGTAAGTGCTTTCCCAGTCCCAAAGAGTAAACACTGGGAACAGTTTGTTCTGTAGGAAGACTACCATTTTCATAATTGGTTAAAAAAAAAAACCTCTCCCCATGGGCTAAAGGTGTAATTTAATAATAGAGCACCTGCCTGGCATGCTCAAGGCCCTGGGTTCCATCCTTAGTGCCCCAAACAAACAAAAAAAAATGCCTCGCCCACATGTAACTAGTTTGCAAGAATCTGCAATTAGTCATTGTTATGGGCTGAACTGTGTCCACACCCCTCCCCTGCACTTTATGGTTGAGGTTCTGACCCTCAGTACCTTCTTTGGAAATAGGGTCTCCACAGCAGTAATCAAGTCAAGAGATCTTAGGATGAACCCTAATCCAATAGGACTGGTGTCATTACAAAAAGGGGAAAGTTGGATACAGACACACACATACATAAAGAAGGGTGATGTGAAGAGACAGGAAAAAGAAGGCCACCTACAAGCCTACAAAGAGGGCTCTTGGAATCAACCTGCTCACACCTTCATTTTGGACTTCTAACCTCCTGAACAATGAGACAATCAATTTCTGTTGCTTAAGACCCCAAGGACTTAACTCTTTGTATTGGTAACCTTAAGAAACTAACACAATCAGTGACATCTTCCTTCCTTTTGCCACATCTCCATCCACTCTATGACCCACAAACAGCATTCTAATGCTGCTAACTACCATGAGGCAACCCTTCTAATGCAGCAGGAGGAGAGCCTATGGGCACATGTCATCTCCAGTAGTTACATGACACTGTGGCTTCATGATACACCCACCACATGTGCTATGTACGGAGATAGGTGTGCTGTGCACTGCCTCACCCCACCTCTAACAAGGCATAGTTCTGGAAAGCAGAGATGGCACACTGCACAAAATGGGTGACAATATTCCAAACTGCTCTGGGAAAAGGTAGTATTTACATGAAAGGCAGGCTGTGTTCACAAAGTGGACCCATTATCATTAATCTGTCCCCAAACCAAAATTCAGACTACCAACCACATCCTAGAAAAACCCTGTAGCACCTGCCCATGTCACCAACACTCCAGCCCAAAGCCTCAGGGTCATTTGTCAGTACACACTAGTGCTTCTCCCTCCCCAAGTTCCCCAGCCTCACTCTCACTCCTTTGCTGAGCATATACTTGTCTCTCCAACTAGATGACAAGTTCATTTAAAAACAAGGGCTGAGCTGGGCATGTAGCTCAGTGGTAGAGCATCTGCTGAGCATTTGTGAGGCCCTGGGTTCCATTCCCAAAACCACCATCACCACCAAAACACTATCACCACCAACACCCCCCCAGGGGATGATTTATATTTTTCCTTACATTTCCCTAAAAAGAAAGGGAGCCAGTTGAACATCAATATATGCTAAGCAGTGTGCTAGCATATGAAATGTGGATAGGAGGCTTGGAGCCCACACAGTGACCCATCCACCCTCTCTGAATCCCTAAGATAAGATAGGACTCAGTTACGGTTCATCAACAATCTTTAAAACACTGCACTGTATCAAAACACATGTCAAATAAGCTGAATATGTTAGGCTCCCTAAGACTTTTCTCAATGGCTTAAATTATGTCAGATATATCTACCAAAGAATCTTAATCAGTCAATTATCTGTCAGGTAACTTTAAATTACCTCAATCTGTAAAATGAAAGGAAATACACACAGAAAATTAAGGTGAAGTGAAACACAGGGACTACAGAACTATGGGTGTGTTTGTAAACTCCAGGGTCAGAGCTGACTTTTGATAACTCCTCTGTTGAGTGGAGCTATACCCACCACTTATTAGGGGAAAACAACAAGCTCAAAAATAATCTTTTTAAAGATACCTGTTTTTTCTCCCACAACGTCTTTAGGTTCACTAGCTTTTTTCCCATTTTTTCCGTTAGGAAAGTATTTTTCAAATCCTGTTAGAAAAGAAAAGGAAAAGGCTCAAATTAAAATTCACCAGGTTTTGTGTGTGTTGTTTGTGTGTGTGTTGTTTTTAAAGTAGCTGCCATATCATTAAAAAGCATAAGCTATAAGTAACTTTGTTGTGAAGAAGTACATCACAGTCTAAAGAATACAATTTGCAACCAAGAATGTTAAAGAAAAAAGCTTCCTTGCATGGCAACTTCATCATCTATAAGAATGTTACAGTAAAGGTGACATATTTTCATTGCTGTAATTGGAGGTCAGGGAGTAGGTACAGGAGAAGACAGAAGATAAGAGTCATTCTGAAACTAAACCTACGCACCTGTTTAGTAAATACCAGTAGAGGACAAATCTCTGTAACAAGAATGTAGAGCATTACAGTCATGCCTACGCATTTACCTTTGGGAGGTCGAGAACAGAATCTTTGATAAGCAGCAATTACATCTGTCAAAAGAGAATTTCTGCTGGTTGTTGCCTGAGCTGTAGCATATTGATAAAGCTGCAATATGACATAAAAATAAAAGATGAGGACTACATCAAGATAAAAAATGTACAAGCATTTCATTTCCTTTTATGTTAAAGTGGATGAAATGTTTCTCCCTTCCACAGGTGGCCATAAACTAGCACAAAATGACTCCTTGCAGGAAGCACCAAGGTTATCTGGCATTAGGCACCTTATACTAGCAACAGAACCAGGAGACATGCACTGTTATCCACAAGGTAAAAATACTTCAAAGTTAGTCCAATTATAATTATCTGACAATACATTCTCTTTAGCAATGTCTACCTAATTTTCAGAATTCAAAAGATGAAATGACACAGAAAATCTGCTGTTTCACACTGATTCATTTTTAGAGTCTATACTTTAAGGTATTTATAAGAAATCATAGGCCAGTGCCACTAACAAGAATATTACTAACTTTATTTCAATTCAATGAGAACAAAGTTGGGGCCAAACTTCACTAATAATCCTCATACTAGTGAAATTTCTTAAAGATATTTGACAGACTGTCCTGATGAGAATCATGGTTTTACAAGTTCCATTACAGGTACAGTTCTACTTTATATAACATATGTAGCTATGAAGTTGTTTTTGGTTTAGGGATGTAGCTCAGTGGGAGAGCACATGCCCAGCATGCCTGAGGGGGGCGCATGCCTGCAATCCCAGGAAGGCAGAGATCAGGGAGGATTTAGGTTTGAGGATAGCCAGGCAAAAAGTTAGCACCTCAATCAATAAACTGGGCATTGTGGTGCACACTTGTGATCCCAGCTACACAGGAGGCCATAGGCAAGAGGATGGTGGTCAAAGACCAGCCCTGGTATCTGAAAAATAACTAAAGCAAAAGGGCTGTGAGGATGGCTCAAGTGGAAGAGTGCCTGGCTAGCAAACACAGGCCATGAGTTCAAACCCTAGTACCACCAAAAGAAAAAAAAAAAAAATCTATCATAAGTGAATAAAGTTTTTTCCAAAACCAAATCTACTAAGGATATAGATTAAAATGTCATCAAAGCTGGGCAAGTCAACAAATCACATCCATGCTCTGAGCATCTACTCCAGGCCAGGTGCTGTCTAGCAGTAGGAAGTCCAAAGGGGAATCAGGAAGTTCTTACCCCCTAAGAAACTCGAGGAAGAAAGTCCTGGGAACAAATTTGTTACAATACACTTAGTATACTAACTATAACAACACAAAACCTGAAATATAGTCATCCCTAGGTTTCCACAAGGGATTGGATACAGGTCCCCCTGGATATCAAAATCGGCAGATGCTCAAGACCCTTATATAAAATGGCATAGGAAATGTCGCTATACTTAATGATTACTTATAATGTCTAACACAATGTAAATATTATGTGGATATTTGTTATACTGTTGTGTCTAGGAAAAGTCTGTACATGTTCAGTACACAAGGATACCCATGGATATAGAGAGCCAACTGTACTTGGAACTAGGTAGCTTAGACGTAATATAAATGTTTCTTTACATCACAAAGTAAGGCAAATCTTTCTATCAGCGTGAAGTTTGGTACAGAACTAGGCACACTGTATACACTGCATAAATATTTACCTCTCTTTTCTAATGCTGCCATGGAATACTCCTGGCAATAATAATCACACCACATTCACTGAGGTTGTTGTCTACAAAGGAATCAACAGAACTTTTCTCTTCTGCATAAATAATTCAAGCCCTGGGTGTCTACCACTCAAAGACTAATATGGATACCAACTCACAAAGCTGAAGTTACAGCATCCCATTTTAGAGGATTAGCATTTATATTTGACAATGTGGAAATTGTTATCTCAACATCCAAATGACATCCAAATCATTTTCCCAGGGACCTCAACTTGAACAGTACTTCTATCTCATGTTTACTAGTATAAACCTAAGGAAAAACCTGGTTTCTGAGACTCCTTTGCAGGCAGCGCAGTAATGCCCAGGAGGACGTACCCAGTACTAGGGAGTGTGTCACGGACACCCCTCCCCCTAACCAATCCACTGCAGCTGCCAACTCAAAGGACTTCCTGTATCTCTGTACTGGTGACTCACAGGAACAGTGCCACTCAAAAGGTAGGCATCTTACATGACATTCGTGCCATAAAAACTGCAAACTCAGAAGGCAGAGTCTGTCCACTGTATGGCTGAATCCAATAGCCACTAGCTGCAAAAGAAAAGGCATCAGAGCAAGGTAAAGTGGGAAAATGGATGCACGGCAAGAAACTGAAAAAGGCCCATAGAGAAGGAAAGAGATGAAGAGAACTAAGTAGTAAATGCAAGACTGACAAGGAGCTTCAAAGTAAGAATCATAATGTCAAGTACCTTCAGCCCTCCTTATCCATGGTTGCATAGCCTCAGATTCCGCCAACCATGGATTAAAAATACCCAGGAAAAAAACTGCATTTGTACTGAGCAGACATCTTTTTCCCTGTCATTATTCCCTAGACACTATAGTATAACAACTATTTTATTTCCATAGCATTTATACTATATTAGGTACTGCAACTAACCTAGAGATGATTTAAAGAATATGGGAGTGCTGGGCACCAGTGGCTCATGCCTGTAATCCTAGCTACTCAGGAAGCAGAGATAAGGAGGACTGCAGTTCAAAGCCAGCCCAGGCAAATAGTTTGAGAGATCCTATCTAGAAAATACCTAACACAAAAAAAGGGCTGGTGGAGTAGCTCAAGGTGTAGGCCCTGAGTTCAAGCCTCAGCACTGCAACAACAGCAAAAGAATATGGGAGAGACAGGCATGGTGGTGTAGGCCTATAATCTCAGCACTTGAAAGACCCAGAAAGAGTTGGAGGCCTGCCTGGGTTACATAGAGACCCTATCTCAAAATCAAAAACAGCCAGGCACAGTGGCTCACATCTGTAATCCCAATTACTAGGGAGGCTGTAGGTCAAGAGAACTGCAGTTTGAGGCCATATGGGACAAAAAGTTAGAGAGACACCCCCCCCATCTCAACAAAAAAGGTGGGTGTGACAGCATGTGCCTGTGTTCCCAGCTACGATGGAGGCTTAAGCAGGAGGATCCCAATCCAAGCCAGCCTGGGCAAAAAATGTAAGACCCTCCATGAAAACTAACTAAACCAAAAAGGGCTGTGGGTGTGCCTTAAATGGCAGAGCACCTGCCATTTAAACCCCATACTGCCAAAAAAAAAAAAAAAAAAAAAAACCCAAAAACCAAGTATATGGGAGGATGTGCATGGATTACATGCTACTCCCAGCATTCGCAGGTTTTGGTATCTGAGGGGGGTCCTGGAACGGATCCCCGACAGATAATGAAACCACCGTACTATCATCTCCCTCTTCTAAGGGTAGGGAGCTGAGCTAAGTTTTCAGGGTATCTGGTCTGTAAGTGGTCAGTTCCAATGACTGAGCCCAGGGCCTCCACCATCACGCTATGTACCACTGAGTAAAACCAAAGCAGAGTTGACAACCAGCAAAAAGCTCTATCAGGGAAATATACATGATGCCAACTAATCAATGCATGACTTTACTTGAGAAAGATTACCGCATGGTTCTGCCCACACCGGCATCACTTCAGAAAAATGTGTTAGATCCTGTGTGTGGCCCCACATAGTGCTGGTTATCACCATTAGCGAAGCCTCCTCACGATGGGCGCTGTTATACAACATATATAGTCCCTACGCAAAGGAGATGGCGTTTCTGACACTGTTTACTGGTATCAGGTGACAGTCTCCCAGTGCTAGCCATGGCCCTATTCAACAGATGCGAAAACGGAGGCTGGCAGAAGTGAAGTGGCCTGACTCCGAACCCTAACTTTCCACTGCACCATGTCGGTGCCGCCCACCCTCACAACACGTTCCTGGTTTTCCAACGTCACTTAGGCGCGACGAAGGAAAACCAAAGCCGCGCTGTGACCTTTACAGGTTTAAGCTGCCCCGCTGAAGCACCAGGTCGTCTTTACTAGGGATGCGTGTTTTCAAATCACGAATTCGACACGCAGGGGATGCCTGACAGGCGATCTCGGGGAACCCGGATAAGGCAGCAGGAACGCGCACGCCGCCCTCGTCTCGCAAAGGCCGGCCCGCGACTGCGGCCGCGCTGGGCCGGTGACCTTGACGCCCGCTCCTCGAGCCGGAAGCGGGCCCCGGGGCCGGAGCGAGGACGCGGGACTCACCGTCCGGAGGCAGGGCCGCCCCCTGGGGCCCACGCCGCTGCCGGGCACGAGGAGCGGCGGGAGGCCGCGGGGCCAGCAGCCGCCCCGGCCCCACAGCAGCAGGCAGCGGTGCGCCATGGCCGCGGCGCGGCCCGCTCGCCCCGGAGCGTGGGCTGGCGCGGCTGCTGCTGTGGGTGGCCGGCGACCCGCAGCCTTGGGAACTGGTTCGGTTCTCGAGGAACTACCAGCCAGCAGCGCAGCGGGACCGGGCTCACCAGCAAACCCCCACTCCCCACGCGTGCGTCTACGGCCGCCGGCCCCGCCCCAGCGTGCTGACGTTGACGTTCCCTCTCGGAGGCCGGCCACGCCCCCAGACAGGACTGGAGGCCGGGCTTAGTGGGTGAAGCGTATAGTGTAGTGGGCGGGGCCCGGGCGGGACTGGGATGGAGGGGGCGGGGTCTGCGGGCGAAGGCGGTGCTAGCAGGAAACAATGAAGGCTGCCGGGCTCTCAGGCAAAAGAAAAACGTCCCTTCCTTCCCAGTACTGGAAACTGACACTTTAGCATGCGCTCTTTCGTCACTTATCTGATACTAAGCGCCTACTCACTACAGGCACGGTTTTTTGTGACAAGGTCTTCCTATGTAGCCCAGGCTGATCTTCCTCCCTCGGCCTCCCCAATGCTGGGATCACAGGCGCAGTAACCACACCTGGCTCCAAAATACATCCCTAACTCCTCAGAAGGCAACGCAAAGAATCCTAAACCAGTGAGCTAAATGCCATAACGAAAATCCATCGGGAGCTGTTTCAAAGAGAAAGGACCTCATCATTTGGCGCGATAACTGCAGGGTGGTGACCTCTGCCAATGGTCTATGTGACATAAGTTATGTTATGATGGGAGAGGAATGGCGAAGGCAGAAGTGAAGCTGGAGGATGGTTGAAAGGTGGCACCAGAAATTCCTAAACACACAGGAAACGCTGGAAGAACAAAGATTAAAAATGTTAGTAGCATGTGTCACCTGTCACAGTGGCAAAACTCTAAGATTTTGACAACTCACTCTGCTGACTGGGCATTTTCATAAATAACTGGCAGTGTGGAGAATTGTGCAACCCCAGGAGAGGGGACTTGGCAGTGCCTCCTGAATAAGCACATGCAAATGTGTCCTGGGGACAAACTGTGTATAAATGCTGTGAGTACAAGGTTAATAACTGCAGTATGATTTGTAGTAACATTGATTGAAAGTAACCTAATGTCCATCTATAGGACCTGATTAAAATTATGAAAAGTCAAGGATGACAGAATGGCTCAAGTTGGTAGAGTATCTGCCTAGCAGGCATGAGGTCCTGTGTTCAAACCCCAACACTGCAAAAAGAGAAGAAGAAAAGAAAAATCCACCCTATGTAATACTATGCAGCAATATTTTCTTTTTCAAATGAGAATAATTTCTGCAGACAAGCTAGAGCCACAAGACCTGAAATAACTAGAGAAAAAAGACAAGATGCATAAAATAAGATTCTGAAGACCATAAGCATTAGAAGACAGCCATCCCTGACAGACAGGAGACAAACAAGGTAAGCCTCTGAATACCCCAGCTTCTTTCAGGAGATGTTTCCTGACCTTGGTGCACATAGAGGAGCTGAACAGAGACCAACTGGGAGGCTCCCTCAGTCTGGGTAGACCCATCATGAGGAGGAAAGATCAAGCAATTGCAAATGACTCAGAAGTGATCCAAGCCATACAATTATTAGATAAGGACACTTAAAATAATTTGTATAGCTGCTTTGTACATAGGTAAAAAATAAAAGAAAAAATTGCATGTATCAAGCATAGACATAGAACTGGAATAAATAAAAACTAACTGCACATGTAGAGATGAAAATTACAGTATCTGAAAAACAGTGGGACTGGAAGCATGGCTCAAATGGCAGAGGGCCTGCCTCACAATCATGAAGCCCTGAGTTCAAACCTCAGTATCACCAGAAGAAAAAAAAAACAGATAAAGTAGAAAATATACCACATCCCTGAAAAAAGATACTGAATGGCAGATTACATTACACAAAAGATTAGTGAATTTAAGACATAACACAAAAACTGGTATAAACATGGAAAGTGAAAAAATTAACAAAACACCCATAAGCCATGGGATCCCTAACATAGTGCCACTGGAGTTCCCTAAAAGAGGACAGAGTCAGTCAGGGACAGAAAAAAATATTTGAAGAAATAATGGCCAGAAAAATTCCAAATTTGGGAAAACCACAAACCCATACATCTAAAAGCTCAATGAACCACAAATACAAGCATCATTCAAAAAATTTACTCAGGGCTTTCCAGAGATATAGAACGAATAGGAGATAGACAGATAGAAAATGGATGGACAGATAGATAGACAGATATGGACAGATGATAGATAGATGATGGATAGATAGATTACAGATGATAGATAGATAGATCAATGAGACAGGGTTTACTAGGAGAATTAACTGATGTTATTATAGAGGCAGAGAAGTGCTACTGCAGGCCATATGTAAGCTGGAGACCCTGGGATGTTGGTAGTGTGGGTCAGTCCGAGTCTGAAGGCTTTTGAACCCAGCAAGGAACAAGGGGTGCTGATCTCAGAGTCCAAAGGCTGAAGGGCCTGAGGGCAAGAACAGAAGGGGTGCCAGCTCCAGGAGAGACAGAGAAAGAATAATGATACTGTTTCTTTGCCTTTTTGTTCTGTCTCTGCCACATTGAGGGCAGACCTTCCCCACTCAGTCCACCATCTCCCTTGCCAGTTTCCTCTGGAAACACCCTCACAGGCACAGAAATAATGCTTCACCAGTTCTTAGGTAATCCTTAATCCAATCAAGTTGACCCCTAAAAGTAACCATCACTACCAGTGATTTAAAAAAAAAATTCTAAAAAGCATCCAGAGGAGGAAGACAGGTACAGAAAAACAAAGATAAGGATTTCAGCTTGTGGGAAACTATGAAAGTCAGAAGGCAGTGGAATAATATCTTTAGAGTAGTCAAAGAAAATTGTCAACTTAGAATTTTTTATCTAGTGAGATATCTTTAAGGAACAAAAAATAAAAACAGGTCTTTGGCAGACATACAAAAGCTGAAAGAACTCATCAGGAGCAGAGCGAGGAAGAAATAATAACATTGACCCCAGGTGGAAACCGGAGTCTACACAAAGCAATGGTGAGAACTGGGAAGAGAACCCAGTAGTAAATATGACTTTTTCTTACTTAAGTCTTTCACAGACATTTAAGAGAGAGTGGAAGGGAGCTGGAGGCATAGCTCAAGGGGTAGAGTGCCTACCTAGCAAGTATAAGGCCCTGAGTTCAAATCCCAGTACCAAAGAGAAAGAGAGAGAGAGGGAGAGAAGGAAGGAAGAAAAAAGGAAACAAAGAAAAAGAAAGAAAAGCAGGAAAGGAGAAAGGGAATAGGAGAACAAAGAACAGTTGAGACAAATAGAAATAAAATAGCAACATGCTAGATTTAATAGCAGTCATATCAATGATCACAAACCACAATGATCACTAAACACAAGCCATCTATATACCGAATTTAAAGGCAGAGATTTTCAGACTGGCTAAAATAGCAAAAATCCAAATTATGCTGCATTCAGAAACCCACTTTAAATATATAAACAAACTGATTAAAAGTAAAAGGCTGAAAAATGTATATGATATTACCAGCAGGTTGCTAACAGCCCCAAATATCTCTGTACCCATTAGCAAACTTCATAATTCATTGAACAAAGACTAATGGACCTGCAATTTGCAATTACATTTACAGATTTCAAATCTTTCTGTTGATAATTGATAGAACAACTAGAAAATCACTAGTATGTAGAAGACTTCAACAGTGCAATCAACCAGCTAAACCTACATGATGTTTATAGGAAACTTTCCCCAAAAGCAGCAGAATGCAAACTATCTTCAAGTTTGTAGGGAGGATTTATCCACAGAAACCATATTGTGAACAAGACTAAAAGAAATGAAGTCACACACAGTGTGCTCTCTGACCACATTGGAATGGAATTAGAAATCAATGTCAATGCTGGGCTCTGGTGGCTCATGCTGTAATCCTAGCTACTCAGGAGGCAGAGATCAGGAGGATCGAGGTTCAAAGCCAGCCTGGGCAAATAGTTCATGAGACCCTGTCTTGAAAAAATCTTACACACAAAAAAGGGCTAGTGGAGTGGCTCAAGATGTAGGGCCTGAGTTCAAGCCCCAATACCACCCCCCTAAAAAAAAGAAATGAATATCAGAAATGCACCAAGAATATCTGCAAACCCTTGTAAATATAATAACCCACGTGTCAAAGAAGAAATCAAAAGGAGAATTAGAATGTATTTTAAACTGAATGAAAACAAAGCATCACATCCACTCCAAAACTTATGGGGTGGTGCTAAAGCAGCAATTAGGTGGATTTTTGTTTCACTAAATGCTCATATTAAGGAAGAAGAAAGTTTTCAGATCAATGGCCTCAGCTTCTACTTAAGCAACACTAAAGCAAAAAAAAAAAAAAGAAAAAGAAACCCACAGAAGAAAGAGAAAATCCCAAAAGTTGGTTCTTTGAGAAGATCAATAAAATTGACCAACCTTTAGCTAGTCAAATAAAGAGAAAAGGAGAGGTTGCAAATATCTAAATTAGAGTCCTGGGTGTAGCCCATGGTGGGCCGCTTGCCTAACACGTTCAAGGCTCCAGGTTCTACCCCCAGCATTACAAAAAGATAAAATAAAATAAAAATAGAAATGAAAGTGAGGCCAGGTGCCAGTGGCTCTCACCTGTAAACCTGTAATCCTAGCTACTCCGAAGGCAGAGCTCAAAGCCAGGCCACGCAAATAGGTCCTGAGACCCTATTTTGAAAATACCCAACAAAAAAAGGGGCTGGTGGAGTGGCTCAAGTGGTGGTAGCGAGTGGGAGGCCCTAAGTTCAAACCCCAGTACTGCAAAAAAAAAAAAAAAAAAAAGAAAGAAAAAAAGAATAAAGAGTAAGCCGGCCACAGTGGCTCTGGCTCATGTAATCCCAGCAATTTGGGAGGTTTATATCAGTTGGAACTCAGTGTGAGGCCAGCTGCATTAAAAAGTTCACAAGACCCCATCTCAATGAATAAAAATCTGGGAGGGCATGGTGGCACATCCTATTATCCCAGGAATCATAAATACGGAAAGCAAAAAGGGTTGGGGTGTGGCTCAAGTGGCCCAAGACCCTGAGGTCAAACTCCACACCACCAAAGAGAAGAAGAAGCAGAAGGTGAAGGAGGAGGAGGAAGAGGAAAAGGAGGAGGAGAAGAAGGAGAAGACTTAATCTTTCTCAAACTTTCCCAACAATAGAAGAAGGAGCAGTCCCTATTCTTTTACATTCTGTGAGACGGAGTTATTGTTCTCATTTCTCTGACTCCAAAGCCAGATGGACATTAGGACAAAAGAAAAATACAGACCAATATTCTTTATGAGTAGACATGGAAGCCCTGAACAAAACCCCTGGAAACTAAATATAGGGTTGTGTATAATTTTATGCATTTGAAGAATTACGCATCATGATAAAGTAGGATTGAGCTCCGGAATGTAAAACTGGTGAAACAGAAGAAAAGTTAATTAATGTAAAGCATTATGTTAATGGATGACAGACAAGGTCATATCTTCATCTCAACTGATACAGACAAGGCATTTGAACAAAATTCATCACCATTTCATGATGAAAAACTCAATAAAGTAGGATTAAAAGGGAAATTCCTCAATGCACTAAAGGCACTTGTGAAAAACCCCTAGTTAATGTCAGACTCATGATAGTCAACTCTCAATGAGATTCCTCTTCCCACTTACTAGGACGGCTATGATAAAATTAAAAACCAAAGAGGCAGCCTGTGTTGGTGAGGCTATGGAGAAATGTATTGCTGATGGGAATGTAAATGGAGCAGCTGCTAGGGAAAATAGTTCAGCAATTTGAAAAAAAAAAAAAAAAGCTAAACGGAGTTTATGGTGCCAGCAATTCCACTCCTAAGTATGTGCCCAAAAGAACTGAAAACAGACAGTCTGGCAGCACTATTCACAAGACCCATCAAGTGGAAACAACCCAAGCATCCATGAATGGACAGGCAGACAAAATGCAGTGTGCATTTCGAACATGGAAATATTCTTAAGCTATAAAATGGTTGCAGTTATATGGGCTGGGCTATAGCTTAGTGGTGAAGCATTTGCCTCACATGTGTGAGGCTCTGGGTTCAAGACCCAACATGGGGGAAAAAAAAGAACAATGATGTTCTAAGCATGCTACAACATAGATGAACCTTGAAAACTTCACGCCCAGGAAAACAAGCCAGACACAAAGGACAACTATTGTCTGATTTCGCTTAGGAGAAGTGTCTAGAATAGGCAACATCATAGACACAGGAAGTAGGTTAGCGAGGAAGGGAGGATGGGGAGCGACTGCTGGGTGGTTATAGAATTGAAGGAGTTTCTGAAACGGTGCTGCCGGTGCCGTGTGAGTGTAAGGATGCTACTTACTGAGCGCTGCATGATTTCGTGGTTGAAATGGCAAATCTTATGTGGTAAGTTATCACAGTAAAAAGTGAGAATAAGCTTCAATTAATTAAAAAAAAAAAGGTCAAACCTTGGAAACGGTGTACCGAGTGACAAGACAGCAGCTGTGAAAGGTCACACAGTGTGCCTGCATTTAGATGAAATGCTAGGTGGGCAAATCTATGAAGACAGGTAGAGTGGCTCCTAGATCTGCTGGAGGGTTGGGGATGAGGTGGGATGGGGTGAGTAACAGTGAAGGTTGGGGGTTTCTGTTGGGAGACAGTGGCACAACTCTGAACAAACTTAGGTTTTTAGTGCATGGAGTGCATGGTATCTGAAACTTTTTTTTTTAATGGGCAAAGACCTGAATAGATATGTCTCTGAAGAAGATATACAAATGGCCTAAATAAACACATGAAAAGATGTTTGATGTCACTAACCCTCAGGAAAAGGCAAATCAAAAGCACAATGAGATTGTACTTCTCATTCTAGGATGGCTATGATAAGAATGATATAGAGGACTAGCATAGCGGTGCACACCTGTAATCCCAGCACTCAGGAAGCTGAGGGAGGAAGATACAGAGTTCAAGTTCGGCCTGGGCTACATTGTGAGACTCCCATCTAAATAAAGGAAATGACAGGTAGGTAGATAGAGAGAGAGAGATGATAGATAGATAGACAGATGATAGATAGATAGATAGATAGATAGATAGATAGATAGATAGATAGATAGATAGGAAAGGAAAAGCCTCTCAATCAGCCATCCTCCATCCTGGAAAGTGATGAGACACATAGGAAAGTAATTTTTCTCGTGGGTCTCCCGACGGTTTTTACGTGTTTGAAAGCATATGAAATTTATTTTCATATGAAGCCATTCTTACACATCTTGACTTTTTGCCTAATGTTATCTCTGCACATTAACAGCACACAGGTCCCCCATCCTTCCATCAGTTCCTCTGTGATCTCTTGCAAAGGTTTAGCAGTTTTCTAGCCAACCACCGTTTAAATAGCTTCTGATTTGTTTTCCTTCCAGATGATACAATGAACATTCTTATTATGTGTGTGAGAGAGACCGTATCCATTCAGAGGGTGATTTCCTAGCCGAGAGATTTTACGTAAAACATTTGAAAAATAATTAGCAAGAGTGTGGGGCTGGGATCTTGAGCTCAAGGGAGCTGTGCTGCATGTGCTTCTCCACTAGATGGCAGGAGAGGACTACAAAGCCCTAAGACAACTGCATGGTGCATTTTGAAGTTTTAAAATGACGTTCCCAAGGTTGGTCTGGATCATCATTTTTTTAAAATTGCTTTTTATTTTTATTATTGGCAGTATTGCGGTTTGGCCTCAGGACCTCATGCTTCCTAGGCAGGAGCTCTAGTGCTTGAGTCACTCCATCAGCCCTTTTTTGAGTTGAGTTTTTTCAAGATAGGGTTTCTGGACACTATTTGCCCAGGCTGATCTCCAACCATGATCCTCCTGATCTCTGCTTTCTGAGTAGCTAGGATTACAGGTGTGAGACACCACCCAAGCTGGATTTTTTAAAAAGTTATTTATCTGTGCACATTTTCTCTGAATGCCATGGTTTTTTTTCCCCCCTAAGGCAATTTCCAGGGTGCTCATGGTTTCTACTGCTGTTTTCCTGCTGTGGGAGTGTAAAAAACAATGTTCACTTAACATTCTGTAGATAGCAATGAAAAAATGATGGATTATGACATCGACACGGGGTGATAACAATGCAGTTGCATGAATGACGGTAATAGGACATTTAGAATATGCTTTATCACCACGTTACCGAGTGAGCAAGTGTTTTTCTCTAACTATTGACCACAAAAGTATAGCAAAGTACACTAGCCATGTCATGAAGTCCCTAGATTGGAGCTGGGGCTGCAGTTCAGTGATAAAGCTCTTTCCTAGTATGTGCTCGGCCCTAGCTTGGATCCCTAGCACTGAAAACGACAACTTCTTAGATTTTTCCCAACTGTGTCTTCTTGCAAGGAAACGATGGCTGCTTCGGGACATCAGAGTCCTTGGTCATACATCATTTTTGAGTGTGGTCCTGTGGTGCCAGTGGCACCATGAAGATGGGCTTCCAAGCCCAGAAGGAAGTGACTTGTCAGGTTTCTAGTGAAAAGCTATGTCAGCTGTCCTGGATAGAACGAAGAGCAATAAGGAGCAAAATGGAAGCAATAAGGAGCAAAATGGAAGGTGTGTACTAGTGAGATGGACTGACTTCAGGAATTCCAGGGAGGGGTGATAAGTGGCAACACACCCCAGAAAATAAAGGATCACATTAATATACTGCAGTTTAATGATACACTATGACACTTTGGCTATTTGAGGCTCATGACAGATGTGACCATATCCTTGGATTCCAATAAGCTTTTCTTTTGCAGTGTTGGGATTCAAACCCAGAACCCAGGCCTAGCACACGCTGCCCAAGGGCTACACCACTGGCGTACATCCCTAGCCCCTGCAGGTGCATTCTGCAAATGGGGTCTTGGTGGCAGGGGACTTTGAACCCCTAGCCGTCTGCTGTTTGCTCTGATGGCATGGCAGGTGGGGGATGTCTTACCCCCTCATTGGCGAATAAGTAACACAGTTGAGCCTGAGTTTTGTCATAGTTCTGGGTAAGGAATGAAGCCAGTATCTGTGGCAACTGGGCAAGAAGCAACTCCAAAAGTTCTTCAAAACTTCTTCCTGCTGGGAGACTGACTTTCTCCTTAAGGTAAAAAAAATACTCTGATACAGCAAGTTTCAAATTCATTGATCTGTTTTTAGCAGCAATGCCTTTTGTTGAAATAAATAAATAAAATAAAATTTGGCATGAAACTTCAATATAGAGAATCTAAATAGACAATAAAGAAAAAAGAACTGGGGGCTGAGCTCAGCACATAATTAGCATGCTTGAGGCCTTGGATTTGACAAACAAACAAGCTAAAGCCAGGCCTGGTGGCACAGTCCTGTAATCTCTGCATTGGGGGGTTGAGGTAGGGGGTTCATGAGTACAAGGCTAACCTGGGCTACAGGATAAGACCCAGTCTCAAAAAAACAAAAGAAAGATAGGACCACGGGTAGAAAAACCTGTGAATTTACCCTCAGGTGGCTAATAGAACCTTAGGGTTTTCCAGAACTGGGTTTGAACATACCAGACCAGACAGCTATCCAGAGTCATCCTAGGTGCTGCCAGCCCAGCAGATGTCAAGCCACTCCCAGCCACTCCCAGGTTTAGGACCTCCCCAGAAGACATCCTTGACTCATTGAACAAGCAATAGGCCAGCACCTCCTGTTTACCAGGGACTAGGTACACAGCAGTGAACGAGGCTCAGCCCTGTCCTCAGAGAGCTCAGAGAGTCAGTACTACCTTCCAAATTACTAGAGTGCATTCTAAGTGCCCAGGGCACTCATCTGAATTATTTCTGAGCCCCACCCTGGAAATGCCATTCAAAAGATAAGGAGCAAGGCCTAGGACCCCGCCTCCTTAATAAGCTGGAAGCCAGAGGGAGAGACAAATGAACCCATGCAGGGTTGCAGGGCCTTGTTGAGGAAGGCTGCAGGCATACAGGAGGGTGTGAGGGGCTTCGGTGAGGCCAGCAAGGCACACCAGCAGAGGCAGATCCTCAGGGAAAAGTCACAGCCATTGAGGGCAGAGGATGGCACCATTCTGTGGGGCCAGGTGGGAGCAATGAGAACAGTCAAGAGGCTGTTAATGTCCCCCAGTGGAGGAATCCAGAGAAGAGGCCACTCTGGGCCACAGTCAGGGATGGTAAGACCAGCATGGACACTACTGAGAGTTGACCTCTGTGTTGGTCACAAGTGTTGTCCACTGCCTGCAGGCTCCTACACTAAGGACTATTTATGTTCTCCTTTCATTCTCACCAGTATCCTAGGGTTGCCAGTACTAGCTTTCCCATGTCCCGGATGGTGACCATGATGTGTAGAGCAGGCAGCCTACAGAAGGGGAGTCAGGACCATTTCCCTGACTTGATCTGTTCACCCACATCACCTCCTACAGGATGGGGCTGGAGGAATGGGCTACAATCATCCACAAGAGACAAATCCTGAAGGACCTGATGGCTGACTGGCTGTGGGGACCGCGATGACTCCAGTTCTCAAGCTTGGGAGCATGGATGGTACTACAATGTCACATAGGAGTCTGAAGAGGAATTTGGCTAGGGAGGAAGGGACATGGGGCCTGCTGAGGTGTTGTGGGGACCTAGGGAGTAACATGAGGACTGCTGAAGCTGGGGGTCTGAAGTTGGGTGGTAGTTTGAGATGGGGACGTTGACAAGGGAGTCAGTGGAACCCACAAGCCTCAGTGAGTTCCCAGGGAAGGAGGACAGTCAGAAGAGAAGAGGAATTCACACAGGACACTGAGGAAGAAAGCGTCCCTACTGCCAAGGGAGGAGAGAGACAATTGTGCTCCATCTTTGGAATGCAGTGCAGAGGCCTGGCAGGACAGGATTGACCAATGCCTGCAGGGCTGGAAGGCTGGAGGCGACCCTGAATAAGGACCATGAACAAGTCACTCCAGGAGCCCATGGTGTGACTTGTGGGACACATAAGCAGTTTTTAAAAAGGATGGAGAGAAGCTGGGCACTGGTGACTCACACCTGTAATCCTATCTAATCAGGAGGCAGAGATCAGGAGGATCATGATTCGAAGCCAGCCCAGGCAAATAGTTTGAGAGACCCTATCTAGAAAAACTCATCACAGAAAAAGGCTGGTGGAGTGGCTCAAGGTGAAGGCCCCAGTACCACACACACACACACACACACACACACACACACACACAGCATAGAGAGAGTGAGTGAGTGTGGACCATTCTTTGGGTGAGTTTCACGGTACTTAGGGGAGTGGAGCGCCCTGAAAGATAGGTGTGTCCAGTGTTCTATTCATGATTTTGCATGAACTTCTCAGATGACACTAGGTCTGAGCCACCCTTTGCCTTGTACAATGGACTTTTGCAACCAGGAAAATGGCCCTGATGCTTAAGCCAAGGAAATGTAGCAGAGGTGTTTCAGCCAGAGAGAAATGCAAGGGATGAATTTTTCTCCAAAGTCTCCCGTTCCTTTGGAATCTTGTCTCCACACCTAATGGCAACAGGAACCCAGCCGGGTTAGCCCTGCTGTGTGACACTCAGCTGGTGGCCGCTCCATCAGTCCATCCTTGCTTGACAACTGTTGTAGAAACAACCATATCCTGTCCTTGGTTTAACCAACTCAGGTGGTCCTTCCGAATGGAATCTTTCCAGTTCTACAGGAACCATAAAGTGACACAACAGAGACCAACAGGGTGTGGCTGAGTCAGATCCATGTGTTACCTGCTCGCCAGCACACCCACCCGAAAGCTTCTTCCTTGGCTGCTGTCCAGAGGGCATGCACCACACCGTCCATAGCTGAAAGCAAAGGCCATGGGTGCTTGACAGATCTGTCCAGAACACCTTGAGCCAGACTCATCTCTGCTGAGCATTCCTAGGACAGAAGCATTGAGCCACTGAACATTTAGTTTAAAACATTACATCTGACTGGGCATGGAGGCTCATGCCTGTAAACCCAACTGTTGGGAGGCGGAGGCAGGAGGATCACAAGTTCAAGGCTAACCTGGGCTACACAGCAAGACCCTGTCTCAAAACAAACAAAAAAACCTTACATCTGTGAGTGATCAGGGCTCACACCTTGTTTTCTACAAACCCCAAACAGCCCAGCTTGCTCATTTGGGATGGACAGAGGTAAAAATGGATGAAACAACTCTAATCCTGAGATCTTTTAAGCATCAACAGACAGGTGCGGGGCAAGGGGGAGACTTTTTGTTTTGTTTTTCTAAGTTGGAAGAACTTGGCCACATTGATAATCCAGAGGGGATATGGGGAATGGCTAACAGTTGGAAGACAAAAAAATTCCAGAGGTGAAGACTAGTGAAGGAAGTTCCTAGGGCTGAGGAGAGATGGAGGCCAGTGAGGGGGCTTGGCCTGTGTCTGAATGACCCTGTACATTGGATATTACTGTGTCTGACACTGTGCTAGTCAGACAGACTAAATTAGGGACATTAGGGCCTGGGAAGCAGAGCCAGGAGCTAAGAATGAGCACTGTAGTCCTAGGTAACTTGAAGTCTCCCACTTCCCACGGCACTGCAGCAGCTGGTCACGCCTTCAGCCTTACACCGGCCATTTGCTGGACCTCTGGATAAGCATGCCGTGGGTAATTATCTCAGGGAAACATCTGGTAAAGCTCATCCTTGGACTAAAAGGAGATCCTGTTAGTGATCCTAACGACAAGCTTCTCTGCCCTAAATAAACATCTTCTAAAAGAAAGCACCTGGCGGATTCACAAACATTTATCACCTGCATCAATGAAGGAGACTCGGTCTCTGTGGGTCCCAAACTTATCAGCTATATAATTAAAGGAGGGTTGTCACAGCAACGACAAACATGCCAAATGGCCTGAATGAAGAAGCACACACAGAGATGAGAACCCGTGGACGCCTAGACTGACCTGAGCCTTGTAAATATTCCTCACACAAAGGACATGGCACTTGACCTGTGCCCACAACTCCAGCCTCCTGGGATATACTGTTTCCTGCTTTGCTAAGCAAAACTGCCATAGACTTCTCACCTAACTAGACTCATCCTTAAATTTTTTTCTATGATATTGTCACTAGCTTGGTCAGCATCTGGGCCACAAACATAGCACCCTGTGTCACCAACTCAGCACCCCAGGTTGATGCTATGATGTCAGGGAACCTCCCTGGATTTGAACTGGTCCTGGTTCTGTCGACACAAAGGTTCATGACCACTTAAGATCCATCTAACCATTTCATAGAGAAATTAAGCAAGATGCCTGAGATCAGACACCAAGTAGCTGTAAGGTGCTGGCACCTGGGTGGGCTCACTCCAAGGGTCCTTGCCCTTGCCCGTCACAAATTCAACATAAAACTCTATGCTTTAGAAGCAAAGGGTCTGAGGGCAATAGAGGTCACAGCTCTTGGCTTTGTTTTTTTCCACATAGGAGGAATCGAAGTCAGCAGCCCAGAGTGGGAGGGAGAGTGGGAAAGGCTGGGATCAGCCAGGAGGCGGGGAGGATGCTGACCATGGGTGAGTCAGATTATATGCATTGATGGCATTCAGCAATAGGCCACTTATGACGTAACTGCGAGTCCCCAGCTAAGGAAGGTCTCAAGTGAGCTGAGAAGTATATCTTTAAATACCATTTCCTTTTCTTTTCTTGTTTTTGTTCTTTTTCCCTTCTTTCTTTTTCTCTTTCTTCTTCTTCTCCCCCCTGCCTCCGGGTACTTGGGTTTGAACTCAAGGCCTTATACTTACTAGGCAGGTGCTCTTTCTTCTGCTTGAGCCACGCCTCCAGCCCAGAACCATTTCTTTATACTTCCATTCTTAGTGCTGATTTTACCCTCCTGCTGGTAGTGAAGGGGAGTGCACAAGTTCCTGAACTTACACAAAGGAGGAGAAGTCTTAGGAATTGCTCTTTCAACCAAGAGATTCCACCTCCCCTCTCCCAAACTCTCAGCAGTCTCCCTCGTGTCTCCCTGACAGGAGTTGGGTCACATGAGGGCTCCTGAACCAGTCCTCTACCCCAGCTCCCAGGAGAGGGAGAGAACAGTCTTCCCTGAGGCACTGACTGAGGGAACTGGGCCCTGACATAAGGTCAAGGTTCTTTTAGGAAGGAAGAGTGTCCCTAGGGTGGGATATTGGAGTTTGAGGTTTAAAAAAAAAAATCCTGATACATAAAACAAAAATTGCTGGGTGCCAGTGGCTCATGCCTATAATCCTAGCCACTTGCGAAGCTGTGATCTGGAGGATTGAGGTTCGAGACCAGCCGGCGCAAATAGTTCTGGAGCCCTCCATCTCCAAAATAACCAGACCAAAATGAACTGGTGGTGTGGCTCAAGCAGCAGAGTGCCTGCTTTGCAAGTGCAAAGTCCTGAGTTTGAAACCCTGTTCCCCCCCTGGTGAGTTTGGGAATTACAAGCCTTGGCTTCTGGAGGAGTCCTCACATGGGTGCTCAAAGAGCCCAGAATTAAGGCAGGAGATGGTGGTGTTGGGGGGTGAAGATAGAAAGAGGAACACGGCCAGCTTGCCGGCCCCTGGTCAGTGGAGGGACGATGGAGGCAGTTGTAGGTGGACTGTGACACAAGGAAGGGGGCAGGGAGGCCCTCTCTGCTTTTTCCTGAAAGCCCAGCTGACTGTGAGTGCCTTCATCCTTTGCAGGTCTTAGCCCCACTGCCCAGGTGCAGGTGAGTGCTCATCTCTCACCTGTTTTGGGACATCCACTCCTCTATGTGTCCCTGTCTCCCCTGGACTCCCTGTACTTGGATGTTTTGGCCTTGGTACATTGGCATCACCTGAGGGGCTTTCAATGTCCTGATGTCTGGACCACACTAAGTCCAGTTAAGTAAAGATCATGAAGCAGGATCCAGGTGGTAATTCAGAAGCTCCTTGGCTGCACTGCTCTGCCTGACCCCTCCTCTTAAAGGCAGTGGAGCACTCTGTGACCTTTCAACCCGGAAACATTTGTCAAGACCTCCTACTTTCCAGGTGCTGGGCATGCAAAGGCAAAAACGACACTAGTATCCCCTCCATAAAGACGTCCTCCTAGGGGCTGCTATTATGATAGGGGACAACAGCTCTGTGTCAGAGCTGGGGTCTAGGCATCCAGGAGCCACTTACCAAAGGTGTGGGAAGGAGTTCAGAGACTTTCCAGAAAGGCGGCCTGCTCACTTCTCCCACAGCCACCCCCACACACGTGCTATGTCCAGCCTGGGTTGGAGTTGTCTTGTCTCAGGGATTTCCAACCTTGCAATTCCTCCAAGATCCAGCAAGAAACAGCAAACCGCCTTCATGCATTGGTTCCTGCCCTTACCAGCCTCAGGCCTCTACACTTTTCCTACAGTGGATGCCACAGTCCAGCCTTACTCAGGACCTTTTCTGGGGTGTGTGGCAGGGTGTGGAACTCAGGACCTCTAGCGTGCTAGGCAGACATTCTACCACTGAGCAGCACCCCAGCCCTGCAGGCTCCAAATAATTCAAAACTCTCTGAAAGTGCTCTGTACCCTCTCACCCCTGGACCTTTCCAGAGCCTCCCTCTTCCCCTGGAAGATGTTTCCAGGACAGCTTGGAGAAGGGCACTCAGGTGAAAGAAACTGAAGATGAATAAATGTCTTGAGATGACAAGATGTGGACATGTACAGGAAACAACATGAGAACCAGGGTGGATAGTCACTGTACTTTGGGCCACGGGTGTCCTTTAGCACAGGCCTCGCCTGGTGGGCTTGTTAAACCACAGATACATCCTCCCAGTATGGATGCTGTGCTGCCAGGGGTCTCTGATGCCTAACAGACCCCAGGCAACGCAGCTGCTCCTGGCCCATGCTTGTGGAATAGAGAGAGGAGCGGTGAGGCTAGAAAGGATGGCTTTGACAGAAAACAGGGCTATGGGTACAGGATGAGAGGGAGGTGACTTTCATCTTCTCTGTTGTGTACCTGCTATGTTTCTGATGCTGATATACTAAGAATAATAACACAGTTTCTGATCTCAGAACTTTTTCACCCCAGTGGGATAAGCAGAGAAGTAAATCAATATATAGCCTCTGCCTTTGCACAAGTGACAAATGTTTATTATGGTCTGTTAAAAACCTCTTCAGATTTGAGCAGTAGAATAAGCAGAACCAAATGTTAAGATGTCTGGGTCTTCCAGATTTCTAATTGCAGCTCTGTTTTTTCCTCCCTGTTCCTGGACAGGTTATTTGACCCTTCTGGCCAGTGAGTAGATGACAATAATACATCTATCTATAGGATTGTGATCAAGGGTTTTGTTGTTGTTTTGATTTTGAATTTGGGATTGAACCCAGGGCTTGAGCATGCTAAGCATTCACTCTACCACTAAGCTACACCCCAACCTCCTTATTTTTCTAAGACACAGGGACTTGTACTATTTAGCCCAGGCTGGCCTCCAACTCAAGATTCTCCTGCCTCAGTCCCCAAGTAGCTGAGATTGCAGGTGTGAGCAACCACTCTGGCTGTTTTGAGTACTGAATGAGTCACTACACAGTGGAACCAGTACAGGTAGCATGTTGGGAGCTGACAAATGTATTGAATAAGCTGTGTGTTAGAGTTTGGCACAGCCCTATCCGCAGAAGGGAGCAAGTATAGTTATGCCCAGTAATTTGCAAACTTGGATTGGCACAGCCTCAGCTGCAGAAGAGGGCAAGATGAAGTACAGCTGTTTTTCCTAAGATGTTTATGTTCAGAGAGAAGTGGTCACAGGTTCCTCCTATTCCTGAGGATTTCAATGTCACCCCCCTCCCCCGAGAATCCCTCTCCACCTCCTGTTGCTATTGTACATAATAAACTCACTAGAGGTGGGGGGAGGTGTGTGTGTGGGGGGGTGGAGGTGGAGGGTGTAGGGGTTGGGAGGGTGTTTGTGGGGTGGGAGGGGTGAATGGGGGAATGCACCCAGCCTGCCTGGCCCCAGCTTTGTGCATGTTTTGTCTTCTGTCCGTTGTCTTTTCTACATTTCCCGTCGTCCTCAGGTTTTTAGGACAAGCTTGCCTGACATGAGAGAGTAGCAGGTGTGGGTGATCTAAAGATATTAGCGAGCAGTAGTTTGCACACCCGTCTCATTTATCCTCACAATAGTGCAGTGGGGGAGGAATTGTTAGCCTCAGTTCACAGGTGAGAAAACTGAGGTTGGATGAATGTGTTTCTACTCCCCAGGCAAAATAAGTGGTGAGATGAGGTTTTGGAGTCACACAGATGTGGCTTTGAATTCTGAGTCAGTCAGTGAACATTTTTATCACCTCTGTGGCAATATCTGCCCAGTGCTCTAAATACAGGGCATTTGACAGGAAAGAGATTCTTCTTTCCCCTTTCTTGGAGGATTTTCTTTAGACAACTGGTAACTGCAAATTCTCCCCTCTCCCTCCACACCCCCATCTCTCTTTTCTCTTTCCCTACAGTAGTAGTGACTGAACAGGACTTCGTCATGCTAGGCAAGTACCAATCCTGCAGCCCAGGTTCTTTCTTTTTAAGTTATACATACATGCTTTTGAAGAGCTAAATTAGCCTAGTTTCAGGTTTACAGCCCAGAACCACTTTCTCTCCAGGATTTGGGAACCATCTCTTTGAAATGTTACCATCAAGGAAGACAGCATCCCTGTCTCACAGGGTCCTGGGAGGGTGGGAGCCCAACTTCCAGGGAGCAGCAGGCTTCTGTTTGCAGATGAACCTCCCATCCTGAAAACATGATATATTGCTTTTATTTCCTTTGGACAAGTGGAATTACCAAATGCAGGCTGCTTCTCCAATGACTAGGTGAATTGAGGATGAACTCTGGGACAAAAGGTGGTTATCAAAGTCTCTTCCTAGAGAGTATGGATGCAGTGGGTAGCGAGTTCCTGGCTGTTTTATAGAAGGGTGAGATTTCTTTCTGCATTTTTATTCTCCTTAGAGGATTGCCTGTGGTGTGCATCCCATTCGGGTTTCATGCTCATGAAATGCCCAGACTGTTCTCCTTCTCCTCGACTTTTTTTTTTTTTTCCTCCTTTTTTGGATGGGGTGGTAACTGGGGCTTGAACTCAGGGCCTTCACCTTGAGCCACTCCAGCAGCCCTATTTTTGTGATGGGTTTTTCGCAATAGGGTCTCTCCAACTATTTGCTTGGGCTGGTTTCGAACCGCAATCCTTCTCCTCTCTGCCTTCTGAGTAGCTAGGATTACAGGCGTGAGCCACTGGCGACCGGCTCTCCTCTACTCTTGTAGAGAGGGTTTTTTGGGGTTGAGATTTTGTTTTCCACATCCTCTCCCCAACAATAGAGTCCCGGGAGGTAGGAAAGGATTTTGGGAGAATTTGCTCAACCCCAGTAAGAACGGGCTGGTCTCCAGGCGTTCGGGGCCCGCGCGGTCTGGGTCCGCCCGCCTCCCCGCAGCAGCTCGGGTAGCTGGGTACCACCCGCCGCCTCCGGATCTGCATCCCTATTTTTGGCGGCTCAGGCAGCCGGGCCACGTGACAACGGAGGCGGTGCCGCGAGCGCGCAGCCCCCGCCGCGCCCGGGCACAGCAGCTGGAGCGCCGAGTCCGGGCCGCGCGGTGCGGGCGGCCCGAGGCGATGAAGATCTGGAGCTCCGAGCACGTGTTCGGGTGAGGCGGGCCGCGGGCACCGACGCCACCGGGAACGGCAGTCCCCAGACGGCGGCCTCCCTTCCAGGGCTGTCGCTAGGTGGAGTCTCGTGGAGCTGCCTGCGGCGGGGCCGGCGGGATGGCGGGGCTGCGGGGCTGCGGGCCTGCGGGGCTGGGGCGGCCAGCTCCGGGTGCCAGGCTTCTCTCCATCCCGAGCGGGCCCGAACGCTCTGCGCGCGCTCCGCGGTGGGGCCGGGGGAAGGGATCCCGGCCAGGGTGAGGCCTGCGGGACCAGCCCGGCCTGGTGCTGAGGTCGTGCGGTGCAGGGAGCCCACGCATTCCGAGGGTCCCTGCGGCCTTGAGCTGGGAGACAGCTACGGGAAGGCATTTAGGGGTCCTCGGCCCCGAATTCATTTGTTGGCATGGACGCCTCCAAGCCAGCGTGGAAAACCGCGAACTGCTTAAACGTGCCCTGCTGACCTAGGTTGTGTCTTCCAACGGGTCACTGCGCTGAAATCATTCTTTAATATCTTTAAAAAGAACAAAGACTTTTAAATTCCTGACCCCGCTTAGAGAAGCCTTTCGCTTCTTGCACGACACAGAATTGACATCCTTTGGATTTTTAAAATGTAAAATCATAATAAAAACTCCTCAACTGGTTTCCAAACCTCTGAAAATATTTTTTGAATGGAATCTTTAGACTTGATGGGATCCAACTTTTTGTGTACAGCTTGCAGCGTTTCCCAAGCATGCCCTCCTGCAAAGCTGGCCCCTGCTGGGTGCAGAGAGGAAGTTAAGTCATAGCATTAGATATAGGGTGCGGGGAATTGGGACTCGGTTTTCTCCCGGACCAGCTGAAGGACTGCCCTAGTAGTCTTGAAGCGTTGGCAGATGAGTGGCAGCTGTGAAAAGTCACTTTTTTGGGTGGTACTGCGTTTGAACTCAGGGCCTTGTTCTTGCTCTGCAGATGCTCTCTATCACCCGAACCACCCCCCCAGCCCTTTCTGCCTTAGTTATTTTTCTGATAGGGTCTTCCATTTTTTGTCCGGACAGGCCTCAGACCACAGTCCTTTGGATCTGGGCCTTCTGAATGGATGGAATTAACAACCTGGCCAACTGTTGTTACTTCTGGCTGTTTTTGCAGCTGTCATCCCCTTATTTTAAAAGTTTTATTGAAGTATAAATTACATATCACTTAAGCCCTAGCTATAATATAAGTTACCCATTTTAAAGTATGTAATTACATAATTTTTAGTATATTTATAGAAAATTTAAATTTTTTGTAAATGTGCAGCTATCACCATAGTTGTTTTAGAACATTTCCATCACAATCCATAGAGACCCTTGGTGCACACATGCAGTCACTTCCCATCCCTCCCCCCGGGCTCCCACTAATCTGTTCTGTTTCTGTAGATTTGCTTTTTCTGGACCTTTCACATAAATGTAATCACACAATGTGTAGGGTTTTGTGCTTAGCATAATGCAGTAGCATGTGTTGGTACTTCATGCCTTCCCTCATTCCTTTTGTGTTCCTGGCACCCTGCCAGTGCCTGACACACAGTAGGTGCTCAGTAAGGGGCTGAGGATGCTTGCTGAGACCAGATGGTCTCCAGCAAATGTGTGCCCAGGCAGCCGGGCTTTGGAGGAGACAGGCTTGCAGCCAGATGACCTTCTAGCCAGGAGTAGGAGGGAATTTAGCATTAGGAGTAGGAATGGAAGTGCTCCCTCCTCTCCCCGCCACAGAACTGTCCCCCTCTCCCCAGAGGCAGCTGAGGCAGTGAATCTGGTGGTCATCGTATACCAAAGGTCCATGTGACTGCACGCTTACATTTATGTCCATATAACATACAGTTGGGTTTCTTTTTTTGAAGTGGAAATCAGTGGTACCATCTTGTGTGGATCTTCAGAGTGTTTTTGAGATCTGTCCATTTGGAGATGATTGAGTATACTAGCTGTGTAGTATGCTATTGTATGAGTATACCACAGTTTGTCCATTCTCTTACTGAAGGAACATTATTTTGCCCTTACTAAGCACACTGCAGTGGCCAGCCCGTGTATTTCTGCCTCGCTTCATCAAGGGCTGTTAATCTTGATTGTCAACTTGACGGGATTGAGAGCTGTCTACTCCCAGGTATCTGACAGTGTCTGGGGGGATGTGACCTAATCAATGGTTTCATCCATTGAGGATTCAAAATTTGAACAGACTTGGTAGGTGGTGGAACTATGGAAGGTGGCACCTGACTGGGGGAAGTGGGTCACTGGGGGAGTTGCTTTGATGGGCCTCTTTGTCTTATCCCTTCTGTCTCCTGTCTACCTTGGGGTGAGTGGCTTTGTTCACCACCGGTCCTGCCATGATGTTCTGCATCACTGTTGGCCCAGAAGCAACAGAGCCAACTGACCACGGACTGAAGCCTCTGGAACTGTGAGCCAAAATAAACCTTTCCTGCTTTTAAGTTGATGCTCTCAGGTGTCTGTCAGAGGAACTGAATGCTAACTATCACAAGTGCCCACTTAGGCCAGCAGGTTCAAAGCTGTTTAGTCCTAAGAAGTCCTAAGACCACTCTTGGAAAATATGGACTCCAAACAGTTTTTGTTTATGTTGACTATATCTGTCAGTATTTACCATCTTAAAGAGCCAGGCTTGGTGGCCATGCCTGTAATCCCAGCACTCAGGAGGCCAAAGCTAGGGAATTGTGAATTTAAGGCAATCTGGGCCACAAAGGGAGAGCTTATTTAAAAAAAAAAAATCCATATTAGAAATTATAATTGAAAAATTAAAAAATACTTATTCATTAACCTGAATGATAAATCTATTATGTTAACATAACATTTTAAAATAAGAAAACTGTATTTTCTAAAAATTAGAAGACTGGCACTTTTTAAGTAATACCAGTAACGTGTGGATTAATGAAAGATTTGCCCATCAAAGCCATGCTCCCAGTGACCACTTCCTCCAGTCAGGTACCTCCTTCCGTAGTTCTGCCACCTACTAAGTCCACTTGAATTTTGAATCCATCAATGAATGAATGAAACCATTGATTAGGTCAGTGCCCTCATAGACACTCCCAGATGCCTGAAGTAGACACATGTCAATCCAGTCAAGTTGACAGGACTTTGTCATATCTACTTAGCAGTCGGTGTTTTGTTGTCTTGTCTTGGTTGAAGTACATGGATAAACACCATACATACAGATGTGTAGTTGGAAGGTAAAAGTATTTAATAGTCTTTTAGGTGTGTAATTGTGGCTCTTGCTATCGTGTCAAAAATAAGATAGCCTTTTAAGAATCAGTTGCAATATAAAACGGGAAACTAACGAACAGAGATACTAGCTCCGTTACATAAAACTCAATGGCCGTGTTCACCCCGTTTATAGTGAGGGGCGGTCACCATACTCCTGCTAGTGGATACAAGTTTTCTAAACTTCTAGTTTTCATTTGAAAGCTCAGATTTTATCTTTGGCCACAAATACTAATGGTTGTGTGCCCTGAAGTGACAGGCTCACTTCATGAAGTTTCCAGAAAATGCCTGCCAAACCTGCAAGTCTGAAGAGCAGTCTGTGCGTTGTTCTTTCAAGTACATTGCCAGGTGTGAGGGGCAGCGTCAAGCTGGGCTCCTGACCTGAAAAGCCAGCTAGTGCTCTTGAGCCAGCCGGGGAACTTGTTCTGAGTATTTCTGAGGCACTCTTTGTTCCCTTACAGAGCATGCCAAAGAGAAGGGTGCTGGGGTCAATGGCAATGAAATTCATCATTTTACATTTCATTCCATATTCCTAAGAGAACCTGGCACTGTCTCCCAGTGTGTGCAGAGGTGAGGAGTACAGTGATCAGGTTATGGTTTGGAGCCTGGCCTTCACAGGTGGGGAGATTCCAGAATTTTCCCTCCGTTGCTTTGCTGCATCAGTGTAAATGTAGATACTGGAGAAGGGCCAGAAATGTCTGGGTGGCATTGTGACCAGAGCCCCCAGTGTGGGGCCCACCCTCTAAGGACCAAGGGTGTATTTGAGACTTTTTCTCTTATTTGTGGCTGCCCATAGAAAGAAAAGAAAAGAAGCAAGGAAGGAAGGAAGGAAAAAAAAAAAAGAGGGAAAAGAAAAGAAGCAAGCAAGGAAGGAAAAAAAAAATCCCTGGTATTGGGGCTTGAACTCAGGGCTTCATGATTGGCAGGTCGGTACTCTACCACTTGAGCCACGCCTCCAGTTCTTTTTTTGCTTTGGTTCTTTTTCAGATAGGAGCTCAAGTTTTTGCCCTGGGTCACCACCCTCCTGTTCATGCCTCTTGCATAGCTAGATGAGAGGCATGCACCACCACTCCCAACCTGTTTATTGAGAGAGAATTCAAACAAGACATGAAAATGTAGTAAAGTTTGTTGAAGGTGAAAAGAAGTCACTGCAAGGAAAAGCAGTGGTAGGCCCTGGTCAGGCGGAATAGAAGTGCAAGTGACATTCTTTGTTTCAGAAGGCCTTTTTCAATTGAAAGGGCAAAGAGCAGGAAAACTCTGGGCATCTTTGTAGGATGGGCTGTGGTGATTGGCAGGTTTGATCGACAAGGTCTTGTTACTCATGGGACACTCTGAGCATGCACTCATGCTGATTCTCAGGTATTTTAATTGCATATATTAGGTGCGATCAATATTGGTGTTATAAGCAGAGGGCTTTTACCTGAGAGGTAATCAAGGGCGGAATTTCCTCAAAGCTTCCTGTCTTACAACTGTAAAGAATTTACAATTGAAATTTACAACTGCAAAAGACAGCATTGGGCTGAGATAAGGAGTTCAGCATGAAATGTGCCGGGAAAAGTCTCAAAATCTATATTGCTAGCCTGCCCCAGTGGAGTCTCGCTAACTTATTATGTACATATTTTAAGCAGATTGCATTTAGTTTAGGGGAGCAGCCAGAAAGAGGAGGAATTATGGCACCTCTTTGCAGGGGGCTCAGAGACTTCTGGACACAGCACCCCTGAAGGAGGGAAGGATGGGACAATGAGCTGACTTGGTGGCAGCCCTCAGTGGTCTGGGGAAGGCCCTTGTTGAATATGGCATGGTGGCTGCTCAGACTCAGTTCCACCAGAGGGGTCTGAGTCCTGTGGGTTTTGGAAGCAATGGGCAACTGTACCTCTGGCTTGGGTGTCTGATGGCAGGAGATGAACTAGGAGGACTGGTATTCATCCAGGGCTCAGGGCTAGAGAAGGAGGAGTGTCTTACAGGGGACAGCTTAAGAGCTCAGGCCAGGTCTCCCCCAGATTCTGGGGTCATGGGGCTGGGAATTTGCATGGCAGGTGGGCTTGGTGAGCAGGTGACATTTACACCATCACTGTTCCAGTGGTGTCACTGTCCTCCTAGATGGGCAGGTGTTGAGGAAGCAGATGTTTGTGTGGCTGTAAGAGGGTACATGAGTGGTTAGTGGTTATCTTTGGAGAGAGGAGTCATAGGTGCTTTTAAATGTCTTCATACTTTGACCTTTTTGAAAATTTTGAACTGCTTCAATCATGTGCCACTTAGAAGTTTGAACAAAGTACGGATGTCCCTCCACTTATGATGGGGTCATATCCGGATAAACCCATCGTGGGTTGAGAATATGGTCAGTTGTAAATGCATTTAGTACACCTAACTTACAGAACACCAGTGCTGGGCCCACCATGCTTGCATTAGCCCATAGCTGGGCAAAACCATCTGACACTAAGCCTGTTTATAATACCCGAGTCCATGAGCACGGGTACTTGTGGGACTTTCTGAATACTGTACTGAAAGGGAAAGACAGAATGACTGTGGGGTGTGCCTTTGCACCATCATAAAGAGGAAAAATCCTAAATGCCTCGTGGTAAGTTGACTGCACAGCCCAGAGCGGCCGGAGCAGAGGCCTGCGAGCATGCGCACAAGGTGGGGATGCAATTCTGTAGTAACATCAGTGAGCTTCTCGAGGTTCTGGGATCAAGTAGGCCCACAGGCCCAACACAAAGCCAGGGTCCCCTGTATTTCTGGCAGGAAGGCCTGGCACACAGGCTGTCCAGCGGCAGCTCCGGGGAGGGGGATGTGCAATGGGGGGGGGTGAGGTCTCTGCCCAGGAGCCCTCCCTAAAGGCTTCTGCTCCCTGGGGACTGGGGCAGGGGTAGGCTTGGAAGGGGACCCGAGGGACCACGGAGCCTCCCAGCACTGCCTGTCCTCTGTAGCCCGCTGCCCTCCGCCCAGGCTGCCCCCCACCGCTGACTGTGCTTCTCCCGCCAGCCACCCGTGGGACACGGTGATCAAGGCAGCTATGCGCAAGTACCCGAATCCGATGAACCCGTGCGTGGTCGGCGTGGACGTGCTGGAGCGCGGCGTGGACAGCCGTGGGCGCCTGCACAGCCTGCGGCTGCTCAGCACCGAGTGGGGGCTGCCCGGCCTGGCGCGAGCGGTGAGCTCCCCGCGCCCCGCGCTGCCCATCTGCCTCCCCAGGCGGCGGGAGGTGTGCGGGCTGCACGGCGAGATGCCACACAGCACAGGGCGCACGTGCGGGATCCAGGCGCCTGGGCGGCTTCCTCCGCGGCCCCTCCTGCTGGCGCCTCCCTGATCATCAGGTGGCCTTCTCTGCTGTTCTTGCGAGGACACCAGTCATCCCGGATTGGGGCCACCCGGATGATTACCTCAGCCACCCCTTCCAAGGCCCACAGTCTAGTTCCAAGAAGTGCATGGGGCCCAGGCTTCTACACATGACTTGAGGACTCAGTTCAGCCCTAGCAGCTCTTTTCCAGAGCCCCTGGGAGGTCGATAAAAATGTCAATCTGAGGACACCAGCTCTTGCCCAGGTGGCAACCCCAGCTTCCCCACTACTAGAGTCCAGGTCCTTTCATGGCCCCAGGTCTCACCTGTTCCCTGTGGGTGGCCCCTCGCTGTGTTCCTCTCACACAGGCCCCTGGGGGCCCTGACGTCCCTGCAGCCTGAAGCACACTGAAACTCACCCAGAGGCCTCCCCACAGAGGGGCTTCCCTGCCCACTCCCGCCCCCATCTTATTTTTGTCGAAGCATTGTTACTGCCATATCCTCAATTCTGAATTCACTAATGAACTGGGCCTCAGGGTTTTGTCTCTTTTGTCCACTGGTGTCCCCACTGTAGCATTTGTTGAGTAAATAATGAATTAATGAGTATGTAGGATTTTTAGCATGTTATCATGCTACTTTTGTTTTTTAGATTTTGGGAACCAGTAGGACTTTGACGTACATCAAAGAGTGCTCCGTGGTGGATCCAGCCGAAAAGAAAATGGAACTTTGTTCCACCAATGTAAGCAATGGCCTAAGATGAAAAAGGTGCTTAATATTTCTTGGTGATGGTGTCATAATGCCTTTGTTTAGTTTTATTTCCAGCCTGCCTTGGTCCAAGTGATTGTTTATTTTTAGTAGGAAGGGTGGATTTATTTAGCAGTCTTACTTGTTTTTTTTTTAAACTCAGGTGTAATAAATATATAGAAAAATGCACATGTCCAGCCCTGGTGTGCTGCTGTACAACTGGGTAGCTGTAGATAACTAGTGTTTTATATATTTAAAGAGCTAAAAGAAAGGAATCTGGTAAATATTTGTGGAGATAGATATGTTTACCCTGATTTGAACATTACACCATGTATATATGTATTGGCTTGTAGTGACAAACCCCATAAATATGTATTCATGTGTCAATTTAAAAAACAGGAAGGAGCCGGATGCTGGTGGTGCATGCCTGTAATCTTAGCTATTCGGGAGGCAGAGATCAGAAGGAGGATCGCAGTTTGAAGCCAACCTGGGCAAATAGTTCTGTGAGACCCTATCTTGAAAAAATCCACCATAAAAAAACAAAAACAAAAAACAGCTGGTGGAGTGGCTGAAGGTGAAGGCCCCAAGTTCAAACCCCAGAACCACACACACACACAAAAACCCCCAAAAAACAGGGAAGGAAACTAACAAAAAAGCACTCCATGATGACTTGTCACAAGGTAATGTAACCAGTAGGTAGATCAAGCACAGACTGTCTGGCTCCCAGCAAACACGGTCCAGAATCCTGACAGCAAAGATGACTGTCAATGTTTTTCTTTAGACAGGGGTCTCACTAGGCTAACCTGAGTTCAGGTGATCCTCCTACCTCAGTCTCCTGGGACCCAGCACTTCAGCCTGGACTACAGATGGGTGCCACCATACCCAGCCTGTGATCATTTTAACAGCCATGTTTTCCCTTCATTCTTCTTTCATTTATCTCAATTAAAAAACGTATATAGGACTGGGGGTATAAAAAAAAAAAAGGAGTATATTCAAAGAGCACATTCAGAAAAATGAATGGACTAGAAAAATGGATTTTTTTTGTTTTTGTACTGGGGATAAACTGAGGGCCTTGCATGGGTGAGGCAAGCGCTCTACCGCTGGCCTACACGCCCAGCTTCTTGGGAAGTGGTTGATTTTATAAAATATTGCTTATTTTCAGCAAGCATAGAATGGGCTGCTCTAATGAAGTGGTAACACGGTATCTGTACATGGAGTTGTCCTTCCTCACAGGCCCCTCTTTTCTGCTCACTTTGCTCCCCCTACACCATGGCAGTGGTTCAACTCATCGTTCATTTATTGGTTCTAACAACAATGTCTGGTGCCTACCATGTGTAGGCACTATGCTCAGGTCGGGAGGGCAAGGATTAAGTGATGCTTTGTGTGTGTATGTGTGTGTGTATACTGGGGTTTGAACTTAGGGCCTCACATTTGCTAGGCAGGCATTCTACCACTTGAGCCACTCCGCCAGTCCTAAAAGATGCTCTTGCCCTCACTGGTGTGTCATATCCTGGAAGGATGTCAAACCCTGCTGGTGAGGCATGTAAACCTGAGGGTGGTGGAGGAGGACAACCATCGCTGGATGTCAGTGTGACTACAGATGTGTTATTTATGTTTTCTGAGTCTCACATTTCTCTTATAAAAGAAGAAAGGACAAGTCTCATAGGATTGTTTGGGCTTAATGAAGGGAAATAAAGTTTAAAAAATAAAGAGATGACATAGAACTATTGCACATAGAATTATAATAACAGCAAATCCGACTTTGTTAGTAGATGTTGAATTTTTTGTTGTTTTTTAAGTGTTTGGGGGTTGAACCTAGCACGTTCTAAGCAAGTGCTCCACTCCTGCTCCACCCTCAGCCTTAATGAAATGCTTGATAACTCTGTGCTCAGTAGGATGAAAGAGATTTCTCACTAACCACTTTTATGAGGATGGTGACGCCAGGGCAGATTTTTGGTGAGAGATTATTAAATGAGCAAGAGTGTGTATCACTGCTGACCTTGCTTTTGACTAAACTTTAAAAACATATGGCCCGGTATTGGAGTTGATTCTGAGAAGAGGGCAAACCCAGGTTAAACAATAATACAGTTCTAAGATTCCTTGTCCAGTGTGGTAGCCACCAGCCGTGTATGGCCATTTACATTTAAATTAATTAGGATTAAATAGAATGTAAACAGTCCCATTCCTCAGTCATTCTGTCTGCATCCCAGTCAGCACAGATGTAGGACATGCTATTATTACAGACAATTCTGCTCCCAGTGCTGTTCTGAAGCTCTGGTTTTTAAGTAGTTTTAGTACGAAATGAAATGGAAACAAGAAGTTAGAGCCCAGCATTGGTGGCTCATGCCTATAATCCTAGCTACTCTGGAGACAGAGATCAGGAGGATAATGGTTCAAAACCAGCCAGGGGCAAATAGTTCTTGAGACCCTATCTTGAAAATACATAACACAAAACAGGGCTAGTGGAGAGGCTCAAGTGGTAGAGCGCCTGCCCAGCAAGTGTGAGGCCCTGAGTTCAAACCCCAGTGCTGCCAAAAGAAAAGTTAAGATTGTTTAGAGGCGAGGGCACTTGAGGGAACACTGCCTCCAAGTCCGTGGTCCCGGAGGGACAGCTAAGTGTGGGGTCCTAGGACACGGTGCGTTGTAAGGCCTCCTGTGCACTGACTCCGAGAAGTGCTCATTGGGAATGGAAGAAGCTGGGGGTGTAGGCCAGTGGTAGAGCGCTTGCCTCGCCCATGCAAGGCCCTCAGTTTATCCCCAGTACAAAAACAAAAAAAATGGTAGCGGGTTTGGGAAGAAATTCAAGAGAAATAGACCCTAAAGGCAGTGTTTCTTTTTAAAGATCACACTTGCGAATTTGGTGTCAGTGAACGAGAGGTTGGTGTACACACCTCATCCTGAGAACCCCGAAAAGTGAGTTGTCATATGGGACAGCGAGGGTGAGGGCGGACTGGGGCCTCCTCTCTCAGGGCTGGGCAGCCCTTTGTGTTTGCTTGCACCAAGCCTACCATGCCGGGGCCCTTTGATGCCATACTTGCGCTGGTTACACTCCAGGCTCACCCCATACCTTCCCCGCAGATCCTGGCCAGCCTTTTTTTTTTTCTTTTATTCACATGTGCATACAATGTTTGGGTCATTTCTCCCCCTTTCCCCTGTCCCCTTCCTAACCCCTCCATCCCCTCCCTCTCCCCCCCTAACTCCTACCTCTTCTGCAGGACGGTGCTCACCCAGGAAGCCGTCATCACGGTGAAGGGGATCAGCCTCGGGAGCTATCTGGAAAGCCTTATGGCCAACACGATATCATCCAATGCAAAGAAGGTGTGCACCTCAGCACCAAGGGGCCTGTGTGTGCTCTGCAGGAGAAGTGGGTGCCATGTTTGGTCCCCTAGGTCCTCCTGAGAACTGGATCTCTCTGCAGCTGAGCTCCTAATGCCACAGCATTTCCATGGTTCTTTTCCTAACTGGTGGGGTGGAAAGGCTGGCTGAGGGGAAGGTGTAGGGTGAACCTGGAGTGTAACCAGCACAAGTATGGCATCAAAGGGCCCCTGCATGGTAGGCTGAGGGCAAGCAAACACAACATGGAAAGATGATGCGTACCACCATGGTCAGGCAAGGCGTTAGGAGCTGTAGGCCACCAGTTCAGCGCCTCCCTGGAGTTGGCTGTCAATGTCGAATCTCCCCTCTGGCAGGATTTAGGAGTGAGCTTGGTGGAAGTGAGAGGAGAGAAGTGGATCTCCCTTTAGGGTGGAGGCACAGAGTGCTTAGGGCATCCAGGGCACCATCCCCTCCAGCAGAGTGGGGAAAAGAGCTTGGATGTCTGGAACGAGGATGTTCCTCAAATTTA
This sequence comes from Castor canadensis, assembly GCF_047511655.1. Classification (NCBI taxonomy): domain Eukaryota; kingdom Metazoa; phylum Chordata; class Mammalia; order Rodentia; family Castoridae; genus Castor; species Castor canadensis. The sequence goes on from NC_133389.1 coordinate 65,645,637, forward strand.
AGGTGAATCTGGTGGCCAGAGCAGAGCCTTGGCTTTTTACACCAGCCCTTAGGGCTGCCCTGGTCCATACTCTCCCTCCCTCCCTCCAGTTTTCCGTCTTCATTTTCCAGACAGTTGGGTGATACCCAGGGCTGTCCTACCCTTCTTCCAGTGCTTGAGTCATCAATTAGTAGAAAACTCACTGTGGCTTTAGCCTGGTCACAAATTAAAGGGCCAGTCTACTCAGTGTTTTAAAAGACAAATCCAGATTTGAGAAGTATAGGCACTAGCTTTACTTAGCTCCAGGGAGGCCAACAAGGCAATAAGGGCCCAATGGGCCAAGCTTGTCCACATGGAAACTCCTGGAGCAGGAGATGGAATCTTTCTTGTCATTTTTCAAGTGCCTACTTTAGGGCAGGAGCACTAAGTGTTTCCTGGAACAAAATACTATAGGAGGCCAGAGGCTAAGGCCACTGTGGAGTTTTTATGGAAAAAAAAAGGGGCTAAACTCACTTGGAGTCATGTTGACTTCTTTTATTTCACTTCAGGAGGGGCTGAAGGCCTGAGATGGAATCACTTGCCAGAGACGGCAAGAGGAGCCTTCTTTGTATTTTGGGAGGTCTTGGATGAGGACTTGCCATGCTAGCTAAGAGGGCTGCCAGTGCTGGGACAGGCTCGGTGTTACGTTCATTTGCTTACACAGCAGAGAATCTCAGGCACTGGAAATACGGTACCTTACTTCTGAGCTGGAGGGACTGCCTGCTTGTGTGGAAGATGGCACGGAGAGGTCACTGCAAGTGTCTTTACCACTGCAGTGCTCCCCTCCTGGAGTCTAAACTGCAGGCTCATGGCTTGCTCTGTGCAGTGATGGGTAGAACACCCCACAGTACTGGCCTCCTTCTGTGCCGTTGCAGGGATGGGCTGCCGTCGAGTGGGTTATCGAACATTCCGAGAGCGCTGTAAGCTAACGGTCGGCTCGTGTGCCCTGGCGTGCATGGCAGTAACGACGGTACTCCTTCACCTGGTTAGACTACTGGTGTTTTCCTAACAGTGCGTGGGGTGCTGTGGTGACAGGATTCTCACCCTGGGGCTGCCTGTTTGTCTCCAGCCCCGTGCTGCTGAGCGTTCCTTGGTTCATGGCAGGACCCTCTCAGGGAACACTTGAGCTGTTGTCCCCTGATGTCCCAAGAAGGTAGTGTAGCATGTGGTGCCAGAGGACCTGAGCACTTGGCTGCCTAAACACCCCTGGGGACTGTGCCCAGCTGGGAAGGGAGCTTTCATGGGTCCGTCCAGGCAGTGTTAGAGGCTGATCTGATGGGTTTTTTTTTTTCATTTGGGGTAAAATTTGCACATTTCCTTCCTTCCCCCCCACCCTTCCTGTTAGGATCCCTGTTAGGTGGCTGAGCTGTGCTTCCCACCATCTGTCTGTCCTTTTGTCCCCAGCAATGGCTGTGGGGCCCTAAGTGTCTTGCTGACTTTGTCTGTCACTGAGGCTTGCCAGACACCTTCACCTTGAATCCAAGGTCCAGGCCTGCCATGGGGTTTTCCCTCTTTCATGACTTCATTGAGCATGAGCAGGGAGCTTGCTGGGTTGTGGGGTGGGTGTGTGCGTGCGCATGTGTGTGTGTGTGGCGGTGATGGCGGGGGGAGAGAGAGAGAGAGACACAGAGGTGTCACCTGATGTGAGTCATAGGCTCCTCAGGATTTGTTTCCTCATAAACCAGAGCTAATACCTCCATCTTTAATTAGATACCTCACCAACATTTAAAAAAAAATCAAAGAAGAAAGGAAGGATGGAGAAAGAAAAGAAAGACAAGTCTGGACGTGAATCCACGCAGTCTGGGAGAGTCCTCCCACACAGCACAGCTGCCTCCAGGCCCAGGTCTGCGGGGAGCGGAGCTGAAAGATGTCCCCCAACCCCCAGAGGGACTGTGAGGCTGGATGCCCCTCTGACCCTGGGGCCTGGCCCAGCCCTGCTGCCAGCTCTCGGAGGCTCGCTGGAGGAGACCGCGCCTGCACTCCCCGTGGAGGACGTCACCTGCTCTCTTCTGCCCTGGGGTCCTCTGCCGGGCAGCTCCGCTCAGAAGTCACTTCATACTGACATGCCCCACAGGAGCCAGGGTTCATGGGGCCAAGAGACTTTGTCAGCCCCCAAGTATCCTTTCTATAGATAGGGTGGTTTGGCTTCTGACAAGACTTGTGCATCTCTTAGGGAGAGGGGTGGGGACCGGGTCCTTCCAGCCCCCTTCAGCTTGTCCCCTTCCCTGCCCTGCAGATACCTGGTACCAGAGACACAGGCTGGATGGGCTCTGCATGGTGGCCTCATAGCATGAGGTCAGGTAGGAGTGCCTGGCCTCTGCCTCCCTTCTGCTTCACCTACTGACAGTGGTTTTGGAGGCCTCCAAGTATCTGAAGTTTGTGTTCCTGATTTTTCCCCCTAGACTTATGGGCATTTTGAGGACAGGGACTAAAGGCTTTTACTCCATCTTTAAAGCAAAGTTGTTTAAAACAACATTAATTTTTAAAAATATATGAATGCAATCCATGTTTATGGTTTAAGAAAAGTTTAGCCAGGCGCTGGTGTCTGACACCTATAATCCTAGCTACTTGAGAGGCTAAGATTGTGAGGATTGTGGCTTGAGGCCAACCTGAGCACATAGTTCAGGAGACCCCATCTCTAAAATAACCAGAACAACATGGGCTGGAGGTGTGGCTCAAGTGGTAAGAGTGCAGGCACTAAGCCCTGAGTTCAAATCCCAGTCCTACCAAAAATAAAAAAAAAAATAATAAAAAGAAAGGTATGGGATTTGGTTGAACAGTAAAGGCCTCCACTCTTGTGCCCGCTGACTTCCCACTGTCACAGAACCTTCCAGAAATCTGCATTTTTTTTCTTTTCCTTCTTTCATTAAACACAGGTAGGGTCACACCACATACACTGTGTTCTGGTTATATTTTTTTCTACTTCTAAACAATAATCTCTTAAAATGTCCCCCTTGGGTTGAAGATTCCCTGCTGAAGCCTTAATTCCCTGGAGGCACTGAGGGTTTCTTGCCCAGGTTTCCTAAGTTGAGAAGTAGTCTCTACTGCACCCTAATAAGGCGGGGTAGGGTGGGGGGGGACACAGCCGGGGTAGGGGATGGGGCAGGGACAGCCAGGGCACCCTGCTCCATATAGCACTGTCTCCTAGATGTTGTCCCTACTCTGTTCCGCTTGCCTTAGGATGGCTCTGTCACTTCAGTCACGTGATTCTGTTCTAGAGGGAAACAGGAATCTGGTTTTGGAAACAACGTTCTAATGCAGGGATAGTGCAGAGGGTAGCTTCTCTCCCATCTTCTGCTAGGCCAAGGCATGCAGATATCCCCAGGTATTTGTAGAGGAAGGTTGCAGTTTTAGGGCAAGGACAGTTGTAAATATCAGTCACCAGCTGTTTCAAATTTTTGATGGCCTAGTTAATGTAAAAATAAGCACTGAGGCAGGGTGTGAGGTGCCTATAATCACAACTATGCAGCAGATAAAGGTAGGTGGATCATCTTTTGCGACCTTCCCTGGGCCAAAAAGGAGAGAGAGACCCTATCGAAAAATCACTAAAGTAAAAACAGGCCGGGGGACATGGCTTAAATGATAAGAGCACCCAGGCTCAAAGCCTTGAATTCAAATCCCATTCCCCCTACCCCCAGCAAAATGAAAAAACAAAAACCCCTGAATGCACGGGGTGTCCTGGGTGTCTTTTTCTGCTGTCTATTCCCTTATAAGCAATTTTTTTTTCTTGAAGTAGTCACTAAGCTAAGGTAGTGGTGATTGTTTTGAATATTTGTTTAGGATAAAGTTGTTTGGCTTTGTAACTTCTGTTTTGGTTGCATGTGGATTTAATATTTATTTCTCCAACCCTCTCTACTTGGAATTCATCAGCACAAAAGTAAATGTTTTATGATACAGTGTTGGGGCAGTAGTATAACCTTGACTTCTAAGCTGAGAAATAGTCAGAGGTCAGCTGTAAGAATACAGTGCTATTTCATGACCCGACCTGCTGTATTAGTGTGTACGATGTATGATGGGGACTTGGGAGAAACATCTTCAGGGCAGCTTTGTGTCTTGAGGTGCTCCAGGAAAGAAGTTCTATAAGAAGAAAAAGAGTAACTGGACAAACAGACTAGAAGCCTAGTGGGACGTGATACCATAATGTAGAATACGGCATGTGAGTGAGGTCCCTTCATCTGGTCACCTTGGGAGGTGACTCAGTGCTGTTCTGTAGGCAGGGTTGAGAGGCGTTGGAGTGGGTACCTAGGCACCTACATGTGGACTTGGAGGGCTTGTCGCCTGCAGCCTGTGGGAGCACCTGGGACCTGTAGGTGCCCTACAGGGAACAGAGGCTGGAGCTTGGCCCAGTCTTGTGGCAGCACTGTCCACACCTGCACCTAGGGGACAGGGCACCCATGTTTGGTGTCAGTAAACCACCTAGAGACATTTGGGAAAGGGCAGAAGGCTGGCAGTGAGTGTACTGCTTAGCTTATTTCTTGCTTGTTTTTCTTTTTTGGTGGATAGAAAGATGGTGTTTGTTTACTCAACAGCTGGAAGCTGATTTACCTTCCCAAGTTATCCGTTCCGAGGAGTTCAGGATAGCCTATCTTGGATAGCACCCAGGATCCCACCACTTTCTTTAGTTTCTCACGCTCTGTCCTGTCACTGGTAGTTAGGCAGGAGTGAGTTAAGCACACTGGAGACCGTGTCCCCTCCTGCTTGGATGGTGCTCAGGACAAAGTGCCTTTTCTCTCCTGCAAGCTGGGTTTCCCCAACTATGTCAGCCCAGAGCAGTGCTCGCCCACAGTCTGCGTGGGGCCGAGCTGCTCTGCAGAGGTGGCTGGAGCTGTAGATTTCTTGCAGGGAAAGCAATGGCACTGAATATTGTTTGAAGACTTCCCCGCCCACTTGGCACTGGAACCAGTTATTAAACGGTCTGGTTTGAGCCAGCCACCTTTTGGCTTGCTTTGGTGCTTCTGCCCTGAAAGTCACAATGGGGAAAAGTGGCACACACCCTACAGGGTTAGCTGCTGGTGTCTCCTCTAGGAAACCTTAGGGCTCAGTATATTAAGAAAATGCTTTTTCTTTCCCCTTCTGTCCTTTCCTTCCCTCCCTCCCTTCCTTTTCTTTCCTGTGTGTGCTGGGGATCAAAGTCAGGGCCTGGTGGATACTAAGTGCACACACTGCCACTGAGCTGCTCCCAACCCCCAGCCAAGAAGACATCTTCACAGGCCTTGTTACACCAGCAGTGGCCCCAACAGAGCCTGGACTGTTCTTGGGACATCAGGAAGCTAAGGAGAGGTGCCCTGAGGAGCCAATCATCTGCAAACTTGGACAGGTCATGTGACTGCTGAGCCTCGGTTTCCTCATCTATGAAATGTGGACAGGAGCACCACCTCAGAGCGATGGGCATGAACTGGAGGAGATGGAGAGGCTTGGCGTTGGCATTGTGAGCGCCTGCTGTGCGGTGCTGGTGCTGCCCAGGTGCACGAACGTGGCACCACGGGGGATGGTGGTGGAGCATACTTTTATAGGGAGGGCATTTCTAAGTTGGGTAACTTTTTAGCAAGAGTTAACCGTCAACTGCAAAGCCATCAGGTAATGAGCGAGTCAGAAGTCACTGAGTACTCCCCCAGAACTGACCTGGGCTTCCAGCCTTAGCTTCAAGTTCTGCGCTGGTTTTCAGAGGTCTCGGGACAGTTGCAGTGCATCCTGTGAGCTGAGAACGGTGTTGGTATTTTGAAAAGGTTATTAATAGCAGGGATATGTGACAGAGACCTGTGACAGGCCTGAAGTACTTTCTGTTTGGTCCTTACAGAAAACACTCACAAGAATCCAGCTGTGTCCCTCAGTAAACATAAATGAAACCAAATTGTTTCCCTCCATCAAACGGCTTTCTTTTCCCCACTTCTAATCACCCCTCCTCCAATTCCAAATACAAAACCTGCATTGCTGAAGACTCTTCTGCTTCTCTGTAGCCATTTGGACACCCAGTGTTCTGTCTTCTTACTCCCACTGTCCTGCTCTGCACTGGGTGCTTATTGCCTGCGGAAGCCAATTCCATGACAGCCCAAGGCTGGGCCTGCCTGTGACCCCAACCGAGAGTCCCCTGCAGGAACAGGGCCAGGGGCTATGGTGATGATGGGTGACTCCAGACACCGGGTCATGAGACACTGACCTTGACTTTGCTTACTCTCATGTCCCTCTACCATGTGGCAAGGACACCTGAGGAGCTGACAGGTGCAAGCTACCTTGGAAGTGGATGGCGAACCCAGTGCAGCCTTCACTTGGTGCCAGGTAATGACAAATCCGGCTGATGACTGATACAACTCTGGGTCGGAACCATCCTGCTTGAGCTGCTCCTGAACTTCTGACCCACAGGAACTTGTGAGATAAAAATACTTATTCATGCCAGAGTTTTGGGCAATTTTTTAGTTATACCTTGTCTCTACATCACCTAACTGGTCTCCCTTTCTTGCTGCTCCACTTGCTGTCAAGTTTTTCCAAAAAGAGTCCTGTCTTACTTGCACAGTGGCTCACACCTGTAATCCCAGCTATCTGGGAGGTGGAGATCAGGAAGATCTTGAGACCAGTCCAGGCAAAAGGACGGTGAGACCCCATTTCAATAGACAAACTGGGCACAGTGGGGCACATCTGTAATCACAACTATGGGGAAGGCATAGGTAGGAGGATGATGGTCCTAGATGGGCCAGGTTAGCTATTAACTATGAAACCACCATGTAACGAGTGAGTCAAAAATCAGTGAGTGCTCCTGCAGAACTGACCTGGGCTTCCAGCCTTAGCTTCCCAAATTCTGAGCTGGTTTTCAGAGGTTACAGGCGAAAACGCAAGACCCTATCTGAAAAGCTAAAGCAAACAAGTGCAGATGTGGTAATCTGTCCAAAACCAAACAGCACCCCCCACCACAGTCTTGATTGTCCTTGACTAGGAAATGAGGGAGGTTTCTCATTTCCTTTTGAAAACCATTAAGCCCAAGGCCAAGGCACTGCTGCAGGTATTCGGGAGAAATCCCGGCCACCTCCCTCTGAACCGCCTTACAATCCCTTCCACGAAGCTGTCTTGCTCAGTGGCCCACAGCTCTCTTCCTGGAGATGTGAGCTGTGCAGAACCATCTCTACTATCCACGTGTGTCAGACCAGCTCGGATTGAAGGCTCCTTGAAGCCTTGATGGGAGAGGGACTTCCAGGCGTTCACTGAGGGGGCTCGTGGCTGGGGCTGACTTGGAGTCTCAGCAGCTACCAGGAAAGGCAGCCGGAAGTGCAGCAGGGCTTGACAGCACGCTTGGAGCTGCAGCCTGAGGCCTGGCCTCACAAAATGACACCACTGTTCCCGTTTGTCACTGGAAAAGAGATTGCTCGCGTCTGTGGGAGTTGAGCATCAAAGGTGATGAAAGCGTGCTTAGCGTGCGTGAGGCCCTGGGTTTAATCTCCAGTCCAAAATTTAAAAACCATTAGCTGGATGCAGTGGTGCACACCTAGAGACCCAGCTACTCTGGAGGCTGAGGAGGAGGAAGGCTTGAGTCCAAGAGTTTAAGGCCAGCCTGAGCAGCAGTGAGAACCTAAGTATTTTTAAAAAAAAATCTATTAGTAGCAACATGCTCAGTACAGACTGTCTAATACCATAAAGCTTATTTTTTTTCCCTAGGAAATAGTATTTTTTCCTTTATTGTTGTGCTGGGTGGGGGTACACTGTAGCATTTACAAATGTAAATCAAATATATCATACATGAATTCACCTCCTCTACCATTCTCTTTCATCCCCCCTCCCCCGTAAAGCTTATTTTCATACCTTTCTTCACTTTCTTTTTGTTCAAATTGTCTCAATATGACAAACTTGAAATAGCTTAGTATTTCTTATTTCAGCCCAACTGGCATAACATTTTTAATCAAACGTTTATGATCATGAGTTGAGTTACTCACACTGTAAAAGGAGTGGGTATGAACTCAGTGCTGATCAATATTACAGTTTATGCTGCGGCTTTGAGAGCAGGTCTCAGGCTGCCGGTCTGCAAGCCACTTTGTTAACGGAAGAAGCTGGGCTTGCAGTTCCCTCCACCCAGGGGCTCTAGAGGTGAGGCCCGCCTTTCCAAGAGTGAGGCAGGGGGCTGGGGTAGGGGGCTCAGAGGTAGAGTGCTTGCCTGGCGTACACACACACACACCCCAGCTAGCAAGCAGGGTTTCCTTCATGGCCATCATGCTAACGGCATGAACTGCAGGAATTTGTTGGCTTAGAATTGTACTCTGACTTAAGGAAAGATGGCGTATGTTGCATCTGGCGATTGAAGAGCAGTCAACACACCAAGTCAGTTGTTTTGAAGAAAGTGTGATGGTTCCATCTTTGTATTTCTCATTTCCGTACTGAGTGAGCTCATTCATTCACTCACTGCACACTTACTGAGCACCTGTTACATGCCCAGTATTCTAGAAACTGGGAAGACATCCGGTTACCACTAGGATGTTAGGTGCTGAGAACACATGGTGGTGGTGGTGGAGGAATCACACAGAAGCATGGAGGGTAGGAGGGCTGCAGGGAGCAACTGGCATTAAGAAGCTATTTCAGGAGGCATATTCTGGGTAGCATCAGTAAGTCAACCAGGGGAGCAACTTACATGAGGACACAACTTCTAACTATTTGACCTATTCAAAGATGGGACTTCTGAGGGAATAAGGTCTGCCTTGCTGTGAATGCACTGAAACAGCTGAGAAGGCCTAGAAGCCAGGTGGCTGAGGAGTCATGTGGTTGGCTGTTGGCTGGAGGGTGGGCCAATGTCTTCTTGGGTCCTTTCAGCTGTGGCAATCAGGTGTAAAAGTCAGCTGTAGAGATCATAGGAGTTCAGGCAGTGATAGGATCTACTTCTTGCTGGACCTCACTAGCCCCAGCTGGGGGTGTCAGATCGGGGACCACCTGTGGCTGTGGTAGCTCTCCTGGACTAAGCTAAGTACCAAGTGTTGTCTGTTTCAAAACTGCAATTTGTGTTGTAATGTGTGTCATGTAGTATGTTTGCCTTGCAGTCACTCGCTTCCATTCACACCTCCAGCAGGAAGTAGGCAGTGCACTGTAGGAAGGAGGAATTGCAGAGACAGGAGAGGAGAGGTCTCCCCACAGCAGGATCCCGACATGAACCGCCAGTAGTTGGACACTGCTAAAGCAAAATGGCTGGTGCAAGGGTTATTTTTTAGTGTGTGTTTCATACACTTATCCTTTTGAGGTTTCTCTTTTGGAGAGATGAACTCAGGTTGTTTATGGCAATTTGTAAAACTGACCTTGCCTCTTCCCCAAGTTTCAAATAACTACAGCACACTTTGCTGTGTCATCTTCATAACCAGGTTTCTTCTCAATACAAAAATACTGCTTGGAAAACATCAGTCATTTCACACATCAGTGAAAGGAGTGGCGTGGGGATCCTAGACCACATAGCAAAACCCCATCTCAAAAAAAGTGACTAGTTACCAACCACCTCATGTACCCTTGCTTTAAAAGCCAGGAAACAAATCTACACACATGAAGGAACTGTGCCAGCGTCAGAGAGCCAGGTGCAGCCTAGTGGAGTTTATTTAGAACCATTTCAGATGCCTGAAAGTCAGGTATTGCAGAGAATCTACTTTGCTAATTACAGTCTAGTTGTTTTCTTTTCCTCAGATGTCAGGTCAAAAGCTCCTGAAAAAGCCTTTTTGCTAGTGAACACCACTTTGGAAGAGAGGGGTCTGGTTTTGATCCGGAGGACCATCTCAGACTAGGGTGAGAGGCAAGCCAGTTGCACCCAAGTGCTGGTTCAAGTGTGCATTCTGTGTAGATGACTTTCCATGTGACCTTTAGTTGGGGCAGGGTGACCCTGGAGTTTCTATCTCAGGCTGTGCTCCCTCAGTTGGTAGGGAAGCTGAGCTGTAGGCCTCTTTTCCTTCAGAGATGTCTAAAACCAAAGCTTCTTCACTTTGAAAACCATTTCTTATGCTTGCCCATTTGGACGCCATATGCAAAGCTGCCTGTGCAGAGGCTACCTGTGCATTTCTTTCTGAGGAGGGGATGGGGTGTGAGGGTCTCTGCTACTCTCCACCAGGGGTTTTAGGGGAGGAGGCCAGCAGACAGGAGGCCAGATGCCCAGTTGCTTCTGCTGGCCTCCAACCCCAGGAACACTGAACTCCCTGTTTCCCTTTGCCAGAGCTCTGCTGGTCAGTTTTTGCTCAGCTTCCATAATGCAGGCTCCAGGATGGCCTCCAGCACCAGGACAGAGCTGCATGGTATTCTGCACAGTAAGATCTATTCTAAATGCTGATACAATTTCACCACATCTCACAGGAAGACGTGCAAATTCAATCTGCCATGCAGCTGCACCTGGACATTTAATTACTCTACAGACAGTTTTATACTGAGCTGGCACTTAAGATTTTTTTGGTAGGATAAGTGCCTTTGTGTGTATTGTGGCAGAGGCACACACAAATGTGTACACACATTCTGCAGCAATAGATATCGGAACTAGAGTCTATAAATACCTCGTATGTGGAATCGAGCCCTTTCCTAGAAGTAGCTGTCTTTGTGAAACTGTAGACTGGGATGACTTATAGCTATAAAGCTTTTCCTCTACTGGAGCTGGAGCTGGGAAGGAAAAAGATAGTGAGTGTTACTGAAAGCTTTTCCCTTATATGGAACTCACATTTTCTACCTCCTGGATCCCAGGAGGCAAGAGTTAAGAAATCTGCCTTGGACTCAAAAATCACTGAACATTTGAATAAGAAGGTAGACAGGTGCACACACACATACACACACACACACACACACCCCTTCTTATACACACATCAGAGAAACTTCAGTATCAAGAGCCCCTAAAAAATGGCAGGCAACTAAGGGAACGGCTTGTATGCATCAATTAATATGGTTTAAAATATGCAGAGAGTCAATGATGTACTCTATCTTAAACATACGACATTTCCTAAGTTCACATTTTAGGAAGATGTCCTTTGAGGAATGCTATTTAGAAAGTACACATAAGAGCTGGGCATGGTGATGTGTGCCTGTACGCCTATGTACTCAGGAGGCTGAGGGTGCATGACACTTGAGCCAGAGCCTTGGGGCCAGTCTGGGTAACACAGTAAGACCCCCACCCCCAACGCACTAAAGCTAAAAAAAAAATCATATATAAAAGCTTTATTCCAAACTGGTCACACTGCATACATTAAAAATGTGCAAGGTTTGGTAGAACTGCTGTATTTTTCCAGTGTGGCCCTTGCAGACTTATGTTTCTTAAATGTTCATAAGCTGCCACTGCTAACAGGAGCTTATCTTCCCAACCTAGATTTTTGTTTTTTGGTGGTGGTGGTATAGGGGTTTGAACTCAGAGCATGCTAGGCAGGAGCTTTACCACTTGAGCCACACCCTCAGCCCTTTTTTTGCTTTAGTTATTTTTCAAGTAGGTCTTCAGGATTTTTTTTTGCCCAGGGCCGATAACCTGCTACCTATGATTCTCCACTCTGGCATAGCTGAGTTGATAGGCATGTGCCAACATGCTCAGCTTTTAATTGGTTGAGAAGGGATCTTAAAACTCCCCTTAACCACTATCCTCCTGGTATCTGCCTTCCAAGTAGCTGGGATTACAGTTGTGAGCCACTGCATCTGGCCCCCTACCCAGTTGACTTCTAATAGATAGTTACTGGAAGACATCACCATTTCACAAGAGCAACTCAACACAGAAGATGTGATGAAAGACATTTTATTTTTCCTACGTAAATCTTAAAATACTTTAATGGAAAACATTTAGTACCGTCATACCACCCTGAATGTCAGTAATACCCCTCAACTTATACACACGAGAACCCAAGCCAAAGGCTAGTCAGCAGTACACGTTTCTTCTCGGTCCTGGTAGTTTTGCACATACAAAATTTTCTGCTGATTTGTTTTAGCAAATAGCAACATAAATTAAAATGTTCATGTTTTCTGCATGACACCTAAAATCCAGTCCTGTATTTATTAGTGTAATTAGAAAAATAAAAGTCTTAAGCATTCCATGGTATGAGTTCATGGTATCAATCCTGTATCTCTTCAACATAAGATCATTTTTAAAAGTCCTACAAAACAACTTTCTGGTTTAATTTGGAAGGTGTAAGACTTGCAATCTAGTAGGATCATAAAGGCAATGTATACATCAGTGATTTAATTTTTACTTGTCTTGGGAAAGTTAATTCCCATTGTCCACTTAATGAAAGTCTTTCAAATATTAATATATTACAGTATTCATAAACATTCTTACATACTCTTGACTCTGATAGAAAGTGAAGCCACAGGAAGGGAAGCACACGTTTCCCGATGTGACCCGATGGCCCATGGGACAAAAGGAACCGGAGCTCACACTTGGAGGGGGGTGGACTGGGAGGGACAACAACTGGTGTGCACACATGCTTCCAGACGTTTCAGACTTCAGCTGAGACCAGCCAGACAATGACAGCTTGTCACGGGACTGGAGCACAAGCTGCATGGCAGGAGACCAGGACAAGGCACGCTTGCACAGGGAGAGGGTTTCAGGAGGAGGAACAGGGAACTCTGGCTCTGTCAGCCTAGGCTCAAGGTTTGAAGCTCCTAGGATATTAGCCTATGGAAATTAGCTAACTTGGTGCAAGTGTTGAAGGGGGAGCACATACCCTGGATAAGGAGGGGAGTAGGGGCATTAAATGTATCAATTTGTTTTGGTACTCAAAACAGTGCTAATTTGATTTCTGTAGTTTTAACCTGTCACGTGCCCTTTCTTACACAACTGTCTGCATACTGTTTCACTGACACACCACTCGACCTCTTTAATGCACTTGGCAATCCATTAATGATGCTGAAGGATTTCCATCCTTAATCCTTCGGTAAGAGCTGCCCAAGTCATCCCCTTACAATACTGTAAACCTGAAGCGGTGAGATGAGAGGCAGATTTACGATAGCTGCTTTGTGGATGTGAATGCAATTCTCATCTGGGGTCTTCACTGTCTTATGCTGGAACACGAACAGTTAACTAGTGACTATTTTAAAACCCGTGTTCCCTAGGTGCACATTTACAAAATGCCATTTCCTTTCCCTTGGTCCCTTCCAGGAAGTCACCTAAGCAGCACTAGCCTGGCCCATCCAGTGGGTGCATCCTACTTAACTAGGTGTAAGGTTCATAGTCTCTTGGAAAAATTTAAAAATGAGATTTTAAAAATGAGATCCATCTAATATAATTTTTAAAGCTCTTAAATAAGTCTTTAAGATACTTGGAACGCATAGTCAGTAAGGTTTTTCTGGTGGCCCACTTTTCACATGTGCTGCAGATGAGCTATTAACTTGCATTCTTTTAGTCAACTGGTAAAGTTTATTTCATTAGCTTAAGTAATTTAAAGCCATTTACTGAACTGTAAATTTCAATCCATTAAAAACTACTACGAGAGCGGTTCTGAGGTATTACTGTGAATTTAATGTGGAGCTGCTACTGTATTTTCATGTGGTATGAAATTGCCTGCCAGGCCTTTTATTAAATGGAGCTATCACTGTATTGATGATGAATGTGTGTACAGCTTTCAGGTTACTCTGCATGTGCATTCAGTGAGCAGTTTGAATGGCTGGACATTTCTAGGCACACCACAATATAGACAGCCCATGACACAGGCCACACAAGCTGAGAAATTTTAGGTGTACAGTGCTGCCTCCCAACCTGCCTTCAGCAGAAACCCAATGTGCACTCAACTCACTTACAAGGAAAGCTAGTGCAAAAAGCATCCAAAGCTTTTGCTTGTCAGCAGGTTAATTTTCTTGTGATTTAAAAAGAGTTATTTTTTTAAAATTCACTTACAAAAATAAATTTCCGTTTGAGACTTAGGTATTTTTGTGGCTTAATTTAGTCGTGATGGCTGCACTATGAAGTCATGGAAAGTGTAGCTGAGAATGTATGAGCTCCAGTACATTTTCTGCTGGCATCTCTGCTGTCACAACTCTTGTCACGGTTAACCAGAATACATTCAGCTACTTGACAAATGTTTAGCTTTCCTTTGTCTGAAAACTTCCACAGAACTTTAATTCTTTGACTTCCATTATGAAAGTGCTAGTAACCCAATACATTCAGTGCATTCACGGCAGGGAATGAAAGCCTGTCACTGGCTCAGGAGACATGGCCCATGACGCTGGGAAGGGCGGGCAGCTCAGAGGAAGCGGTCCCGAGAGGGCACGCAGCTTTACTCAGATGTTCTGCACTATGATAAGGCAGAAGCCCCTATGCAATTCATGTCTCAGAACAAGGATAATTAAAGAATCAGCTGGAGAGGATCAGCAAGTCCCGGGTTTGTGCTGTGAGCCTGGCCCTCCCCAGGCAGCCGGGATGTGGCAGGGCTCTGGACCACTATGTACATTAGATAGGAACACTGTCTCGTGGAAATGCCAATATGACTTACTGCTTAGAACTGTGCTGACATCGATTCCTCTGTCAGACTGGCTTCTCACACGAGAAGCTTTTTGCCTTAGGAAATTATTTAAGGAATAAGGAACTGAACCAAGGAAAAAGGTTCTGGCTTCCACATCTACAAAAGCAATGTTCAGACTGCTGTTTGTCCTCGCTGAGTGCAAACGAGCAACTGGCTGACCTGTCATGTATCATCCACCGATACGAACACAGCATTCAGTCTGTGGAACAAGGTGAAATCTAATGCAAATTCAAGCTTATTAAATAAAACCAGGGGAAGGAGAGACAAATCCAGGTAGTGTTCTCCCCACCAATGCCGCCTCCAGACACAAAAGCAATTGGAAGGCACAGGGCTCAGATCTCATTGATAGTCCTCTCGGAAGGGCAGTACTCTGAGGGGCCTGGGGAGGACATATAGAAAGACTGCGTTTTCCTTTTTAACCGGGCTCTTTTGTTGGCCAACACCAGGCTCCGCCGGCTCGAACTGATGATCTCTGAAATGAACTTTTTGCAGTCTACGCACACCTCCATCGTGCTCCAGTCCTCCATGAACTCTTTGGGAAATTGGAGTTCTTCATCTGATTTGTCCACAGACTTAGATTTTGAGGAGAACCTGAGAAAAAACCCCAAATCACTCAGCAGTCTTACTTATTGTTCTACCAAAACATTAAGAAAAACATGAAAAGCTAAAATTGTTGCCAAAGCATTACGGTGCAGTGGCATGGGTGAGTGAATTAATCAAGTCATACTTTTCTAAGAAGAATTTCTTACTGGAGACTGGTTCACAAATACTTTTTTAGAAAAGAAATCAGAGACATGTTGTATTAAGAAATGACACTAGTCAGGAGCCAGTGGCTCACGTCTGTAATCCTAGCTACTTGGGAGGCTGAGATTGGGAGGATTGAAGTTCAAGGCCAGCCCAGGTAAAGACCTTAAGGATCCCATCTCCAAAATAACCAGAGCAAAATGGACTGGAGGTGTGGCTCAAGTGGTACAGCACCTGCTTTGCAAGTACAAAATCCTCAGTTCAAACCCCAGTCTCCCTGCCACACGCCCCCCCCAAAAAAAAAGAAACCCCACTAAAATAATATTGAAAATCCTTATCCTTTCTGGAATTTTTGGAATAGAGAGCATCTAGAATATTTGCCTGAATATTTAAGATGGAATTTTTACAATTAAATGAGACACATGTACATGTTGTTGTCATCCTCATGGATGACTCAGAAGGACTTGAAGCTCTTTTTCCAGGGATCCTGTGCCATGTGTCCTGATTAAAAACCAAGAATGGCAGGATGGACTACAGGAAACCGAAGTAACTTAATCTTATGACTTTCAGCCTGTCTTCTTGTCATCTGTGTTTTTATCAAATATGTCTCTCCCTTCCCTAACAATTTTCCATATCTGTGTGATTGGTTATTTGGATTCAGAGAGCTGGAGCTAACGGGACCAACACTACCATAAGTGTTTCGGGTAACTTGGGATCACCTACTTACTTTTTAATTTTAATTAACCCAAACAGGAAAGCCACAAGAAAGATCTAGTAGGCTCAGAGTAAGCACAGGAAAGAATAGCTGCTCTGAGCCCCCTGATGGCCCCCCCATCAGTGTTTGTCACAGCGTGGAGTCTCAGAGGACAATGAGCTGAAGCACAGGGTGGCTGTCTGGGCCCAGGTCACATGCCAGGCTCCTGGCTTTCTTACCTCACAGTCCACAGAGCTATGACCCTCTTGGCCCTGCTTGTGTTGTGACCTGAATGGGCCTTCCCCCTGAAGGACCAGCACTAAATGCAAAGGGATTTTGATACTCAGGCATTTTTTTCCCTTAAAAAAATTGCCAGCTCTTGGCATAAAACTTTACTTCTGCCTTTAAACACAGCATTAAATAGACGTATCAAAACTATTGAGAAGGAAAGGATTAGATCTGTTTCATTGAAAACAAGATCAGTTTTAAAGACAACTTTAAAAAGAAACAACAGCTATTTCAAAAGTAGGACAAAATATAAACTATATGATTAAAGTATCCTTTAAGTACCTGGCTGTTAATCCTGAAAAATTACCTTTGAGGAAGTTTTGGAGATTTGTGTGCAAGTCTAAAACTGTATTAAAACTAGTGAACCAACAAGATCCCCTTGAGTTAAACCCTTCCCCCTCTCCACAGTCCTGGAAAACAGAAGCATTTTTATTTCAAAGAGGACTCTTTAAAGAGTCTTCCCTCCCTGGCTCACCTGGCAATACTGCGCAGTGGCCGATGGTGACCAGCAGAGGGCTTTTCTGACCTCGCACAACTGTCCCCTCTTGGCAAGGCAGAAGGTCCCAATGAAAAGATAGGTAGAGTGGAGTATGGCTTGGAGGGCAGCCGCATCTGTTAATCCAAATAAAACTGAGAATGAGTAGGACTGGCAGAGGCAAAGGCAAAACACGGACATAACTATAATTTAACCAAACTTGGCTTACCTTTTTGCAACACTGTGAGCACACAGGCCTGCGTACAAAATCAGAAGCATTACTTTGTGTGACACAAGGAACACGAATGAAGCGTGAAAGAAGGCAGTGCTGCCTGGCTGTGAACTTCTATAACAAATTGCAAACACTCTCTTGTCCTTCTGCCAGAATGTAACAAACTGATTCAGATAATCAACTGTAAAACTTAACTCTCACTTTGTCTCTTATAAAAGGATCAACTTCTGTTTGGAATTTCCTTATTAGTCTGTCCAGGGATCACATGATAACCTGCCTTTTTTCTGTTCAAACATGACATATTAGAATTACTTGTTTAGGTAAAATAAGTAACATATAAGCATTTTTCCAGTTTCAGTAATTGTTGGGCCCACTGTTGAAAAAAAATCAATATTCCTAACTGACAAGGAAGGCACAAGGTTAATACAAAAGAATGGGTAGAAAAATGATGAGACAACAGAAGTAACTGATCCCTCCTCCCTCCTCTAATCCCTCCTGCTTTTTGTTTTTTTGAGTCAGGGTCTTTCTATGTAGCTGGCATTAAACTTACACTCTTCCTGCCTCTGCCTCCCGAGTGCTGGGATTGTAAGCATGTGCCACTAAGTCCAGTGGTGATTAGTATTTCTTTTGTGATTGTTAAATCTAGCTTTTCATCAATTGCAAATACCTTACCTCTTACAGAACTGACAGGTATAAGACCAGGCGAAGAAGGAAAACCTCCGGGTTCGGCAACAGAAGCAGAGCTAAAAAAATACAAAGTGAAAAGGAGAGAAGAGGCAGGGCCAACAGCTCTAGCTCCATGGCTTGATACACTTTACATTCATCTAGGGGGTGTTTCACAGACAGAGGGAAGAAGAGAATTCTGAAATCCTGCCTTTATGTTTGGCACTGTGACACTTACATTCTGACTCTGTTTAATGACAAGTCTCCTTCAAAAGGTTAATAAAAAGGCACAGCACTTGATGTCTGTCTCATCATCATGGAATCAGGAAGGTTCTGAAAAACTCTCCTGTTTCTCAGACACATTTCCTTTACAGATCCCTTAAAAGTGTAATGACACAAATGCAAACATGGCTTTATCATGGTTTTTAGACCTGCTCACCTTTCTCTTGAAATCTGATTTCCAAGAGAGAAGCAAAATACCCCATCTGTGAGGCATAACAGGGGCAGTTTCTATAGTATGAACATATCACCTCCTAAGATCATCTAAAGTCCTACACCACCTGGGTAGCAGACAAGTCTCCTCAGAGACCATGCCTGGGACTGAGCAGTTTTTCATCATTCTGGTCAATCAACTTCAAACAGCTCTACCTTTCCTTTTTTCAGGGCAGTGTAGATGTCCTTATACTGTTGGTATTTTTCCAGCTCTGCCTTCACCAGGACCTGACGAATATGCATCACTTCCTCCACAGTAAGAGCGAGGCATTCCACTGGGTAGCAGAATTCCTCCTGAAATTCAAAGAACCACATGAATAAGAAGTTCACACCCTGTGCTCTGAAACTGTGAAACTTCTCTTCAGACCATACACCTGGTTAGTAGCTTCAGAGGGGAAAAGAACTTCCCATGATCACTGGGGCAGAGCTGGCTCCTTCTGGGGACCACACCGTTTCTAAGTGCACCAACACTACAGGTGGCAGAAAACAGGGCCCTGTGAAATGCTGCAGCTTACTGAAATTTCCAGTAAATGAAAGTTCCTCACATTTGTTCAGATGTTTTGCCTCTAATAACAGTTCCTTTAAACGGAGATCTGCTTGAAATCTTGAAAACAATTCTGTTGTTCTAAAGCAATTTTGTGTTGGTTTTCTCCTGTGACTATGCACAGACATTAGAGCTGTGCATTAGTCTGGTAGACAGACTGCAAAGCCACAGCACTGGTCCTCTTTTCAAAACTGGTTCGTGGTACCCAGAATGGCCAAGAGAAGGTGGTTAGTACTTTGTACTGACAAGCATTGTTTAGTGATCAGTTACATCAGCACTTGTGTTATGAGTGGAACTGGAACAGGAAACCATGAGCGGGTTCACTCCCAAAGGCCCCCCTCCAGATTTCCCTTACTATTTTTCAATCACTGCTGCCTGTTCAGTCAGCCCTGGAAAGATGCGGAGACACTCAGAAAAATTTCGTAATAAATATTTATGTTGGCTGTCTTATGTTAATGGCTTTCCTAAAAACAGCTGTGGAAGATGATGATGTAACTGATCCCACTGAATAAGAGCCTCACACCCATCCGTTCTCCATCCGGCCCACTCTTGATTGGTGGATCTAAGAGAAAGACAGAACGGTCTTGTGCATTCGGGTCCTGCCAGGCTTCAAGGGGCCATTGTGGTGCAGTGACACTGAAACTGAATGTTCTCAGTACAAACACATTATAATTCACTCCCACACACACAATAGCACTGCTCCCAGGCATTCTGGAACCAAGCAAGCCAAAGGGGAAAGCACATGACTTTGAACACAGTCAGTTTATGGAGTTTTAACATTCAGTTCTGTCTTTCAATCAGAGGAAAACAAAAATAAATCTAGACTGCAAACTTCACAAACATTAGCATTTACTAAAAAAAGAAGTCTGACCAACTGCTTTTTACTAAAAATCAATACAAAATCATCTCTGTTCAAACCAATTTAAGGATGACTAATTTGGCTTAAAAATGCTCTGGAAAAAACCCTGCAATTGAATTTTTAAGATGAGGAGCCTGTTAGTATGTGGACAGCAGGAATTTTTCAGAAAGATTACATCATTTGCTCTAATAAGCCCAAAATACTTTTTGTTTTGTTTTTTAAATCATCCACCACAGTTTTCTTTCAATGGGAACGGCTTTCAGAGTGGACAAGATTAAAGTGGTGTGCTCAATATCTGTTCTGTTTTGCTCCACTCTGACAACAGAGAGGACTGTCAAGTAGGAACAGTGAACTGCCTTTCTGCAGGTCAGGCCATTAAAGCTGTGCACTAAATAGGAGTGCTGACTAAGCACATCTGAGTGACAGTTTTTAACTTGTGCCAGAAAAAAAGACTCTCCTATCACAACTTTCATTCATCACTGACGAGTTGATTGCTAAACTGTGGCAAAATAATGTACCAATCTAGCAAACAACCAGGTAACCAGATTTGTTACTGGGCAGGCCAGAAAAGTAAGCAAGTAGTACCAATTTCCTCAACTTTATGACTCGCACACCTGGCTGCTAAGCAATTCAGGTAGAGATAATTCCTTTTTATTTGTGGGGATATACTACCACATGTGGAAAACCTGACAGCGTGCTCTTCCCACTCTTCAGTCGTAAGTCACAAAGGGCCTCAACTTCCTGCTTTGAACCGCTGTAAATCTAGTACTTCATAGGATATAAGAACTGTGGGTTTTGTTTCTTTGTTCTTATTCTTTTAAAATTTCAGTCAGACTACCCTTTAGTTAAATAATGTCTACCAAGTCAAATGCTAATGTTTTAATTCTGGAGTTTTCCTAAGGACAACAAGACTTTAATGCAACACGAAATAAAATGATAAAGTTACTAGAATAGATTTAATTATTTGTTTCCAATTGAGAAAAATATTAATTTAGCATTCCCAAATCCAAATCACACTTTAACAGATCTTGTTAAGCTGCTAACAATCCAACTGTGAAGAGCAGCCAGGATTCTGATGTGTGCGAGAGTCTTGCCCACCAGGACATTGCAGTGGGCGCTCAGCCCAGCCAACAGGCTAGACTGGACAAGTGGACGAGGACTGCAGAGCCTAACTCCATCTCCCTTGCTGCTGTGTTCCAATGTGACTCCAAAATTTGGGAGAGGGAAGCTAACTCTTCAAGGGCTTTAGGGAGATTATGGTGTGCATGGGGAAGGCATGTCTTTGGGGCTCATTTGTATGCATGCCACTAAGCTGCTGAGCTTTAGTGGATATTCTGGTTTTAAAGAGGGGTCAGAATTAGGCAGCACAGAGATGAGACAGCAGAGTGTAAAACTTTGGTTTTAACTGGGCCACAGAGAAATAGAGGATACATCTTTTATGTAATAGTCTTGATTAGCAAAAACTTCAAACATAAGTAGCAATTGTCCAAAACAATCATTGGTTTTCAAGTTTTTAATAAACCAAAGGGAGGCAAATTTAAAGAAAAATAGCAACCATTAAATTTAATTACTCTTCTTTTTTTTTCCAAATTCAACTTTAAAATTCAGAGTGAATCCTGTGAACTTCCTATAGAGATCTCTATCTGGGGGCACTGATAATAAAATGTCAGCATGTAAGACTGACAGGAATTAAAGAGCCATCCCTGCACCCAACTGTTTTGCCCAGTGGACAGATCTAAACTAGGAGAAAGGACCAGACTTCATGACAAATAACAGAGCAAGGAATGTGCGTCTCATTTACATTGGGAGCCTCCTTTCTACATCAAGATGAGTAACAGAGAACAACAAAGAGCCCAGCTGCTGGGTCATCTGTTCAAGAAATGAGGATCTTGAAAAGCCAGCCCTGCTACACTGGAGCAGAGGCCTTGATGTGGTCCTTCAAAGGAGAAGGTTCAGATAATAATGTATTATTCTGTGAAAAAAATCCTCAGAAAATTAAGAAAATACAGGTATTTAAAGTGCTTTAAATAACCACACCAAAAAAAAAAAAAACTTACTTTCTACAGAGAAGAAACATCCTGACCTTTACACAATGCATTTAACAGAAGCTGGGAACAGGCAAGTTTCTTGAGTCCAGGGGTGATAGACCCTGTGGTAGGGCACACAGGAAGTGGTAGTAATGTACCTGCACCTATAGGGACAGGTAGGTGGTTTGTTGTGGCTACCTGGTCTTCGGGAGGCTGCTCTGCCAGCTTAGTGAGCAAACTCTCCTGGTGGCAGGGGAGAGCAAACTCTCCTGGTTTGTGTCAGGGCAAAGCACCTGAGCCTTCGGAGGACCTCCTGCCAGGGAGATAGGTGTGGTACTGCCTCCCTGCTGCCAGTGAGTCACTCCCAGAGACAGATGCCCACGGGCCTCTCTAATGTGATGCTGCATTTTGAGTTTGTTGTCCTTTCAGTAATTTCTCTCTCAAATGAGATCATGGCATGATCTATGTATCCTATAAGACAGGAATCAATGATCAGAAGCGAAAGGCCTGTCTGAGCTGTTAATTCTTGCAGAGTGCAGTAGCTGAGGTATCACTGTTGAAGAGATACAGAGTAAAGTAATTCCCAGAACTGGCAGAAAGAGGCCAACCTTTGAGGATTTCCACCTGCTGGTGAAAGCTCTCTCACACAGATAATACATAGCCCCTGCTACCCCAAACATGGCTGCTTCAAAAGGATGAGAGCTGAGCAGAGAAGCTGTTTGTATGGTAGAGAAAAGTGGTCGAAAGGGCGTCCTTGGCCATACACTGGTTATCCTAGGAACCTGAACAACAGAAGGGAAAAAGAAAATGGCAAGGGGAAAGAAAAGGAGAAAATAATGCTGAACACAAGTGACCTACAAACAGCAATTACAGATCATGAAAGAAAACAAAACAAAACACCGTAAGAATGCTCATGGTCCAGGCTGACGTCTGCGTGCATTCGTATAAATCAGAAGTCAAATCAAGAGGTCACATCCAGGAGGCTCTGGGTGTTCATACAGCAAGACTTAATTTAGGACTGTCCTAACTTGGTGGTCTTGTGAGCACTCTGTCTCACAAATGGAGCTCGCTGGGATATAGGGCCGAGGTTTTTGGTTCCTATGCCCAAGAAGGCAGGGGAACGTGCACCATACAGCTACCTGCTCCTGTGGGATCCTGGGAAGGTCATTAAAGACAACTCGCCTTTCACCTGATGGGCAACCATCCCCCCATCATTTGACCAAATTTTAAATATTCTAGGGAGAGGGATAAAGACAAAATAAAATAAAAATTAACATCAATGAAAACATTCCTGCCATTTTCAGTTGAGGATTTACAAACACAGAATGATTCCTTGTTTTCTAAAATGTAACTGAAGGTTTAAATTAAAAAACAGAATTTTTAAAAACAGCATTTACTAAGTAGAGGACACTATTATAGAAGTATGATTTTACAGATTTCCCAAGATGAGCTACTAGTGAGAGGTTTGGACATTTGTCCCAGCTGGTGCCCCAAGGCACTAGGGAGCTGTCCCCAGGCAAGGACTCCCCCTCCTGGTCTTTCAACCTGCATGCCTATGTGTGGTCCATGCTACTTCCACTGCCTGCTCCTGGGATCCTTCTCAGAGACTGCAAATTAGTTTTTCCTTGCTCTCCTCCTTCCTGCTCCACAAGGGAACAGCTCATGGTGTGACTGAGCACACACCAAAAGCTTTGCTTCATCAGGAAACAGACTTCCTGGACCCTTGATATGGCCAAAAGTCTTGGCTAACTTCTATTATTAGATGAAACTATTTTGCAGTAGATCAATAGTTCCTTTACAGTGATAATTTTAAAGTCTGATTTGAGGCTAATCTCAATAATGACATTACATGATCACAAAGGCCAGGAGTGGAGGTGAATGATAGTCTGACTTCTAGGAAAAGCTGTATAAAGAGAAAGATATCCTAATTATTATGTAACTTATGGAAAAAAACCATGAAGGAGCTCCCTCATATATTTTTAAGCTATGACAACAACTGAGTATTTTGGTAAAGCAGTAATTTATTCACATTAGTGAAAGTTTTTAGATTTTAAGTTGGTGCTTGTTTCGTCAGTTGTTTTTCTGTAAATAAACCATTGATAAAACTGTATTTCATCAAATAGCAGTGTCTCAGTGATTCTTTAGGGAGTGAGAAGAACCCTATGAGGATGGTCATAAAATCACTAATTCCTTAACTGGTTATTTGGAAATGGAGGTGACTGATCAAATGTCAATACCCTAAGCTCTGTTCAAACTCCCAGTCTTCACAGGAGCCAAACCATCCTGTACTTTGAGTGAGGACACCTGGTGTTGCTTCATTTGAAACCCTGATGACTCATCACAATTAAAAAAATGGACATAAGCATATTCTAGTAATTTTTATGTATAAATATTGGAAAAATATTAGATATTAGGTTGTGGGCAGAATATTGATTGAAGCCTTGCATATGACTCTGGGGTTTGCACTCAGGGCCTAGTGCTTGCTAGGCAGGCCACACAACCAGCTCTGAAGCCTTGTATCTTGCCTGCAAACGTTTCTGAAGTCAAGTGGGGTACAAAAGAGTCTGCAGATTTCTTTTAGTTGGTGGATCTACTAACTGTTCCTAGAAGGGCCTCAAAGGGCCATGCCACTGTCTTGAGAAAAAAGTAGCCACTATAAGAAAATAGCAAAAAGCATTAAACCAGTCCAAATAGCCACTCTGTCCCAACATCACAAGATACAATAGAAAAAAAAATGTACACTGTTTATACATGGATCAAATTTTTCTGTCCTCTGTAGTTCACTAATAAAATCGTTTAGTGTAGTCAGACTTTGCTAAGGGTTTTTTGATCGGTTTTTAACAATTTTAAATGGATTACTATCAACAAAGATGAAAACATTTCTTTCACAATATATCCATTGATAAATCTGAAAAAAAAATGCTCAGAATGAACTAAGTCTGGTTGGGTATGGTTACAGCCTATTTTTCAAAGTTCATTTTAACCTTTGGGAGGTTTCTCCTTTCCATTTCGAAAGAAAGCTGGTGATTCTAAGTCTTCCAACCTTGTGGTACTTACCAGAGAGCGGGAACTCTGCCTGGATGGTGGCAGAAACTGTCGCACATTAGTAGGCGTTTCCTTCTCAATGGAATGTCGTCTCTGAGGTGGCTGCCGTCTTTCTGGCTGAGGTGTTGATGATATGGGCAAGAATTTTGGAGGTTCTAAAGATTTAATAAATGAACTCTAAATAAATGAACTCTCTTACAAAGTAAAAATCTTAGATTGTGAATTTTCTAACAGGAAACCCTTTGTCATTTGTGATGAATGCTGCCTCAAAGAAGTGCTTATTCCACTGCAGAGATATTTTAAGGTGGTAATGGTAAGTAACTCTGAAGGGGTGACTGAGGATTTTTTTTTTTCATTTTTCTTTTATTATTCATATGTGCATACAAGGCTTGGTTCATTTCTCCCCCCTGCCCCCACCCCCTCCCTTACCACCCACTCCACTCCCTCCCTCTCCCCCCACTCCCTCAATACCCAGCAGAAACTATTTTGCCCTTATTTCTAATTTTGTTGTAGAGAGAGTATAAGCAATACTAGGAAGGAACAAGGGTTTTTGCTGGTTGAGATAAGGATAGCTATACAGGGCATTGACTCACATTGATTTCCTGTGCGTGGGTGTTACCTTCTAGGTTAATTCTTTTCTGAGGATTGTTAATAGAAAATCTTTGCAAGACAAACTTGCTACAGAAATAGCAAGAAGCCAGCATAGTGGTGCACCCCTGTAATCCCAACTACTTGGGAGGCAGAGGCAGAGGATCTTGAATTTGAGGCCAGCCAGGGCAAAGTTAGCAACACCCCATCTCAAAAACAAAATCCAAGTCACATGCCAGTGGCTCATGCCTGTAATCCCAGTTACTGAGGCAGAGATCAGGAGGATCACTGGACAAATAGTTCTTGAGACCCTATCTCAAAAAACCCTTCACAAAAAAGGGCTGGTGGAGTGACTCAAGGTGAAGGTCCTGAATTCAAGCCCCAGTACTGCAAAAAAAACCCCAAAAAAACCAAAAACCCAATAAAGAGCTGGGAGTCTGAGGCTCAAGCAGGACAGCACTTGCCTAGCATGCCTGAGGCATGGTTCAACTCCCAGTGATGAAAAGAAAACAAAAACAAGGAAGACACTCTGGCTGACTCAGGAGGCAGAGAGCAGGAGGATCATGGTTCAAAGCCAGCCCGGGCAAACAAAGACCCTATCTTGGCGGAGTGGCTCAAGTGGTAGATCACCTGCCTAGCAAACGTGCGGCCCTGATGTCCTGTTTCCAGTTCAAGTTCACATATAAAAATGCACGGTAAGTACAGCATTTGATTCGTACATACAAATACCCTATTTACCTTCCATAAAATTTTACAACTAAAGTCTCAAACATTATTTTAAAAACTAGGAAGTGTGTATTCTGTATGGTTCCAAAGACTCCCAAATCATGCCAAAATTCACATTCTTCCTTACCAAGCTAAAATATGAAAACTCTTCTTTCTGTATGTTTATTAAGACATTTCATTTTTTTCTTAGGTTTAAATAAAATTAAACTGTATCTGGTAAAACAAAAACCCCAGCTTTGATGTTAACACCATGTCTTTGTTCTCCTCTGCCTAGCAGGTCCCTCCACCCCCCTGAGGTGCTGGGGATCAGAAGCAGGACCTGTGCCAGGCAAGCACTCTGGGTTTCTCTAGCCCTTCCTAACACTGTTTTAAAAGAGAATTTTTAGTGTTTCAATAGGTCTGGATTCTCCTTTTGAAAGCATAAGGAGGATATAGGAAATAAATTATGCCACCAGAGTTTTTATTTAGTACATCGTCCTACACTATTTTTGCTGCTTCAGTGCACTGGGGAGGAAAGTGAGAGTCAACAGAGTTAAGTGGGATTTTCATCTATTTGAGGTCCCCTCAAGAGAAACTACTAAAGGAAAACAAAGTACGTAATTTCCACAGCCAAGAGAAGATGTAGAAACCCATTATGTGATTTAATTGGGTCTCTATAATATTTAATGTGCCTGGCCAAACACTAATTACAGAAATAACAAGGCCAGCTCCCATTGTTTTTGATATAATCTGTTTAATAGAAAAATAAAATAATTGTGAAGAATTGTAATATGTCGTGTGTGTGAGAAATCAAGTCAATGTTCTAAGAATGGTTAATACAGAGTTAAATTTTTAATACTTCATAATAATTGCATAAATGAAAAAATATTGCTAAAAGCCTTCAGAAATCCCTTAATTTCAGATGCCTGTGCTCAGTCTGTCATCTTGGAGTTACGTGTTTTTACTAGCTTTGTGTATGTGGGTATGGTTGTGTGTGTGGTAGGTCAAATGGGTGGGGAACAAATACGATTATTTAGGGCTTCTAAGCTTAAATTCAGACAAGGAGGTAATTAATCTAAAACACACACACTGTTGACGTACTTCTTCTATTATCTATACGTTATCTACCAACACGAATGTGTCTGATCCACTCTAAGTTAAGAACCTAAGGCTGGTTATCAGTTTAGTCTTACCTGTGGAGGCAGTCTAGGAATATAACTGAGTACATCTGCTCCTGACAGTGAACTGTTAGGATCAGATGGGCACGGTGGCTCATATCTGTAATTCTAGTTCCTTGGGAGGAAGAGATTGAGTGGATTGCAGTTTGAGGCCAGCTAAGGCAAAAAAAGTCAGGTAGACCTCTTCTCAACTAATAAGCCACGCATGGTGGTATGCATCTGTAATCAAAACTACACAAGAGACCTTAGGCAGAAACTTGAGACCCTATCTGAAAAAAAATTTACTCCAAAAGGGCTGGGGCCCTAGCTCAGTGGGTAGTGTGACTCTAGCAAGTGTGAGGCCCTAGGTTCAAACCCCATTATGGGAAGAAGAAGAAAAGAAATCAACTGTCAGGGTTTTTCTGGATTTTGGCAGTACTGGGATTTGAACTCAGGCCTTGCACTTGCAGCACTTGCTCTTGTTATACCCAAATGACCAGGGCACTATGGGAGACTTCTAAGTGAAGCATGTGTCCTCAGGTATTTGCACCACGGTACTCACTCTTCCTGGTGCACATCGCCTCCAGTACCGGGTCCTCGAGGAAGGAAGGAGACACACTGCTGCTGCTGCTGGACTTGTGCAGAGTTTCCTCCTAAGAGGGAGAGATTCTCAGCTTTAGTGCTCCTGTGCTGCTTCACAACATTTAACAACTATTAAACCATATGCCAACACAGGCACCAGATTGTATTGTCAAAGGATCTAGACAAATTAGAAAGGGTCTAAAAAACTAGGCAGGTCTGGGTTTGTGTCCTGGCCTGGCCCCACTGGAGTAAAAGGACATTGGGCAGGTTTCCTATCTGAGACTCATCATTTGTGAAAGAGGATATAATAATACCATTTTCCCATGTTATTGGAAGAATTCATGGAGAGGAAGAATGCACTCAAATTGCTCAGCACACTACCTGGCTCACAGCTGAGGTTACTATTGTAACAAGGAGAATGTTTAACACATTTATGAAAATAATAGATTGTGAACCTTGTTTATTGCTATATACTTAGTAACAAGCCCATCATTTAGTAAGTAGTGAATAGATAATGGCTGAATGAATGGATGAAAGTTAACATTTACAGAAATGTCAGGAGTCTAGGAAAATGTCTACATTTGTCAAGTAAAATTAAGTTCCTAATACATTAATTTGTTTTAGACTAAACTTGAATGAGGTATAATATTTATTCATGAAACATAAACTCTCTACTTTGTGACAGGAGATACATATTAGAAAGAAGACAACTACGTTCCTTCCACTATAATGCCTATAGAACACTGCTACATTATTTCTAAAACCAGAAGGGAGAAAATTAGGTAAATATACTCATCTATGACCATGTGAGATAAATAGTGAAGATTCTCTTTGACTTTCTTAGCTAAGGTGGTGTTAAGAGTTAATTAGCCATTCACTAAAAACTGGCCTCTCCTAAATTAAGCTTCTGCTGAGCTACTAGTTTCAAACAAGTACAATGTAAAGATCTGGTCAAAGCACAGAAGAAAAAGGCGGTGTAAAGCACACAGTTCAAACAAATAAGCTTTAACAGTGACTGCCACACTCTTCGGACTTACCATGGAGAAAAATAAAGCAATTAGCAAGGCCTGTATTCCAGATATGGTGGAGGTCATACAAATCTAACAAAGTTTGGAAGTGATTAGAATGATCTCCTTCTGTTTTTGAAAGGTCAAAAGGAAACATGAGTCAGGATTATCTCTTAGGGAAAAAAACACAGGAGTCACATGCATGATGGCTTCCTGGGAGATGGGTGCCAATTCTGATTAAAACAGGGTAGTGCGTCGGCTTCCTCCTGTACTCCAGACCGCCTTGTTCAGAAACACATTTTAAAGTCTACTTTCACCTTGTTACCTCTGTTACTGTTAAGAGAGAAACATATTCTTCTGTACTCATAGGTGGAACCTAGTTGTACAATACAACTTGTCTATAATACATCCTTCTATAAGAAAGGACTCTCTAAATAACTACATCTGTCAGGATGAAATCTTTGTTAAGCAAACATTTTTTGATCACTAATTCTATATGACAAATGTTAAAATTCCAAGGGAAATTGAACAAGGGGCGGTGTCATGGTGGGCGGTTGAGGTGGGGGAGTCAGGCTCACTGCTGCTACCCCTGTGCTAACAGCTTGTTGTCCGAGCTGCTACTGTTCAGACTTACTTCGTACTTGTGTCCCTCTGTGTTCACATGGACCTTGAGAAGGAGAGCTGTGTGGGAGTGTTGCTGGAGGGGCTCTTACCTAATTCTCAGGGAAGCCCTGGAAAACCTCAAAGTGGATTTTCTACCAACACTTCCAAACCTTAAAATAGCTACTCAGTGTTCAGTGGTCTTGAAAATCCTTTGAAGAAACAAAACAACATAATCATTGTGCCCTGGTGAGCCAGCAATACTCCAGTGAGTCAGAAGAGCCTAACACTTGACTTCACATTTCTGAGCGTCCTTTGCCATCTAGAAAGTGGCCCTTTCCGGGTCTAAGTGTCAACTGAAACTAAGCATCCTTCCTGAATTCCCCCTTACAAAATAATGCTAAAATTGACAGATATGGCAGATGGTAGGGTGGTGCATGCCTATAATCCTAGCACTTGGGAGGCTGAGGCAGGAAGATCATGAGTTTAAGGTTGGCCTGGAGTATACAGTGAGATCCTGTCTCAAAAAAATTATGGATATAGTCTAGGGAATTTAGAATCTGTTTTGGTAAATTTAAAGGTGGACTTCTGATTTTCCCCTGAATAGTTTTATTCCATTCTTTAAGACTAGACTTAAGTAAGAAAGGGGAACATTATTGAGTACTAGATTTTTGGTACTCAGAAGCTGCATTCTCCACTTAAAAAAACACACACACAAAAAAAAACCACACAAGAAAATCACACAATCATTCATTTTTAAAGTGTGTGTTTAAGGTACAGTACTGCTATGTAGCCTAGGCTGGTCTCAAACTCAGGATCTTCTAGCTTCAGCCTCCCCAGTGCTGTGAGGCTCTTAAAAATGCTTTTGCTAAAAGGAAATGACTAAGGTTTGATGTGAGAATCTGATGTACCTTGATTTACAACATGGAGATTAAAATGTTGTAAGTGTAAAGAATTCTTTCATTTTTATTTTTTACATCGCTGGGAAAAACCCAAAGACTGAGTATGCTAATCAAGTACATGCTACTATGTTATATTCCCCACCCCTTATAAACAATTGTTTGACATTTGAAATTGCTTCCCAGCAGTTATTGCCATACCCATATTTCTGACTACTTGAAAACTAATATTCTCTAGGGTCCTGACCCTAAAGATCACAAAGACACCTGAGGTCCAGGGAATTCTGAAAGTCTGGTCTCTGAGCAAGACATGCATGTACAGGTGTCCATGTGTGTGCACACAGACTCCTGCTGTGCTTGCTGTCCCATGTCTGTTCCTGTGCACTGACCACTTTTGCTGGCTCAGGGTTCTGATGTGTCTTCCACATCCCAAGAACATCAGTGTCTTCTGCCTGGCCTGGTCTCCAAAACCTGCTTGTTTGTGCTGGCTGATGCAAGGAACTGGTTCTGACACTCAAAGGACTAGGTGTTCTCTAGGTGAGAACTGTGGCTGCAGGAGAGCTGCCTACACCCAGGCTTTATTCCCGGGTGGCATTGTTGCCCGAAGTTGCCAGTATGGGTACCCAACTCACTTCACAGGAGCGGCAACCTTCCTTTTTCTGAAAAAATGTCCAGGGATGCTCCTGACACAGCTCCTTTGCTTTCCTTTGTTACCAAAAGCTTTGAAATCCCAGCAACCGAAACTTATTTTTCATTTTAAAAAAGTTGCTTGAGATAGGCTAAAAGAAGTAGCTAAATATAAGCTGCATTTCCAGGAACAGACAAAAGGCCTAGTTAATAGAGACTCTGCTACTAAAATATCAGATGGCTTTAACTTGGTCTTTAGCTTTACTGGGGGCTGAGTTTTCTCACTATAAGTAGATGGTGTACAAAATTTCTCAGGCCCCTCCCAATTAAATTTTTTTGTTTTAAATTCAGGCATTCTCATACACTACTGGTTGGAATATTCTCAAGTTCATGAGATACACAGACTTTGGAGTTACATGTGGGTTTCCAGTCTGACTATATCATTTCCTAACTCTACTGTTCCTTTGTTATTTAAGTGAAAAGTGAAAGATCATAAAATTCGGAAAGAAACCATGGTACCCTTACTGTTTTTATAAGGATAAAAATCACCTTCTAAGGTCTTTGTGAAGTCAAATTACTATCTAAATTCCAGCCCAGAGTTAGCTCACTAAGAAGTAGCTACTAGAGTTCTCTTTAAGGAACCTGACACTATGCATCAAAAGCTATAAAAATGTGTATTCTTTCACTTTGAAAGTTCAATTCTAGAAATATTCTGGGAACCAACTCAGTTCAAAAGTTTAACATAAGGATGCCTACAACACTACTGTTATTTATAATGGCAGAAAACGGGAAACTAACTAAATGTTCCCACATAGGGACTGGGTGAATAAAATGTGGTAAATTACTATGATGGACGCCACTCAGACAGTAGGCATCACGACAAGGACACTGAATCAGAAGAGAATGTGCTCATGGTATTTTGTTAATTAAAAAACACTGGTTAGTTCTGGTTCGGGCAAAATGACAGATTAGATAACCTATTTCTAAGCCTTAAAAAGAAGTGTTGTGCTTTTGGGTCACTCCCAATGGACAAGTTTAATACCTGGAAATGTCTAAATCCCACAAATGGGTCAAAACTAACTGGCCAATGTTGATGAGTCAGTACTAGGGGGCCAAGTTTGACAACTAGAAACTTTCAAAAGACATCAACTTCAACTTGTAGCTAATGCTTATTTTGACTGGAGATTTAAATGTACAAAGCTACTAAGTCCAAGAGAAAAAAATCAATTTGCCACTTTGGCAAATGAAGTTCTTACTTAACAGGAAGGGAAAAATGCATTTCCCTGATTGTTCATGGACTCATAAACTTTGGGCATTAAGAACATTTAAAAGCAAGTCAGTATCTCATATTCTTAAATTGATTAAGGTTGAGGCCTGGGGACGTAGGTCAGTGGTAGAGCCACTTGCCTAAACATGTGCAAGGCCCTGGGTTCTATCCCCAGCACTGCAAAGGGGAAAAAAATGACTAAGGAGGACTTTTCCTTTTTTGCATAAAACAGCTGAGTTTGAAACTGGTAAGGTAAACAATTCATTAATATAGTCTATAATGATGTATCAAGGAAATTAAGAACTCAATAAGGATTAAACAGTAAACTATTTGTGATAATCTGGACCAAGTTTAAGTCAACCTTCAAGGTTAGTACTAAGTAATAGGAAGTTTCTGGTGGACAATGTCATCAATGAAAGTTGTCTGTATGTGACAACAGCAGGTGATATCCTGGAATGGGAGAAGCTACCTCTTAAAGAATATAAAGTTTCTCTGGAAAAGAATATTACATGAGATCATGAAGTAGGTATCTGGTAGTGGCTGAAGGCTAGTCTCTGCTGGGACAAGTATGACATGGGAAGAAATTCACTCTGCCTGGCAGCAGCTGCGTGTCAGGAGGGAATCAAGCACCTGAACTGCGATGTCACTGCTTCCTCCCCAAGGGAGTTCTGGCAGCACCTGCAACTATTTCAGGGGCTGCAGCACAGAGGGTGGCAGAGAGGTCTTGGCAGGGGCAGTAGAGGCAGGTGGATTTACTGGTAAGAAGTTCAGTGTTAGCTAAGTGCTGCTGCCTCCTGGCAGAACACTTCCTCTTAGAATGGAAAAAAGAATTTCACAATGCTACAAGAGTTCCCTCAGAGAGACCCTGAAAGGGTCTGAAAGGGGGAGGTGGGTGGGGTGGGTGGGCAGGGCTCTACTTCCCACCTCTATTTCTAGCTAATGTGCCCTGTTCTTCTGTGGAAGGCTGCTGTCTTCTGTATGGCTTTCCTTGATTTGGTCTTTACAGCCCTGAGCGCTGACTTGGTCTATGCTTACTGGGCTGATAATGCACTAGGCGAGTCAGCAGCCAGGTATGGCATCAGCATGGCAGGTATGGGGAAGACACGCTGAAGGACAAGTCTGGCTAGCAGGAAGAACTAAGTGAGCATGCCATGGCACAACAAGACCCACACCACACAGCAAAATGGAAAGCGCACCACCTGTCCCTACAGTGGCTAGTTTTCAAACTGGGGCTTCTCCAGTCCTTCTAGAGTATATTATAGTCTCTGAACTTCTGTAGTGTTCAGTCGCAGAGTCTAAAACAGCACCTTGCAGACTGTGCTCTCACTGAACACTTGTAATAATTCTTACATGCATGGTTTTCTATTTCCTATTTAAATTATAAGCAACAGGGGGACAAAGCCCACCATATTTCTGCCTCTACCTTTAGTATTTACCAAAGGAATTTAACACATATTTGACTAGAAAAAAAGGGGGGAAAAAGAAATTGGTGAAAAGGATAAATAGGAGAAGAGTGAAAGAATACGTAAAGTAGGGAATGAAAAATACTAGAAAATGTGAATGTAGCATGGAACACATCTAACTGTCTTTGTATTGTGGCCATTATTAGAGAGCAAATATGACCAGAGGTAAATGAGTCTTAGTTTGGAAATTCCTTGACATCACGAATAAATAAAGGGGTGGGGAAGAATACCCATCTATCAAATTTGAAAAGGCAGGCTTTTCAAATTCTGGAGCCAGAAAAAGACTTGAAGATCACAAAATCAGTTTCACATACCAGGTGGAGAACACAGGGACTAACTCTGTGCATCAGCTAGGGGATTAAATGCCGGCTCCAGAACCCAGTCACATCCAGCGCTGGATGCATTTATGCTCTGGTGTGACAGGGACAAAGGGGTTATCATGGAGTCAC
This sequence comes from Castor canadensis, assembly GCF_047511655.1. Lineage (NCBI taxonomy): Eukaryota > Metazoa > Chordata > Mammalia > Rodentia > Castoridae > Castor > Castor canadensis. The sequence goes on from NC_133389.1 coordinate 65,679,485, forward strand.
AGAGAAGAGGGCCCTAGTGGCATCAGAAGACAGATCACTTAAGGTGAGACTCTTAAGGGTGGAGCAGGATCATGAATTGGGACATAGCTAAGTACACAGCTGAGGAAGAACAGATTGAGCAGGAAAGACAATGGCCCGTGTGGCTGAGGGATCAAAAGGGAGCAAGGAGAGTGTGAAATAGGGCCAGAGCAGTCTCCAGGCATTTCTTCAGGGGGCTCTCACAAACTGCATTACGAACATGAACTATATATCCTGTGAGGGACGGGAGACTCCCAAAGGTTTTAAGCATGAGTGACAATGAACCTGGTGTGTGCAAGATGGAATCTGAAAAGCTAAGAAGAAATATCAGACAGCTTGGTAAGACAGTGAGAGAGCAAGACGCTGACTGAAGTCTGTTGGTAATAATGATACTTTTTGTTATTACTAATGTTTGAAAGGCTTCAGTACTAAAATTGTTAGCACTGGTATTGTCTGAGGAAAATTAAAAAGCAATTCCACAGATTCTAACTTGGGTGGACATAGGAGGATGGAGCCTACATTGAGGACAGGAAGCCAGCTGTGTGTGTCTTGTGTCAAGTGGGTCAGGGAGAAGGGAAGGAAAAAGCTCAACTTACTTTGCTTAAGTTGATTTTAAGGGACAGAAAGTGGAGACTGAAAAGCTCTTGACACTAAGATAGGCTCCAGAAACTGGGGAGTACAGCTTCCAGATGGGTGTTGAAACTGTGAAGGATGTGAGCTATTTCCCCTGAAGGACAGAAGTAAAGGAAGACATCTGAGGAAAACTATTAAAACTTTTCTTTTTGGAGGCTTGTATCTTGGCATTTTTATTAAAGCAGAAACCATTCTAAGCAAGTATGTGTGTGTTTCAGAGGGAAAAGTTATTTATAGGAATGTTTCTTTTAACTTTACTTTTTTTCTTCCCAAAACAAAGGGGAAGGTAATATGAGTTTAAAAAATGTTGACTTATTTTAATCCCACTTATAATTTAAGACTACAGTGTAGCTAAATTTCAGTGTTTATTCTGTATACACTACCACGTTGGTTAATACTAAGTAATCTATTGTTTCCCTTCCTGTGAAATAAATTAATTTCAGTCCTAGTTTTATAACTGAAAACATAGGAAGAGACAAAGTGACAGCTGAAGGTGCCAGTGAGGAATGGGTCTGAGGCCTCACCTCTGAGTCGGAGCTGTCCAGCTCAGCCAGGGTCGGGGCTCTGAGGAGCTTCTTCTGCTGTACAGGTGCCTGCTGGGCAGCACCCAGCCCATTTTCTTTAGCCTGTGACGTTAAACCTCCATTCACAATAGATGATTCCCCAACATTCTTTGGAGATCCTGGGGTAGTTACATCTGGTAAGAGAAATTCAAAAGCTTACCTTTTCTTGAGTCAAGAAAGGTGTTTGGTATTGGAAGCACACAGCAGTGACAGGGCATTTCCATGCCACAGAAACACAACAGGGACTTAGTGCAGTGATGCCTTGCCTGTGCATATGAATCATTTGTTAAAGAAACTGTCAGATTCGACTAAAGAAAAATTTATAGTTTAGCACTGAGTTGGGACAGTCCTAATTGACTCTACTTCTTATTTTCCAGGTGAAGGAACTGAGGCTCAGAGTCTAGCTGCTAAGTGCCAGTGGAGGGAGAGGGTAGAAAGATACAGCACACACAGAACATTTCTGGGCCTGAGATCTGAAATATTTTGACCTAAAAAATCAAAATAGCCAGCAATCTATATTCATCTAAACATATTTTACATGAATACAAAGAATTTAAGATACATTTCCTCTGATCCATTATACTGATTATGGATAGGAAGATAATAGCACAAGTGAGAGAAAAAGAGGCAGTATACAGTTGGTACAGTGCAGTGCAGGTTGGCCTCAAAGTCTGCTTCTCTTGTTAACAGTCTGACTTCTGAACAAGCTACCTAACCTCTACTTACTCCTCCATAAAATGAAGGAAACAGAAGCAAGCTTGCTGTGAGGACTAACCAGGTTAGTAATTGCACATAAAATACTGTGCATAGTACATGCAGTGAACACTCAATGTCAGGAAGGCCAGAGAACATGCTCTTCTGTAACTGAAGAAAGGGTGTGAATAAGCTAGAAAGAAAGGATGGGAGGATGGAAGGGAAAGAAGAATGGGACAGGAGAAGAGAAGGGAAGAAGGAAGGGAGAAGACAGAGCTATCAATCATTCATCATTTTAGTTAAAAAAAATTTTTTTTGAGACAGGGTCTTTCTGTGTATCCTAGGCTGGCCTTGAACTTGCGATTCTCCTGCCTCAGCCTCCTGAGTGTTAGGATCACAAGCTTGTACTATCACACCTGGCTAGGTAAAATTTTTATTGAGAATTTGATACCATATGCACTTATTTTGTTATTACCTTCCCAGGTTTTAAGTAGCTAACAAATAATTGGGGTGTGTGTGTGTGTGTGTGTGTGTAGGGGTAAGGGAGGGTATAGAAAGGGAAAAACTTGGAAAAGCAGCAAATATAAAGTCAAAATCATTAAATAAATCTTTCAGAAGGAGATGTAGGGAGAAATATCTTAGAAAAGTATCTTACGTTTTTCAGAAACCAAAAGGGAAATGACTGCAATTAACTGGTTAATTTCTATTCACAGATAAAAGGTAGTATTTAAATATGGTCTTAAAGAGTGTATTTCTAAAAACTTTTATTCTATAATATGCCTTACTACATACATTACCTACAGAATGGCTCATGGTGTTTTAGTAGTCAGTCTTCCAAAAGAAAAGACCAACACTTAAAGGCAGGCACCTGTACCCTCTTAGGCACACACGTCCTGGCAGAAGCCCCCGCTATTTACCTGGTGGCAGCTTCTCCCAAGGTGGAGGATGGTCGTAACTGCAGTCAAGCTTTCAGGGCTGGCTCCATCCCAATCAACCCTGCCTGCTTCCTGTGCTGCACTGCATTCATACCACTTCAAGGGCACAGAGTAACACTGAACCAGTTTTTTAATGGTTACATATTTATTTAATTTCTTGCAAAAAAATTACAGCTATTACGTCAGGCCCACAATTTTATGGATGATACTGGCTAAGAAATTTTAAAAAGTCACTTAAGATAAATTAAAATTTTTAAATTGTACTGGTGGCAAAAAAGCAAAGTGATACACACTGTAATCTAGCCCTTGGGAAGCTGAGGCAGGAGGTACAGAGTTTGAGGTCAGCCTGAGCTATGTAGGGAGACCCTGTTTAAAAAAAAAAAGAGAGAGAGCGAAAGAATGACAAAAATCATAATGATGGCACCTGAACTAAGCTTAGGGAACAGTTAAATGACAATGGCTGCCCTGTGTTCATTTCACTCAACACAGGGGATCTGAAATGCTTCCCAGTAGCTCTCTAATTGCCTGAATGCTGAGCTATGAAATTGACAGCTGTCACCTTAGTTCACTGACTGAGACAACTAAAATAAACCTCTGTAATGAGTTCAAAGCTGTGAGGAAAATGGAATTAATAACACAGGTTATTAATAAAATGGGCTTCAGGGTGACCCCACAGAAGACTAGACACTGTAGATGGTTTTATCTTGCACTACCCATTCATAAAAGACTCGGGTGAACATATTCTAAGGAGTTTAATTACTTGCATTTTCTGCTCAAATGAATAAATCTTCACCTATTATTCCAATGTATCATATGTGAAAAAGCAAACACCTGGATTAAACAAGTGTTTCTTCAGTCTAAGGGAAATTTCTTAAGAAAACAGCTGGTGATATTATAAGTATAAAATGTTTAAGATGTGAAATACTTAGATATGGCTTTAAAAAGTACGTATCTTAGGTTCAAAGACTAAAATGCATGCTTATGATATTGAATACTATATCTAATAACTTTCTGTGTCTGCTGCTTTATTTAGTTGGAGGAAATGTGACTAGAATACAGATTATATATTTATATATCTACATAGGAAATATATATTATACTTACCTCCATTGATGTTGAAAGGACTGTTAAGATTTTCACTAAGAATGTATTCATAAGCTGTGCCTCAGCAGCAGTATATACTTCTTTATGCGTTATTCTGTACTTAAGTTCAGAGTCATTGTCTAGACTATGTGTTTAAAATGTTTGCTCCTTAGTTTGCTCATATTCTGAAAATATTTAATATTGGATTTATATTTATATTTAAATTAGAAGATTGGATTAATTTTTCCCATTTTATAACTTGGAACATTTTAATTAATAATCAAAATGCAACAATGAAAAGCATGAAAGTAGCATAAAAATCAAGAATGAAGCACTTGGAAATCACAAGGTACATTAATGCACAAAATAAATTACAGTAAATATAAGTAGTGAAACCAAGATTCTTTGTTAACCCCTTTCTTTTTTTGGTAGTACTGGGGTTTGACCTCAGGGCCTTGTTCTTGCTAGGCAGGTGTTCTAACATTTTAGCCACATCCCTAAGCACTTTATCCTTTAGTTATTTTTCGGATAGGATCTTGCGCTTTTTGCCTGGGGCCAGTCTTGGGCTGTGATCTTCCTACATATGCCTCCTGCATAGCCGGGGTTATAATGAGTGTCACCATATCCAGCTTGTTTTTGAGATGGGGTCTCACTAACTTTTTGCCCTGGCTGGTCTCTAACTGCTATTTTCCTGATCTCTGCTTCCCGAGTATCTGTGATTACAGGCATGAACCACTGTGCCAGGTTAAGAGCTTTTTTCCAACACAGACTACATCACAAGCCTATGAGAACACATCACAAGCCTATGAGAACACAGAACAGACTTCTACACAAAGGGGTGAGCATGCACACTGTCTTCATCAGCCATTTGTAGCTAATTTATGCCAGCCATTAACCCACATTCCCTGACAGTCCAATTGATGGAGACATGTTTAGTAAATATTCAGAAGAGACAGTGTTTGTGATCTATATGGACTTCTCTCTTTTTTTAAAATTTTTTAATTTTTTAAATTCAGGGCTTTGCACTTGCTAGGCAGGTGCACATCTCCAGCCCTTTTTTGCTTTAGTTATTTTTTAGCTAGGATCTTGTGTTTTTGCCTAAGGCTGGTCTTGGACCACAATCCTTCTATTTATGCCTCCCGAGTACCTGGGATTACAGGTGTGCGCCACCATGCTCAGCCCTTATATAGCCAACTTTAGATGATTAGTAGTAAGCAAAAATGCTCCAAAATGTCTCTGAGTTTATTTTCTGGACTAAATTTTTTTTTTTTGGACTAAATTTTTTAAAGGCTCACTCTGCAAATGGTTGATAAAATAAATAAAAAATGCCAAATGGATAAAGAAAATAGAAAAGGCTCTTTGATGGTCAGTCAAAAATAATAATTGAATATTTTAACACTAGAGTCATGCCTGAGACCTACAAAAATAAGAGAAAATTTAAAAACAGTTGGGAACTAGTGTTGTAGATAGAAGATAGCTTAAATAGTCAATTAAGAAAATGTTACTAGAACTCTCTGGCTCCTTAAATATAAATTTGTAAAGCATGCCAACAATTCTTTGTAACTTAAGATTAAGAGACATTTCATGGCATTTAAAAAATATTCTGGAAGAGAACACTAGTACCAGCATCTTATCTCATTTTACATGGAAAAGAGAGGGCTGTGAAATTAAAAGCTTGAATCTGCAAACTATTTTACAGAAAGTATAGGTGGTCTCTGGAAGTCTGCTCGTACACATTTCTCTTTTTATAAGGGAGCTAGTTTGACAGGTCAAGCTTGGTCAGTGACAGCTGCGCACTTCCCCTCTAGATGGAAAGGGTCTGGGCTTGTCTGCCTTGCAGGCTGAGCTCCTGCAGCTCGTGCTTGTGCTCTTCCCCAGCATGCAGGACTGGCTCTGCCTCCTGAGTTCAGTGCCCACACTGAGTTCAGTGCCCACAGGGAGGCGCATCAGTCAACAAGCAGCTAAGCCTCTGGTGTTAGCTTCTTAAATATGGACAATTTGGAGACCAGGGCAGATGGAGGCTGCTGCTGCAAAGCTTTGTGTTCTCTTAAGGCAGGGGTCTGAAGGACTATCACACAGCCATGTTCTGTATCCGTAAGTGTGGTCCAACAGCCAGTCCATCATCGCTCGGGAGGTGATACTTATTTCAAGTACATTGCTTCCAAATGGCAGAATGTTTTATTTTGCTGACCACAGCTCAGAAGAAAGCCTTTCAATTTTCTTTTTGACATGTTTGAACAAGCAGATGAATGAGTGTGCTTCACAGAAACCACATGACTCATGTCAGGTGTGAAAGAGCTTTTTTTTTTTTTTTTTTTTACCTGACAAGTCAAAACTGTAAGACATGCTAAGTGGCCGCATTGCTGGAAAAAAAAAAAAAAAAGAAAGAAAGAAAAGAAAACAAACAACAGAAAGAAAATAATTCAGCCGTTAGGAGTATATAGGAAAGACAGAAAAGAGAGAAGGATAAAAGAAGACCCTTAGTGGTACATCTCGGACTCTAAGGCAGAAGCTTCTGGATAAAAATCTAAAATATAATAAAACCAGGCAAGAGTCTTAGTTTCAATTCTATCACTAGGATTTAGTATGGAATAACAATAAATGGAAAATAATGTTTTAAAGAACATGCTGAATATGAAACTGTGATAAAGTTACAAAGAATTATAGAATAGGATTTTTTTTTTACTTACATGCAAAATAGACAACAGAAAAAATTGACAAGGCTTTCAAATGTTTGTAACTTTAGAACACATGTATCTTTCAGGGTTCAGTTAGACTCTCTGCATAAAGAGTTTTTAAAAAACACTCAGCCAGGAACTAGGAGCACCCGTGTGTCAATAAAGTGCTATAGGCAGTGTGACCACAGCTGGGAGGCCAGACTGCCTAAGTTTGGACTTCAGTTCTGCTACTTCTAGCAGTGTGATTCTGGGCAAGTTTCTTAACCTCTCTGTGCTTAAGTCACTCCATATGCAAATTAGGAACAATGGCACCTACTTCATGGATTGTTAGAAAGATTAAATTGCTTCATGTGAAAAAGGTACTCGGTATAGTGTTTGGCACAGAAGAACACAATTTGCATTTCTTAACACTAAAATGATTAATTCTTTCCTTTTGAAATAATGTTTTAAAAATTTATTATGCATAGTAAAAGCCATTGAATTACATAGTCTAAATGGGTAAATTTTGTTCGTGAATTGTATTTTTATGACACTGGAGACTGAACCCAGGGCCTTGTATGTGCTAAGAAATGTCCACCATGTGCTATAACCCCATCCCTTTATATAAATTTTAATTTTGACACAGGGTCTCACTAAATTGCCCAGGTTAGCCTTTAACTTGGAACTCTCCTGTCTCAAGCACCTGGGATTACAGGTGTGTACTACTGTGGCTGGCTGTAAATTGTATCTTAATAAAGTTATTAAAAAAGGTCATTGCAAAGATTTGATGAATTTGGGTTTTCACAACACAATTGCCTATTGCCACTGCAATCCAAAACCTGTCCCAGAACCTTGATACTGGTGAACCAGAGAGGGAGAACACTTCTGTTACTACGAAGACTGCCGTATCAATACCCACAGCACTTCCAAAGCCCAAGCATCACTTTCCTCCCCCATAAAGTGTCTTCTCTCTCCATTTCAAAACTGAAACCTCCAAATCGTTGAAGCCAAAGCAGTGTCTATGAATATCTTCTGCCATATTCTTTCTTCCTTTCTTCTATATCCTCTTCAAATCAATAAGGTAGGATAATCTGAGGTGTCAATTATTTACCCTTAATTTTTTCACCACCTCATTTCATGAAGTCCTTATGGTTCAGGGCCTTTATCCTGGGAAATTTTGTCATCTAGCCACAAATCACTTGCCTTCCTCACTGGATTTCTGGGAGCTGGAGGAGTTACTGGAGATTCTACCTAGCAGGGAGGACGGGACCCATGACAAGAGAGGCCATAAGCGCAGGTCAGTGGTGGGTCACAGCAGCAGAGTGCCTTCCTAGCTGGTATTTTCCAGAGAAGACCGCCTATAGGGTGCTAGCACTCTAATTTAATGGACTGTGTCTTTCCATATGTCTTTTTAAGGAGACGTTTCTAAGGAATAATTTACATTTATAGCCCAAAAGCTCAGCACAGTATCTTTAAGAAAATGATACGAAGCAATGACTTCTATCCCATACACATGTTACCAGGAAGTCAGAGTCGCATGTGGATGTTTCTAAAAGCACATGTGTCAACAAAGGGGATCTGCAGTGTAGATGGGCAAATAAAGCACTATTACTCACCAACTGCACTTAGGGTTCGATAGTTAGGAAGTAATACTTTATTTTCATCCTAATGTACAAGTTAGGATGCTACTTTCAAATAGGCATTTCACTTTGCCTTAGTTATTCCACACAAAAGTGGTTAGGGATTGTGTGTCACTCAAAAAAATATGCAATGCTATGCTGTGTATAGTAATACACCCCTAAAATTCCAATTACAAAGGAGGCGAAGGGAGGAGGCTTGTCTGGCAGAAGCGAGATTCCATCTGAAAAACAAACTAAAACAAGAAGGGCTGGTGGAGGAGTGGGAGAGCCCCTGACCAGCAAGTGCAAGGCCCAGAACAGTGAAAGAAACAACAGCAACTCTAAACCTTAGTATACATAGCAAACAAAATAACACATATTCTCAAAGCATCCTTTGACCTGCTCCAATGTTTCCTCATGCTTTTCTCTGGAAAGCAAACCTATCATTCGAAATAAAATTGTCTACTGTATAAGAAAGGAATGCTATCATTTTTTGGGAGAGGTCAAAACACTATATATAGTTTTTCTGTCCTTATTTTATAACACACAAGTAGATCCACAGAGAACACCTCTGGCTGGAGAAATTATGGGATACTTATTTTTTTTCAAACACTTAGGCACTTTTCTCATTTCTGCTCAGGATTTCTACTTGTAATTACATGGAGAGGAAATGTTATAAAGAAAAGTTTAGGGAAACTTTTCTCCTTTTAATCCTGCCAATTTTATCCTAGCCAAACTCCCCAAAGTACAACTTTATAGTTAAAAAAAATGTAGATCTGTAGAAAAAAATGAAGCCAAATCTCTTACTTTGCAATTAAGGTTTGAGATCATTTTTAAACTCAGAATTCTACAGGTAAGACTGCCGTATAATCACTTTCTACAACAGCTCAGTTCCAGTTCCTTGAAACACCAACTCTCAAAGTTAAAGTAAGATATACTCAATGTAAAATTGCTGCTTAATTGTTCTCAAGTAGGCTTCTAAATATAGCATCTAAATATACTTTTAAAAGTGAAATGGAGGAACATATATGTGGAAAAGGGATGCTGTGGGAGACTGAATCGTTTGTTAAAAGGCACCTAACAAAGCAAAGCCCAGAGCCGGAGGGCCTCACTGAGGAATTCTACCAACTATTTAAAGAACTAATGCCAATCTTTCTCAGCCTCTTCTAAAGTACTGAAGAGAAAGAACACTAAAGATAAAACAAGAAAACTACAGGCCAATATTCCTGATGAACATAGATGAAAACTCCTCAACAAATACTAGCAAATTGCATCTAACAGCACAACACAGGTAGATCAAGTAGGATTTATCTCTGGGATCCGAGGATGGCTCAACTTATGAAAATCCATTAATGTCATATGCCATTAGTAGAATATAGGATAAAGACCACATGATCATCTCAAAAATGCAGAAAAAGCGTTTGACAAAATTCAATACCCTTTCATGTCAAAACTCTCAGTAGTGTCTTCTCCCTTGTGACACCTCAATATCTTAAAGATATTTCTAACAGGTATCTAGGACTTTGTATGTACAAGACCATGCTGTCTACAAATGGACAATTTTACTTCTTTTCTATTTTCTTTTTTTAAAATTTCCTTACGTTATCATTCGCTGGTAAATGGATGGAATTGGAGAACATCATTCTGCGTGAGGTTAGCCTGGCCCAAAAGACCAAAAATCGTATGTTCTCCCTCATATGTGGACATTAGATCAAGGGCAAACATAACAAGGGGATTGGACTATGAGCACATGATAAAAGCAAGAGCACACAAGGGAGGGGTGAGGATAGGTAAGACACCTAAAAAACTAGCTAGCATTTGTTGCCCTTAACGCAGAGAAACTAAAGCAGATACCTTAAAAGCAACTGAGGCCAACAGGAGAAGGGGACCAGGAACTAGAGAAAAGGTTAGATCAAAAAGAATTAACCTAGAAGGTAACACACACGCACAGGAAATTAATGTGAGTCAACTCCCTGGATAGCTAACCTTATCTCAACCAGCAAAAACACTTGTTCCTTCCTATTATTGCTTATACTCTCTCTACAACAAAATTAGAAATAAGGGCAAAATAGTTTCTGCTGGATATTGAGGGGGTGGGGGGTGGACTGGATGGTAAGGGAGGGGGTGGGGGCAGGGGGAAGAAATAACCCAAGCCTTGTATGCACATATGAATAATAAAACAATAAAAAAAATTTCCTTAATTGTCCAATTGCTTTCACTAGGCCTCCCAATACTATATTGAACAAGGAAAAGGTTTTCCTTGCCTTGTTCCTTTCAGTTTTTCACTGTTGAGTATAATGTTAGCGGTGGGTTTTTCATATATAGCCTTTATTATGCTGAGATAATTTTATCCCCAGTGATTACTGATGAAATCCTTTGACAGAAAAGATCCAGCCTAAGTTGATTCTCACAATACCTCCATACATGCGTGTGCACACACACACACACACACATACTCACAAAACTGTTAGAACTAAAAATTCAGTGAAGTTACATGATACAAAAGCTACACAGAAAAATCTGATGTGTTTTGAAATATAACAACAAAATATCTGAAAAGGAATTTAGGAAAACAATCCTAATACATTACCAAAAAGGATAAAATACCTAGGAGTATTTGTATACTAAAAACTACAAGACACAAACAAACACAAAGATATCCTGTGTTCACAGACTGATGAACACTGTTAAAGAGTCAATACAATCTAAGGCTACACACAGATTCAGTGCAATCCCATAAAATTCTTCCTTTCCTTCATTCATCTCCTGGCTTCTTTTTTTTTTTTTTTTTGAGACAGGGTTTCTATTCCATAGCTGAGACCTTGAGCTCTCTATATAGCCTGGGTTTACCTTAAACTCAAGATCCTCCTGTCTCTGCTTCCTCAATGCTGAGATTACAGGTGTGAGCCTCCATGCCTGACTCCCCATGCAAAATTTTAATGGTAGTTTTTTACAAAAAAAAGAAAATCAATCCTAAAATTCACTTGGAAACATAAAGGACAAATAACCAATTAATCTTGAGAAAGACTAAAACTGAAGGTATCACACTTCCTGAAATTAAGACATAATAAAGTTACAGTAATCAAAACAGGAGGTTAAGCTGGGTCTGAGGCCAGCCTGGCCCTGAATACCCTTGACAACTGTCTCAAAAAAACAAATAAAACAAAACAAAAAAGTCAGTAGATTACTGGAATACAGACAGACATATAAACTCATGGGCCAGATTAGAGAACTCAGAAATAAAGACATGTATACACTGCCAAGAATGAAGTGGAGAAAGTACACTAGTTTCTTCAACAAATGGTGTTGGGAAAATTGAATATCCAGATGCAAAAGAATGAAACTGGACCTATATCTCACAACGTACACAAAAACCAATTCAAAATGAAACTGAAGATTAAAACGTCAAACTCCTTTTTAAAAAAAATGAGAAAAGCTCCATGATATTGGTCTTGGCAATTTCATGATCTGACACCAGAAGCATCAGCAATAAACACAAAACAACAGAAAAAAAATAAACAAATGAGATAACAGCAAACTACAAAGCTTTTACACAGCCAAGGAAACAACCAGCAGAGTGGAAAGGTCGCCTACTTTACTGGGGAAAATATTTGCCAACCGTGCAAGTCACAAGGGCTTAATATTCAAAGTGAAGAATGAACTCCTATATATAAACAACAAATTACTTGATTCAAAAATGGGCAAAGAACCTAGACAGACATTTTTCCAAAAGTGACATACAATAAGTATATGAAAAAATGCTCAAGCATCACTAGTCATCAGTGAAATGCCAGGATGCTATTATAAAAAACTCCCAAAGACAGTAAGTGTTGGTAAGGATGAGGAAAGACTTACACATTGTTGGTGGGACTGTAAAATGGTATAACCACTACGAAAACCAGTATGGAGGTCCCTCAAAGAACTAAAACTACAACTATCACATGATCCAGCCAGCAAGTCCACTTCTGGGTCTATACCCCCAGTGAAATGAGGGTCTTGCCAGCAAAACTATCATTCAAAATAGATGGAGCAATAAAAGTCTTCCATGATAAGCAGAAACTAAAACAATATGTGACCACAAAGCCACCACTACAAAAGATCCTTCAAGGGATTTTGCACACAGAAAGTGAAACCCAACTTAACCATGAAAAGACAGGCAGCACCAAACCACAGGAAAAGAAAAAGCAAGACAGTAGAGAGTAACCTCAACTGAGGTACACACAATCAAACCTTCAAACAACTAAGACAACTAAATGACAGGAATCGCCACATACCTATCAGTACTAACACTTAATGTTAATGGACTTAATTCACCCATCAAAAGGCACCGCTTGATGAAATGGATTAAAAAGGAAGATCCAACAATTTGTTGCTTACAGGAGACCCATATCACCGACAGAAATAAGCATAGGCTTAGGATGAAAGGCTGGAAGAAGATTTACCAAGCCAATGGCCCCCGAAAACAGGCAGGAGTAGCAATACTTATCTCTGACAAAGTAGACTTCAAACCTACATTGATCAAACGAGATAAAGAAGGACATTCCATACTAATAAAAGGGGAAATAGACCAAAAGGAAATAATAATCATTAATCTGTATGCACCCAATGTCAATGCACCCAATTTCATCAAACATACCCTGAAAGACCTAAAAGCATGTATGAACGCCAACACAGTGGTTGTGGGAGACTTTAACACCCCATTATCATCAATAGATAGGTCATCCAAACAAAAAATCAATAAAGAAATCCAAGATCTAAAATATGCAATAGATCAAATGGACCTAGTAGATGTCTACAGAACATTTCATCCAACATCTACACAATATATATTCTTCTCAGCAGCCCATGGAACCTTCTCCAAAATAGATCATATCCTAGGGCACAAAGCAAGTCTCAGCAAATATAAGAAAATAGAAATTATACCATGCATACTATCTGATCACAATGCAGTAAAAGTAGAACTCAACAACAAAAGTAAAGACAAAAAACATGCAAACAGCTGGAAACTAAATAACTCATTACTTAATGAAGAATGGATCATCAACGCAATAAAAGAGGAAATTAAAAGGTTCCTGGAAGTTAATGAAAATGAAAACACAACCTACTGGAACCTATGGGACACAGCTAAGGCAGTCCTGAGAGGAAAGTATATAGCCATGAGTGCATATATTAAAAAGACTGAAAGATGCCAAATCAATGACCTAATGATACATCTCAAACTCCTAGAAAAACAAGAACAAGCAAATCCCAAAACAAATAGAAGGAGAGAAATAATAAAAATAAGAGCTGAAATCAACGAAATAGAAACCAAAAAAAAACTATACAAAGAATTAATGAAACAAAAAGTTGGTTCTTTGAAAAAATAAACAAGATCGATAGACCCCTGGCAAACCTGACTAAAATGAGGAGAGAAAAAACCCAAATTAATAGAATCAGGAATGCAAAAGGGGAGATAACAACAAACACCATGGAAGTCCAGGAAATCATCAGAGACTACTTTGAGAACCTATATTCAAATAAATTTGAAAATTTTAAAGAAATGGACAGATTTCTAGATACATACGATCATCCAAAACTGAACCAAGAGGAAATTAATCACCTGAATAGATCTATAACACAAAATGAAATTGAAGCAGCAATCAAGAGTCTCCCTAAAAAGAAAAGTCCAGGACCTGATGGATTCTCTGCTGAATTCTATCAGACCTTTAAAGAAGAACTGATACCAGCCCTCCTTAAACTGTTCCACAAAATAGAAAGGGAAGGAAAACTGCCAAACACATTTTATGAAGCCAGTAGTACACTTATCCCAAAACCAGGCAAAGACACCTCCAGAAAGGAGAACTATAGGCCAATCTCCTTAATGAACATTGACGCAAAAATCCTCAACAAAATAATGGCAAACCAAATTAAACACCATGACCAAGTAGGCGTCATCCCAGGGATGCAGGGGTGGTTCAACATACGAAAATCAATAAATGTAATAAACCACATTAACAGAAGCAAAGACAAAAACCACTTGATCATCTCAATAGATTCAGAAAAAGCCTTTGATAAGATCCAACATCATTTCATGATAAAAGCTCTAAGAAAACTAGGAATAGAAGGAAAGTACCTCAACATTATTTAAAGCTATATATGACAAACCTACAGCCAGCATTATACTTAATGGAGAAAAACTGAAACCATTCCCTCTAAAAACAGGAACCAGACAAGGATGCCCACTATCTCCACTCCTATTCAACATAGTACTGGAATTCCTAGCCAGAGCAATTAGGCAAGAAGAAGGAATAAAAGGAATACAAATAGGTAAAGAAACTGTCAAAATATCCCTATTTGCAGACGACATGATCCTATACCTTAAAGACCCAAAAAACTCTACTCAGAAGCTTCTAGACATCATCAATAGCTATAGCAAGGTAGCAGGATATAAAATCAACATAGAAAAATCATTAGCATTTCTATACACTAACAATGAGCAAACTGAAAAAGAATGTATGAAAACAATTCCATTTACAATAGCCTCAAAAAAAAAATCAAATACCTAGGTGTAAACCTAACAAAAGATGTGAAAGACCTCTACAAGGAAAACTATACACTTCTGAAGAAAGAGATTGAGGAAGACTATAGAAAGTGGAGAGATCTCCCACGCTCATGGAGTGGTAGAATCAACATAGTAAAAATATCGATACTCCCCAAAGTAATCTACATGTTTAATGCAATTCCCATCAAAATTCCAATGACATTTATTAAAGAGATTGAAAAATCTACTGTTAAATTTATATGGAAACACAAGAGGCCATGAATAGCCAAGGCAATACGCAGTCAAAAGAACAATGCAGGAGGTATCACAATACCTGACTTCAAACTATATTACAAAGCAATAACAATAAAAACAGCATGGTACTGGCACAAAAACAGACATGAAGACCAGTGGAACAGAATAGAGGACCCAGATATGAAGCCACACAACTATAACCAACTCGTCTTTGACAAAGGAGCTAAAAATATACGATGGTGAAATAGCAGCCTCTTCAACAAAAACTGCTGGGAAAACTGGTTAGCAGTCTGCAAAAAACTGCAACTAGATCCATGTATATCACCCTATACCAAGATTAACTCAAAATGGATCAAGGATCTTAATATCAGACCACAAACTCTAAAGTTGATACAGGAAAGAGTAGGAAATACTCTGGAGTTAGTAGGTATAGGTAAGAACTTTCTCAACGAAACCCCAGCAGCACAGCAACTAAGAGATAGCATAGATAAATGGGACCTCATAAAGCTAAAAAGCTTCTGTTCATCAAAAGAAATGGTCTCTAAACTGAAGAGAACACTCACAGAGTGGGAGAAAATATTTGCCAACTATACATCAAAGGACTGATAACCAGAATATATAGGGAACTTAAAAAACTAAATTCTCCCAAAACTAAGGAACCAATAAAGAAATGGGCAAGTGAACTAAACAGAACTTTCTCAAAAGAAGAAATTCAAATGGCCAGAAAACACATGAAAAAATGCTCACCATCTCTAGCAATAAAGGAAATGCAAATTAAAACCACACTAAGATTCCACCTCACCCCTGTTAGAATAGCCATCATCAGCAACACCACCACCAACAGGTGTTGGCGAGGATGCGGGGAAAAAGGAAGCCTCTTACACTGTTGGTGGGAATGTAAACTAGTACAACCACTCTGGAAAAAAATTTGGAGGCTACTTAAAAAGCTAGACATTGATCTACCATTTGATCCAGCAATACCACTCTTGGGGATATACCCAAAAGACTGTGACACAGGTTACTCCAGAGGCACCTGCACACCCATGTTTATTGCGGCACTATTCACAATAGCCAAGTTATGGAAACAGGCAAGATGCCCCACCACTGACGAATGGATTAAGAAAATGTGGTATCTATACACAATGGAATTTTATGCAGCCATGAAGAAGAACGAAATGTTATCATTCACTGGTAAATGGATGGAATTGGAGAACATCATTCTGAGTGAGGTTAGCCGGCCGAAAAGACCAAAAATCGTTTATGTTCTCCCTCATATGTGGACATTAGATCAAGGGCAAGCACAACAAGGGGATTGGACTTCGGGCACATGATAAAAGCAAGAGCACACAAGGGAGGAGTGAGGATAGGTAAGACACCTAAAAAATTAGCTAGCCTTTGTTGCCCTTAACGCAGAGAAACTAAAGCAGATACCTTAAAAGCAACTGAGGCCAATAGGAAAAGGGGACCAGGAACTAGAGAAAAGGTTAGATCAAAAAGAATTAACATAGAAGGTAACACACACGCACAGGAAATCAATGTGAGTCAATGCCCTGTATAGCTATCCTTATCTCAACTAGCAAAAACCCTTGTTCCTTCCTATTATTGCTTATACTTTCTCTACAACAAAATTAGAAATAAGGGCAAAATAGTTTCTGCTGAGTATTGAGGAGGTGCGGGGGGAGAGGGAGGGGGTGGAGTGGGTGGCAAGGGAGGGGGTGGGGGCAGGGGGGGAGCAATGACCCAAGCCTTGTATGCACATATGAATAATAAAAGAAAAAAAAAATGAGGGTCTTGAAGTGATGCTAGCCCTCCTATGTTCAATGCAGCACTACTCACCATATTCAAGATGCAGAAACAAGCTAAATGTCCATGTAAAGATGCGGGGGTAAAGAAACAACAGCACTATTCAGGGTGAGAGCATGGGTGTGAGAACATGCGTGAACCTTCAGGACACTATGCTAAGTGAACTGAGCCAGTCCCAGAAAGACAAATAGCATGAACTCACTAATGCAAGGTATCTGAGCCAGTCAAATTCATAGAATAAAACCATCGAATGGGGGTTGCCAAGGGGTAGAGGTAAGAGTTAGAAACGATGAATAAGCTCTAGATATCGCTGTACAAAATTGTACCTAGTCAGCAATTGTGTACTGCACAGTTAACAGTTTGGTAAAAGGTTAGATCGCCTTTAAAAATCTTAACACACACACACACACACCCACACACCCACACAACATCCAGGTGTGGTGGTACACACCTCAGCTGTAATCTTTGGAGGCTGAGGAAGGATAACTGCAAGTTCAGGGGCAGCCTGAGCTACATAGTTGAGGCCATGTCTTAAATAAAACAAAAAACAAAACAAAACAAAAACAAGATTTGCTATAGCCTTCAGGTGCAATGGAGGAGTATCTTCTTGACTGCCTGAAAGCATTGCTAGTCCCTTCCTTAAATGCCTCACTTGCAGCCATGCAGCTTTGCTGTCGTGAATGTCTGTGTACATTTCTTGCAATGTGAACATGCATGGTACTAGAGAGTCTGGAAGTACTCTGTGAGTGGGGCTATGCCTTATTCATCTGTGTATCTCCAGTTGCTGGAGCAGTGGTTGAAAAGAGTAAATATTCAAGAAACTGCTGGAGAAGTTAAGGATTAGCTACCAGATACCAGTCCAGATCACACAAGTACACTATGCCTTTTATATCCTCCTGGGGCTCCCACTGAAGTTTCCAACCCTGAGCTAACTAGCTTCACTCCTACAAACCGTGAAGCTGACTTTTCTCAAGAAAAAAGCTTGTTATACCTCATAGTCTTGTTGAAATCTTTTCTGTGAATCTCATTATTCTTTCCGAAGGTGAAGTAATTTTCTTTTTAAAATGTAGTTCAAAGCTACCATTTTACGGTACCATCTCCTAATGTTCCCATAGTGGTTCTCAATCTCCTGAGATTAGGGACCCATTAGGAATGTAAGGAAAGCTGAAGATTCAGTCTCCAGAAAAGCATTCACATATACATTTTTTGAAATCACTTTTTGTGCATCTTTTATATTTCAGGGATTCATAGACTTTCCTCAGGCCCACTCAAGGACTCCCAGGAAAAGAATGGTTGGTTTTCTTAAATGTTGGCTTAAATGTTTTGTCCAAAATTATATAAATGATCCTATGGATTTGTCACTTGGCATGCTTTAAATATTTATAAGAGAAAAAAATTGTTGCCATAAAAACTAGAGAAGGATAAATTGATACAACCTTTACTCACTCTAGACTTGGAACCAGAAAGTCCAGTTAATTATTTTAATATATCTGGAAGTACTTTTCCAGATCAGTCCTATGCCAGGGATACAACACAAACAAGACAGACATGGCCCTGTCATCATGGAGGTCACACTCTACCAGGATGCCTGGGATTAAAAAAGGCACACAGTGTGGAGTGGCTGAAGAGTTTCAGACTGGAATCAGAAAGCACAGTCAACAGGCTGATGCGAAAGACACAGCTTTGGCTAGGACAGTGGCTGTTGGGCTAGAAGAGTGGAAGACTAGAAAGATACAGAGAAAGTAAATCCAACTGGACTTGGCCATCAGACAGGAGTTGAAGGTGATAGGGAAACAGGATGGGGTAACTTGGGGACAAGCAAACCTCACTTGTGGGCATGTTGCTTGTCCTGTTTGTAAGCTATAAGGAGGTCCTATCTAGCAGACAACTGAATACATGGGTCTGTGTATTCAGAGATTTCCATGCTGTAAACTGGGAGGTAGAAGGCATCCAAAAACAAAAACCCTGGGAGAGGTGTGGCTGCAGTAAAAGAGATGAAAGGAGAAAACCAGGAGAATGTGGTATCACAGAGCCAGCTCCCTTCTTGTTTAGGTACCACTAAAATCTATTTTCCAGGAAGTTTCTCAGAATCCTTTGAGGATCTTTCCTCTTACAAACTGGAGGAGAGCTGTAGAAACAAAATGTCTACAAATACACTACGCTCTTGTTATAAATCAAAATGAAGGTGTGCTTAGAGTACACGTTAAAAATACTTACTATTAAAAAAAATTAATTCAAAGGATGTTTGGGAGTAAGTTAAGTGTTATCAGATAACAAAGGGTGTCTTCATCACAGAATACCCATAACTAAGATGACAGAAATATGAAGTAAATCTGTATGTCTACCATCTACATTTGTACGTGTGTCAGTTTATAAAGTGTTTTTTTTAAACCACAATCCTATTTAGTTCTTCTATAAGCACCATAATATAGATAAGAAGAATTTTTATTCCCTTTCTGTTGATGAAGAAAATCATGCTGAGAGAGGTAAAGAGACTCTCTTCAAACCCTAGTCTAGAGATTGGCAGAGCTCTTTGTACTACACCATGATGCTCCCAGGGAGTTCAACATCACACAGGGAAATTCCTGACTTCAAATATAAACTTCAAGTGAGAGAGAGAGAGAGAGAGAGAGAGAGAGTGTGTGTGCATGGAGAGGGTAGACAGAAACACAGAGACAGATAAACAAGGAAGGAGAACTCCATGGCTCACTTTTCCCTGCACTCCAATTTCACAGCTGGGTCAGAATGCCCCAGTGGCACAGTGAGCACAGGAAGCAGAGGGCTCACCTAATCTGCTCCGTCTGATTTCCTCTGGGGAGACAGGCCGCAGCTTTCTTTCTGCTTTAATCTCCTCTAATATTCTTTCATGGAGGCTCCGTGGCCGTGGTGGGGTTGGCTTCAGTTTTCTGGCTGAGACCTTGAAAAAAAGAGCAGAATGTTGAGAAACTTTTTTTGTCCTTAAATAGTTTTTACTAAAATCCATTCATATAGTACAGTATTATAAAATATATTTCATTGACTGTAACAGTGCCCTATAAAAGACTATTTTCAAGTCATTACATATCGAGATTTCTAAAGCAATAGGTGTTTCAGAATTATTTAATCATATATGTACTTAATAATCTGAAGCAGTTTTGCTAAAGTTATAATTGTGTCCTGTCTATGTCACTGCTTTTGAAACCAGCATTTTTGAGTAATTTACCACATGCATCTTAGGATTCTAACTTTCTACATTGTATGGCTGAGGAAATAAAGGCTCAGGGTGGCTGATTAAACTGCTCAGAGGTGAGTGGCTGCTAGGCCATGGGGCTACTGTGTAGATCTAGGTTTGTATGAGCCTTACTCTCTACTCAAGCCCTCCCTTCCTAAATGGTCTCCTAGCTGGTCTTGTGCCCTTCCTCCAAACAGACCTGTAAAAGGATCTTTAATTAGCTGTAGATGTACTGGGAAATACCATTTCCTTCCTTGCAACTTTGCAAGGAAGACTTTGAACACTGACTATCCAATCAGAGGGAAGAGAAGTAAAACAGATACACAAATTAACATTCCCACATTAGCGTATTCTGACTAAGTGGTCACTAGAAAGAACCTTTTTAACAGAGGAAGATAACCTCAGCAGGTTTTACTGTAAATAATGTCAATATGCCAGTGTAACCAAGGAGGGGTATTGGCATTACAAAGTAAGTTGGAAGGGCAACTTACAGCTGAAACTGTCTGGGATTATAGGTAGTTGTTATTATAGGAGGCATTTATTCAGTCAGACTTTGCACAATCATTCAGGCTGTCCTGAGAAAAACAACCTAAGACAGCCTTGTATTGAATAATTTAAAGTTATTTTTTTGTGACTTAAGAATGTAACTTTCAGCTGGGCCTGGTGGCACATGCCTATAGGATCCCAGCACTCAGGAGGCTGAAGCAGGAGGATGGTGTGTTGAGGTCAGCCTATCTCAAAAAACACGCAAAAAATGAAAACAAAACAAAAAAAAGTAACTTACAGGTGGGCCTCATCATATCATTCTCAGAAAAAAAGCCACTGGGAAAAATATCATTTAAAAGAGCTGTGTTCTAGAGGTGAGTGCCTATAGGAGAGTAATTCATCATGCTATCCCAGCAAAGAGGAGCGTCAGGTTACATACTGGATTTAAAGGAGGTCTTGATCTGATGAAGTCAAGGATGATTTCATGAGCACTCTTTTTTAACCGAGGGGGAATGTCACCATTCACCTAAAAGGAGACAAAGAAAAAAAAAAAAAAAAAAAGAAAGAAAGAAAATGCATGTGACTACAGGTCACATGACCTTCACAGTATAGCTATTACCCTAAATATGTCACAAAATCAGTGAAATGTAATCTGGCTCAACCAAAGACGCATTTCAAATCAATACAGTAGAGAATAAATGACTGTGATGCAGAGAAAAAGTAAAGAACAACCACATTCACTTTAATTCTAACATTTTGGGAAATTATATGAGATACACTCCTCTAACAAAAAGTTTCTGACATTAGGAATGTTAATGGCATAAGTAATACTTGTGCTTATTAAGTATCTTAAAATTTAAAAAGCCTTTGCCTCTTGTTTTCATTCTTGTAGAAAATGTAGGTAATAGGAAGGCCTGGTAACACCATTCACATTCTGTAAATTAAACGTGAGCTTGGAGAAAAGAGGTTATTTGCTTATATTCACAGACCTAGCAAGCAAAAAAAACTTGTGGTGGATTCCCAGCCTGCCTGTGACTTCTATCCCACTGTCTTCTCTTTTTAATGTAGTATGTTAAATTTTTTTTAGAAATAGTAAAGAATTCCTAGAAAGGTACAAAAATATAGCAACCTAAATTCACATTCTGACCCCTCAGAAGGCACAGCTGTGACCATTTTGGTTTTTGCTTTCTAGTCTTGTTTGAACAATGCAGTGGCTGAACTGCTACTCCCAGGCCTGGGGTCCTGTGTCTTCCCCCTCCCCAGCCTGCTGCTACCCAACACCCACCTGCTCTACTTCTCTGTCGTGCCCCCTCCATTCCACACCCATCTCCCAGCCTAAATGAGGGCAAGATGGCCTGTGGCAGGCATCAGGAGTAACTGTGACTTAAGTCAAACCTCATACAGGATCACCAGTGCCTAGTTTAGGGTGGGTATCAATAGGACCTAGTGTCAGAGCCACAGGCTGAAGTGGCACAGCCCCTACCTGTGGACTTCATGCTGTGTAAAATTAAAAATCTTTTCATTCAAAACAGTTTAATCTATTATTTATACTTCTACAATTGAACAGAATAATACATATCTCCTAGCTAAGTATTTTAGCTTTTACATTAAGGTTCTTTCCATCACAACAGCAGAACTAGGAGAAAGGATTAATGAGGCCAGGACTGCAAATTCCATTCCCCAAACAAGCACATCATTTGAGTTTCTTTAGTGGCCAGCTGTGAAGGTGGTCAGTACTGATGCTGGAGACAGCAGGCAGGTAGAAGAGAGGTAAGCAAAATTGTGTGAACACCACTCTGCTGCTAAACCCATGGAATTATTTTTCATACACATATAGAACATTTCCTGAAGCAAGCAAGTGGACTGAAATGAGAATGATTCTTGAATGGACACAAACAGCAGCCTCAGAAGTAAATAAGATCAGTTATAGAACTTGATCTTATTTTTGAGCCACAATGGCTTAAAACAAAAAACTAATATAAAAGCTGATTCCCTTTAAACATACTAAAACTACCTTAAATTCTGTCTTGTTTCTGAAATAAGTTTTTTAGGCAGCTAAATTTGAAGTTAAATATATAAACAAAATCTTACTAACGTATCTGCTAACATATAAAGGCTAAAAAGAAACCACTTCTCATACTAAAATATATGCATTATTATCTAAAAAGTGATTGCATGATTAACATAATTTTCCTTCAAATGTTTTATGTGAATTAAAAATTCGTGTATTTTAGCTGGGCAAGGTAGGGCTCATGCCTGTAATCCTGCTACTCAGGAGGCAGAAACTGAGAGGATCATGGTTCTAGGTCAGCCTGGGAAAAATTAGTGAGATTCCATCTCAATCAATAAACTAGGCATGCACTTGTGAGCCCACCTTTACAGAAGGCTGTAGGTGGGAGTACTGTGGTTTGAGGCCAGCCTGAACAAAAACACAAGACCTTATGTGAGAAAAAAGCAAAGAGTTGGGGATGTACTCAAGTGACAGAGCACCTGCCTAGTAAGCATGAGGCCCTCACTCCAAACTCCAGTAGTACCCTCCTCAAAGTTGTGTAATTTTAATAAATACATGTTTAAATACCACAAACATGCAGAAAACAGCTACGTAGCTTATACTTCAGTATTAAAAACACCTAGCACAGTAATTCAGGTATAAATAGAGCATGTATTAAAGTGGCTTGCATTCACTGCTTATAAAAATATTTGTTTTTAAAGAAATTAGTAAGTGGAGTTATGTTGATAAGCGCAAATCTAAAATGCCCAATTTCTGAATGATTAAATGTGCAGTAGCTGTACAAGTACATGAACTAACAACAAAGGCTTAGTCTAGCAGGCTAGGCAGGTGTGCCACCACTTGAGCTGTGCCCCCAGCTTCTAGTAGACTAAAAGTAGAAAACTTTCCTGAGATGAAGCAGTCCTGTGCCCAGACCTCTGTACAGCTATCCAAGAGAGCTGCACTGTGTCACTCAGACACACAAAGGGAGGAAAAGAACAACATCTGTTTGAAGAAAAAAATGCATTTTTTCTTTACTTCCTACCTACAACCTTCAAGTTAAAACAATGTTGGTATCAGTTAAAATAGATTTTCAGAAAATAGGCATCATAAAAGACAAAGATAGACACTATAATATACAAAATTTAACAATTATAAGTATATATGCACCAAACTACACATCTCCAAAATATATGAAGCAAACACTGAAAGTAGAAGTGACAGTTCTACAACTGTCAAAGAATTCAAGACTCAATTTTCTTTTTCTATTGGAGTTTGACCTCAGGGCCTTGCACTTGTTAAGCAGTCATTCTGCCACTTATGTTACATCCCCAGCCGTTTTGCTTCAGTTATTTTTCTGATAGGCTCTTACCTTTTAGCCCAGAACTGATCTCCAACCAAGATCTTCCTACCTATGCCTCCCATATAGCTGGGATGACAGGCATGTGCCACCATACCCAGCTTGAGATGGGGTCTAACTTTTTGCCCAGCCTGGCCTTGAACCTTGATCCTGCCTATCTCCACTGCCTGAGTAGCTGGGATTACAGGCATGAGCCAATATACCTAGCTATGTGGAATTTTAAAGCACACTCCTAAGCACCAATGGGTCAAATAAGAAATTCTGAGTGAAATGATAATAAAATACTTTGAGATAAATGAAAATGAAGCATATGAAAACTTACAAGACGCAGCAAGAGCAGTGTTCAGATGGGAGCTCATGGGGGTTAACAGCTAAAAGAATTTCAGATCAATAACCTGACACTATGCCTAAGGTGTAAAGAAAAAAACCAAGAAACTAAACCTATAGCTTATAGAATAATGGAAATGATAAACATTAGAAAGGAGAGAAACAAATTACAAAACAGAAGAGCAATGGAAATAATTAACAAAACCAAAAGTTATTTTATTGACAAGATCAATAAAATGACAAACATTTACCTAAAGTAAACAAGAAAAAGACAGGATTCACAATAAAAAAATCAGAAAAGGAATAGGACATCACTACAGACTGTACAGACTACAAAGGGTTATAAGAGAATGTCATGGTAATTGTATGCCCACAAGTTAGATGATCTAGATAAAATGAACAAATTCCTAGAAAAACACAAACTACCAAAACTGACTCAAGGAAGGATGGGTGGGAGGGCATGAATTTGTAAAGACCAATTCAGTCTCTTTAGAGACTGAATCAGTAATCAAGCCCCTAACCCCCAACAACAACAAAGACCACCAAGAAAACCAGGACCATATGGCTTTGGTGGTGAATTTTACCCAAACATTTAAAAAAAAAAAATCAAGGCTGAGTATGGTGGTACATATCTATAATCCCAGCCACTTGAAAGGTGGAGTGGTAGAAGAATCATGGTCTGAGACCAGCTTTGGGCAAAGAGTGCGATAGCCTATTTGAAAAATAAATGAAAGCAAAAATGGCTGGGGTGTGCCTCAAGTAGTAGGGCACTTGTGTAGCAAGGATAAGACCCTGATTTCAAACCTGAGTATGGTCAATAAAACAAAGTAGGAACTCGAATCCTTCGAAACTCATAAAACTCCACAAGCATAAAGATTTTTAAAAAAATACAATTCAGAGTCCAGAAATGAATTCATACTTCTATGTTCAGTTGATGAATGTCAAGTTTGCCAACAGTACTGAACGGGAAATGACTGAGTCACTTTAATGAGCAGACCTGGGACAAGTGGGTATCAACATGCAAGATGTGTGACCCTCGCCTCACACCATATGCAGTACACAAATTAATGCAAAGGGAGCAAAGACATAAATAATGGAGGTAAAACTGAAAAAACAAAGCATATAAGAGAACACGGATAAATCTTCATGCCCTGGAATTGGCAATGGATTTTTATGCATACACTAAAAGCACAGGCAACAGAAGGAAAGTTAGATGAACTGAACTATGGCAAAATAAAAACCTTCTGAGCATCATCTTTTGACACTATCAAAAAAGAGGAAAAGGATGACAATGTATAGGAGAAAATATTGCAAACCATGTGTCTGTCAAGGGTCCAGTACCTAGAATGTGCCTACACAACAAAAACACAAAGCACCCGGTGAAAACTGGGCACAGGATCTGAACAGACATTTCTCCAGAGAAGACACACGAATGGCCCACAAGCACAAGGAACACACATCACACCATCAGTCATCAGGGAAGTGCAGATCAAAACCACAGTGAGGACGCACATCACACCCAGGACAGCAGTTATAACTAAAAGCAGAAACGAATGCTATCAAGTGTTGACGAGTGAGGGTTTTGGAACACTGGTACATTGCTGGGGGAATGTTAAATGGTGTAAGGGTGTGGGAAAGCATTTGGCAATTCTTCAGTAAGTCACAGAACATCAT
Organism: Castor canadensis; assembly: GCF_047511655.1. Taxonomy (NCBI): domain Eukaryota; kingdom Metazoa; phylum Chordata; class Mammalia; order Rodentia; family Castoridae; genus Castor; species Castor canadensis. The sequence goes on from NC_133389.1 coordinate 65,705,312, forward strand.
GTGGTTCATACAGTCCCCTCCTGGGTATACACCCAAAAGAACTGAAAACACGTATCCTAATAAGCAGCATGCATGCCTGTTCACAGCAACACCGTTTGCAACAGTGAAAGGCACGAAGGCTCCAAATGGCATCAAGTGATGAATAAGGCATAGTATGTCCACACTGTAGAATATTATTCGACCATAAAAAGGAACGAAGTACTTCTACATCTAGTATGTAGATCAAGTGCAAAAACGTGAAAGAAGCTACATACAAAGGTCACATATGGTATGATTTCATTTACATGAAATATCCAGAATAGGGAAGTCTGTAAAGTTGGAAAACACATTAATGGTAGCCAGGAGCTGAGAAGTAGGGAGTAGAGTGATGCTTCATGGATACAAGGTTTCCTTTTGGGAGGATCTACATAGAGGTGGATTAACTAATTGTCAGTGAACTGTACACTTTAAAGGGGGTGATTTTCATCCATGTTTATTGCAGCACTATTCACAATAGCCAAGTTATGGAAACAGCCAAGATGCCCCACCACTGACGAATGGATTAAGAAAATGTGATATCTATACACAATGGAATTTTATGCAGCCATGAAGAAGAACGAAATGTTATCATTCGCTGGTAAATGGATGGAATTGGAGAACATCATTCTGAGTGAGGTTAGCCTGGCCCAAAAGACCAAAAATCATATGTTCTCCCTCATATGTGGACATTAGATCAAGGGCAAACACAACAATGGGATTGGACTATGAGCACATGATAAAAGCGAGAGCACACAAGGGAGGGGTGAGGATAGGTAAGACACCTAAAAAACTAGCTAGCATTCGTTGCCCTTAATGCAGAGAAACTAAAGCAGATACCTTAAAGCAACTGAGGCCAATAGGAAAAGGGGACCAGGAACTAGAGAAAAGGTTAGATCAAAAAGAATTAACCTAGAAGGTAACACCCACGCACAGGAAATCAATGTGAGTCAATGCCCTGTATAGCTATCCTTATCTCAACAAGCAAAACCCCTTGTTCCTTCCTATTATTGCTTATACTCTCTCTACAACAAAATTAGAGATAAGGGCAAAATAGTTTCTGCGGGGTATTGAGGGGGGGAGCGGGAGGGGGTGGAGTGGGTGGTAAGGGAGGGGGTGGGGGCAGGGGGGAGAAATGAACCAAGCCTTATATGCACATATGAATAATAAAAGAAAAATGAAAAAAAATAAAATAAAATAAAATTAGAAGAAAGTAAATTGTAAGAAAAAATCCAAATTCTTATTTTACCATAGTAAAAATATAACTATGCTTGCAAAAGCTTTCCAACATGGATGCACAGTCCTCTGTTGTTCCATCACACGTCACTGCTTCTCCGTGCCTCACTGAGCTGTTTACGTGGCAGCTGAGGCCTGGTAAGTCAGCACTGACAAAAGCCAGCCTTAGAAACAAACAGGGTAGAACTGGGGATGGAGCTTGGTGATAGAGCACTTGTCTAGAATCAGATAGGATAACAATTATTTACGACAATTATTTCTCTGATTAAAACGTAAAGATTTAGCAGTATCAAGGGTGACAGGTAAAAGATATTAATGAAGGATCAACTAGAAACATTAACAATCTATTGAGCACATTTTAATCATGTGTATGAATTTCTGAATAGATCCTTCTGACTGAGGAAGAAAATCACTGGAGATTCATGTTGAATGCTCACTCAACCAGAATGGATACAGTTCTAGTAAGCAGACATTAATTGGCGACAGCAATTATCTTTAAATGGGTAAATTGGTACAACCCTCTGGGGAGAAGATTAGGAAAATATATTACAACTTAAAATGTGTATTCGCTTTGATCTAATCATCTCACCGGCAGAAATTTAACCCAAGGAGATAACTGGATAAGATTACTTTTATTTGGAAGATTGTCTTAATAACATTGATTACAACAATGAAAACTGGAAGAAACCTGAATGTCTATTAATGAGATGCTCAGGGAATAAGTCATGGGAATGAAAGAAGAGACAGCTGGGATTGTGAGACCACCAAGCATGTGGCTGAAAGCATTTCCCACTTTTTATTTTAATGGTCTTGCTATTAGGATTCAAGAAAATACTACCAGTTTTTAAATAGAGACTATCTACATTCATTTTTCTTATTTCCTTCATTCACATGTGCATATAGTGATAGGGTCATTACTTCCCCCCCCACCCCCAGGCATTCATTCTTTATGGAATAAAAAACAGTATCTACTATTTATCTACATACATATCCATAAGTTAATGAACGAATGGAGAAGGGGCCAAATGGAAGATTTTTCAGGGAATTTTTGCTTTTATTCATGTCTTCCTAGAATAAGCATGTAAACAGAGAAAAAGAAATGTTTTGTGAGCCTGGCGCAGTGGCTCACAGTAATCCTAGCTCATAAGGAGGTGAAGATTGGGAGGATCAAAGTTAAATGGTCCAGGATGCCAGGGCAAAGATGTGAGACCCTATCTCAGAAACACCCAAAACAAAAAGGGCAGGAGGTGTGGCTTGAGTGGTAGAGCACCTGCCTAGCAAGCATCAGGGGCCTTAAGTTCAAACTCCAGTGCTTCCAAACAAAACAAAACAAAACAAAACAAATCCCGAGAACAGAACTACTTATTATCCTGCTATGCTATTCCTGGGTATATTCCCAAAGGAATCTTAGTCAGTGTACAATAGAGATACCTGTACACCCATGTTTATTGCAGCATTATTCACAATAACAAAGTATGATATAAATACACAATGGAGTTTCATTTAGCCATAAAGAAGAACAAAAATTACACTACTTGCAGGAAAATGGATGGAACTAGAGCTCATAATCTTAAGTGAAAAAAGCCAGATTCAGAAAGACTAATAGTGCATGTTTTCTTTAATATGCAGAATCTAGATTTTTTTTTAAAGGCATAAAAGTAGAAGGAGGATTACTTGGGAAGAGGAAGGGAACCAGTAGGAGTGGAGGCGGGACAAGAGAGGGTGAAGATGGTTAAAGTACATTATATACATAAAAATGACATAATGAAATCCATTATTTTGTAAGTTAAGATATGCTAATAATAATAAAAGAATGATACTTTGAAAACCCCAAAAGAAATAACATTGAACATAATGACATGGAAAAATATTGACAATATGTTAAACAAAAATAACTGGTTACAAAACAAAATCAGTCTATGTTGTCCTAATAAAATGTACAGAAAAAAGAATGAGGGGATTCATGTTCGTAACTTTCCTTCTTTGAGCTTAATATATTTTCCACAATGATCAAGTATTACTTTTTTTGAGAAGAAATAATTTTAAAAATACAGTATTGAGAGGACCATTTTCAACAGGTAAGATTATAGAATGACCATTCAAGCCCAATAATAGCTTTATTTCTTTTTTTCTAGCATCTTATTTATTATTAGCACGCAATAATTGTATAGGGGGATACATCGTGATATTTACATGTGCTCACAATGTATCTTAATTAGACTCACCTCTCCATCTTTCTCCCTCATCCCTCTTTCCCCCTTCTTAGAACAATCTCAACAGGTTTTACTGTTCTATTTTCATACATGAATACAAAACACATCCACCATATTCACCCTCATTCCCCCTTTCATTATGCCCTCCCACTGGTATCCATCCTCAGACGTCCTGTGTTTTTCCCTCTTGTCCTTCATTTTTTTAAGTGTATACTGGTAGTCCAAGGAGGTTTTACCTTGGCATTTCGGACATGCATAAATCGTGCTTTAATCAGATTACCCCCACTGTTTACTCTTGCTCTGCTGCCTATTATTCAACAGCTCACAGTGCATTACCTTACATTATCTTCATTTATAGATGGGATGTTTCAAAAGTTTTCATTCTCTAACATTCTCTTTCCCTCTCCTGCCTCCTGTAGTCCTCTCAGACTCAGTAATACGATTCTTTGTTTCTTACCATCACTTTCCGTAAGGTGTATCTCTTGCACCGAATGTCGTCCATTAGCATCTCATAGGGAGTGAGCTGGTATTCAATGGGCAATGGATTATACTGCCGCTGTTGGACCTTCTTAAGTTTTACCCCATTTCGCAAATCTCTCATCACCTGGACCCAGAATCGGGCCTAAAAAACCAAAGGTGAAGAGATATCAATAAGTACATTTACAAGTTTCCTCTGAATAGCTACAGTCATTCAAAGAAAGAGCTTGAATTGTAAAACACTGAGTAAACAAAAAAAACCCCCCAAAACCAAAAACCAAAAAACACCTACATTTTAGGATACTAGAATATGGGTAGAAAGTCACTACTCCCCAACTTTGGGTTTAGTGGTATAATTTGCTTTGTCATTGGAATAGTGGTGGGTGTGATGAGACTGAGGCTTTCTAAGGACAGGTACAATGGCCTTGCCCTTCACGTTTCTCAGTGCCACGAGAACATCAAGGCTGTGTTGGCCTTCTTGCCAAGAGAAGGCTAAAACACCCATGGAGTGGAGCATATACACGTGATCTGCAGACCCACCAGTGAGATGAATACTTCTGCTTTAAGTTCTATCATTTTTGGGCGATTAATTTCACAGCATTACTGTGGCCACAGCTGGCTGAGACAGTCATCTAGCTGTTTTGACACTGGACAGTTGTTTCACTTTTCAAGCTCTAGTTTCCTCATCAATAAATAAAAATGGTGTTTTATAACTTGAAAAGATCAGAGTTGATCCATACATAGAAAATGCTTTAAAAAATGACAACTTTTGTTATCTTTGTACACGTTATTTTATCACAGTTGCCTTGTCAACCTTCAAGAGATCTAAGACTAAAATGAGACTTAATGAAAATACTTAATATAAAACATATTAAGTATATATATTCTCAATTATTAACCCTTTTGTTCCTCTGCCTTATAACCTAAGGTATCATCCTTTATGTCAGCAAAAAGTCAATCAATACAATGTTTAATTAAAATATTATAGCTTGTCAACATTAATACACTTGAAATAGCTACCTAAATGTACTTATTTTATAAATGCCACAATATACCCCTACCCAGCACAACAATAAAAAAGTAGAATAAAATAATAAATAAATGTATGTACTTATTAAACTTTTTTCCTCACAGGGCGCCAGTGGCTCATGCCTGTAATCCTAGCTACTCAGGAGGCAGCGATCAGGAGGATCACAGTTCAAAGCCAGCCTGGGCAAATAGTTCAAGACACCCTATCTGCAAATACCCAATACAAAAAAGGGCTGGTGGAGTGGCTAAAGTGGTAGAGTGTCTGCCTAGCAAGCATAAGACCCTGAGTTCAAACACCATACCATCAAAAGAACAAAAACAAAAAAGAAAATTTTTTTTGGCAGTACTGGGATTTGTAATCAGGGCTTTGCACTTGTTAGGCAGGTGCTCTACCACTTGAGCCACGTTCCCAGCTAAATGTACTTATTATAAAACCAGGCAGTGCATTTCATAAGACTGTTCTACATCAAGTGAGGTAGAGGTGCTGCTCAGTGGTAGAACAGCACGTGCTTAGCTTGTATGAGTCCCCGAGTTCAAGTTCCACCACAAAGAAAATTTTTTCTATACAAAATAATCAATTTCTCAAAGATGTCTTCAGTAACAGTTTTTTAAAATGTTAAAAAAAAAAAGTATATTTCTATTTCTTATTCTTTTGTCCCCAAAAGGATGTGAGGTATATAAAACTTGGTGCATCCATCAAAATACCTAAAATCTTCCTAGATTGTGCCCTGAAGAGGTCTGATTTAATATTCCTGAAGTACTTATACTTCTCTCTCATTCCTTTAAGATCCAGTTCAAATACAACATCATCTTTTTAAAACCCTAGTCTTTCTCTTGACCTACTCAGGCTTTAAAACTTTGAACTCCCCACAACATAAATCAGTAGATAATTACTCACATTAAAAGCTTTCACCGTCATTGTGTGTGTATGTGTGTGTGTGTGTGTGTGTACTGAGGATTAAAGCCACTGCTTTATGCATGCTAAGTTTGCACTCTATTACTAAGCTATATCCTCTACCTCTAGACCACTTTTGCTACAACTTATAAAAGGATCCAAACAGAATTTTTAATGTAGCCAGTATTCTGTGTATTTCTGGTAAAACCCTTACATGCTGTTTTTCAGAAATTCATGTCTCAGTTACATAAAATAACATACTGCTGTCATATGCATTTCCAGAGATTTAAAAAAATCATTTATCCTTTATCCTGCTAAGGGAGATTCTGCTATTATTTTTATTGTATCTTTTTTGAGATCAGGTCGTGCTATATAGCCCAGGCTGATCTTGAGCTCACATTCCTCCTACCTGAGTCTCCTGAGTGCTGGAATTGTATGCCAGGGCCTGGCTCCATTCACTGGAACAGCTGAGGGAGGAAGACGGTGATGGTCTGGGAAAGCACAGCCCCCTCGGGAGCTGGCATGTCTTATCAGTTATCCACAAACCGTCAAATGCTGCTGCCTTAATGAAAGGGGATTTCAATCCCAGAGTGCAAGCTCTGTGCTTGCTCATTGAATACCTAGACTTACCTGTCTGGGTTCAGTAACTAGGAAGATGATAAAAATACTGCATTAGCCAAGAAAAAAACAAACCTTGGGGAACACTACTATCCTATTCACAGGGAAGTTCATAATCAATGGTGTTCTAAAATCACAAAATAAAACTTGCTTTTAAGATAATATAAGCAACTTTTTTTTTTTTGCTTTTAGACAAGTAAAACCTGGAAGAGTCAAAAGTGACCTGTTCGTATTCCCCAAATCTGCATCTATTCTTGTATCCCTCATTTAATAATGTCATTATTGATCCATATCCTTAACCTAGAGAGTCAGAATTTAAGATGCACCTTCCTGGATGTGTGGACATATGTCATCTTGTGCTTTTGACACTCACTGTCCTGTCCCTAAGGCTGTCATGCACAAGGGCAGGGACCCTTGATAGCCCTAGGATTTAGTACCATGCACGAAGAAAGGCAGATACTCAAAATGTATCTCATTAAAACACCATAACCACCTAGTCTAGAAATCTGCTTTCTGTTCTACACTGAGTCTTATGAAGGTAGACACTCCATATTACCCATTCTGCACCCCCATGACCCTAGATAAATCAATGGATCACACTAATTTACATGTAGTCCTGAAAGGAGAGCTTTGACACGGAGGGCATGCTAAGGTATAATAAAAAATACCTATCCATCTATCTATTTATCTGGATATAGGTATTTATTTTATTTTGTGTATTTTTGAGGGGCAGTACTGGGGTTTGAACTCAGCGCCTTGTGCTTGCTACAGGAAAATGCTCTACCACTTGAGCCACAACCCAAGTCCTTGCTGCTTTAGTTATATTTTCAGATAGGATCTCGAATTTTTGGCTGGGCTGGCCTCCGACCACCAGAGTTGGGATTACAAATGTGAACTCCCATGCCTGGCTTATTTATTGAGATAGGATCTTGCTAGCTTTTTTGTCTTGGCTGGCTTTGAACCATGATCCTCCTGGATCTCCTAAGTAGCTGGAGTACAGGTGTGAGTCACTGCATCTAGCCTAAGGTATTAATATGTCAGTTAAAAATATATACATATGTGTGCACTTACATACATACGTGTACATATATGTGTACACACATACATACATGTGTACATATATATGTATGTATGTATGTGTATTTTGGTGGGACTGAGGTTTGAACTCAGGGCTTCATGCTTGCAAAGCAGGTGCTCTACTGCTTGAGCCACAACTCTAGTCCTTTTTGTTCTGGTTATTTTTGGTGATAGGGTCTCTTGAACTATTTGCACCAGCTGGCTTTGAACTGTAATCCTCCCAATCTCAGCCTCCCAAGTAGCTAGGATTACATACATGAGCCACTGGTGCCCAGTTAAAAAATGTTAATATTTTAAAACACCAAAAGTCATAGATACATTGGGGGTGGTTCTAATAAAATAAGAAAGCTTTTGAAAACGGAAATATTGACTCACACGTTAGACTAAGTACCCAACTTTATTTAGTATCAATTCATACTACAGTCCTTAATAAACAGCATTTTAAAAAGCAACACTATTTTCAGCTGGGTCAGAAAGCACCCAACTGCCTTACCCAGTCAGCGTGTTTCAGCTCCTCCAGGTCTGTGCCACATTCATCACTCTTTTCCATTTCTTGGATCTTCTTAAGATTCTACCAGATAAAGCAGAAAGAAAACAGGCAGGAAAACTTCATTAAGTTACCTTCTCAAATGAAAACTCCTAACAGGTATCTTTAGATAAAGCATATGCTGAAATAGTATCATTGAAGGAGATAATACAGAATCTATGATTTGAAAGCCAATTAAAATGGATATAGTCTTACAGACCGGCTCACTGTTTTCCTTTCAGTTCTCATGGTAAATTTTCAGTCACATTAACTCAGCTTCTAAGCTACAGTGACAGCTCCGCTCCCTGATGGATATTCGATCTATCACTTACACTCTCTTCTTTTCATCTCTACTGCAGATCACTCCAGAACACCATCATGCTTCATGTGGGCTTCTGAACCCATCTCTGCCCTGGTGGCTCTTCACTGTCTTTCTCCTCTTCCTGTGGGTGTCAGGCTCCATGGAACTCTCCAGCTCCTCAGAGAAGCCTTCTCTTCCTCCCTGGGTAAGCTGGACCCTTCTAGCAGAACATTTCTTTACCTCTAGGGCCAATCTACACTGATCTGTGCCTCCCCTCTTGGGCTTCAAGAGGCAGAATTCCATCTTTAGAAGCTAACACAAGCTTTGGTACCTTCTGATGTTTGATATATACTCATCAAACAATTTAATTTACAAATTTCAATGGATAATGGCATTTTATCATTTTACTTGGTGGTACTGGGGCTTGACCTCAGGGCTTCACACTTGTTAAGCAGGCACTTTACCACTTGAGCCATAGGCAAATCCTGGATGTAATGTATTTTAAATTGCATCAATCCAACATTTGCAACTTTAAGAAAATCTTTATTGACAAAACATATATTCACATGTTATTGATAAATCTGTTGTGTGCCATCCTTACTGATAGCAATGCAGCCCTAATACATTTTGCTTTTTGCCCACTTGCCCTTAGCCTGGGTTTAAATGTACTATATGAACCTAGCTTGTGTTATATGAGAATATAAATGAAACATCTCTAAACCATTTATTTTTAGCTTCCCAACATCTCATATTAGCCATCTGCAAAATAAGGATAACACCACCTGCTTTTTTTAATTCAATAATGTAAAGGAGTGTTAATGCAGAAAAAAATAAAATTACTCTGAACAATTAAAGAAAATGTGGCATAAATAATGCATTACTTCTTCTTTCCATTGGGAAAAAATAGGGGGAAAAAGCATTTTTGGTTATTTCAGAATGTGTTTCCACAATTATTTTAAGAGGAAAAGTCAAGTTTCCTTATGAGATGCTTGTCACTCCTGTTCCCTATAAAAGGAAAACATCACTACCTATCTCCTCACATACGAAAATAACCTGTTAAAGTAAGCACATTGCTTGGCACGGAGAAGGTTTCCAGATAATTCCCTAAAGCTTTTAGGTATAATAAATCATAGTTCATTACATCACAGTATATATCAAAACGTAAACTGTAATTGACTAGATATACAGAGCCCCATACTTACAGCCTTCAAACTGTGTATCTGATTTTCCTCTGTGCTATCCCAGCGCCAGTCCCTTCCACTTGCCAAGAGTCTGGCTCTTTCTCACTGTTCCAGGCCCTTGGTTTTGCTTGTAGTAGGGTGGCGGGGCAATGATAACGGCAGCCAACAAGTGGTAATGAGCATGTGACCCCAATCCATGTTATAGGGTAAGTGAGGCTTGAAAAATCTGAATAATATGCCTGGGCCTCCCTGCAGGCAAGTGGGGAGCAGGCCTGAAGTGGGTGGATGTGGCCCCAGGTTTAGGAGGTAGAATGTGTGGAAGGGACACCAGATGAGGAGAAGAGTGGTCCTGTTGGCAACAAAAGCATCCCTACCCTATCCCCAATGGCTTAGACAATCCTCACAAAACAGGTGGAAAAGGTCTACTTTATTATTTTGCTAAAATGAACATCATGAACATTTACAAATTTTGAAATTACACAAGGAAGGGTCTTTGCAGAAAGTGGGTACCTAGTATCTGGCATGACCTTACATCAAAATCTGACTGGGAATCATTATTACAAGACTGGTAGTTCTGATATTCAAAATCCTTAATTTTTTGATAGGGATTAGATATTTAAAAAAACCGAATGATTCAAAACTATAGTTTTCAAGTCCACAATTTGCATGAAATGTTAGACTCCGAACTGAGTGGGGAGGAGACCATGTAGGAGCAGCAGACACATTTGTTTTGTTCCTCTAGTGTTAGCCAAGTTTCACCCAAAAACAATTAATGACTTAAAGTATGTATGCTATTCTATTGACTAAAAGAGTCTTCTAGTTCTTTACAAGTAAAACAGCAAATGAAAAGGGGCTTCAGGAGGCAGACTGCCCCTGGGACCAAGGGATTCCATCTTCTAGGATGAGAGTCAGGAAGTGGCAGGCCCCATGTTCCTGAGAGCTGGGAACAAGATCTCATTTCCTTACTACCCTGCCACTCCAGCCTAGAGCAAAGCACTGGCGGTTCCCTTTTGTCCAGTGCTTTACCTCAGAAGACCACAAGGCCAGTTACCATGTCCTTCACATTATTCATCAATGGGGATGACCCTGACCGAATCACAAGCACCATCCCTGGCCACTAGCACTTCTCCTAGTCTATTCTGTTTTGCGAAGCACATACAGCCTTTTAAAAGTCTGTATGATTTATTTCTTTCCTGTGTTTACTGTCTGCCTTTCCCAATGAGAAAAACAATTTTTTATGTATTTTGTTCACAGACAGGATTGTCAAATGTCCAGAACAGAGCCCTACACATGGTTGGCACTTAGTAAATATTTGTTCAATAAGTGAGTTAAAACACCTTCAACCACGAATGTTTAAATGAGATCTCTCCACCAGCTCTTTAATACGAGTCAACTTTAACAAGAAGAAGTTCAATCTGAAAGAAAATTATTCAGAAGGAAATCTGCATTTTCTCCTGTAAACTCAGAATCTCACAAAGGACTTGGGGGGAGACCTATCCATGCTACAAAACGGTAAGCTCTCCAGTTCAGAAATACTCAACTTGAGCTCACATTACATTTAAATATCTCATTCAGCCAACAGATAATAAAATAAAGAGGAAAAAGAGATGCATTTCTAATATTCTGTGGATGGAATGAAGTAATTATGTTAGCAGCTAAGTGAGGCAGGCACCCTTAGGGGCAAATCCTGTATTAACACACCTTCAAAGTGTCCTTTCCTTTGGTTTTGCTACTGGTGGGTAGTCTCAGAAGATCTTAAGTTTCTTGCATTTCCTGAACAAAGAATTAGACAGAGATACAGAATGCAAAGCAGCAGTAAAGTTTTATTGAAAGAAAACAAAAGTGTAGACAGGAGAAAACACTGCAAGACAGAGCAGAGGGCTATGGCCAGATGACACACAAGCCCCGATCTTTGTTCTAAGGGCAATTTATAAGTTGTAAGGGGAAATGGTGGGAAAAATATGGGCAGTCTTTGCAGGAGAGGCTAGGGTGATTGACAGGTTTGATTAATAAGATCTTGTTATATAACATGGGGAATTTGTGCACACATTACGCTGACACCCAGGTTTTAGTTCTATGTATGAGATGTGACTAATGTTCATAGGTCTTAAGCAGAGGACTTTACCTGAGAGATCAGATTGAGAACATGGGCATGCACCATTTTCCAGTCTGAACAGGCCAAGAACTCCCCAGTCCTTTTGGGGAATTTGCAATTGCAATGACTATCAGAGGGCATTCTGAGGATGGTATTGGGCAAGGAGAAGAAGGAATCAGCATGGAGTGACCTTTTGTTGAGGTGGGTTGAGTTCCACGGTGGCATTTTTCTTTCCCTGTTACTGGCCTGCCTCAACTTCAGCTAAAATCTTTTTTAGGAAAAAGAAGCTAAGTGTGTCTACCACCTTTATGATACAGGCTAAGTGTGCCTAAAGATAATCCAGTCTGCTGTCTTTATGACATAAACTAAGCATGTCCAGAAGTGTTCCTGTCCACCACTTCAACCTTGTTTTTTTTGGGGGGTGGCACACTGGGGTTTGAATTCAGGGATTCACGCTTGCTAGGCAGGCAGCCCTTTTTTGGGATAGTCTTTTTTTTTTTGAGATAGGGTCTTGTGAAGTATTTGCCTGGAGCTGGCTTCAAACCACGATCCTCCTAAGTAGATAAGATTACAGGTGTAAGCCACCAGTGCCCAGCTTACACTTTAACTTCTGAACATGTGCTCCATGTTCCTGAGCTAAGCATGCCCAGGAATGTGTCCCCTTCTTTCCTTCTTGAACTATAACATTAACCTGTGCATGCTCAGTAACATATATGTCTCAAACCGAGCATGCCGCCGAAAGTGCCTGCCCTAAGGGCTTGCTATCTGAATACGTATAGGCTCTGTGAGTAAGAGTGAGATCCTTATGCTTTCTTTGTTTAAAGCAGCACTGCTTTTTGAGTAACTCCAGTGCACTCCTTATTGCTGTACGTAATAGGCCTTTCTCCATTCTTTATCTTCTGGTTATACTTACTGCCTTTGCACTAAACAAGAGATGAACTCTCTGTGTTCAATTATAGTCACAGTACTAATTAGGTCAGTAAGATCCATCCAGCATCATAATAAACTGGTCTGAAACCTCAACGCCTGTGAAAATCAGTACGCCTATATAATTAGACCAACCTTCTGCCCATTCCCCGCACATAACAGAGTGCAATATGGGGCTGCCTGTGCTAAGTAGGAACTAAGCTCTTTTTGGCCATATTCTCTGTCACCTAAAGGCTGATCCCACAGCAAGCACTACATCTTACTAATAACCCATAAATCAAAAAACATAATGAAACTCAGGTGGTAGAGTCAAGAAGATTGTGAATCCAAAGCCAGCCTGGGATACACAGCAAGACTGTCTCAAAACAAACAAAAAAGATAATGAAAAAAGCTAAAAATATGAAGAACAAACTCATCTTTGTAAGCTTATATTGAAAAACTCCAGTGTTCTCCAGGATCAGAAAAAAGCTGAGGATCAAAAGAGAAGGCAAGACAAAGGAAACATAGTAGAGGACAGGAGATCTTTAGCAAGAAAGAAGATTACGGCGAGTCTGAATTTTTCCTTCTGCTCCAGCTTGTTCTCCATTTGATCTTTCTTGTCCCTCCTCTATGATGGGTTCCTAGCACCTCTGCTGTGGCCCTCAGACTGAGGTACCTGTGCCTTTGCAGGACCCTGTAGAGGGATATGCCAGGGAGCATTTAAAACAACAGATAAGCATAGCACATTTCTTGGAGTCAACTGTACTCCAAGATGAAGCAATGGAAGCCATGGTAAACTGCCCTTGTTTCAAGAGACAAGTTCTCCTGCTCTAGCTTCTGGAGATGTCTGTTAAGGCTCACCATTCACCCTCCCCAGGAACCTCCCTTAACTAAGGAGAGCTGCAAGCCAAGGTTATGCCCTCCTGGAGACGGTCCACATCACTGACTCCTGTGGAAGCACAAAGGCCAAGGCCCCTTGTTTCAATTCGGGATGTCTGTTAAGGGCCATGCCAGCTTCTTAGCTCCTGGTGGGATCAGCTGTCCTCTGCTGCATCCTCACGATCCAGTGTCTCCCTTGGTTCAATTCTGCTTCCTCAGCCCCCTACGGGGCTGCCCATATGCCTCCTGAATTCAAGTGTTACCCCTAGAATCTATTTCCTGGGTAACTCAATCCACAACAGGGAACATTTAAAACTCCTTGCTACTAAGAAAAATGATCTACTCTTTATAATACTGAAGATGATTTAACTGACTGGTCCAAGAATGTCATGTTTATTTTTCTGAATACATGCCAGATCAGGTATTTACCAGTTGTATGATTTTGGGTATGTTATCTGTTTCTGATTTTCTCATCAGCAAAATGTACATAACAACTATCTTTTGGATTTTGCTAATATTACATAAAATAGTACAGAAAAAACAGCTTTCAGCCCAGCTCATATTGAGCTTTTAGTAGATAGTAGATATTATAAGACAATGAGTATCTATGAGAATTTGATTGTGAACACTTTTATTCCTCAGAACATTTTATTTTTAATGAATTTATTTTACTGAATGTTACCTCTAACCTCTTATGAAATAAAAATCTTGACCCAATAACCAATCAATGTTGAGAATCTATGAATACTATAATTGAACAAGCTTGATTGAACATGTAACTAGAAACCTCAGGTTTTTCTAATTAACAGAAAAGACAAATGAGTTAGCTGAATGTAAGTTACAGTTGTTTCCTGTTTTAGAGATGAGGTCCTGTCAATTATGACAATCCAATTTTAGTTTCTGATTGATTTTTTTTTCCTTGAACAAATGTAGTAACAGATGGCAACCTGTACTTGGAATACTGGCAAGAAGGTTCTAATTGGGAGTACCCACATGGCAACTGACTCCGTTTCTGACATAACCATTCTCAAACTGGCAATTAGAACTGTCTCATGCCAACATTTTCAACTCCTGGCATCTTCAAAATCAAGTAAGTAAAATCTACTCTGTGAACCACAAGTACCATATGCCAAATGCTTAGAGAATAATTATTCATTTGTATAGGTTCAACATCAGCTCATATGTAAACACCCTTTTTAAAAAATAAATTTTCCTTACAAACTTTAAAGATCACTATTTTGCTCCTTATTGTTAAGCATTTAAAACTATGCTACTTCCTCTGTGCATGGGTACAACTTTTGTGTAAAATGCTCTTCTGAACAGGGACAGTGGTGATACCAGCAACGATACTTTAGGCAGAGAGCAATTTAATTATTGCTGGTAAAGTGAGCATTCTGCACATGCACCAACATTCACAACACAAATAACAGATCAAACAGAAAAAAGGTAAGCAGTGTCAAGGACCCTGAAGACTACAAATGATGAATGGTCTAATTTAAATGAACAAATGGCAAACATACACACAGACACCTGGTGGTGGATTCTGTCGAAAAAGCGGTATGCTCACCACGGAGAGGGATTAGACCCCATTTCAGATGTGGGGTGAAATCTCCAGGCAACTTAAATGCTAAGTTGTATTCTGGAGGTGCTGGGGATGGGCACAATGGAAAGGACAGACAAGGCATCTGAGAAAGCATGTTAAAGCACACTTCAATATGGGAATGATGCCTGTGGCCTTAATTCACCAAGTCTATTGAAGCAGAAGACATGTCACAGACAGACGTCTTAATGTAATTTACACTATGATACAGCTAGATTTTGCTATTGACTCGATAAGAGATGGGAAATATATCTACATTTGATTTTTAAAAAGTCAACTTGCAGATTTACAGAATGTGGTTATACGATAAAAAAAAAAGTCAAATCCATTTCATTACAGTCTAGTCAGTTCTAAAAATGGTCCCCCAGAAACAGATTGCACTTTTTTATACACATGTATAATATACTATTCCACTTTAAGCTATTTTAGTCATAGTCTTATTTAAGAGTAACTGAGCTGAAAGATTTCATCATGAAGTTGATTTCTTACACAGAACTAACTGAAATAATCTATGTAAGTCACTTAAAAGTTTCTCAGTAGTTACTGTGACTACATAGTATAAAATACACTAATAGTCTTGAAAACTTTATAATGAGTCTTGCTTACTTCTAATTTATGTCCTTGTTCCATAATTTCAATATGGTGAATCATTAGCAGCTAACAATAAATGGGCTCTAATTTAGGGATCCAGCAGTCATCTTGTACCCTAGGATTTTGTTAAATTCTGGGTAAGGTTTAAACCATTAAGAAGAACTTGACTGGTGAGACTGACTGATGGTTTATTAAGTCAGGGTGTCACTATGTAGCCCAGGCACTCTGCAATCTTCCTACCTCCACTTCCCAATGCTGGAGTTAAGGTGTGAAGCTCACCTGGCTAATGGGTGAGTTGTTTTAAAAAGTCACATGTGAGAATTGCTTAGACATTTTGAAAATCAAGATATTAGAATAACGCTATTTTAAACAGCTTTAATTCTTAGTGTTGGCAGAGGGAAAAATTGCTTCCTCTACTAGGACAACTTTAGAAATACTCTGGGAAATTAAAGACCAAAAAATTCAATTTACTTTTCAGTACAACAGATTGGAAGGCAAGATGTACAAATGAACATTAAGTTTTCATAGTGAAATAATTACAACTCATTTACACTTTCTAATTTTTTAAGTTTAATACCAAAATAGTGAATACTCTGAAGATATATATCCTTGTATTTTCTTAAAATTGGGCCAGAATTGTGCAGAATTACTCATTGAAGTAAAAAAGTCAACTCAGAGGTTGACATAAGGCAGCAGAAGAAAAAAAAAAAGAGTGAACAGAAGTTCAGCAAAGGTTATTTGACTTAAGGAGTCATAACAATAAAAGAGCTTTCAAAAATTAGCATATATTCATTGTACAAAGTAACGGGTTTCATTATGACACTTTTTATGACCCCCCTGCTACCCTCTAAAATTCCTCCCCGCTTCCCCTTCACATCCCTAATACTCCCCCCTTCTACTTTCATGTCCTTCCCCACCAATTTCCACATATTTCCTTCCCACCAGATCTGTCTTTATGAGTCTGGTTTATTTTACTTAATGCATTAATTTCTAATTTTGTCAATTTTCCTACAAATGATATAATTTTGTTCTTTATAGCTGAAACAAATGTTGGAGAGGATGTGGGAGGGTGGGAAGGAATCCTTATACACACTGGTGAGAATATAAATTAAGTCCAGTCACTTTGGAAATCAATATGGAGGTTCTTCAAAAAAATTAAAAGTAGATCATGTGATCTTGCTATACCTCGCCTGTATATGCAAAGAATCAAAGTCAGCATATGATAGAGATACCTGCATCCGTGCTTATCATGTCACTATCACTATGGCCAAGTGACAGGAATTGGCTTCCATGCCCACCAACAGATGAATGGATAAAGAAAATGTGAGATATATACACAGTGGAGTTTTATTCAGCCATAAATGAAGGGCTTTGAGAAAAGGATCCATGTTAATATAAATATCTTAAATTATAAAATAAAAAATTAATTATTTGCTTTAAAAAGGGATTCCTTTTTCAAAATAAAGATCCTTTTTAAAAGGTTTACTTCTCTAATGCCTCTCATCTTTGTCATACTATAATATGCAGTCTCTCCTTTACTAAAAAACAATGCCTTGCTGGAGACCTGGGAGCAAACACTCTGCACTCTCCCAACATGGAGGCAATAAGGGTACAGCTGTTTAAGAACATAACACCAACTGACTTCCTAGTTTTAAAATTATTCTATCTATGACCAGATATGGTGGCTCATGCCTGTAATCTCAGCTTCTCAGGAGGCAGAGATCAGGAGGATCATGGTTCAAAGCCAGCTTGCACAAAAAGTTAGTGAGAACCCCATCTTTCCTCTCTGGTCCAGTTTTCTTTTTTTTTTAATAAAATATAAATTTTTAAAAAGTCATGACTTCTCACTGGCCTATCAAAAAGAAACAAACTATGAGTAGTACCTCAGACAGGTCAAAAGAAGAATGAATGCTTAGAGTTCTTATTCACAATTACATAATGGGTTTGCATGGGGTGACTAAACGTGATGTGGCCAAGACATCTGATGCCTACTGGAGCTAGTTAAGTCCTATTTGGCAATTAGGTTGGTTTTCCTTCCTCACTTACAGATTTGACACGCGTCTCTCCCTGAACTGTGGGTAATGGTAAATTTTAGCATTAGCATTTCTCATAAATTGCGCTTTAGTCATAAAGACATGATTCCAGCTACGTTTCATGTATTGATCTCTCACTCAATGCCACATGTTGATTTCACTGAATCTTCACAACCACCATGTAATATAAATGACCACCTCCTAAATAAATCAGAATAATTCTCTTTGGACTTCACACTTTAAGCTCATAGATATTGACTTGTTAACTGATAAATAAAATAGCTAGATGACTTAGGATTATCGAATATTAATTCTAATCTCCTCCACTAAATCTTTAATCAAATCTACTCTAAAACAGTTAAATAATTAGAAGTGTCACCTCTTTTCTGAGGCTGTATCTTTTCTAGAAAAAGGTACTAACATGTTCCAAAGCTGACAAAAGAGAGGCAGGAAAGGGGTGAAAGGCACGTACCGTGGAAAGCTGATTAAACTAATTTGGGACTACTCATTGCTCACATGGAGGGAAACTTTATGGAAATTTTTGCTTTATACAATGGATTCATACCGCCAACATTTAAGAACAGGGTTGAGCCAGACATGCTGGTGGTATGTCTGCAATCCCAGCACTCGCAAAGCTGAGACAGGGTTGTGAGCTCAAGGCCAGCCTGGGCTACATAAAACCCTGCGTGTGGGGGTGTTTAATCTTGGTAAATCATTTTTTTTTCCTAAATGATTTCAGCACTCATCAGAAGGACAGAAATACATATTTTAAAATACCAGGATGGACAATATTAAAAATTCAGGCTTACCTTTTACAATGCCAGTAAGTATTAAAGACAGCTCTGCTTACCTCCTTTGCACTCTTAATTTTGGTCAGAAACGTGTGCAGCTCCATGGTCTCTGCAAATAACGCACGGCACACTGCCTGATAATGATTTGGTGCCTCTGACTCAGTTGGGAGATGAGCAGCACATAGCTATAGGAAAGAAAAATAAAACAATGCAGCCTGGTTATTATTTGGATTTAGTATACATGTATTTTCCTATTAGACAGTTAGGAATGTCCTATTACCTAAGACTTTACTGATTTTTTAAGCAGTAAAATCTACACGATGAGGGAAAAGTGGCCCAGTAATAGAAACCTAACAGTGTAGATGTGCTGACTAGAAGGAGCTTTGATTTGAAAATGAAAAGACATATGTAAAAGTTTTTTTGGAAACAGAAAGAGAAAATCACCATTTATTGAGTACTGACAGTAACTGGCTGCCATTGACTGAGCATTGATTATGACTATATCTGTATAGATATAGTATATATCTAAATCAGATATATACTATATCTGGCATGTCATATAAACTGCATAGGGCTACCACTTTTCAATGGAACCCTGAATTTTGTAGCAGAGGAAACTGAGGTTAAGAGAAGTCAGGTAACCTGTCCACAGTCACAAAGTCATCATGAGGGAAGAGAATCCAAACGCAGTCCTTATAGGTTCTGAAGCCCAGTCTGCCTCCTATATATGTTGAATTTTGTGATATGTAAAAAGAATGGCAGAAAAATATGTGGACTTGGAGGAAGAGGGTAATGGAGAGTGGAGCAAACAGGGCACAGAGCACATAGCGCACCCTCGTGCTATCTGCAGTACTGACCTCCTTGACCCTACATGATCCATCATCGCCCCAAGATGACTGTGGGTAAAAGATGCAATTTAACATCATGCAAAGCAATTCAGAAAAAACAAACACCATTCAGTTTATTAGACTGCAAAGACACCCTCTTCAGAGTTCATAAGAATAATTTTATCTGTCTATAAAAATAATTATGTATCTACATACAATAGTTATGTTTTAAAGAACTTCATTTGTGCTAAAAAGTTAAGTTCTCTTAATAAATTTGACATTAAAACAATTGCTTAAAATATACATTTTTATTGTATCTTAATAACACCTTTAATAATGTAAAGATGTTCACTGGTAGCTCTGTCAATAGTAAAAAAAGCTGGTAAGATTTTTGCTTTTCACATTTCCTTTTGTATCAATTCTTAGCTTTTCTTGGTACTGTGGAAAAGGTTTCTGTGTTAGTTATCTTTTTATTACTGTGACAAAATACCTGAGAAAAACAACTTATGGGAGGAAGGATTTACTTTGGCTAATGGTTTCAGAGGATTCAGTCTATGGTCACCTGGCTCCGTTGCTTCTGTTCCTGTGTCTGGTGAGGCAATATGTTATGGGAGGCAGCACAGTGTGAAACAAAGTGGCTTACCTCATGGCAGACAGGTGGCAGAGAGAGACAGAGGAGGAAGGGGTAGGGGGAGGGACAAGAATGCTTTCAAAGGGATTCCCCCATCATCTTCTCCAATTTGGCTCACATCCTAATAGCCCATTGAGCTAAGAGCTATCAATGAATCCACTGAAGAGGCTTTTGCTCAGATATCTTAAAAGCAACTGAGGCCAATAGGAAAAGGGGACCAGGAACTAGAGAAAAGGTTAGATCAAAAAGAATTAACCTAGAAGGTAACACCCACGCACAGGAAATCAATGTGAGTCAATGCCCTGTATAGCTATCCTTATCTCAACCAGCAAAAACCCTTGTTCCTTCCTATTATTGCTTATACTCTCTCTACAACAAAATTAGAAATAAGGGCAAAATAGTTTCTGCTGGGTGTTGAGGGCGGGGGAGAGGGAGGGGGCAGAGTGGGTGGTAAGGGAGGGGGTGGGGGCAGGGGGGAGAAATGACCCAAGCCTTGTATGCACATATGAATAATAAAAGAAAAATGAAAAAAAATAAAATAAAATAGTTAGAGTTACTATAAAAAAAAAAAAAAGAGGCTTTTGCTCTTGAGACCTCAATAGCACTGCCAAGTGGGGAGTAGGCCTTCAACACATGAGACTTTTGGGGGGACATTTCACCCCTAAACCCTAACAGTTTCCTATGGAATACATTCCTGAGGATGTATTTTATATAAAAAACAGTAATCTATGAAGTTTCATAAGATGCTTATCTTAGTACAAGCAAGAAACAACAAAAAGCGACATTTATGAAGAATATTACAAACTTACACACAGAAAACCATAAAACACTGCAAATGAAACTAACAATGACCCAAATAAATACTGTATTCATGGACTTAATGTTGTTAATATGGCAACATTACCTAAAGTGATCTACAGATTGCAATATCTAACAAAATCCCAATAGTCTTTAAAATAAAAATGGAAAAGCTGATCCTAAAATTTTTATGGAATTGTTCCTCAGTGCCCTCAAAGCATCCCAGGTCCACATGAACCACCCCTTCCATCTGTGCAGACTGCTCGTGAGGGTACCACCTCTAGAAGCATATCCTCTAAATAAGACACAATATAAATTTACATTTATTACAACAATTATTTCACAAATGGGAGAAAGTTTCTTAAAGAAGGAGAGCCGTTTGCTAATGTTCATAAAGCTCATGAATTCTTTATACAGGCTTCAAACCTGGCTTACAATGTTTACCCCACTGTTGTTCATTTACCTTACCTCTCACTTTAGAGGGTTAGTTCTTTGAAAGCAGGAACCGTAATTTATTTGTTGTGGCAATTCAACTGCTTAATACAGTTCCCAGAACAAAGAAGGTATATGTACTAAATGGTTGCTGAATATTTGTAAAGGTAAAATAAAGTTTTACATTCATCTTGCATGTAGAACTTTGTTCATGGGCTATTGTCATACAAATTTCAATCACATCTCAGTACACTTCCTGAACTCTGCTTTCTACTCCATGTCTCATGTCTTCCTCTTCCACTATCTTTAACCTTGTCTCTATCACCCGTCCTCTTCTACGCGTTATTTTCCACCATCACTAACACTCTGACAATCCTTTTTCTTTCTAATGTTGACAGAATGAATCCTTTCAGGCATACATTTATAGCTATCAAAATAATTTTAAGCATGATCGTTTCTTAATATCTTTCTTAATACTTCTAAGCCCTTGCTTAGTTATATGTGTTTTTCAAGAAACAAATTGAAAGGAAAATATTATAGATGTCATACTTTGGAGGGGTGGCAGTACTGGAGTTTGAACTCAGGGCTTTGCACTTGCTAGCCTGAATTCATCCAGTCCAAGATGTTATATTCTTAACTTAGGGGAGTTACATGTTCTAGTTCTGACACAAATTTGTGCCTATAATTTATTTGGACCTATAATTAGTGGCAAAGATCCTCAGAATGTGTCAGAAAAATTATCATGTTTATGCTTAAATTGTGTATACTCTGTTTCTCTCCATTACAATTAAGAGCCATAAATAAAGGCAAGAATTGTGTATATGTTACACAGTAAGAGGTCTTACTCACTAAGAACTGAAAAACTGTCTATAAGACCCTAAGTAGCCTATCACTTACACCACACAAACTTAAGTTTCACATTTCTACTCTAAACAACAAAGCAAGTTTCTTCAGTTAATTCTTGTCTTCTCTTTCAACAAAGTTAGTTTACTAATTGAGGTTTTCAACCCACTAACCAAACCATAAATTCCTATGTGTCCCTCTACGGTCAGGAGTAATGGGTTTTATGACATTTAAAATGTCTCAGCAATTATTTTTCTTCTCATTTAGCCAAAAGGAACATTCAGAACATAGTGATACAGATGTGGGAAATTTTATGGACCAGTTTTGATAAGCATAGAAACCCAGAAGTAACAAGTGAGGTTATGATATTCTCAAATAGAATCACTACGAACAAATTTGGTAAAGTTATAAATTCCCTCCAATCTATAAAATGTCTTTATCATCATAAATAACTGCACAAAGGATTTCACTGTGATATTCACATACATGCATATAATGTACTTTGATCAAATTTAACCCTATTACTTTCTCAACCCCCCTTTTAAAATAGTGTAGGCTAGGGTTCATTATGCTATTTTCATACACATATATAATGTACTTTGATAACATTCACCCTTATCACCCTTTCCTTCTCCCTTACCCTTCCCTGAAATGGTCCCCCTTTTAGAATCAAATGCTGATTCCGCATATGAGCCAAACCATATAGTATTTGTTTTTCTGAGTTTGGTTTTTCCTTGATTAACATGATCTCCACATAAAATGTCTTCTTAAGCACATTTTGGGGGTGGGGCATAAGAACTGGGGTTTGAACTCAGGGCTTCACACTTGCTAGGCAGGCCCTCTATCCCTTGAGCCACACCTCCAACCTTTTTTGCTCTGGTTATTTTGGAGACAGAATCTTGCTTTTTGCCGAGGCAGGCCTGGACAGCAATCCTCCTATTTTAGGCTTCCTGCTGTACCTGAGATGACAGGAGTGTGCCACCACGTCCAGCTTTTTTCTGTTGAGATGGAGTCTAGCAAACTTATTTGCCTGGGCTGGCCTTGCACCACGATCATCCCAGTCTCAGCCTCCTGAGTAGCCTGAGATGACAGGTGCATACCACCATGCCCAGCTACTGGTTAAGATGGGGTCTTGCAAAGTCTTTGCCTGGAATGGCCTGAAACCGTGATCCTCCTGATCTCAGTCTTCCAAGCAGCTAGGATTACAGGTGTGAGCCACTGTTGCCCATCATGCTTGCTTATTTATTTATGGTGGTACTGGGGGTTTGAGCCCAAGGTCTCAAACTTGCTAGGTAGGTGCTCTATCACTTGAGCCACTCCACCAGCCTTTTTTTTTTGGGGGGGGGGCGGGTTAGGAGGTTGGGTATTTTTGAGATAGGGTCTCCCAACCTATTTGCCTGGGCTGGCTTTGAACCTCAAAGCTAGGATTACTAGCTGGTGACCCACTGCACCCAGATTTATGTATGCTTTTAATAATTTATTTTTCATACCATGTTAGAAAATTTTTTCTTTTTTTACATTACTTGGGATTGAAGTCTGTAACTCTACCACTTGAGCCACATCTTCAGGCAAACACAGTAGCTCAAATTAAAAAATAATATCCATTCAAACTGTTAAATGCTCAAGAATTTTTGTTCTACAAGTTAACATACTTAATGCTGTTTCCATTAATCTCTGGCCCTCATCTTCCAAAACTGTAATGTAAAAGAGCAACCTAGTTACTTTACCTGTGGTGCCTCTGGTGCCAGAGTTGATTTGATTAATCCAACTGGTTAAGTGCATATTCCCTTCCTCCTTTACAACTCCTTGTGCACGCGCACCACCAAAAAACTGTTAGCCCACTTTCAGTGGTATAAGTAGCTTTGCTTCTTAATGTACAATCTTTTATTCCTCATTTTTATAATCACCATCATTGATCTTCTATAGAACAAGCAGGTCATGTTTGGGCTGTAGACCCTATTTTTCAATTTTATTTTTGGTTAAGACTGCACACAACTGCACCAGAACAATAAACAACAGTTGTTTGGTAGAGTGATAAAGTATGCTTTGCGTTTAAGAATATTTATATGTATTTTTCTTTTAAAAATTATTTTATTGCCATGCACATAGTAATTGTACATGCATACAGTCCGTGCTCATTAAAGCTAACCTGCCTTTGCCCACCCCATCTCTACCCAACCTCTAGTAATCCCTAGTTCAATTCAGGTTGAGTTTCTGTACCTTCCACATCTGAAAAGGAAGGTATGATTCTTGTCTTTCTGTGTCTGGCTTATTTTACTTAGTATAATGTATAATGTCCTTCATTACATACATATTTAAAAATAACCTAGAAAACCTAAAATGAATAAAATGTGTGAAATTTAAATTTGTGTATACATGAGGATATTTTACTTGTACAGGCTATTGATTTAAAATGAGAAGTAGCAACAGTAATAAAAGACCTAAGAAGAGATCTGGGTTGCTAACTGGTCTCTGTGCCTGACCCCTGCCTGAACCTACTGCTGAGGCCGCAGTGCGGGAGGAAGACTTGTAGTTGAGCACCAGCGAACTGCCCCACCTGAAGAAATGAGTGGTGGCTTGGCTCGAAGTATGAGCATGGTGTGTATCCAACTTACCCTTCTTCCTGACAATCACTTACACCGGGTATTTTCCAAGTATGGCAAAGTTGTGAAGCTACTGTAACGAAAGACAAAGATACCAGGCAAAGTGAAGGGGTTCCATTGATTTTATTTTGGATGAAAACTGCACAAAACTGCACAGAACAATAAACAACAGCTATCTGACAGTGGTAACAATGGAAGAGCAGCCAAGTTCATCTGCAGCCCAAGCTCCTTTGCTAAGTCTAAGTGCTCTGAATGTAGGGAAAATGAACACCTGAGCAATGGCTTGTCCTAAAAATATGCTTGGAGAGTGTGAGCCTCCAAAGAAGAAAAAAAAAAGAAAAGAAAATTCCTCAACCAGAGGGAAAAACTGAGTTAGTACAAGAAAGTAAACACCAAGGAAAAACTCCTGCTCTTGACAGTCTGTCAGCCCAGCAAGCCAAAACAAATGAAAACTTAGTGCAGGGGTCCCTTGACTTCAGACGCCCAAGGATAAAGAACAATGAATACTTCAGTGATCAGAACTGTATTTATTATGTAAATATCCACAAAAGTCTCGGAGTACAAAGTTTGGTTGGGAAGTATTTGAACATAGGAACACTTAATACCAAATAGAGTTTTTTGGTTTTTTTTTCAGTACTGGGATTTAAATTCAGGGCCACACACTTGCTAGCCAGGTGCTCTACCACTTGAGCCACTCCACCAACCCTGATTTGTGATGGGTTTTTTTGAGATAGGGTCTCATGAACTATTTGCCCAGGCTGGCAACCACAACCACAACTTCAAACCACAACCTTCTTGATCTCTGCCTCCTGAGTAGCTAGGAGAGAGCCAGTGTTTTGCACTAGCACAGTACAAGTTGCACATCCCTAATCTGAAAGTCTAAAATCTGAAATATCCCATTATCCAAAACTTTGAGCACCACCATGTTTCAAGAGGAAAATTCCACACTATGAAACTGTTCCGTACACAACATGAGGTATAAAATTACTTTCGGTTATATGTTTAAGGTGTGTATGAAACATAAGTGAATTTCATGCTTAGATTTCAGTCTCAAACCCCAAAATATAGCAAAATGTATAAGTAAATATTCCAAAGTACAAAATACTTCTGGTCCCAAACATTCATGATACTGGGAATAGAGACACTAAGCCTGTACTAAAAACCAGAACTTGCTAATAACAATATTGAAATTTAAAAAATAAAACTTAATTCTATAAACTATCAAAATAATGCTATATTAACCCCCCAAAAGGTAGATATTAAAATGATTTGAAGCCAGGCGCTATGGTGGTTAATGCCTGTAATCCCAGCACTCAGGAGGCTGAGGCAGGAGGAGCACAAGTTCAAGGCCAGCCTGGGCTACATAGCAATTTCCAGGTTATCATAGGCCAGATTTGGGTTTAAGTCCAGCCTGAACTACATAGTGAGACCCTGTCTTCAAAAAAAAAAAATACACGTAGTTCTAATAGGTTTATAACCAAACACAGGAGTAATTTGTGTGCCCTGCCAATGACACCAGATCCTGCTCCCCAGAGGCAGCTTCTTTGCTGTTTTTTCACAGACATGTGCATATTGCTAAAAATGTGTATTTCTGTCTACTCATAAAGGAAAAGGGAGGATTTTCTCTTTTATCCTCTCCTCTGCTTTCCTCTGTCTTCCCAATGTGGCCATGTTAAAGTTACATTTTAAATCGACATGTATCACTTTGCTGTGTTTCTTATGACCGTATAAATACTTTTCATTTCACATTTATTACATTTATTTCAATTTATGAATAAATCTTCTATAGTTGACTATATGACAATAGGATTATGGGGCCTTTAATTTTCTACTGTGTATATTTCTATACTGCTTATAATAATACCCACCTTTTTAAGTAAGCTAAAAGCAATAAAAGTATTTCCTCTTTGAAAACTGAAAAATAAAGAAAGAAAAGAAAAAATATATCTGAATTTCACAAGAATCATAGTTTGTATGGTCCTTTTCTTTTCAGAGTCCCGAAAGACATCACATCTGAAGAGCAGGAAGGAGCTCAGCACACCTGAAAAGCACTGTCTTCATAGTCTTCTACTTCCCTGTCTAATTTGTCAAATCTGTTTTGGTTTTAATCTCTGCACATTTCACACTGCAGACATTATGACCTTCAACTACACATCAAAATTTAGCTACACAGAAAACTGCAATCTAACCCACTGAACTTGTTTCAATGCATATAAATCCTACAAGGTAAGTCAAGAAAAAAAGTAAAACAATCAGCCATGATACTGGGATTTAGTCTTCATGTAAATAAGTGGCTTGTAGTTGTTACGAAGTCAGCTGAAGGCACAATGTCCAGCCAGCTGGTGTCTGAGAAGTAATGATGAGGCGCATATACTATACCTGAAAGTTATGGTTCAATCTTTAAAGGCCACATTCAGGTTGCTGAAAGTTACTATTACCAAATGTGGACTTACCATTCCGTTTTTTAAAAAAACCACTCTTAGAGAAACAAGTACTACATACAATGCAGCTTTACCTTCATGACATCTCGATAGGACCGAATCATTGAGATCTTCCTTTTTCCATCCTCTTCGTCTTCCAGGCCTTCATCTGCAGCCTCATAGCCTTCATCATTGCTGCCCTCAGCTTCCATCGTGTTGGCCATATGGTCAATGAGCTGCTCTAGGGGAGGGCTCAACTCCCTTTCTTCATTCTCCTTCAAGCCATAGTCCAATGCTTTATAAATAATAATTCCCAAAGATTCAATAACCTAGGAACATTAAAGATGGGGGTTAATGGAGCTGACTAAACAGTTTTACAGGACTAATTGTAAGGCATAAAATATTAAGTATGACATTTAAGCTAGGTGTAATCTATTCCATTTCAGCCACATGACAAATTAAATTTAAGGAAAAACTTAAAAGTCTCACCTATGCATATATTTTAAAAAAATCCCAGGCAGCAATTTTTGTGATTTCCTCACAACCAATACATAACACATCCACAAACTGCCCCAAGATGCGGGCCAGGACAGGGAGCTCTACTTTATTCCTCAACACTGCTTTGCTTTTCTGCTTAGAAAAAAAAAAAATCACATGTAAAGCCTTTTTATGTTATTTTATAATACCAATTTTTTATAAGAAAGAGGCAATGAAGCCAAAGATTGAGGGTTAACTCCTGACTTTTACCACTACCCATCTGGCTCAGAGTAAATTATTTTAGGCATGATTTTTCCTGTCTATAAAATGGGCACCAATGATCTTACATTCCATAAGGTTTTGTTAAAACTAAATGCATTTGCTATATATGAAAGTACCTAGTAAGGCACCTGCCTTACAGCAGGTGTTCAGTAAATGCTATCTGAACTCCCTTTCTCCCCCCCGCTCACTTGCTTCCTGTGTTTACTCACTCACTCCCAAAAACAAATGCACAAAATTTCATTTTCTTTATTCCGTTTTTAGTCAAAGTGGTATTTAAAAAAAAAGTTTATGAAGTATCAAAAAAAGAAAGTTTGTAAGTTAAACACAATAGTATCATTGCCATCATATTTACTATCCCTTAAAAGCACTCAAACTCCACAAAATTTTAAAACTTACCTTACCAAATGAAAAAACATTTTCAACACTAGTGCTCAAAATGAACATAATGTGACTCAAATTCTTTACTTCTACCTTTAAAACAATAAAACTATTTAAAAATATTTCTTATTGAAAATATATAATGTTTTATTGTTTTTTTATAGCCTGACCTAAAACTCTAGTAACTACTTTCAAATAATGAATTCAAACAAGGGATCTTTTATGTTCCAAGGTAAGGCTACTTTTGGTCCCCTCTCCTGGAGAGGGTCCCCCGTAAGTGTTTCTCTGGCACAGGCTGCTTTCACAGCACTTGCCATTCTCCTGAGGCAGGTACTACTTAAGGTAGCGATTTTAACTCTTATTTCAACAGCAGAGCCCCTTGCTGTGGTATGTACTCAAGAAACACTTGCTAAGTTTACCCCAGAGCAGTGACTTTGAAAACCAGAGCATCACAGCTTAATGTAACGAAAACCTCAGAAATCAAGGAACAGCTAAACTGTGTTCAGTGTATTCTTTTTAAGGTTGAGTCGCACAATTATTCCCAATTAGAAATCACACTTCAGTGAGAATCTTACATGCTTGGGTGACTGTAACCACCCATAGACTACCCTCTTCTACAACCGCAGAAATTACCAAAAGAAAAAAAGAAAAAAAAAAAAAAGAGAAAAGCCACAAACCCAGAGCAAATGCCAGCACCAATGATGGCTTCCAACTAAAGCAAGGACCCAAGATCTGTTCAGCTAACTTTGCTCGTTGCCTTGATTCATCACTTTGCCCTACAGAAGCCAACCTACACTTCAAGAAAGCCATTTACATTTTCTTTTTTCTTAGGCCTTCCTTAACCCTTTTTGTCTCTCTGGGTTTCAGCTCAAAATAAGTCATTAGATGAAACACACTGAAATGTACAATCTGCCCTTTCTTCCTTTCACAGTGGAAAAGGAGTCTGTTTCTGTCAAACTCAGCCCCAACCTGCCTACCCCCTCACACCGTCCAGCTGCAGTCCCATTTCTGCACCTTTTCCTAGCAACATTCCTTCTAACGATGTCTGCACACTGTCACTCCTCTCTCTCCATCACTTTTAATCCATTACAATCTAAAGTTACTGAAACCACCAGCAAAGTCACAAAGTCACAATCCCCATATGTCCTCATCCTAAACGGCTGTTTGACAGCACCGGCCACAACACACCTTCTGTTCTCAATACTGCACCATCTGATTTCCTCCTGGCACCGTCTCCTCCTCCATTTGTCTGAGACCCTCCTGCAACTGCTTAAATGATAAAGTCCTCAGAGCCCACACACTATGCTTCCACAGTCCCTTGCAAAGTACTCTTGTATGTTACTGATGCTATAAATATGTATCCTGATACTTCCTTAACTTGTATCTCTAGCCCACAGTGTTTCTGGGTTGCAGACTTGTATATCATACTGTTACTTAACACCTCCACAAGAACAATAATCATCTCAAACTTTAATGTTTGTCTAATGGATATCCTCACCACTACAATTTAAGTCTTAGAAGGCCTGGGATCATGTCTCTTTTGTTGACCATAAACATAAGCCTATACAGTGCTTGACTCATGGTAGATGTTAAATAAATACCTCATAGTTAGATAGTCTGATTTATAACCATAAGACATCTACCTTTAAGTTTCTTTATGCAGAATAAAGTGAAATATTGAGCAGAAATCTTTTCAGAAAAGTTATAGAATTCTTATCTTAAAAATATGGCTTATTAAGAAAAGTCACTTTGACTATGTGTGAATATAGGTGGTCTCCACCTAAACAAGTTACACTGAATTTAGGTTCTTTTTTCAAATGTAAAACTAACTGCAATAGATACGTATACTGCTGTTACCAAGGTCACCATCACTTTTGGTCATTTTATTCCTGAAGCTCCATAATCTCTTATTTAAAACCTTCAGAGGCAGTTGTGTTTGTGAGTTATAAATTTACAGTGTTTTAGGAAGGCTTATCAAACACATCTTGTACTTCTCCCAGTTTGACCAGGACAGTACTTTATAACGAACACATTAACATTCTTACAAGAAACTGTCTGAACATTTATATTCAGTAGGAAGACTATTTATGTAAGTCATACCAGTTAGATTTTGCCACCAAATGAGGCAGATGCCAAACTTAGGAAAGAGGTTTTTATCTTTTAGACCTTTCTGAATTGTAGGTTTGCAAATAAGGACTGTACAGTGGTTCTGTCACAAGAAACATTAGCAAAATTATCTGAGGCTCTGGGGAGGACCATGAGTTAATGACACTGAATCTCATAGCATCCCAGTTAAATTTTCACTCTATAATTAGAACACTGGCCTACAAGGACAATGGAGAGTTTAAGACTCTAGGCCTCCCCTCATTTTTCTCCAAGTTTTAACCTTTTTTGGTTCATGAACCTATTTGGTATTCTGTTGAATCCTAAAACTATATTCCCTTATATAATATTATCTCTAAATGCATAAAACATAAGATTATGAAAGAAACTACACTAACATAGCTATTAAAATAACAATACAGCAATATATGCTTCTTTATAAATACAATAAATAACACTGTCTATTGGCAAGTATTGCCTATTAATTAATAGGCAACAAACAATTTAACTGAAAAAAATTTGTATTCTCTTATTAGTGGCTAAGTTACAGTGTGTAATACTGTGGGTTATCATCTAGATTCACCATTGAATTAAATGCCTAATTTCTCACAAAAACTGAAAAACATATCTGGGAGATCTGAGCATACAGTACTTATCTATAAATCTGTTAATAAGGTAACTGTCTCTGAGCATCAAAATGATACAAATTTCACACAGCTATTGTGTTAATATTTCTTTTTAAAATGGAATTTTGAAGACCCAAAAATTTTTGCTAAGTTTAGCTTTATTGAAGGTAAGATTTTATTTTTTTCTATAGTCTACTCTGTGAAATCATATACAAAAGAATAATCCAAAAGGAAAACATAATGCAAAAAAAAAATAACACAAAGATCTCAAATCAGCTAAGCTCATTCAGTTCTTATGGAGAGATATAAATTAGAACTTTAAGGAGCTACTTCAAATCATAAAACAACTAAGCTCATGTTACTTGAATATAAAATCTCTTCAACTGTACAGTTCAATAAATCTTATGAAAATAGTCCTAATACAAGAAGAATTTTTAAGCCTTTTCTATGTATTATTTGCTGTCAAAAATACCTATAATGTTTAGAAGACTCCTGTTACAAAAACAATCCACAGACTGTTTTAACTCAGAAGAGAACTAGAGGGACAGGGAGGGGCAAAGGAGAATAATTGGCAGTGTGTGTGTGACTTCAACTATAATGTATCTGATACACTGTAATAACTTTTGTAATGCCACAATGTAGCTCGGGTATAACAACTTAAAAAAAAAAAGAATGAATAAAGAATTTTTAAACCTGCTGAAATCACCCTAAGAAGGGGACTAAGGTAAAAAGGAGAAAAATAGAGGGGATGAGCTCAATTTGGGCTATAATACATATATTCATGGAAATGTCACAATGAAACTCCCTGTGTAGCTATCTAATACAAACAAAACAAAACAAAACAAAACAAAAAAAAAAAAAGGGAAAAAGATGCCGAAAGAGAAAAACTTGAAGAACACAAATATATTTAAACATCTTCAGGGTTATAGAAGACCTCACGCATGAAATCCACAGACAATCCCTGGCTCAACCTACACTCGTCTGCTTCAAAGCAGTGGGAGAGCTACACATGTTCAGTGGAAACTGTACTTGGAATGTGGGTCCTCTCCTAGGCAAGCAGTGCATGGTGCATGGTATAGCATTCTCCTGGGGAGCTGGTCAGCAACCAAGAACAGCAAGTCAGCCACAGACTCGTGAGTAAAGGGCCAGGACTCCTTAGTGTGCTTAGTTATTAAACTAGCATGTCTGGCAGGTTAGGTGTACTCAATGCATTTTCCACTTACATTATTTTCACTAATGACAGATGTACCAGGACAGAACACCAGCATAAGTTGAGGAGCATCTGTACTACTAAAGCAGAAAAATCTATTTTCTTAATTTAAAAGGTGTTGTTTGTTTAGATGGTACTAGCTTTTGAACTCAGGGCCTCACCTCTTGAGCTATGCCAAGGTCTTGCTTTGTTCTAATTATTTTTCAGACAGGGTCTTGAGTTTTTGCCCAGAGCAAGCCTTGGACTGTGATCCTCCCACCTATGTCCCCCAGGTTAACTGGGATTGCAGGCATGAGCTACAATACCAAGCAAAAACACTATTCTTAAAATGTGAAAATATTCAAAATCATCCTATCAAATACTGTTTTTTAACTAATAAAAACACTTAAAAGGTAATCGTATATAAAGCCAATATAAAGAGTAAATATACTATATGTTTTAAATATCATCTTCAGTTTCCCAAACAGCCATCCTTTTCCTGAAATTCACATTTCACGTAAGGGCCTTTTCATACTGATATAACGAAACAGTGTTTTACAATCCAAAGTTAACACTAGCTAAGCTCATGCTAAAATTCATAGGGAAAAGTAAACTGGCACAAACATCCAGGAAAATGAAAGGGTCCAACTCTATCAGATGCCTCAGGATCTAATCAGCAAGCAGAACAGTGTGGTCTCAAGCATGAGCAGGCATACAGACCAAGGGACTGGACCAGTGGACACAGGAGGCTAGACTATGGGATAAATGCTGACACTGCAGGCACTGGGGAATTAACTTGGATTCTTAGACGGTACTTCAAGGCAGTGTCATGATGGAACTCATCTTTAAATGTTTAAAAAAACAAACCAAGAAACTAGTAGAGAAAAAAGAGCAGGTTAGAGAAGACATGCCTAACAATCAAAATCCAGACACCGTGAGGGGCAACACTGATAGTTATGTTAAACATCAAAACCATTTACAGTGAAAAAGGAATCCAGAACAAAACAGTATCACGAACAAAATCAAAAGACAAAAGACAGTTCTGAATTCACACAGAAGGAGCTTGGAAGTGGCCACTCCATCCTAATAAGGAAAATGTTGAACAGATGGAAAAATCAACTTTTCATATAGATGAGTACACAGGGCAAACCAACCCTCAAGACTGGAGAAAAAGGGGAATCCAGGGAGCCTAGACTTTCTGGAGCAGCCTCACAACATAAACTGCCTCAGGAACCAGCTTTAGGAAGCCGGGTGCCAGTGGCTCATGCCTGCAATCCTATCTACTCAGGAGGAACCAGCTTTAGGGAGGAAAACCTGAAAATTTGTGAACTGCCAATTGTCTATGTGAACAAGTCTGAGAGTTAAAATTCTAGGGGACCCAGTCAGAGACAGCCCCCATGTTTTAGTTTTACCTCCATCCTGTAGCTCTATGAGTATATACTGGACTGGGAGATGGATCCCCTCAAGCTTCCAGCAATGGGAGGGGAAAAGTACCTATTCTGAAATACTTCAAGCATTCTATCCTTCTTAAGAAGGCCTGCTCTCAGAGGTTCCTTTTAATTGGTAAGTCATGTCCAGCTATCAACACAAAATTATAAGACAAATAAAAGGCAATAAAATATAATCTGAAGAGACAGAACAAGCATCAGAACTGGACATGGCTGGGATGCTGAATTTCAGACGGAGAATTTAAAGCAACCATGATATGCCAAGGGCGCTAACTGATAAAGCAGAGAGCATGCAAGAACAAATATGCAGAGACTTGGAAATCCTAAGAAAAAAATTAAAAAGAAAGACATATATACCAAAACACTGTAGCCAAAATGAAGAATGCCTATTAAAAATTTTTTTTAATTCAGATTTTTTTTTTGAGACAGGGTCTAGCTCAGGTGGCCTAGAACTTTCTACTCTCCTGCCTCTGCCTGGAGTGCTGAGGTTACTGCCACAGGTACACCAGCCCAAATGTCTTTGATGGGTTCCTTCGATTTCACATGGCTAGGGAAAGACTCTCTAAATTTGAGGGTATTTCAATAGAAATCTCTATGAAAGGTAAACACAACAAAAACCAAAGAAACAGCCAGGTACTGGTGGCTCACGCCTGTAATCCTAGCTACTCAAGAGATTAGGAGGACTGCTGTTTGAAGCCAGCCTAGGCAAATAGTTCAAAAAACATCACAAAAAAGGGCTGGTGGAGTGGCTCAAGGTGTATGCCCTGAGTTCAAGCCTTGGTACCGTGAAAAACAAACAAACAAAAACCAAAAGCAGAACAGACTATCCAAAGACTGTGGAACCACTACAAAAGGCATACACAAGGGCTGGCAGAATGGCTCAAGTGGGAGAGGGCCTGCCTAGCAAGCACGAAGCCCTGAGTTCAAACCCCAGTATCACCATAAAAAAGACTAAACTCCTTGAAGGCAAAATCCTTCTAAAATTCATCTTTATTCAGATTATTTTATAAACAATAGGGCTCTCATGTGCTTATAACAAGCAAAGTCTCAGGTTTGATACCAAGGACCAAAAAAGGGCGAAAAAACAGTAGGGACTAAGCACTTAATGAATAATTCAACCAAAATATAAATTTCCTCC
This sequence comes from Castor canadensis, assembly GCF_047511655.1. NCBI lineage: Eukaryota > Metazoa > Chordata > Mammalia > Rodentia > Castoridae > Castor > Castor canadensis. Next base: position 65,739,970 of record NC_133389.1, read on the forward strand.
ACACAGGTACGTATGGCTTAAATTTAGACATGGAACTTATGAACACAGGAAGAAATACCTGTCACTTCAATCTTTGTCATCACGACTGACCACTATAGTGGTAGTCTAGTCTGAAGAGCTCTGAAACATCCCAGAGAAAGACCTAGCCCAAATATAAAGTACATTTGGTCCATGTAGACACCCTAAATCTACTCACCACTCCTGACTTAAACCTGAACCCTAAGGTGGTTCTATAATTAACCCAATTTCTTAGAATTGCAGTCACAAGGCTGGGCAGTATGAGGATCAGAGGCACACCAGTGATTCTTCCCGCCTATGGTAGAGGGAACGTCTATCCTGTTGCTGGAGAAACATGTACCTAGTTCTTCAGACACTGTCTTCAAATTTTTGTAGAAAAATTACCAAAACATAAAAGTACCTGGACATACCAGCTTCTATAGACAGATGCTTACTTACACGAATTTTAGAAGCTCATTGGTCAAAACATGTAGGAACATTAACAAAACCCAAAAGAAAAAGCAGCATAGTCATCTGAGTTAGCAGTCTCCAGGTAGCAGAAAATCATTGTTCATGTCCTGTCACATTGGCACCAGATCCCATCAACATTTCCAGAAAGTCTGACATTCATTAAAGTGAACATGAATTACACTGTAAGGTTTTAAAGTTAAACGGAACAAGTGAAGCTGCTTAGAATACTGTGGCTTTAAAATCCAACCAGCTGATGAGGGGTTAAGGTAAGAGGACACCAAATAGCAGCACATATTCCCTAATTTAAAGGTGCTATGATGTCATGCCTCCATGTTTCCCTGTGTAGGAAAAAGGGACCCACAGATGGAACTACCTGTTCTCTGGCCTCCAAACCAAGACACTGAGGGCAGCCTTAGTGTGGAACAGCAGTACAAGTACCAATACCACTGCTTCATTTAAGGTATCTGCCCTGTGTACCATACGAAGTCTTCTTGGTGAAGTCTTCCTGTCACCACATTACTCCTATTCATCCAGCTCTTCTTCATTCTGTCTTTCTAAAATATTTGAGTCCATATCTGTATCCTTTGCTAAAAGGTGAACCCTTAGGAAAGGGAGCAAGTATGACAGTATTTGCTACAATGTTTAGCACTTGCTTCACACAGAGCATATGCTTTGAAATCTGTTTGACATGAGTAAACAGCAAAGGCAAAAAGCCTTCCATGCCAAATCTGACTCACAGGGATGACCTACATCAAGGTGGCCACATATAGTGCCTGGTATGTTGGTCAACACCCAAAAAACAGTGGCTATACTGCCTTTGCCATCAAGCCTTGTCACCCAAGTCCCCTTATCCAGCATAAATTTTTTTTTTAAAAAAGAGCAAAACCAACAATATGCCTTCAACTCTTTAAGGGCCCTTGCCAACCTGATAAATGGGATTTCCTTGTATTTGTGTAAAGCTTCATTACAAACATGTTTTACTTTATATATCACAACAACCTTGGGAAGCAGATGATAACCCCATTTTAAAAGCTAAGAGAACTGAAGCTGGACATAAAGTGTGCACTTGTAGTCTCAACTCCTTGTGAGGCATCTCAGTCTCCTGTCTCAAGGAGACTCACTTGGGTCCAGGAGTTCAAGGCCAACCTGAGCAACACAATACTACCCTATCTGAGAGAGAGGGAGAAATGGAGAAGAGACTTGGGGGAGGGGGAATAGATGGGAAAGGAAAAGGAAAGCAAAAGAAAACCTGAAAGATCAAAATTGCTTTAAGTTAGACAGCTAATAATTAAGAAGGTCAGGATTTCAAACTGTCTTTGTTACTCATGGAATTCTACTACACCACACATTTGCACACCTGAACACCTCCTAGTTTGCCACTACTGGTCTAAAGTGTGGCATCTGAAATTAAATCCTATTCATTACAGAGCATACTCCATGCTTCATACCACTTACTTTTATAAATACAACCAGTTCGGTATTTGGATTGCTGGAAAACTCATTAAGTTGCTGACAATTCGGGTTTATAGTCAACCAATAGTGGCTAAATCACCCATATCATATAATAGTTACAGGTCTTTCACTTATTTCTGAACAATGTATTTCAGGCTTGGTAACTGGTTATGCATTTATTTCAAATCTATTTTATCCTATTTATCTTCACACACACAGACACACAGACAGACAGACAGACACACACACACACACTGGGGGTGGGGTGGGGGAATCTTTTATTGAGATGTCACCAGCTGCACAGTGTGCTCATGACATTAAAGGACTTCTTCCACAGAATTCTGATCTCTCTTATGTGGTACCATGACTGCTTTCTCCTCCATCGGTTGGAAGCAGCAGTGGCTGAACTTAGAGGCCGAGCTTCTCCAGAGCACATCACTATTTGGTCTGTACCAGCAAGGACTTGTGGAGGGTGAGCATGTACTTCTTAGTTCCCAACACGCCATCTTTCAGCAGGACAAAGTCATTGGTCACTTCACCACAATGGACAAAGCCACCCAGCAGGTCAATGCTCTTGTGAGACAGGTCATAATCAGTGGAGGCATGGTTCTTAATTTGCCATCCTTAATTAGGTAGCCCTGACCAATCCTGTAAATCTCTTGTTGATCTCGGTGCAGAGATGATAGCCTTTTGGCCCAACCCCAGCCACAGAGAAGGCCACATGGGCAGGTGCCAGGCTCCAACACAGGCAACCTTGTGCATCTCTCAGTAGGTCCTGCAGGGCACCTTCTTGGCATGCCAGTGACTGGTGACCCCTCTGTAGTCTTTGCCCTTGGATACTCCAAGATAATGATCATCTAATCTGCCCAAACACGTGGTTCACAGACACCTGCTTCTCTAGCCTCTCCTGGCCCCAGCTAGCTTCTCATCCACAGTGTCTCTGTTCATTTGCGTCTCCATCGGGTGGGACTTCTTCTGACAGAGAGGAAGCAGGTACATATGGGTGTGGGCGATAAAGCAGATGACCCAGCAATACTTCTTCATCACACTGCTGAAGTCCTTCTCCAGCTGCCTCTTGCCATGTTGCCCTACCATTTCTTGCAGCATTTGGTGAAGGCCTCTTAGATTTGTAGCAGTACTTATAAGAGCACCTTTAGTACTCATTACTGATGTGCTCAGCAAAGATGGTCTGGAAGGTCTGGAGGCCTTAAGGAATTTCCATATAGCCCATAATGCCTAAAGCCACCACAGGTGGTATCTTCATAATGGTTACAGTCTCCACATCTTCCTTCTTGTTCCCCTTGGATCCTGGCCCATCCACTTCCTACATGATGTGAGTCATGCCAGCCTTGTAGCCCAAAATGCTATAAGGTGAATAGTCCTGAAAGGGTCATCTTGGGAAGCTTTGCCATCCCCTGATGCCTGCTGCTGCAGTTCTGTGGCAGGAAGCCAAGGAGCCATGCCTGGGAGCTGAGAGCTTCCTGTAGAAACCACACTGCCTTTTCCAGTCAGCAGATCATCTTGATCAATCATTTTGGATTAGTGAAATCATTTAAAATCTGAAGTCTGCTATCTAATGCATTGTGTATCAGCTCCATACCAACAGGACTGGCCACTGTGGGCATACAATTTGATTATTCAGAAAGTTCATTTAAGTGTGGAGCAGAATAGGCCTAAGAAGCCATTCAGAACAGCAAGGGTGTTTTTCTCATGCTGACCTCAATTACAACCTAACTTTATAAAGATTTATCAGACAAATCTCCATCTTGCTCACAAAAATATTACTAAAGACCTTATACCTTGCTGTGATCTCTGATTATAAACTGCTGCAATTTCACATCTAGTAAAACCCTAGCTTAAAAAAAGTCATACTTTCCCATTAGTTAATCTAGTTAATGTTCACCATGCAGTTTCCTTCACTCATTAACTCAGTCAACAGGTATCTGTCAAGAGCAAAATGTACAGGGTAATGAAGATAACAGACAAAGTCTTTGGCCTTCCCAGAGCTTTTTACTTTAGGGAAAACAGACAATAAACTATATTATATTAAAGAAGAGAAAGATGTCATGCGAGCATGTCATGGGAAGCTCTTAACACAGCCTGGGGGTCAGGGAAGCCCCCACTAAGAAAGCAAATTTCAAATGGAGACATGAAAGATAAGCAGGAGATAACCCAAAACAAAGAGGTGGTAAAACAGTTCCAGAAAGGGGACTGTGACTATGAAAGCTAGATGCCAGGAAAAACATGGAAATGACTGAAGAAAAACATCCTAATGTCCACAGGAAGGGCTAGAACAAGTCTAGACTAGGGGAATGCAGGATATCACAGCCACACAGGTTCTCAGACAGGTTTTCTATGGACAAGGGTCTTCATCAAATAAAAGTAATATGAGCCTCTGAGTACTTAGGGGAGTGGGACAATGTGATCATATTATTATTTTTTAAAAGATAAAAGTGTGGTATTGGCGAAAGAACAAACAGATCAATAGAACAGAAAGCCCATAAACAGACCCCATAAATAGTCAGCTGATCTCTGACTAAAGAACAAAGGCAACACAATGGACAAGAGACACAGACTTTCATCAAATGGGTTGGGAGCAAGTGGACACTCATACGCAAATGAGTCCAGACAGACCTCTCACAAAAATTAACTCAAAAAGAATCAAAACCTACATGTAAGATGTAAAACTATAAAACTTCCAGATAATAACACAGGAGAAAATCTAGGTGACCTTGGGTTTGGCAATGATTCTTCAGGTACAATACCAAAAGCATAAGCCATGAAAGAAAAAAATTAAAGTTGGACTTCATTAATATTAAAACCTTTTGCTCTGTGAAGGACTTTTCAGAAGATGAAATGATAAGCTATAGATTGAGAAAAGCATTTGCAGAATACATATCTGATAAAGGATGAGTATCCAAAATATACACAGAACTCTTAAAGCTCAGTAAGAAAACAAAACAACTCAATTATAAGATAGGTAAATTATGTGAACAGTATACTCATCAAAGAAGATAAACAGGTGCAAATAAGCATAGAAAAAGAAGCTCTACATCGTATGTTATTAAGGTATTGCAAATTAAACAAATAATGACATGCCACCACACCCCCTTACTAGAATGGCTAATCCAACAGCTAACAACACTAAGTGCTGGCAAGCATGTGAAGTAACAAGAATTTTTCTTCCTGTGAGATGGGCTCTTGCTGTGTTGCCTGGGTTAGTCTTGAACTCCTGGGTTCAGGTGGTCCTCTCTCTTCAGTCTCCCAAGCAGATAGAACTATAGGTGTGCACCACTGTGCCAGAGTCTGAACAATAGGAACTATTATTCATTGAGAAATACAAAATAGTAGAACCACCGTGGAAGACAGTTTAGTGGTTTCTTACAAAACTAAACATCTCTTAACCATATGAGCAATTGTGCTTTCTGGTGTTTACTCAAATAAATTGAAAACTTTTGTCCACACAAAAATCTATACATGAATATTTATAGCAACTTTATTCATAATTGCCTAAACCTGGAAGTAACCAAGCTGTCTTTCAGTAGGCAAATGAATAAGTTGTAGCACATCAAGACAATGGAATATTACTCAGAAATAAAAAGAAATAAGTTAGGGCTGAGGGTATAGCTCAGTGGTAGAGTGCTTGCCTAGCAAGGCCCTGGGCTTGAAAGAGAGAGAGAGAGACAGAGAAAAAAAAAAGAGTTGTCATATCCTTAAAGATAAGGAAGAACCATAAATGCATTTTACTAAGTGAAAGAAGCCACTCTGGAAAGCCACATACTGTATGATTCTAACTATATGACATTCTGAAAAAGGCAAAACTATGAAGACAATAAAAATGTGGTTGTCAGGCATTCAGGGGAAGAGAGGGATGAAAAGGTAGAGCACAGAAGATTTTTAGGGCACGAAACTACTCTGTCATGTAGTATATTACAAGACACAGTCATGATGAACACGTCATTATATATGTATCAAAACCAACAGAAATGTACAAAACAGAAAATGAATCCCAATATACCATGGACTTTAGTGAATAACAACAAATTATACTGGCTCATCAGTAGTAACAAATGTACAACACTAATGCAAGACATTAATAATAGGGTAAATGTGGAGGGGGGGAGTGAAGAGGAAGCAGTCTGTGGGAACTCTGTTTTCCAACTGTTCTAAAACCTAAAACTGCTCTAAAAGAGTAATGAAGTTACAGTAAGCCCACATTATTCACAGACTTACTACACCGGGTTTTGACCAAGCATGGTAATAAATAAAATAAATAAATATTTCAAAAACAAAAATTTTAATTGTAGAGTGCCTTCCTCAGCTCAGTTGATGTGGAAAAGCTCTCAGTCTAGCCCATGTTATCAGTTGTGCTGAAATCGTGTGTGATCAGCTAAGTGTTTCCCTGCCCTTAATTTTGTGAAAATATGCTTCCCAAAAGCAAATGGTACCCAAAAAGGAAGAGTGAATGTGCTCAATTGAAGTGATAAAGTGAGAATTTTAGATCTGTTGTCTTTAGTGGAATATGGATGTTGTTAGGGGAAAAACAAATCAAGCATTCACAGTACAATACTGAACTCTTCTGTCCTGAGCATTCTTGGGTTTTCCTCATTGATGGTCTCCCTGGGACCATGTACACCCAGGGTGTACTGTAATTTTAAGAACATAAAGAAACTATAGTTTAAAAGATACAGTGTCAGCTGGGTGCTGGTGGCTTCTGTCTATAATCCTAGTTACTCAGGAGGCAGAGATCAGGAAGATCTTGGTTTGAAGCCATCTCTAATAAACAGGTCATGAGATCCTATTTTGAAAATACCCAAGACAAAAATGGGCTGGCGGTGTGACTCAAATGGTAGAGCACCAGCATTGGCAGTTGCTGCGGAGCCCTGAGCCATCCACTCCTGTTCCCACCTCACTGTTGCTTGCTCTCTGATGGGAAACAAGTTGGAAATCTCCCTGAGCATGGCTTTTAAATACACATGAAAAACAACTGTAGAACTAGAAGCAGCAATTCATGAAATTAGAATTACACAGCTAGCCTCAAGGTGAAATCCTTGGAAGAGGGGTGTGATGGCTTGATCAGAGACCCAAAGGAAAAGAATCTCAAAGGATACAACCGGTTCAGATGCCTACCAAAATCTTGACAATAACTACAAAAATGAACAATGCGTTGTAGATGAGATTGTCAGATATGGGATCGTTTCCAGATGAGAATCCAGAAGCAATGCGTTGACTTGCACAGTCCTGAAACCCAGGAACAAAATCAGACATCAATTAACAAGCTACCTAAGATGTTTCCAAGTACTGAAAAACTAATTAACTCACACTGAAATAAGCCTTGAATATGCCTTCTTAGCACAGTAGACAGCACATTGGTCTCATAAATAACCCTTAGGCCAAAGAATAAATCTCAGGGGAAATTTTTTAATGTTTCATATCAGTGAAGTACAAAATACCAAAATTTGTGAGATGCAGCTAAAGCAGTACTTACAAAGAAACTTATAGCTTCAAAAGAATGGACAAACTTCCTGAAAAACATAACTAATCAAAGTTGGATGATCGCAACATTAAAAACTCTAGATAACACATTACTGAAAGAACATGAAGATCTAAATAAGTGGAGAAATACACCAAATTCGCAGACTGAAAAACTAAACATTGTTACAATGTCAGCTCTCTCCAAACTGATTTTTTTCACTTTTAAAAGTAGTTATCTTAATAGTTAATTCTTTAAAAAATTTTTTTTTATTATTGTGCTGGGGGTACATTGTAGCATTTACAAAAGTTCTTACAATATAGCAAATGTATCATAGTTGAATTCATCCCCTCCATCATTCTCCTTTATTCCAAACTGATTTAAAAGTCATGTGCAATCCTAAACAAAATTCCAATCAAATTTTTAGAGAAACTGACAAACTGAATTTAAAATGTATTTGGAAATGCAAATTACCTAAAATAGCCACAGTTTCAGAAGACAGTCACAAAGTCTCATGCAAAAGTGTGAGACCCTATCTGAAAAACAAACTAAACCAAAAAGGGCTGGAGGTGTGGCTCAGTAGAAACCCAAGTTCAACCCCCAGAACTGCTAAAACCAAACCAAACCAAACCAAATTAAAACTCTGTGCTTCAAAGACAACATGATCAATTAAAAGGTAAGTTTCATGCTGGGTAAAAATATCATTATACATATATATTTAATACATACACATATATAGCTTGAATCTAGAATACATTTTTTAAACTTAGAACTAAGAGAAATAATCAAATGCAAGTGGGCAGAAAGTCTGAATATTTACTTCAGAAAAGATCTACATCTAGTCTGTAGACATGTGGGTAAATGCCTATTACACTGAGATATCATTTTATATCTTCTGGAAGAGCTAAAATTAAAGACAGAAGCAACAAGTATCGGTAGGATGTGGAACAACTGCAGCTCTCGTATTTACTGGTGTGAATATGAAATACTGCGACTATATTGTAAAACATTTAGCACTTTCTAATAGAAGTCAAACATGCATTTACATATTAGTTACCAATTACATTCCTAGTTATTTACTCAAGAGAAATGAAAACATAAGCTCACAAAATACTCATACCCAAATGCTCGCAGTAGCTTCATTGGCAATAGCCCCAAACTGCACATTGACAAAATGGAATACTAGCCATTAACAAAAAGGAGCACATTATTATTGTATGTGATAACACAGGTGAATCTAAAACTTATCTGCTGAGCAACAAAATGTCACCACAAAAAGTACATCTGGTCAGGCACTGGTGGCTCATGCCTGTAATCCTAGCTATTTAGGAGGCAGATATCAGGAGGATCAAGGTTTGAAGCCAGTCCACGCAAACAGCTCACAAGACCTTATCTCAAAAACACTCAACACTAAACAGGGCAGGCAGAGTAGTAGTAGAGCGCCTGCCTAGTAAGTGATAAATCCAGAGTTCAAATCCCTGTCTGTCTGTCTGTCTCTCTCTCTCTCACACACACAAACATGAAACTGGGGCAGGGGACTTTCTGTAGAGGGCACTTTCTGGGGTGATGAAATGACTGGGACATGAGTATATGAATTTGATAAACTCATCAAATTAAAGACTTGAATTATGGGCATTTTATTATATTTAAATTATAACTCAGAGTTGTTTTTAGAAAATAACTGAACAAGTTATTTCCACTGTGAAGAGACTACTGCCCATTATCTGATGTATAACCTTGGTCAAATCACTTGAACTTACAGGCACACCCAGTTCATGGTGTTGTTCAAGCAGGATGACAGCAGTACAAAGTAAGAAAACCCACAGGCTGTGATGTACAAAGTTTGCCTGTGGGAGAATTATAGCTGAAGAACCACAGAGGCTTCCACACTGAAGTTATGCTTCCACACTGAAGTTACACTTCAGTAGGAAAAAGGAAAACTACATCAACAATCTAACTGTCATCATGGGAACTGGCCTGGCCTGCCTTGAGGAAACATTTAATTTTGGAACTGGACCTCCTTAAGTTAAAAAAAAAAAAAATCAACTCAGGCTTTCAGGACTTTTAAGGAAAAGCAAAAAACATGAAAGACAACCAAATCTGAAAAAGGCTACGAACAAGATTGACAGGAAAATATTTATATACATCCACTACTGATTAGTAACAAAGCACATTTAAAAACAACTAGGGCTATACAAACAATGGAATATATTAAGCTTTCAAAGGAATGAAATTTGGATACATGGATGAACCTTAAAAACAGTATGCTAAGTGAAAGAAATCAAACACAAAAAGATAATTATTATAGGATTCCACTTACATGTAGTATCTAGACTAAAGAAATTCAGAGACAGAAATCGATTTGAGGTTACTAGGGAGAGGTTGGGATACATTGAGTACAGAGTTCCACTGGGATAATGCAAAAGTTTGGCCATACATTGTAAATAGAACTAAAATCACTTAACTGTGTACACCTGAAGTGGTAAAAGAATGATAAATGTTATGTGTATTTTATCACTATTAAAATACTGGGGCTGTTGTTGCAATTTCTTTTTTATTATTTTATTCATTTATTTTCTCTTTTGTATTGGTGTATATCAATTGTACAGAGGTTTTATTGTGATAAGCACAAATATGTATAATGTACATTGATCAAATTCACTCTATTCCTTCCTCTTTTTTTTTCTTTTTTGTAGTACTAGGGTTTGAATTCAGGGCCTCACGGATGCAAGGCAGGAATCCACTTGAGCCAGTCCACCAGTCCTCCTTTTAAAATAATTTTTATGGGTGTCGTTCTATTTTCATATATGTGCATAAAGTACTCACTCAAATATATTCACTCCCCTTCACCCTCCTCTTTTTCCCTCCCCACTCCCACTGGTTCCCATCACCAAATAGTACCCCCATCTTTTTTTTTTTTTCTTCTTTCTTGTATGGGGTTTGTACTCAGGGCCTACACTTTGAGCCACTCCACCAGCCCTATTTCTGTGAAGGGTTTTTTGAGATAGGGTCTCACGAACTGTTTGCCTGGGCTGGTTTCAAACTACAATCTTCCTGATCTCTGCCTCCTGAGCAGTTAGGATTACAGGCATGAGCCACTGGCAATGGGCTAGTCCTCCTAACTTAATTTGTTCTTCTTTTTTTTTTACATCTAAATTCTGTATTATGAAAAGAACATGTAATATTATCTCAGTATAGATTTTTTTAACTTAACACGAGGATCTCCAGTTTCATCCATTTTCTTGCAAACGACTAATTTCATTCTTCTTTATGGCTGAATAATACTCCATTGTATATGTGAGTTGATGGACATGTAGGCTGATTCCATGAGTTGGATAGTGTAAATAGTGTTTTTACAAATATGGTTGAACAGATAATGTTCCTCAGATACATGCCCAGGAGTGGGATTGCTAGATCATATGGCAGTTCTATCGTTGGTTTTTTTGAGGAGCCTCCATACTATTTTCCATTGTGGTGTACTAATTTACATTCCCATCAACAGTGTACAAGGGATCCTTTTCCTCCCACATCCTCGCCAACATGTGTTGCTTGTGTCCTTGATGACTGCCATCCTGATTGGGAAAAGATGGACTCTCCATGTGGTTTTGATCTGCATTCTCTTTATGGCTAAGGGTGCTGAACACCTTTTCATGTATTTATTGGCTATTTGGACTTTTTGAGAACTGTTTTCAATTCATATGCCCACTTATTAACTGGACTATTGTCCTTTTGGTGTTTAAATTTTGGAGCTCTTTATATATTCTGGGTAGTAACCCTTTATTGGTGAATAGCTGACAAAGATTTTTTCCCTTGATTCTGATTCTGGTGATTGTTTCCTTTGCTTTACAGAAGCTGTTTAATTTGATGCAGTCTCATTTGTCAATTCTTGCTTTTTTCCTGAGCAAGCAGAGTCCTATTCAGAAAGTTGTTACCTATGTTTCTATCTTAACGGTCTTCCCTGTTTTCTTCTAATAGTTTCAAAGTGTCAGCTCTTACATTTAGATCTTTCATCCATTTTGAATTAATTTTTCTATAAGGTGAAAGAAGGGCTCTAGTTTCAGTCTTCTACATGTGCCCATTGAGTTTTCTCATCACCATTTGTTGAAAAGGCTGTCTTTTCTCCCATGTACGTTTTTGGCATCTTTGTGGAAAATCAGGTGGCTGTACCATTGTGGGCTTATTTCTGGCACTTCTATTTCACTGGTGTATTTATTTCTTTATGTGTCAGTACCATGCTATTTTTGTTACTATGGCTCTGTAGTATAATTTGAAGTCAGGTATTGTGAAACCTCTAGCATTGCTTATTTTACTCAGGATTACTTCGGTTGTTTAGGTCTTTTGTACTTCCATATTATTTTTTAAAATTTATTTTTATCATTTTTACACTTACATACATGTGTACACTTTATTTGGGCCACCTCCCCCCATATTAATTTTAGATCTGATTTTTCCCTTTCTGTGAAAAATGACACTGGAATTTTTATGGGGATAGGCTGCTACTATTTTTTAGGAAGTACTATCACTTAGCAACAATCAAAAGGTCTGAGTCCTCTTATTTACAATTATCGTTAAGGCTCCAAAATAAGATAAAGGACCAGGAATCACCTATCTCTACACTGCCCTAGCACTGGCACTCCTCTGGGAAGTGTAGTTCTACCCCATACCACCAACCATTCAGAGACCTGTGCATGAGGTGTGCTTGAAGCATCAAGTCTTTGAATCGACCTGCTACCAGGATTTGACCCAGCCTGTGTTTTGAAGTCCTTTCTTCTCTTGATTCTGTAGCCTTAGGGTTTTCTTCCCATGCAGACTGAGGGCCTTGAGGAAAGAAGCTTTCACTGAGCAGGTCTTGGTGAACTCATGAGGAGAGGACAGAGAGACAGTGGTACAGAGTATATTTCTGAAATACGTCCTTGAGGAGGCTAATGTACAGATGCAGACAGGGGACTGGGGGTGGGGTGGGAGAAGAAAGTTTGTCTCAAGTTGCTGCTATTTTATTTAGTGAAAAAGCAGTTACAACCAAAAATAAGGATGGAGGGAAGGTGTTGCAGGGCTGAAGAAAGAGAAGAGGTTTGAAGGACTTTCCTAACCACCCAGGAATGTGGTCTCTGTAAAGATCCAAATTTTACCATGTCCCTCTCCTGCTAAAATACTTCATGCTTTTAGAAAAGTACTCTAAAGAATTTCCCAACATCTCTTGGTCAGGTAGAAATGCCTTCTTCAGTAGGAGAGAAACTGGCAGTCATTCCTGTGTGTAAGTATGTGCTCACAAGCCCTTCCTACCCAAGACTACATGGGGGTCCAGGGTGCCTCCCACAGGTGCCATAGTCAAGGCACTCTATCACAGATGAGCGTGGGGACCGCGATGCAACTTAATTTCTAGTTCACCTGCAGACGCATTTCAGTTGGGAATACCTGGCACTAAGCCTTGAGCAGCCATGCTGCTGTGGACATGCCAGTTGCCAAGTAAACACTGGTGACCAAAGACGCATTCAATAATGCTACTTGTGGTACTAAGCTTAAAAAAACCAAGGCATCCCAGGCATCATGACTTTCACTGTTAAATAAATCCTACGGATGTCTATCTTCCAAAAGCATAAACTTGATTTATTTCATTTACATTACCTACAGAGTGAAGGTCTAAAAAAGAAATCAAGCCTTCATTTCTCCAATAAAGTTTCAATAAAAATTAAGCATGTTTATTTTTCCTTACATCGAGATTAATTCCTGAGCTCTTTCTTTTTACTTTTTCTGCAATGCTGGGGATCAAACCCAGGGGTCTCATGCATACAAAGCAAGCACTCTACCACTGAACTATATCCCCAGCCCTCCTGAGCTCTTTATATAACTAATTTTATTAAGAACTAGATTATAAAATATAGAAATGGCCAGAATCTATCAACTGATGAGTAAACAAGCAAAATGTGGTGTATACATAAAAGGAAGTATTATTGAGGAATGAAGTACTGACACATAAACCCTGAAAAGAGTTAAAGTAAAAGAAGCCACTCACAAAAGACCATATATTACATGATTCTATTTATATGCAATGTCTAGAATTGGCAAATCTATAGGTTGCCTAAAGCCTGGAGTACTGGGGGAAAGTGAGCAATAACTGCCAATGAGTACAAGAATCCTTTGAGGGATGAAGAAAATGTTCAAAATTTGCTGTGGTAATGTTTGGATTACTCTGCAAATTAGACTGAAAACCACTGAATTGTACTCTTTAAATGAGCAAATTGCATGCTATGTAAATTACATCTTAATAAAGATATAAAATCCATATTAATTAATATTATATGCAAATCTCTGTCCTCAACAACAACTACATATGGCAGGGGTGGGGACTAGGAGGAATTTTAGGGATTTAGAATGATATGGAATTTCACACAGCAAGAACTGAAATCTAAGTACCATGGTAAGAAAAAACATTTTAAAAAATACTGCAAAAGGAATACTAAGATAAGAAATTGCAAATGGCTAAGAAACATAGGATGGTATGTCTAAAACTGTGGCTTAAAGTACAGATAGGCAGAGCTTATTTGAATGAATAAATGTAGATAAAAATGGATAGCATGATATTCTAAGATGTAGCACTGACTAACAGAACTTTCTAGGGTGAAAATCTCTGTATTTACTACCAAATGATGTGTCCACTAGGCACAAGCGGCTTTTAAACACATGAAATATAGCCACCAGGATGTCTAAGAAATTCAATGTTAATTTTATCTAATTTTAAGTTTAAAAGGTGCATGTGGGAAGTGGCTACCATACTGAACAGTATAGATCTAGACAAGGAAAGCAATGTTTTCTGGATGAGTATGGACAGGTGACAGATAGGAGAAAGAACAGCAGTTACCAGGAAGACCAAAGCCTAGAGTTTGGGGCACATTTCATAGTCTGGATCAGAGGGGTAATAAAGATAGGTAGTGCCTATAAGCCACTTTAAAACTTCAGTCGCAGTTAGGTATTATTATACAACAAAGGGGCCACACCTCATTGTAAGCACTGGCTGATATGGTTTATGAGAAAGTCCTACATAAATGTAAAATGACATAATTTTTACCAGAGTGGACCTGGAGAAGGCAAATCAAGGAAAGTGGTATTTTCTGAAAAGAAAACCTTCTTCCTTATTTCCTGTACCCAGCACAATGCCCTGTACACCCAGGTACTCTATAAACGCCCACTGAACTACTAAAGTCAGAAAGTACTTCACCAAGTTTCCAGGGCAAGAATTCCACAGGTGAGACCAGGAAAAGAAGGGAGAGAAAACATGACCCATCTCATCAAAATTCTACAAAGTAATCACTGCATTTAAGTTAAGATCCTAGGTTAGTCATATCCACAGAAAGTTCTCAAAATACTTATTTAAAATATTATTACTATACTTTGAACTGAAGTGACTTTCATCTAAGTTGCTTAAAGCATTTGATTTGTAACCATTAATTAATGTTTCCATTTTGAAAACCATGACACTATAAGATTAGTAAAATAACCATGATTAAAATATGAAAATTTAAAAAGTAAAAAGGCACACTATTTTTACTTTAACCCAAGTAAATGGGAAAACACCACTCCCACTTTTTTCCCTAAATAAATTTATTGAAATAACGTTCACTATGAGAGACTACCTGAAGTTCTAAATGCTTAGTTTCAGGACAGACGACAGGAACTTGATGAACTACTTTTTCAACCATAGGTTTTGTTAACAACTGCCTGCAACTCTAAAAGGTCCAAATTCCCATGAAGTTTGCTCCTTAAGGCAAATGAATTTCCTAACTGCACAGATGACTCAACTCAAATAAGACATCAAGCACGCAGCACAGGAGATCAAAATAAACTCAAGACTTTTGTATGCCAGTTGATCTCAAGAACTATAAGCCATGAGAAATGTCAAGTAAGAGAATGAGGCTCTTAGGAGATGGGGAAAGCCTAAGGTCTCTAATCCAACCCTCATGATGAAACGGCAAAGGCTTATTCAGCAAAACCTGTGTTATACAGAGCTCATGAAAATGATGTAGGAATTTTTAAAGAATTATTGGGTGGGTGGGGGATTTAACATTGTTGCTTTGGTGCTACCCAAACGGTGATACCAAGTTATCTTCAAATTTAAGAAAAAGAAAGAGGTAAAATTATGGCATATTTCTTTGTTCTAGAGACACTAGCATAGCCCTATGCTAGGTAGATTACCCAGTGATCAATGTTTTGCTTCTTAATTTTTAACTTAGAGCAAAAGAGTTGCAAGTGTGTCTCAAGGTAGAAAAGTCCATAAAACATCAGTTCAGATTATTCCAAATCTATCAGAAATCAGATTCTCTGAGGGAATTTTTGATCTGGGCCCTGGGTGAGCTACAGCACAGCTGGGGGCTATAGTGAACCAAAGACAGCCGCTCCTACAGATAAATGCCAGCTTTGCTATGTCAGTTGACTGCTTCCACACAGGAATGCACATTTGTTATTGCCAACTGTGATTTTCCAAGAAGGCAAAAAAAAAAGGGAGGGGGATCTAAGACAAAACATGACAAACAGTAGAAAGTAAGATGACAGAAATTCACCAAATATGTCAGAAATCATAATAAATGTAAAGAGGTGAAATATGCATATTAATAGCAGAGTCTCAGATGAGATTTTAAAAAGGAAGACTCTAGCAACACACTGTTCACTACAAATACCCTCAAAGCAAATCATGGAATGATTGAAAAGGATGGAAATACCATGTCAGGAAAGTAGAGATCAGAAGAAAGCCTGGGTAACATCGTTAATACCAAAAGGAAAAATGGATTTAAGAAAAATGGTATTTAAGGAAAACAGTATCTAGAGAGGCAAAAAAGGAGTATTTCAAAAAATAATGACTACAAACTAGGTGTGAATAGTGGTACATGCCTGTAATCCCAGCACTCAAGAGGCTGAAGCACAAGTTTGAGGACAGCCTGGGCTGCCATAGTAAGACTCGTTCTCAAAAAAAGCAAAAACAAATAATAATGATTATAAACTTGCAAGCACCAAACAATATAGCCTTGAAGCAGACTAAAACTTTTTTAGCTAAAGGGAAGCTATCAAAATTACAAGGTAAAAATGATAAATCCACCTGGGTGTGGTGACACATGCCTATAATCTCAGCACTTGGGAAGATGAAGCAGGAGGACTGAGAGTTTGAGGCCAGCCTAAGTCACATAGTGAGAACTTGTGATGATGATGAAGGAGGAGGAAGAAGTGCCATCAAGAGAAAAAACCTGAAGCATCTTCCCCCATAACCAGACAAAAAAGTTAGGATGAAGAATGTCTGAATATGATGAACAAGCCAAATGGAAAGCACGTATACACACTCACATGTTCTTATATGGAATATCAGAATATTTTATACCCCAAAAGAACAAGCATTGTTTTTTATTTAAGAGCTAAAGCTAGAGGAACCAAAAAACTAAGAAGCATCAAGAGAGGAAAAGTAGAGAAAAAGGACAGCTAGGATCTCACCATGTAGAAAGTATTCATCAGTGGCAGCAATTTAGAATATGTCACAGTTAAATATTCGAATTATTCTTTCCTTTGCTGAAAACTAGTCATTCTTTCCACAAAAATTAAAAGAAAAGTTAGAAATTTTAACATATTTACAGAAAAATATAGCGAAAAACTGGAAAATGAAAGTAATGTAATCAATGTCCATAAGGAAAAATCAGTATCCTGTGGTTAGCAAGGCATCCCTGAAGCCAGCTGCTGGGTGCACGTTTTGGCTCCAGTAATCACATGTTGCACAGTCCTTGGAGAATTATCACACACCCTTCTGTGCCTACAGACTCCTCTTCAGAATGGGGATAATAACCGTATGTCGTTTCTAAGACTCTTGTGAAGATGAAATAATGTAATAACATGCATAAAGAGCTTAGAACAGTTCTGAAAAAATGTTAGCATACTGTTATATGCAATGAAGGTAGATCAGTGTATCAGGATTAAAAAAGGCAAGATGAAAACAGTAAGCAAGACATGCATAAAAATATTTGTATTAAAAAAAAGTGAGTGCCTGCCAAGTGCAAAGCCCTGAGTTCAAACCCCAGTACTGCCAAAACATTAAAAATAAATTAGTATGTATGATATGCATACATATCTCTAAATTTTCTAGAAGAATACATATTTTTTAATAGTTACATTTAGCAAGTTAGACTAGAAGAGCCAGACAAACACTTTGCTTCTGTATTATGTGAGTTGCTGTATTTTTTCATAAATTTTGAATTATAAAAGTGCAAAAATAATTTTTCATGTCTCATGTTATTTTGCCACTATAACTCTATAATGGTAAGGCCACTGTAGCTATTAGCTCACTATTCAGTAATCTGCTATCTTCACAGGTAATTTGGCTTGGCCATCTCTGCATTCATTCCTTTGCCATAAACCAATGGCTCTCAAACCAGGCTGCCAGAGGACCTGGGTACTCCATAGGCTGAAATAAAGCACACGGCCAGGGAGACCCAGAAATAGTAACTTTCAATAGAAATAAATTACTGAAGTCAATTCTTTACAAACAATTCTCTCAGTCGTAGCATCTGCCATTCTTTTACTGGCAGATGACAAAAGTAAGCTAACAATATGCAAACTGAAAAATAATATTTATTTATGAGGAGCTGATTTATTTATTAGCTAACTCTATAAGCTGTTGTGTGGATGTATATGCTTACTCTGAATTTATATTACATAGATCTGATGAAGTGATTCTAAACTGGCAACACCCCTCTAGTCTAATAAATAATCCCCATGTGTTCTGAAACAGGCATGGAGTTCCACCACTGAACAACTTTGGCATCCTCTGCTCTAGGCTTGCTCCCGAGCCCCAGCAGGAAAGTTGCAATATAGGTTATGTGCAGAAAATGTGTATTTTATTTAAATACCCATTTAAAAATATTTCATGACTCAGGGTCCTTAAGGCAGTATTATCTGAAAGTCTATTATTAGAAATAAGAGCTAACCTTTACTGAGCACTTACTACCATGTGTCAGTGACTGCGCTTCACGTGTATGATATGCAAACCCTCACAATAATTCTACCAAGTAGATGTAATACTTACCCTACTTCTTTCTGATTAAGAAATTAAAGCACAGAGAGGTTAAGCAATTTGCTCCAAGTCACACAGTCAATGAACAGGTAAAATCAATAAAAAGTATGCAATAACTAAGCCTGTGGTGGTTGAGTAATCATATACAAAAAATCCAATCAGCCAGATGCATGACGAGATTGAAAGAGAACTGGGCACAGCAGACCTAAATCTGGATTCTCCTTGTGGAGCTTTGCCACTCTCAAGGATGAACCTCACCTCTTTAGATTCAGCCGCCAGATCTGTAGTAAAGTGAAGGAACAGTGCTTTTATTGCCATTCCAAACTTTAAGTAACTAATCACTACATATATAACAGTACTGATAAGACATCCAGAAGAGCATGTGATGAGAACCTGTATCAGAGTGCTTCTCATTTGTTGACTGAGAACAGCTGACTGGTGAGGAAGCCAGAGTCCCTAGGTCCTCCTGGGCTTCCTGAGGAGACCCATAGGAGAAACCTGGGACTGGACTGCACAGCCCCTCAGGTGACCCGTGTGCATTCCACATTTGAGCAATGCTCTCTAACCAATGGCACTGCAGATTACTGATTTTGGTATTACGGAGGATCCAGCTCAATGCAAATGACATATTCTACCCCTCACACTTTCTGAAGTTAAGAATTCTTTCCAACTGCTATTAAAAATGAATAGCTTTCAATATAATCACATACCATACAATTCACACTACAGGCACAATTCAATGATTTTACTACACTCGCAGGTATGCAATTAATTTTAGGCCTTCACCCCAAAAACCTCCTGTATCCTTTAGCAGTCACCCCTCATTTTTTTCCAACTTCCCTCCCTTCACAGCCCTAGGCAATGATGAATCTATTTTCGGTGTCTATATAATAACAATTCTGGACATCTCCTATAAATGGAATCATGTAACATGCAGTCCTTTATGAAGGGCTACTCTCACTTGGCATGTTTCATTACATGTTCCATTCATGTAAGTACCATATATTGGTACTTCTTATCTTTTTATTGCCAAATAACATCCTATTCTCTGGATATACCACATTTCATTCATCCATTTATCAATTGATGGATACTTAAGTTATTTTTAAGATTGCCTGATTTTAATGGAGAGAAAAGTAGACAAGGCAAAAAATTTGTATTCAGATTATTTCAGGTGAAACAATCTGTTCATTATAGTCAATCTTCTTACAATATAAAAATGTACTTACAGTTAATATATTAAAGTACTTACAGTTAATATGTAAATGTACTTATACTTAATATATATATAAATGTACTTACGATTAAGTATACTTTCACACATTATTTACTGATATTAAAACAAACAGGACACTAAAATATGACTACCATCACTATTGAATGGTAGAGGCTTATACTTTTTAAGAGAAATCCTGTTCCTTCCAAAACCAGCTATGAAACTCTGATTCTATCACTAGAGGTTATGGCTTCTGTACTGGAAAATTACTGACTTCACTTTCCAGTTCACAACTGTTCTCATTTCCCTTTTAAAAAGAGGAAAAAAACAACAAAAACAACAACAAAAAATCCTCCACGGACTTGCTCCAGTCTCCTGCACAGACCTTATTTCTTTCTACTCCCTTTCTTCTATCTCTAGGGCTGACCTAATTGTCCTTCAGGCAAATCTGTCAGCTTCTATTAAACACCTCCATTCAAAGATCAGGAAAACGACACAGTTTTTTTAAAAACATTTTTTATTAAGTTTTCAATTTAAAACTTTATATCTGTTTCCACTTAAATTTCTTTTCCAATTTTTCAATCAGTTTTCTTCTAATAACTGCCAGATTTCAAGATAATGTCTTTCCCACTAGACTCCCTGTGGTCAGGACCACATCTGTTTTAGTCACTCCTGTGTTCTCAGCACCTAACACAGACCACACAGACCACAGGCAATTATTTATATGGTATTTCTTTTCTTTTTTTTTTTTATTGTTGTGCTGGGGGCACATTATCATATGGTATTTATAGATATGAATAAATCTATGTATATATAAACAGAGTAAATGAATGAAATACAGCATAAGGTAGATTTTCATAACAATTGACATCTACTGAATTTCTATGAGTTTCTGTACTAAGTATTTTCATGCTTTATCTTAATTCTGATACTATTATTGTTAAGTAAGTATTATGCACAATAACATACCCCCTCTCCAATTTTAGAGATAAAGAAATTAAGATTAAGTAAGATATTAGGGACTAGGTAAACCAAGGAGCCAGAACTCCAAGGTCTGCCTGCAGAGCCTGTAAACACTTGACAGCTGTATGCCTCTGTCCACATGAAACCAAAGGCACCAGAGTCAAGACCTGAATGGCAAGTGAAAGAGGAAGGAACACCCTTGACCTTGAACCACACCATGCAAGTCCTTGGCAGGCAGTATGCAGGTAGTCTGCCCCGCTGGGCTCCTGCAGAGAAAGCAGCTATCCTCTTTCTGTGACCTTTCTTCAAACATGCACAAACGTCAACAGGACAGAGAGGGAACAGAAATCTCCAGAATACTTAGGTAAAACTAGCCTGTTCTCAGTGGCTTGTAGCTCATCATTTCTGGAAAAAACAAAACAAAACAAAACCAAAACTCTGTGCCAAGCTGAAAAACAAACAAGAAAGCCCAGCCTGAGAAGACAGGGTCAGGCAAACACTGACACCAACTGCCAGCTTCTAGTTCTAGTCCAGTGATAGCCAGTTCCTTAACCATGGCTTCCTGTACCACAGCAGGAAAGCAGGGACATGATGTTATTAAATTACCTTTTGCTACATAGAGGGTAGTTTAATTCAACAGTGATAATCAGGTCATCAAAATACTTTCCCATTCTCTATTCACATATAATTTATCTTCATAAAGCAAACATATTGCTAAAGATCAGAGGTTTGAAATTTTTAAAAGTTTATATACAATAAATACATTTTCAGCACTTGTTGAGACATGAGGACATTTTAATCTTGCTTCTTTCACCAATATTTTTCCTATACAGTAATTGAAGTTATTTTATAGACATCTAACTGCCAAGTGGATTATATTCCAAGGTTTCCTTTCAATGAAGTCTGTAAGATAGAAATTAATTCTTCCAATAAATATTCATAAAATGTTCCAATATTAGGCCACCATGGACTATTTAAGTTGAAAGTATAGTGTAAAAGTGTCTGAGCCCCATGCCCACTGTCTAGCCCTCTGGTCAAGAGCAGGGAGGAAGGCAGCATCAGCCTGGTGGCAGCCTCAGAACGGGAATGGAAAGCAACAGTGTGGGAAGACAAAGGGTGAGGACCTATAGGAGACTCCCAAGGAAGTCATTCTCAATTAGAGGGATAGGGTGTCACAGGCTCCTAGGCCAGCAAGACCTGGTAGGACACCTTTCTTGAGTCAGGGACTTCCTACATGCATGTTTCTGTATGGAGCTTGTGACATGGGTTGTGCAACTGTCATGATTTCTTCAGCCTTCATATAAACTCACTGGGGGATACTTAGCCACAGTGATGTTACAAATAATATATAACCATTTTTATTGCCTTTTATCTTTATTTTTACAGATGAGAAAAGACTCCAAAGATTAAGTTATTTGCTCAGTATTGCAGAGCCAGTGACACAACAGTGAACCCAAGAACAAAAATCCCTGCCCTCTAAAGCTTACATTTTAGAAGAGGGAGAAAGATTAACAAGATTAAAAGTAAATTACAGTACATCTTCTGACACTAAGTGTTGTAGAAGAAAACAACATGTGAAGTGTCAGGGTGGTTCAGAGGAACAGTGTATGATTTTAAATAGGACAGGCAGTGTAGACTTCATATGAGGTGGTTATACAGGAACAGACTGGAGGGAGATGGGTAGGTATGTGACTATCTGGGGAATGAGATCCAGGCAGAAGGAACAGCCAGTGCCTGGAATAGTCTGTCAAATAGCAAGGTAACCATGTCAAGAAAAGTGAACAGGATGCTGGCCACTGATGGCTCATGCCTATAATCCTAGCTACTCAGGAGGGAGAGATCAGGAGGCTCCTGGCTCGAAGCCAGTCTGAGCACATAGTTCGTGAGGCCCTATCTCAAAAAAAACCCATCACAAAAAAGGTCTGGTGGAGTGGCTCGAGGTGTAGGCTTTGAATTCAAACCAAAAAAAAAAGAAAAGTAAACAGGAGAACAGCATGAAACAAGGCACAAGGTACCTCATCAATAGGAGCCTGGCCACCACTATAAGGACTTATACTTTTATGAGAAGGGAGATGGGGGCTCCTGAAGGTGTGCAGGAGTAAAACATGACATGGCTGAAAATGAATGCCTATGGCTCTCGGCTAAAAGCAGACTTCAGTGGAAGAAAGCAGTAGGTGCTGGTAACACGAAGGCAGTTTCCTGTTATATCTCAGCAGTACAGCCACAAACAGCTACTAATAGTTTCATTGTATTAAGAATCACAGGTAACTCCAAAGTCTATCTTGATCAGATACGGAAAACATCAACAGTAAGTCTTTGGGAAAAGCAGGACTCCATTCAGAAATAGGGAGTCTGAGAAGTGCTCTCTGATGATATCTAAGTGGACCCATACATTGGCAGTGTGGTTCAGGGGACAGCCATTTGTAAGTCATCAGCACAGAGATGACAAAAAAACAATGAGACCAGATAAGATCTCTGTCCTAGATTTCACCAGGATTTTCCTTTTTCTAAGATAACAAAGAGTTGTCCATAATTCACTTGAAGTGCTTTTTCAGTGTGTGATATACTAGTGACTTATAACACAGATGTAATAGAATCACATTTTAGAGGAAGGCACAATCACATTTTTCACTCACATCTTCTTTCAAGAACAAGACTCTTTTTGCATGTTTGAGCATCAGGAAAACTAAAGAAAGTGGTTTCTAAAACCGAGTTCACAGATATCTAATTCAATCCCTTTGTTTTACAGAAAGGAAGATGGAGGTAAAGACAGGTTAAATGACCTGCCAAAATTCACACAATTAGCGAGTGGAGAATTACAATACTTGCCTGCAGATTCCAAGCCCAGTGTCCCTTCCACTGTTGGCTCTTCTGGTTCAGGAATTAATAAATTTTAGGGTTCCCAGCTGGTATGTATCTTGATACAACTGATCATCATTCACTACCACTGGAAATGCCAAGAAGTACAGATTTCAGGAGAGGGCAAAGCATCTAAAAAGTTTTTCAGGCTGACTCTGCCACAAATGCTTCTTACCCCCCAAGTACGACTATGTTCATTAAGCAACTTAATGTCACTTAATGACAACACAGATGTTCCTCAACTAATGAGGGGGGTACATTGCAACATACCCGACCTAAGTGGAAAATGCATTTAAGCATGCTGTAGAGTACCAGGTGTTTCACCTTGTGACCTTGGGGCTGGCTGGAAGCTGTGGTTTGCTGCCACTGATCACAAGAAAGAATTATAACAGTGCTAGCCCAGGAAAAGGTTGAAACTCAAAATTCAAAGTCTGGCTTCTAATTAATGGAAAGTCAAAAACTACTAGATTGAATAAACTGAATCACTGTAAGCCAGGGACCATCTGCATAGAGAGCTGTAGTGGGAAATTAATTTCAACTAGCTTCTCATTCTAACCAAGTGCTTTTATTTTCTAATGCTGACCAGAAATATTTGCACTAGGTTACTTTTTTTTTTTTTTTGAGACAGGTTCTCTCTATGTGGTCCAGGCTGGCCTCTAACTCATGATCTTCCAGCTTGTGCCTTCCCAAGTGCTGGAATTACAGACATGTACTACCATTCCCGCCTTGTGTTATTCTTCCTATTACCTGATCAGAGCCAATTATCAAAAAAAAGAAGGAAGGAAAGAAAGGAGAGAGGGAGGGAGGCAGGGAGAGAGGGAGAAAGGAAGGAAGGAAGCAAGGAAGGAAGGCCATTAACCTCATGCCATGATTCTAAATCAACTTAAACTATAGTTACAAAACTTTTAAGAGTTAATGCTTAGGCCAGGTGTGATGGCTCAAGCCTAGGTTACCTAGTTACTGGGGAGGATGGAGGTATCAGGCCAGCCCAGGAGACACCATCTCAACCAATGGCTGGATGAAGCAGTGTGCACCAGTAGGAGGACTGTGGTTCAGGTTGGCCCTGCCATAGAGACCTAGCTCAAAAACTATAAAAAAGGCCGGCAGAGTGGCTCATGTGGCAGAGTACTTACTTAGCAAGTAAAATGCCCTGAGTTCAACCTCCAGTACCACACACACACACACACACACAAAATTACTTAAGGTAGGCTTAAAATACAAATTTAAAATATAATATATTAACTGCAATTTGCTTAGAAATCAAATCCTCTAAAAATCTAAGACTACAAAGACATGAGAATTACTAACACTATCACTTAATTATCAGTAAAGATTAATATATTAAAGAATTTAAACAGATCACCTTATTTGACAATGCAGAATAAATTTACCAAAAATTAGTTTGCTAATATGAAATGGTTTTGAAAACACTTTATGTACTATAATGCACTTTATAAGTAAGGGTTATTTTTATGCTCCTCTGATAAATAAAAAATGATGAGATGTGAGAATCCACCACACAACAACACACACTGGAAAAGGTGGAGTGTTCTCATACATCATTTCTTTGAAATCAGTTTTACTGGCTGGGATGCAGCTCAGTGAAAGAACGCTTGACTAGCACGTGTAAGGTCCTCCTTAGCAGGGCATAAAAAAAATGTTTTGTAAGATACTCTACATACCAGCCCTGCACTGAGTTGGGAAATAGGAAATAGTAACTGGTAGGTCTTACATAGTCTAGTGGGAGATGCACTTTAAGAAAGCATGCAGTTAGGACCAGGCATGGAAATGCTCACCCGTCATTCCAGCTACTCCAGTGCAGGGACAGGAGTATCATGACTGGAGGACAAACCAGGCAAAAAGTCAGCAAGACTTTATCTACAACAATAACAAAAACAAACAGGGTATGGGGGTACATCCTTATAATCCCAGCTACACAGGTGGCAGAGGTAGGAAGATAATGGTCTGAGGCCTGGCCAGGTAAAAGCACAAGACCCTATCTAAAAAAACAAAAGCACAAAGGGTCTTGTGCAAGACCCTAACCTCAAACCCCAGTACCACCAAAAACAAACAAACAAACAACAACAAAAAAACCCAGTCTGTTTCCCTAGAAATACAAAATGCTACTTACAAAGCACACAAGAAGGACAACTAACCCAGATGGAAAAACATTTTAGAAAAAGGAATATTAAACCCAAGCACTAAAAAAAGTGTATTAGTTAAGCAAAATGGGACGTATGCTATGGACAGAAAGAACAGTACTGTGAATGTCTGGAAGTAAAAGAACATAAAGCTTTCAAATCTTAACCATGGAGGGCTACAGGTTAAATATTCCTTACCAGAAATGCTTGCAACCAGGGCTGGCAGAGTGGCTCAAGTAGCAGAGGACCTGCCTAGCAAGTACAAAGCCCTGAGTTCAAACCCAGTACCACCACAAAAAAAAAAAAAATGCTTGAAGTGTTTCAGATTTCAGAAGGTTTCAGACCTGGACTATTTGCATAGACTTCACATTTCTAATCTGAAAACCTGTGATCCAAATAGCATCATGTTCTTACTCAAAAGTTTTGCATTTCAGCATGCTGTTTATCATACATTTTCAAACAGGAAGGATAAAAGGATGAAGCCATAGAGGTGTGCATGATCAAACTGACTGTTAAATGAATAAACAGTTATGGAGGGACTGGTTAAGTAAATTATAGTATATCTATACAATGGAATGTCATGCAACCATAAAAATGATGATGAAATATATTTGATAAATAAAATGTTCATTGAAACAAGTATTTATTGAGCATCTATTAGTGCTGTGAGGTAGGTAGAAGAAAAAGTTACGCTATAAACCAGTACTGTTCACATGTGGTATAATTCTTATGACAAGCATACCCACAAGAAATAAAAAGGTAACAGCACAAAATTCTAACACCTATTTATTGTTAGGAACTGGAGTTGTTTGTTTCTTTTTGCTTATCTTTATTCTAACCTTTGCCTCCTGTTATAAAATTTAGGATAAAAATCCAAAGTAGATGAGAGTCCTTTTCATGGGCCAAGTGCTATTGAAGCAAACTACTTATGTGGTTCGTCCACCACAGGGTCTGGCAAACAGGAGGCATCCAAAGTTGTGTGTGTTTTAAAAATAATTACCCAGCTCATATTTAAAGGCCTGCTTTATATCAGGCACTGAAAATACAAGAAGCCCAGTCCTAAAAGGGCTCAGTCAAGTAGAGTAGATGCATAGGTGACTATAGCAGAGATACCACAAAGTTCTGTGGTGCTCCCAGGTCAGAGACCACTGGCACTATAGAAGCTGATCTTTAGAGTAAGTGTCGTGTACCCCATGAGTCACATTCATCCCACATCACCTTGACCTATTTCTAGCAGAACAGTGGGGAGGAGGGCTGGGAGAGACACTGCACCAATGATACAAACTAGGCCTACAATGCAGTATTGATATACCAGACCTGCTTTACAAGGAGCCATTGTAGGACGGACACAATGGCCAGACCAAGCTATCAGATGGTCTGCTCCTGTTCTGCAGCACTCTGGGTTGTTAAGGGCAGGTGTGCAATCAGGTCTCAAGCAAGGCCCTTTTAAAGAGCTACAGAGCAGGAAGGCCCACACAAAACGAAAATGAACAGCAGAATGAAGGCTAAGAAAGAGGGCTAGAATTTGCCCTTATCTCATTTGTCAAATAAAATAGAACAGCAATTTCTCTCTCTCTGCTTTCATCTAACTCTTCACCAACTCTTGAAACAGTTGCTTTAATCTTCGTGTTACTTAGCCTTTCTCATTTCACAGACATTTTTTCCCTTTTACCATGCTACTTCCAATTTTCATTTAAACATAGTAGGAACAATGAGACACAAAATGTCTGGTCACTTTGAGTATTTAAGCCTTTATTACACAGAAGTGTAGGAAAAGGTGTTTTTCCTATAAAGTTAAAAGAGGGAGAGAAGTATTTTGACAGAGTAAACTACGTAAGTCATTGCAATTTGCATTATTACTCATGATAGATTTTCACCTAAAATTTCATTAAGAGAAATCTGTAGCTCATATAAAATTCCATATACTGCAATGACTGGATCTAATTATACAAATATTGTTTTGAGGGCTGGTGGAGTGACTCAAGTGGTACAGCCTCTGCCTAGCAAGCATGAGTTCAAACTGCAGTTTCAAAAAAAGAAAAACAAAGAGCTGCTTTGTTCATACTTGGTTAATCTTAATATTTAAAATGACATTTAAATAACTCACAGTTGGGAGATAAGACTTTTGTAATTACCTTCCTAACAATTTACCATATACTCTTTAAAAAGAAGTTGTAGTTGAGACTCTAATACTAGACTCGTATGTAGCTACTCATGGTCCTGTTAACCCCTTTCTATGTCTCCTCCTCCACCATAAGAAGGAGCAACCCCTAAGGCTGGGGGCATGGGTGAAGTGGTAAAAACGAAGCTCTGAGTTAAAACCCCAATACCACATATTTATGTAAAATGAACAAACTCAAAAGCCTACATCAATCCCTATGGCCCAGTTACTTTCATTTTAGCCAATCACATCTCTTGACAAAAACCTTCCTGTCCCTCCTTTGCTCCTTTCCATAACCTAAACACCCCATCCATTGTTCATGTTGCATTCCCCCACTACACACACACACACACACACACACACACACACACACTCACAATTTAGCATGCAAGCTTACTTAAAAACCTTGTGGTAGACAAGGAGCCCATCCATTGGCTATGTGTCCTTTCTGGGCCTAAAGGAGACTACAGAGGCTCCTGGGCTCAGGATGCCACAGAGCAGGGCCTGCTGTGGTAGGGGCAGGTGATTGGTGCTACTATCACCTCTGTACACAGGCCCTGAAAACTCACCTGACAGACTGGAACCAGAACAGCTTTAATTCTGACAACAACCAATGGGAGAGTATTTAACTTGTGATCTCTCGGCCTGTTTGCCAAATGAAGGCTTCACCTCAGTCCCCTCAAATAATCTATCTGCTTCCAAGAAATGTTTGGCAAGAAGAGAACTCTGCAGAGCAATAATTTGCTGTGAATTATACACTAACAGTGCAGCGCCTTGTTTCTCCTACACTAGGCGTATTGTGAAAGCAGGGAGAATGCCCAAGTGCCTGAAATGGCTGCTGAGCTTCTCTGCTCCACCTTCCCAAGGCATAAGTAAATGTGCAGGCTGGAGGAAGAACTGAAGAGTGGAATGCATGGTGCAGATGCCCACATGACTCCATAGCTGGGTGTGTGGGCGGCCAGCCATGCACAGCTCACCCCACCCGCTGGCAGTCCGCTGGGGACCACGGGAAGCAGAGGAGGTAGTGAGGGCATGGCCAGCTGAACTGGGCATCCACATGGCCAGTGCAGTTTCCACACACTGTACATTTTTACCCACACCAGCCTGGGACACCAAACTGCAGGGTATGTAACCTTTGGCGGTTCAAAATTTTGAAACGCATGCTGGAAAGCTGTATCATTTGCCCCTAACATACTTTTCTTGTATTTACTTGGTATATTTACAGCTTCCTAAATAAATACAGTTGCTTTTAAAATAACTTTAGAAATATACAATGATAATTAGGCACCTCAAATCTGAAATTCATTTCGAATATGTCAGAAGCAATGATTCTTTCAAGAATACCCCCCAAACTCCTGGTTCTTTATTTTTTAAAAAAATTATCTTTATGATCATATAAAGCTCTAATTACATTTTAGTGACCATAGAGAAAAAAAGGGGGACTTCTATCACTATTTGCTTTCAAGCTGTGACTCTCCCAACATACCTCTAGCAAAAACTACCATTTACAGTAAGTTTTTTTTTTTTTTTTAAATGCTGAAGCTTTATCTAGTCAAGTGAACTACCAATTCAGGAAAAGTTCACATGTTATCCACAAAGCTTGTTTTAATGACTTCTTTGAACTATTCTTGAGACTTTTCTTTAAGTCTTAGATTATAAAAACAGGGAAATGCTCATGACTGGTAGAATGGCTCAAGTGGTAGAGCACCTGTTTAGCAAGTGTGAGGCCCTGAGTTCATTTCTCATATAGAGCAAAAAGATAAATAATGATATATTTTTAAAAAATTAATCCCACTTAAATGACAATACTTACTGGCTCAATGTGAAGCAGGCAGTCCTGACTGTTTACTGACAAGCTCCACAGGGAGGGGCTTTGGGACAGAGCTCACTGTGGACTACAGGGCAGGAGGCAGGAGAACCTGGTATTCACTACGAATGCTGAGCTATTAACCCTGAAGTCTGCTCCTCTGGACTTCTAGCTTCTAAGTCCATTATACTTCCTTGACATATGAGCCAGTTTAAGGTTTAGAACTTTTTATTTTAATGTAACTTTAAACTTACAGAAATCTCAAAAGTAGTCCTAAGAACAGTTAACATTTTCCCTCATCTCATCTTTGTCTCTCTCTGTGTCTCTCTCTCTCACACACACACACACACACACACACACACACACCCCTTTTGGAACCCTTTGAGAGCAAGCTGCACACATCATGCCCACCTCTTATCCAAATACTGTAGTGTTTATTTCCTAAAAATAAGAATATACCTTTGACGGTCACAATATAATTACTCGAATCGGGAAATCTACCATCAGTATAATTTAATGCATAATCTACTTCAACAACTATCTTCCCCCAAAGAAGTGTTCTCTGTACTACTTTTTCCTAAGCCAGCATCACCCACTGCATTTGTCATCATGTCCTTTTAGTCTCCTTTAATCTAAAACAGTTCCTCAACTTTGTCTTTCATGACAACACTTTTGAAAAGGGCAGGCCAGGCATTTGGTTCCTCGGGTATTTGGTTTGTCTCATGTTTCTTGGTTATGCACAGTTGGCAGGAACACCTGAGGAGTGGCACTATGCCCTGCCAGTATGTCAAGAGGCACATGGTGTGGTTTGTAAACTCTGATGGCTGAGGTGGACAGACTACGGTGGCCCAGAGGCCCCCATGTCCTGATGTTCATGTGGGCAGGACTTGTGATGTGTCTCTAGCCAACAGAAGACAGCAATGCCAATGGATGTTTGTGATTCCAGTTCATGGTTATGTTACATGGTTCTGGAGTTGCCTCTTAGTTGGCTGGCAGTGAGGAAACAGGTGGCTGGCTGTATTGGGGAACCCCTCATGCAAGAATTGTAGATAGCTTATAGCAGCAGCTCAGGACATCTTCCAGCTAACCATCAGCAAAACAATGAAGCTGTCAGTCCTGCAGCCATAGAACTGAACGACCTGGTTCCTTTGCCAGCTGAACCTCCAGATGACCTAGCCCAGCTGACACGTGGACTGCAGCCTTAGGAGACCCTGAGCAGAGGACCCAGCTAAGCCAGGCTCAGACTCCTGACTCACAGAAGCTGCAAGATAACAAATATGAGGTTGTCTTTAGCTTCTAAGTTCATGGTAAAACTGTTGTTTCCATTAGACTAATTCAGTCAGATTAGGTGGTCCTGCCAGATTACACCAGTGTACTGTTTTTTCCTTAGAAACTAATAGGTAATTTCTGGGTCACTCCTTTGAAACTGTCAATATAATGGTTCTCAAACTTTCATTGACTAGTTCTAATAATTACTGGTGATTCTTGCCTATGCCCTTATAGTAATGGTTGGAATATTGTGACATTCTACAGCTCACTCCATTCTACTCTAAGAAAGAACTGTCCCTTCTCTCTCACTTATTTGCATCAAATAGGATCACAGATTATTTTATTCAGTAACAAATTTAATCCATTATCATTGTTTGCTGTGAGACTCAAGTATTCCCAGATTTGGCCAGTGGAAGGGTCTTCTGGCTGACTCCTGAGTCCTTGGCATAGTCACTAACTTTTCAAAACTGCTTCACTGAGGTAAAATTTACTTGCCCTAAAAATCACTTATTGGAAGTATACAATTCAGTAATTTTTAGTAACCATCACCAGACTTTCAGAATTTTAAGTTTTTTATCACTCCAAAAAGAAACTTCATGAGCATTTGGAGCCATTCCCACCAACTCCCAACTGCAGGAGATCTCTCATTTACACTGTCTCCACGGAGCTGCCTTTTGTGGACATTTCACATGTATGGACTGGATTGTTTCTGTAGCATGTTTGTGAAATTCATCCACATTGCAGCCAGTATCAGAACCACATCATGATGCTCTGAGCACTTCCCTGGTTCTGGCACAAGATGGTCTGTACTTCTCATCAGTCCTTCTCTGCAGCCCTGGAACCAGCCACTTCTCTAATAAGCCCTGGTTACTGTTAGTGGAGGAGGTTATTTAGAGATTTTTTGGGGGGCAGGGGGACTGGTACTGGGGTTTGGACTCAGGGCCTCATGCTTGCTAGGCAGGCACTCTACCACTTGAGCCACTCTGCCAGTCTGATGAGGCTATTTAGAAACCAAAATCTGGGTGCCTCGCTGTACTCATTGACACAGGCTCCTTCTACAACATATGTATGTGTACATAATGTCTGTACAAATAAACACAGACACACACAGATAAATGGATAGACTTGAAAGGCTGAGCTACCTTTTGGTTGCTTGCAGTTGAAAGCATCCTGACACAGTACCTCCAGAGATGAGATATAAATTCCTTCCTTTCTCTGACAGGAGAAACTGTCAACTCTGAAGGAGTTTAAAAAAAACAGATCAGACTTTTAGTTTTATTCTGCCTGTTCCTTTTTTCTTTTCTTTTTCTCCAAGCAACAATCCCAAATGCTTCATATTATTATTTTATTTTTACTCCTCTACCTGGTAATTTACAAACCACTGACCCCATGCTACCAATTCATGCACTGATGTAATGAGTAGCCAACAAAGGGGGACTTCTCAGTCACCTTAAAGGTTTGAGTTCACCCTTTAAAATTGTCATTCCATGATAAACACAACCCAAACAAGTGAAGGTAAAAGTTTGTAAGTATGTTGGAGATACACCCACACTCAAAAGAAGACCATTTTCTCTGTGGATCAGAAGCAGAAGGAAAATGCTGAAGTAAAAGGATATAAGCATGGTCTCCTAGTTTCTGTATCCAGCGGCAGCCAGGAGTTAGGAACCTGGGCATAGGAGACTCAGAACATAATCCACTGTGCAAGTTGTCCTTGCTGTGAAATGAGGCTGACAAAACTGTTAAGCACTGTGCAGATTACAATTTGCAATAAGCAACAGTGCCTGCTCAGTGACAGTATCTGTATCTCCAATATGACTACAGGATAAGCATCCCACACCATCCACAGAAGATAAAGTGTAACAGTCAATACCTTAGTACTGTATGAAGTCTTTCTGAAGATGTCAGGAGTTACAAAAGCCTTTGAAACTCTAAGTAAACATCTTAGTATATTTGTGTGTTCATTTTTCTGAGGAACTTTGATATTTTCCATCAGAGTTTCAATGGGGTCAGTAATCCCAAAATAATAAAGGACCTCTGTTCTGATCTATGTGTGAGTTGACACAATGTAAATCACATGATGACCCCAGAGTTTGCCACACTAGGTGTGTAGTTCTATCACCTATTTCTTTAAATATATGCATGCCCAGTGGATGTGCCAGGAACTAGTTATAAACATTAGAAACACAGCAGAAGCAAACACAACTCTCTGCTTACGTATCAGTGAGAGAAGGGAAGAGCAAGAGTGAACTTTTTTTGAGCATAAATCAGGTCAGATCATGTCAGTCTGCTTAAAACCCCCTAGTGGTTGCACACCCAAGTTCATAGCAGCAGTATTCACAATGGCTATGAAGTTGTCCATCGAAGGATGAATGGGTAAACAAAACATGGTATACACACAAAATGCAATAATAGGCTTAGCCTTAAAAAGGAAGGAAGTTCTGACACATGCTACACATGCATGAGCCTTAGGACCATTATGCTATGTGATGTAAACCAGTCTCAAATGACAAATGCTATATGATGCCCTTTCTATGCACTACCTAGGAGTCCAAATCATAGAGGCAGAAGGTAGAATGGTTGTTGCCGGTGCCAACAGTGGGCCAGGAGTATGGTAGAGAGTTTCAGTTTTATAAAATGAACAAGTTTTGGAGTTGTTTCACAACAACATGAAAATAAAAAACATTACTGAACCATGCACTTAAAATGAGTAAGATGGCAAATTTTGTTATTCTATAATCTAAGAAAAAGAAAATTTATCACCTTACTTGTTTACTACCAAATGCTAGTGGAGGACAAAATTAATATGCAAACTAACTAGCGGTAAGAGAAAAACTCAGAAACGTGATTAGAGTTAGAGTAGTACTAACCACTATAATAAACAATCCTCTGCAGAAGTTTCCAAATTCACTCAAGTGAGCCCTTACTGTGGCCAGCGAGGGCCACCATGACACAACTCACCGCTCTTTGTCAAACCTCATCCACTGCCTCCCCCAGCCACACTGGCCTCCTTGACTTTTTTTTTTTTTTGGGAAGTCCTGGGGATTGAACTCAGCACCTTGTGTTTGCTAGGCTAGCACTCTACCACTTGAGCCACAAACCCAGTCACTTTTGCCAGGGCTGACCTCAGACCTTGATTCTCCTACTTCACCTCTGAGTACTAGTATCACAGGTGTATGCCACCTCCCTGATCTTCTTGAGTCACATACACACTCTCAACTGCAGGGCCTTTGTACTTGCTTTTTCTTCTGCCTGGCTTACTCTCTCACGTCATTTAGATCTGTGCTCAAATGTTACCTCAAATGAGAGACCCCTTCACTTCTATAATAAAATTGTAAAATAAATTAAGGCTGTTCCTCTCTGCTTTATCCACACCACCCCTGTCCAGTTATGCTCTATCTCTTGCCTTCTATAGAATTAATACCATACATATTTATAGACATTGATTTGTATATTATCAGCAAATACTAGGATGTAAACTCTATGCAAAAAAGTTTTTGAGAGTTTTGTTCACTGATATACATTCAATGGCTAGAACATCTTCTTTGTAGAAAGAAGGAAAGAAAAAAGAGAGTAGGAGAGGGGGAAAAGAGAGGGAGAGGGAAAAAGAAACAAAAAGGAAAAGGAAGAATGTCTGTCTAGTTGGCGGTCTGGTCTCAGGGCTACTCAAGCCTAGTTGTTTCTATAACTGCCTAAACCCAGTAAAGTATTTTTTCCCTTTAATCACCTGATTTTTATAACTAGCAATGCTAATATTCCCTTTTATCAATACTATACACTACACTATACTATAATTAAACTATACTAACACTATGCTATAATTAAAAAGCTGACTTACTCTCGTACCTGCTGAACAACAGAATAAGAAATAATTTTGCTAGATATGAAAGTTGCTTCTTAATTAGCTCAAGGGAAACAAATTTCAGAAAATATTTCAACTATCTGGGAAGCCATCTGATATAGGAACAATACTGAATCTGATGGCTTCATTACAGTTTGTTTGTTTTTGGTGGTTCTGGGGTTTGAACTCAGGACCTCATGCTTGCTAGGCAGGCACTTTATCACTTGAGCCACACTCCCAGCAGATGCCTTCATTACTGTGCTTGTTTAATTGTGACTCATTACCCAACACTACATTTCCTGGTTTCTAGAGGCTTGAGTAACTTGTGACAATCACAAGGTCCTGTTCCTTGCAAAAAGATTTTGCTTATTCTACAACATTCACAGAAAGGCTTTAAAAGAAGTTGCTTACCTTTCCAGAATGCTCTAACTTTCCCTTACATTTACATACTTTTCTTTCGAGTTGCTTTCTCTCTCAGCCCTGTTTTTACTTTCTCTCACAGTTGACAGTCATGGAGATTCCTAAAGAGACACAATGCTATGGAAACTAACAGAACTTGGTTTGTGCTTGAATTGCTGCCAGGCCTCTAAGGAGAGAAGTGAGGTTCTCTGCCTCCTTTGCCCCTCATTTACACTAGGTCACAGGACACGACAGAACGAAGCAGACTACTACAGAGTCACTGTGACTAGTAAGAGAGCTACATATCTGTTTCCATCTTTAGGGTTTTTCAACTCACCACTATCCAACCCTGCACACACACACACACACACACACACACACACACACACACACACACACAGTCTTTGTTTTCTTATTATAAAAGCAAAACACATTATAAATCTCAGAAAATATAAGCAATCTAAGAAAACATAAAAAATTATCTCAGAGGCAATCACTGTTAACTGTTAAGACAATCACTGTATTTGTTCTTCAGATCACATCCTTTGCATATATTATTTTATACAACAGGAACACTCAGTAACTACTATTTTGTGACCTGTTTTATACCACAATTGGGCCATCTTCCCACATAAACAATTCTGTTCGGTTTAACTGCACAAAGAAATTTAGGTACAGCCTAACATTCCTGGTAACAACTGCAGTGTAAAGAAACATCCAGCTGTATTTCTGCACATTATTTGTAGTTACTTTCTTTGGGAAAAGGTCCTAGATGTAGAATTATTAGATTCAACCTACACTCATAGATGTGATAGATGTGTGATATGAACTGCCCAAATGCTCTCCACAACGTAGCATTCTCTACTCCTGTCTTTGCATAATATACAGTGTACCCTCTGATACAGAATTCCTTTGTAACAAAGTTTTTAAACTAGTGATGACAATAATAAGATTAATAGTATCTGCTACTGCAGGAACTTTTCTTCTACCTAATCTCTAATCCTTTTCACAAACTAAGGAACAGGTAGTAGAAATGTGCTATTTAGACAGCAAACAGGTTTAATAAAGTCATAAGTTGTAAATAAGCAAAACTGAGGATTAGTACTGGCACTCACCTCTGCCTGACTCTGAAGAACCTAGAGGTACAAAACTATTCTGAAAAAAACAGTCAACTCCACAGTGTGCAGGGTGTGCTGTGGAACTTACAATGACTTATTAAGAGTCAAACTATAAAATATCAGGAATTCTGCAGACTAGATAGCTAAACCTCTGATAACTTGGTCTGACAACCAGTCAGTATTTACTGGAGGTTTTAGATAGAGAATTTACTAGCACCGAAAATTCAAGTAGTAAAGTTTGTCTTCAGTTTTCCCAGTCATTTCTTCTCGTCATTGTCCTGGTAAAGCAGGGCTGGCTTAATGTCTTGTTCTCTCCCTAAATAGCTGTGTACTCCACAAAGGAGAAGCTAGGGCCTGTTTCAGTACAGGGAGCTGTGACCTATTTCTGGGAATGTCAAAAGAGAGTTCCACCCTCATGCCCCCTCCCCCTCCACCCACAGCCTCATCACAGTATTTGCTGTGAGAGTACCACGACAATCACTGTTTTCATGTGTCACCACTGACACAGATCATAGAGAAGCCAGTGACCTCACTGCTTATCTGTTTAAGACCCCACACCTCCTCGTCTATGCCCTCCAGAGCCAGCAGTTTCCTGTCTTTAACTTCTCTCAATGCCTCCCTTCACCTTCTTTTTTTTTTTTTTAATTACTGGCTTGTTTGTTTTACCTAGTAAGAACAATTCTGTATATATCAGTACATCTCATGTACACCAAGCACCAATTTAAATACAATTATCAAACTCCTCCAGTGCCTTGTGGCTCAGCCTGAAAGTTCTTTTCTTACACTTTCCATGTCACAACCTAAAGCCAAGAAGGATAAAATTAGAAAGGGGATATACACTGACAGAGAAGTTCAGTTTCTTCCCTATCAGCTTATTCCTTCAAGTAGCACACGAGTGACAAAATGCAAATGAGCCACTGCATTCTTTGAAACCAGCTGTTTCTGCCTCCCAGAGGATTATAACACACAGGGGTGAGGAGGCCAAAGGCAGGGCTACATCCTGTCAGGGTAAGGCCGTTAGCCTTGCCACTCTAAGGCCACACACTGCATTCCTAATACTAAGCAACTCACACACAGCCACCAATGAGAAAGGAAAGAGGTCTGTGTGTGACAACCCAGGGAGCCCGGAGTTTACCTTCAGATATCAACACCTACCATGTCAACTCCACTGAGGGGGAGCTTCCTATGTGGAGGTCAGTATATCTTCTCTTCCCAGTGGTATGTATCATTAGCATGCCCTTTTAGGCAGGAAAAGGGATAATGACATACCTAGGTTTATACACAGTCAAGAATCAACTATTCAAATTTTGAATTTTGCATTTCAAAATTACAGATCAAAGTGATTCCAAAAAGAAGACTGGTTTCTCCATAGAATGAAATACAGTACATAAAAAGCTGGAATGGTGGTCAATTCAAATACAAAACTCATATACAAAACTCCTATTTTTTTCCTTCCAAACTACTGTACCACACGACTGTTTGTGCTGTAGTTACACCACTAGAGTAAGGAACTAACAAAAGACTTCAGTTGGCAAACTGAGGTTCTATGTCATGAGAACTACATTAAAACTGCAGCACTGAGGCAGAGCTGAGAAGCACAATCCTTAAGCGCGGCTTCCTTCTTCCTGCTCCTGTGCTCCACAATGATTACTGAAGGAAGGAATCTGGTCTGCAAATGACTGGCCCATCCACTGCCCACTGGGAACATCAGCGAAAGCAGACTCTCCTCTTAACCCCACACTGTCACTCCGCCCATTTGAGAAGCTGCAAGGCTCACTACTGCACAGATTTTCTCCGTAAGTACTGTCGTATGCTGCTTCATAATCCAGGTCATATTTTTCTTTCTTCACTGCCATCTTCTTTGCATCCTCTTGGGCAAGCTGTAGGTCAAATGTATAGCGCACCTCCTGAACATCTGTGTTCTGTTCAATGCCTTTCAACTGATCTCTCAAGTCCTTCAGCTTAATGTAGTAATGAACCTCGTCCCGGACTCGGGGAAACTGAGCACATCTTGCGCTGGATGATGGCATAACATAGCACAGAGCTTCTGTGTCTGGGATTTTATGGGGTTGAAGCCCGAATTCCAAGTTCTTAACTTTTACTCCAAAAACTTCTTTACTAAACATTTCATAAATGCATTTTCCATTAAACCCTGCTATTCGTGGCTATTTCTGTAATTTCTGTACTAGAATACGTCCTCCTTCACGAAATTCTTTACTGCAAAGGTCTTTGCTGCCTGGTGCCTTCCTTTCCACCATATTGGTAAATCAAATGCCATATTTACCTGGTAGGGTGTGATCGTCCACCTGATTCAGCTGAACCTCACTCAGCCCTGACATTAACAGACACTTCCAAAAATGGTTTCCAGGTCCAGGGTAAAGATGCCTTTGTAAGCAGCCATCAGTCCTGGGTGAGCGCCAATAATCACAATGTCCAGATTGAAGGTCAAAAGTCCAGCTTCGGAAACACCATTGAAATGGTCAACTTTTCACTTTAAACGTGTCTGTGATTTTTTCTTGCTTTTCTTTTGATTTTGTGGACTTGTTGGATTTTTTTGATTCAGTAGGTTTTTTGGGTTCTGTTGTTCTGGCTTTTCTTTTCCTTCCTTTTGGAGCCTCTGGTTCAGGTTCCTGGGCAGGGGCTGGTGCAGGTGCAGGGACTTCTGCTGGCATTTGTTGTTGAGTTGTAACTGCCCTGTTAGGACCCTCAGCCATCATTTGTTGAAATGGAAATGAATAAAAAGCTTGAGCCTGCTCAAGGGAATAATGCCCGCGTTCTGCACGCCCACGTCCGGCGGTTCCTCCAGCCAGGCCAAGGGGCTGCTAGTCTCTGTGGCGCGGCGGCGGGCGCGCAGGAACTCAACGCTAGAGTCTTGGACCCGGTGGCCGGCAGGACCGAGACAGCAGCTGGCCTCAGCTCCTCTTCACGTTTCTACATCATCCCCCAGGCCCCGCAAGAACCCCTTCCGCCGGGGCCTCGCAGAGTAGCCGTCAGGTGACCGGCCCGGTCCAATCACCCATCTTCTTAATCTAACCTAAATCTGAGTCTCCCCAAGGTCAGTGCTGACCCCGGTTGCTCTGTCATAATTCTGAAACCCTAGACCTTGTTTCGGGAAGATGTCCTGCCTGCTCTGCACTGATGCTTACACACACACAACCTTTACTTTGAGACAGATTACAGGCCTCCTAGCCCGCCTTACTATGGCATTGGTTACACCCAAGTCTCCTTCCTTTTGTGATGATTCTAGATCCTGCTTCAGTCACTCCTCTCGACAATTTAAATGCACAAGTACATGATCCTTCCAACACCTGGACTCTTGTTTCTGTGACCTCCTGTGTCTAGTGATCTAATCCTAACCCAACCTCAGCCACTCACTGGTGTGACAATGCCCTATACCTCCATTACCAATAACTGCCACTTCCCATCATCTCAATTCAAGCATCTCTTTGACAACTTCCTATCTTTCCAGATCATTACCTCTAATACCTGAATCCAATAAACTTTGATTCCATCAGAATCTACAGTTGTACCTACTTCTGATCCACATGGGATATATTCCAAGACCCTCAGTGGGTGCCTGAAACTTCAGATATCCCTGACTTCAAATGATTCAATTTTATGATGGTACAAAGTGACATTCAGTGGAAGCTGTACTTTTAATGTTGTTTTTTTCCTATGCTGTATGACTTTCTCTCAATGCCAGGCAACAGCAGTGAGCCACGGCTCCCAGTCAGCAAACAATTACCTTGCACTGCGCTGTCAATTTGTGAATGCAGGAATTAAATAAATTATGTAAGATAGTCAACACTGTGTTATAAAATGGGCTTTGCATTAGATGGTTTTGCCCAACTATAGGCAAATGTAAGTATTCTAACATGCTTATGGTAGGCTAGACTAAGCTGTGGTGTCTGGTAGGTTAGTTTTATCAATTGCATTTTCGACTTAATGCATTTTCAACTTCATGAGTTTATGAGGACACAACCCCACCACAAGATAGGTAACATTTTTATATACTAGGTTTTTTTCCTAGACATACTTATGATAAATTTAACTTCTGACTTAGACATAGCAAGAGATTAACAACAACTAACAACAGAACAATTTTAATGATGTGGTGTTATAAAAGTTTGTGAGCATGGTCTCTTTCTAAAATTACTGTACTGCACTCACCCTTCTTCTTATGTGGATATGAGATGATATGATGTGGAGCTGGCATACAGCTCAATGGTATAGAACACTTGCCTACCATGTGCAAGGCCCTGGGTTAATCCCTAGAGTAGATGATACAATGCCTGTGTGATGAGATGAGGTGATGAATGACATAGGCACTATAACATAATGATAGCATACTAAGTAAAGGGTACTTGAACACAAGTATTACACTATCCCACAAGCTGATCTGATAACCCAGAAAGCTGCTAAGTGACTATCAACCTGCTTGTCAATAACTACCACATCATCAAATATCCTTCAGATTCTTTGGGGGATTGGTTCCAGGACTCCCCTAACCCCACTAAGACTAAAATTCTTGGATGCTCAAGTCTCATCTGCAAAATGGCAAAATATTTGCATATTTGCAGTACTTGTGCTACGCACACCTTCCTGTATATTTTAAATCATCCCTAGATTACTTATATACTTAATACAATGTAAACACTATGTAAATATTTTTATACTATATATATGTATGTATATACACACACACATGCTATAACTATACTGTTTAGAAAATAATGACAAGAAAAAAGTTGTACATATTCAATGCAGACACAATTTTACCCACAAATATTTTCAATCTGTCCTTGGTTGAATCACAGATACAGAACCATGGATGGATATGGAGAGCTAACTGTGACTGATTCTTAGTTCTCCTTTCCCTTGATCTGACAAGCAACATTTCACACAGCTGGTCACTTACTTCCTCCTCCTTGAAATACTTGCTTCCTGGATCAACTCTCAATCCTCACATGGTCACATGGTGACCACCCTCCTTTTCAGGCTTCTTTGCTGGCTCCTGTGTCTTACTACCCTCTTCATGTTGGAGGGCCCCAGGGCTCAGTCCTTAGCCTTTTCTTCTTTCACCCTCATTCCTTTCTTTGCTGATTTCAACTAAACTCTACAGTACTGCACTGGCCTTTAAACCTCAGTCCTGTATCCTTGCTAATCAAAGTGTGGTCCTAAGGGCTAGGATTATAGATCAGTGGTACAGTGTATGCTTAGCATATGTAAAGCCCTGGGCTTAATCTCCACCACCAAAAACCAAAACCAAAAATAAATAAATAAAATCAACAACAACAAAAAAATCCACTATGGTCCTAGTATCAGTAACTTTGGCATAACCCGAGTTTATTATCTCTGGCTCTATTCAAGATCTACCAAATAGATTCTAAATTTTTACAAGATTTGGATGCATATTGAAATTTTAGAAGCACTCCCTTTGTAATCTGGTACCCCATTTCTCCCTGATAATTTTCTAACTTACCTGGACTCCTTGTCAAATTTTTAAGGACAGAACAATGTCCCTATGCCTAGCACTGAGCTTGTAAGTAGCAAATGCTCAACAAATGATGACTAAATTAAGGAAAGTTTTTTTTTTTAAATAACTTAACCCTTTTAACAACTCCTTTCATTTTCCTAAGGCCTTTCTCAATATATCCATGAGAATTTCACCCCAGATAACAAATTCAAGCTATAAGACAAAGTGCTTATTAATTATCTACAGATATGAAGTCACGAGAAAATAATCTTGGCCAGGCACT
Organism: Castor canadensis; assembly: GCF_047511655.1. Classification (NCBI taxonomy): domain Eukaryota; kingdom Metazoa; phylum Chordata; class Mammalia; order Rodentia; family Castoridae; genus Castor; species Castor canadensis. The sequence continues at coordinate 65,781,937 of NC_133389.1, forward strand.
GATATCTCATGCCTGTAATCCTAGCTACTCCGGAGGCAGAGATCAGGAGGATCATAGTTCAAAGCCTGCCCAGGCAAAGAGTTCACAGAACCCTATCTCAAAAATATCCAACACAAAAAAAGGCAGTGACTCAAGGGGTACAGCATCTGCCTAGCAAGCATGGGGCCCTGAGTTCAAGCCCCAGTACCACCAAAAAAAAGAAAATGATGTCATGAATTTTTCTGAGGATAAATAAGCAGTTATGTCAGATGAAACCCCTATGAGCAGAACTTAAGAGTTTAACAGGGCAGTTAGTCTTTATCTCCTAGTTTGAAGCCATCTATAGCTTTTAATTTTATATTCTACAAAGCTGATATTCTAAAGAGAAAAATGAATCCAAGGGGAAACAGAAATAGCCAAATCTAGGTACGATGGGCCAACTAAAAAGTCTGTTTCAACACACATACAAATTTATATTCTCACTTGAAATACAGACTATATAAACATACCCTCCTAAGTCTCTGACTTAACATTCCAATAATTAAATATGCTCTCATAAAAATAGCTATGCCACACATTGAGGGAATACCATATCCTCTGACTCTGAGCTACACACAATTTTTGAAAAGAAACAGTAAGAAAATTTGGGGGAATAAAAGCATGCCAATGGAAAATGAGTAGTAAAGCTATTTCTATTCAGATGACATGATCTTGTACATATAAAATTCTAAGTAATCTATTTAAAGAACTCAAAATTAATTAATTCAGCAAAGTAGCTGAATAACAAAACCACATTAAAACAATTTTATTTCTGTATACTTTTAATGAACAAACCAAAAATAAAATTAAGAAAACAATTCCATTTTCAATAATACCAAAATGAATAAAATACTTAAGAATACATTTAAAGAAGCATAAAATTCATACTCTGACAACTGCAAAATAGTGTTGAGAGAAATGAAAGAAGAACTAGATAAATGGACATCCTTGTCCATGGATTTGAAGGCTTAACACTGTTAAGATGGCAGTCCTACCCAGAGCAATCCCCTATGAGAATATCAACTGATTTGTCATAAATTGACACGCTGATTTTGAAATTCTTATGGAAATTCAAAGGACTCAGAAGAGCTGGAACAATCTTGAAAAGGAAAAACAAAATGAAGGAGCTCACACTTCTCAGCTTCAAAACTTGCTACAAAGCAATGGTAATCAAGACAGTATGCCACTGGCACAACAGATCAGAACTGACAGTCCAGAAACAAACCCACACATCTATGGTCAACTGATTTTAACAAGACCATTCAATAGGGAAAAAACAGTCTCTTTAAAATGGTGCTGGAACAACTGGGTATCTACATGAAAAGGAATGAAACTGGACCCCTAACTTACACCACGTACAAAAGTAAAGTCAAGACTTATCCAAGAACTAACCAGGCCCGACCCGTGTGGCTTCGGAGATCAGGTGAGATCGGGTGTGTTCAGGGTGGTATGACCATAGACATAAAGTCAAGACCTAAACGTAAGCTGAACTTTATAAAACTCTGAAGAAAAAAAAAAATACAGGCAATTCTTAACAACCTCATATTTGGCAATGGGTTATTAGATATGACCCCAAAACCATGAGCAATAAAAGAACCAGCAGCTACACTGGACTTCATCAAAATTAAAGGCTCTTGGAGCTGGGGATGCAACTCAGTGGTGGAAGGCATTGTTAGTAGTTTAAGGCATGGATTCAATCCCCAGCACAAAACAACAACAGTAATACAAATAAATGAATATCAAAACAGAAAAACATGTGCTTCAAAGGATGCCATCAAGAAAGTAGAACAAAAGGATAAGCAGTGGCTCACACCTGTTAACTTCAGCTACTTGGAAGGTGGAAACTGGAAGGGTCATGGTTTGAGGCCAGACTGGGCAAAAAAGTCAGCAAGACCTCATCTCAATCAACACTGCTGATTTTAAGCTGTATTTTATGATATCTGCCAAATACAGTAAAATCTCTACCAAACTGAAGGAAGATTCAAGAGACACCATATCCAGCAGCAGGTACTCTCACACTCAGCCTCCAGCTAGCTGACTCATCTGCCTCTCTTTCTCTGTCTACCTCAGGACAGATATCTGTGATACCAGCCAGCCATTCCTTAGGTCACCAGTGCATTTCAACACCACCAGGTGAGCTGCAAACTTACCAGGAATCAGCTGGGTTTGTCTCCAAAAACTTTTATATAACTGCTCTCTCATGATTATAGTAAGACATACACTAATGAAAATTAGCCCCCCCCCCAAAAATAAGCCAGCACATCAAAAGAACAACCCTAGAAAAGAAGAAAATTTCAAATAGACATTTCTTCCCTTGAAGAGAAAATGTACCTGTGTCTAGTCTTCAACACAACCTACAGATCTGGGGCTACCCTATCTTCCCTGCATTCCCTTCCCCTCTCCTCACCTCTGGACCTTCAGATCCTAGTCTCTGACCATCTTGAAACAGCTAGCTCTGTCTTCACTACAGTGTCCTTCTGCCTAGAAAGGCCCACACCATGTATCTGGCTAACTCCTGAAAGTCAAATTGGTCTTTTATGAAAAAATGCACATATCCTTAAGAATGGCAAATACACTCTCAATTTAATATGTCACCACTTCTACATCCACATGGGAAGAAATATCTAGTAGAATATTCTAAATGGCCATTATGTGATAGGGCAGAAAGTCATTTTTACTTTCTTCTTTTTGCCTTTCTATGATGTTTTAATTTTTATAGCAAATACATACCATTTCTATAAATGCATAAAGTTACTTTGAAAAAGAAAGAAAAACATGGCCCCTTCCTACCCTCATCCCAACTATATTATGTATAAAAAAGTTTGAGGGTATTAAAAACATTTTAATTCTGTTGAAGGCAGAATGATATGGCTCCCCGACAAGACAAATGATTAAGCAAATGTTCTACTCAGCTGGGCAGGGTGGCTCTCATCTGTAATCCCAGGTACTCCGGAGGCAGAATCGGGAAGATTGGGGTTAAAGGTCAATGCAGGCAAAAAAGTCAGCAAGACCCTATCTAAAAACAAAAGAGCCAGGCATGATGGCACACATGTAATCCCAGCTGTGTGAGTATCAGAGATAGGAGTACAGCAGTCGGAGGCTAGGCCCAAGCAACAGCAAGACCCTACCTGAGAAATAACTAGAATAAACAGGGCGGAGGGCATGGCTCAAGGCCCTGGCAAGAGCAAGGGCTGAGTTCATCTCCAGTATGGCCGAGAGAGAAAATGTCCTTCCGCATTATTAAAGCACGGGGACATGTTTAGGGTAAAGTGCAAGGCGAACCTTCCGTTCACTGATGGATGATTACAAATGTTTACTGCCAGATAGACACTTTTGCTTATTCTGAGACCCTTTGCCAAGCACAGATATACAACTACCATTTGTCTTCCAATACAGTAAAAGTCACACAAAGAAACACTTGTATAAATTCTGTATCCTACAGTCAAATCATGTCCCCTGACTCAAGACATCTATGACTATAACCCAGAATGGCTGTTTTAGTAATAAATGCTATCTGGGCCAGGGAGGGAGAATGAATTTCAAATGTGTCAAGTAACTACCACAATGCCTCCATCTACATCTGAAGATACATGAACTCTAAGTGGAGACTGTTTACTTAGCACACCAATACTCCTCCTCTAACCTCCATTAAATCTGACACTCAGAAGTGGCACTCAGTCAGGTGCAGTGGTATATGTCTATAATCCCAGCACTCAAGAGGCTGAGGCCAGAAGATTGTGAGTTTAAAAGACGCCAGCCTGGTCTACACAGAGAGACCCTCTCTCAATCAATCAAGAAATCAATCAATAAGCAAGCAAGCAGCAACTCACACATACACACAATTTTCTCTGAGGACACAGGAACCAATTTCTAGATCATGTCAACCAAATGGCCATACAAATATGTATTCTAGCAATATGGAGTCTTTCATCTAAAAAGACAGAAGTAGGGCTGCAGGCGTGGCGCAAGTGGCAGAGCACTTACCTAGCATGCACGGGGCCCTGAGTTCAATCCTCAGTTAAAAAACAAAAACAAAATAGAAATTAGACTGAGACCATTTCTTATTCCTCTTAGCCTGCTGGCCAAGGAGAACATGCTGCTGCTACCAGCAGTCAGTGGAACTTCTTCTTCTAATCCTTTTAGACAAGGCATACATCATTTTAACTTCTTGTCATGCAATTCCATTGAAGTTTAAGATCAAAGTCATCTGCTAAAAGCAGATTTGATAATAATTCTTTTGTTTCTGCTAACTATTCCAAGATTTAATTTATTTGGTATCAAATACTATTTTCATAGAACAGCCTCATGGGCTTGCAGATTGGCTCAAGCCTAAGAAGCATGAGGCCCTGAGTTCAAATGCCAGTACCGTAAAAACAAACAAATAAATAAATAAACAAAAAGACCTAGCCCCATTCATGTAGCGTAAGTTGTACACACATGCAAATATTTTTATAGAAAAGTTCATGTACTCTTTTCAGGTTAAAATTTTAATTTACTGCTGAAATTAGCTAAGGGCTATCCAGTATCAATTAAAAGAAGCAGTATGCATTCAATTATCACTGTGAGCCTGTGGAGACAGAGGTGAGGTCAAACTGGAATGGGCCGATCAGCCAAAGACAAAGTGGACATTTTTAAATGCTATACTCTGCATTAAAGCAGCAAATCCAGGTAGTACCTTAGCAGTTTATTTCAGAGTGCTCAGGAAACATAAAAAGTTTTCATATATTCCAGTTTGGGTCAAAAACTGTCCATAACAACAATGGAGCAGTCCAAAATGCTAAATTCAATGTATTTCTTAACTCATTTCCAAGATCTCTGGGTTCCCCCAAAGCAGACCAACTGTAGATCCAATTTCCTGGGCTGGAGGTCTGGTTAACATTATAAAGTGTCTACCATGAGGACCTGAGTTCAATTCCCAGTACCTTAAAAAAAAAATAGATCCGATTTCCCACGAGATTCCAATATATAGAATAACTCATAAGTCATTCTGAGTAATTTAGAATGATCCTACTTCACAAAGTCCTACGACACAAACCTGGTCCTTATCTAACCTATGGTACTGCATGTGTGCCTTCGCCAAAGCTGCATCTAGCAGAAGCAGTCCCCGACTGCATAAGGCCAAAAACTGAAGTAGTCACAGGTAAAAGACACATGCATCCCCTTCATGGTTCCAAATGAGGCACCACACTAATTACAGCATTACGGAGAGGCCTCACACTGCAGGTAAAGACAGGGTGATAAAGACAAGCGTGAGAAACAGGGAAGGAGACCAGTGGCTCTGCAACCTACTTGGCTATGTGAACTTGGACAAATTACTCGGCCTCTTGACCTGACAGTTCTCACCTCCAAAATGCCAACAATGTGATATCCACTTCATAAATTTCTTGTGAAGACAAACTAATGTCTCCAACAGCACTGAAAAATGCATGCAGGTATGAAGTATAGAATAAGTACTTATACACAGTACATTTGAACTCTTATTTTTAAAGGTGTAAGCATGAATCTCCTTAAAAGTTTCCTTCAGTAAAGGTTAAAATTTTCTACTATAGTACAGATTAAGGTAAGCTCTAGTAGGAGCTCACTTAAATCAGTTTATCAAGATTAAAGTAATGATAAAAATTAATTTAGCTTTACATAATACTTTAACCTATTCCACTTAAAATATAGCTAATTCACCAGGGGAACAGCAGGATTGTTCTAGTTACTCATTGAGCCTTCTTTCCTGTTAAAGGAGGAGAACCTCTGAGGGCTGCATCATTAGTGGTGGTTAATGCAAGACAGGAATGTGATGAAATGGAAAGCTTAGAAAAAGCCTCAAAATACGTGAAAATCCAAATCAGGGATGTCATAGCACTACTAGCAATTTTCTTCAAAGATTACAATCCATAAAACTACTTAAATATTGATAGTGGGGGTACTTGTGAAGTGGGAGTAAAAGCTGTCTCTAATCTACCTACTTCCTTGACTTCAAGTACAAGTACAGGTTAATCATCCAAGAGTTTGTAAGCGACCAGTGTGAGCTGTGAGCCACTTCTAGGACAGGAGAAATATGGGTCACACACTGTTTAAATTACATGTCCTCCTCAAAACAGTAAGGACAACATACAGATCATGCCTGCCAGAGGTGGGAGGAAGAAGACGAATGACTACAGAGTGACTGGGAGGTGGGAGGGAGACAGAATTTTATCATAAGGATTGTTAAGTGGGAATGTGTTTGCCAACACTGGAAGAACTGTAACTATACAATGAATTTCACTGTATGTAAATGTGCCTTTAAAAAATGCAAAAAGAGTTGTACAGAAAAATTAAATTGCCTATTAAAAAAGGGAAGAACCTCCATATCAAGGCCTGGTGTGGTAGTACACCACTGTAATCCCAACACTCAGGATGTGAAAGCAGGAGAACCTCAAGGTTGAGGCCAGCATGAGCTATAAAGCAAGAGTCTCTCTCTCAAAAAAAAAAGTACGTGTCCTCTAAAACAAATGACATGAAAGATTTTCCTTCACAAGGTCAAGTACTGGAAACCACTAGTATAATCAAGCACAGTAAAGCATTTTCCAGCTGGCTACAGTGTAGCACAGTGCAAAACAACAACAAACATTAGCTGATGTTTAGGTGAGAGGTCTCAAAGTTTGACTCAATAGCTCTGTGTGGTCTCCTTGCTTTCTCTCAGCTCAATTTCTGTGAATTCAGGAAAAGGAGTTTTAGCCCCGGAGACCAGCACTCAGAAGCACCGTGGCTAGGGGACTAACTCTCATGTACTACAGAGATAAGGCAGCAGCTGCGGATGCACGCTCTCTGATACAGGTGGTCTGCCCCCATCGGGCCTCGTGGGCATGCTGGCTGGACTCCCTGCCTCCTGGTCCCCCACACCTTTCCCAGGAGGAGCTGCATCCATGCTCACCTTGACCTTAGAACCTTTACACTCCAAAGATCAGTGAGGGGGCCAAAGACCTTTGTGCATATGAGCTATAATCTATCAACACGGAAATCTGAACACACTCACTAATAAACCTATAATGTGTTAACATAAATAACACTTTCATGAGAAAACTATCTTCAAAAGAATGAAGGGGTGGCACTGTTTTCTGATTTTTCAGAACTCTCTAAGGGGCTCAATAACAGTCAGCCAGAACTCATGTCTGCTTCTGCTTCTGTATGAAGTTGACAGTCATCATCTCAGGTACTAAACTAATGTCAAAACCATCTTGATTTTAGAGCAATATGACAGAATTATTAATACAATATAGTAAGACAAAATAATGTGACTTATAACAATGCCTTGTGTATAAAATCCCCACACTTCAATACCTAAATGCAGATGAATGCTGACTATATTTGTACCATCTTGATTTACAGTCATGCCTTTAGGGTTAATGAAGCATTTTCACATACATTAACTTCTTAAAATTTCACAACCCTATGAGGTCACTAGGGATAATCATCAACATTTTCTTTGTAAGAAACACCAATTTCTGAGAGAGCAAAAAATACTCGCTCAAAATTGCAGTGAGAAAGATGCACACCCAGACACCAAAAACAAAGCTTCTTTTAGCTCAAATTGAATCTACTTCTTGATGAACAGTACATCAAAAATTGTAGCAATATAAAAATATTAAGTTCTTATTAAAAATACATAAGAAATTATGTACCTTAAAAAGTGATCTATTTAGAACAAATAAGTCCTAAAAGAACTAATTTGGAAAAGTTATCTCTACTTTTAAAGTTGAATAGAAAATACAAAAATGAACTGTATGCAAAAAGGAATATATTATAATCCCTTAGGAAGCTTGCATTTTAACTGAAAACAACAGTTAAAATTTACTACGTCCTGCTGGCTGAGTGGCTCTCAAGTGATAAAGTGTCTGCTTAGCAAGCATGAGGCTCTGAGACCTGAGACCAAACCCCAATGCCACAAACAAACAAAAAAAAGTCCTACATTAATATACAGTAGATTATAAAACTAGAAATACAATTTCCTAAACCCTGCATTTAGGTATTAACAAAGCACCTCACACCCCCAATCTAAGGATGAAGCTCTGCCTATGAAAAAAGTACCCATACACGCTGCCCCGCATTTCAGAGCTACCCTGGAAGCTCCTGCAAGGAGCCCAGAAATCACACAAAACTCCATAGGCTTTACAATCAAAATTATGGATAAAATTATTTAAATTATTTTTTAAAATAAGCCTACTGTATAAAAAACAAAGCATTTAATTTGTTATTAATCTCACTAAAACATCTTGCATACCCCTATTTTTTTTCCTACATTAAGGCAGCGCCATGGAGTCCAACACATTTAAGCGATGTTTTTATTAAACTAGAATTGGGTTGTGAAAAAATAAACTGAATGTAAATTCAAGGGCTCTGGACCTTAACTAACTCAGTTCCACAAATACAGGAAAAATATAAAGCTATGTTTAAGTTACTCCTTATAATACACTCGGACATAAATGTGAACATGTGGACAAGGTAACTGATTTTTTGTCACGGTTTACTCTTCCTTTGAATAGAAGGTATTACCTGTTCTCAACACGTTCCCATCAGAAAACCGAGAAACCACAGTGAGATAGTTGGCTACTCACATTCCTCTAAACAGAACTGCAAAGCTGGGTTACTAGACACAGTTGAGCGTTTCTCTTACCTCTGTTTCTGTACATTGTGAATATCCCAATTTACCTGTAATAAAAATACAAAAAGTTATTTTCACAAGATTTTAGGTTTATTTAAATAATTGATAAATATATTTGAGCTACTTTACTGTAACTATGAATATATCTATGCAAATAGGAAGTGCCTAGAATTACAAGTATCTAAAAGGTCTTGTTCAGAGACTTAAGTTTAAATATACCATAAAAAATGGGAAAACTATGTTTAATTGTAAAAAGATCTAAACCTTACACACATATTCAATATGCATATATATAAATTAATCAAAGGAAAAGAAAATACTTTTAAAGTCTTGCTTTCTTCTTTAAATACCTTAAAATACTTTAAAGGCATTTAAAACATGCTTTTAGAAACCTTTAAAAGACTCTTGGGGCTCTTCAACTTTAAAGGCACAGTGATCATTTCAATGAAAGCAGAAAAGTTTCAAACTCCTATTTTTCTTAATACAGGATGGCTGTTTTTTTATATACATGATTAGCTAAAACTATGCAATTTAGTGATTCTTCCAATAAAGAATCATCCAAAAAATAAAGAGAACTGCCTGGGTGTGGTAGCATACTCCCATAACCCCAGCACTCAGTGGAGTGCTCAGCCAGCGGGCTGAGGCAGGAGGCTTTCACTCTCAGTCCAGGCCAGCCTATGCTGCATAACAAGGCCTCATGTCAAAAACTAACAACAACAACAAAAATTAGAACAGGCATATGTGTAACATACATTTCTGTCAATTTGGGTAACTAAAACATACTTTTAAAACAAAGGCAGCAATTTTTAAGGAAGAATCGTTTATTAAATAACAAAAAGAACAGATAACACTTTTATGTTGGATACTAGAAAATTTAATGTTTTTAACTTTTTTGTTTGATGGTAGTACTGGAGTTTGAACGCAGGGCTTTGCACCTGCTAGGCACTCTACCACTTGAGCTCCACCTCCAGCCCGTCTATACTTCTTCAATGTCACTGTCCTAGGTGCATACACACATTTGGCTGCACAGCCTTCCCTCACCCCAACACTTTCCTCTCATTTCTTCTCCCAGCCCGTTACCCTCAGGTGTGCATGCTCCATGGTGGTAGTTTTCAATCTTGTGACTTTATTTATTTTGGTAGTACTGGGGATTGAACCCAGGGCCTTTCTAATGCTAGGCATGTATTCTACCACTTCAGTCATGCCTCCAAGCCTTTTGTTTTTCATATTTTATTTCTTATACATGGTCTAACTTTGCAGGAGCTGGTCTTGAACTCATGATCCTCCCACCTCCACCTTCCAAGTAGCTGGAATTACAGGTGTACATTTAACTTTTGTTTTTGTTTTATGTTTTTAATGCTTAACTAGAATTTTCACACCACAATCATGCCTGCTGAGCAAACCCTAGAACCATCCCCTCCAAAAAAAAAAAAAGAAGTTCACAATGACACCATCAAAGAAAACTCATAAATAATGGTTTTGGTAGGCTACCCAATTCTTAAAATGAAAAAAAAAAAAGTTGAAATCCACAATTCTCATTACCTAATGATCCTAATGTAAAACACTAGTGAAGCTTGAGACCAAGAAAACAAGGGACCTTTGGTCATGTGAATTAAAAAGTAGGGCTGGTGGAACTGCTCAAGTGATAGAGGACCTGCCTAGCAAGTGTGAGGCCCTCAGTTCCACCAAAGGGAAAAAAAAAAAGTACATATAAACAATAAAGACTATATGAACATACATACAAAAGGAATTTAGTAAGGCTTTTATATAGAAAGGTTTGATAAATATATGACATATATATTATTCACATATGAATAAAGTTATACTTAACTCCTAGAGAATTGGTAATTCATTTAGCTTAGGAAAGTATTGTTAGAAAGGAACATATCAAAGAAAGGCACAATTGCCAGAAGAGAACTATTGCAGAGAAGGGAACAATATCTTTAAGATTTAAGTGGATGTACATCTTCAATAGGACACATTCTTGAGGAACAGAGAATTGCAAATAAATCTAGAATATTTTATAGTAGGTTTGTTATTGGTGGTGGTGAAAATTTTGCACCCCATTTTGCAAGTACTATAGCAGTAAGCAAAGGAGTAAATACACTGATGCTAGGAGTTACAACCTATATTATAGGGGAAGGAATATACAAACTTACCACATGGAGGAAGAGGAAAAGCTCTATGGTGGTAAGCTGGACCTAGAGGTATTACCCAACTTCCAAAAAAACATACATTTCCTAGTTCTGACCACAAAATAGGAGAACTCCATTTTGCAGGGGCATACCTAATTCCATTCCCACTCAATAGAATCAGGACTCTCCAGGAGGTTGGCTGGCTACAGGATTGCAACAGGGAAATTATGAGATGAGCATGGAACATCTTTTTGCAACAGAAAATAATGGAGTGCTTAAGGAATGATGAGGTGATGTCAAAAGGGCACAAATTAAATTGTTTTCAATGACCTCAGTTACAAAACTGAAAATTCTTTCCCATAAGAATACCAAAATGTTTTGTTGACAGTGTGGAACTGCTCTTGGTTATCCAATGTGAACTGGTGAGAACTCATGAAAATATGCAAAGGTTGTAAGTACACTTGCCTGACCACCCACACACTTCTGCCATCTGAACTTCTGCCCACATGCTGACCTAGGACCCAGAAATCCCAATCACATGACATCAGAGCTTAAAGGAACCTTGGAAATGATTTTGTTCAATCCATTCATTTTACAGATGAGTAATCTGAGTGTCCAAGGAGTCAAATGACTTGAATATTCCAAGAGTGGGTGGCCGGGCTAAGAGGATACAAAAAGGCTCAGGACACCCTGTCACATGTGTTGGTCTGCCTTTCTTCCCCTACTCCTCCATTCCCACTTCCTAGGGCCAGTGGAATGAGGAGAGGGGATTGCAAGAGTGCTGCTGTGGCTAACTAGCTTCTGGGGAAATGTATTCTTCCAACAATACCTAAAGTTGGAAACTGCCAGCACAGCACCAAAGGACTTTCATTTGACCATTTTTGAGTCTTTCTTTAAGGGTTGCCTGACCACCTCAGTTTTATAGAACCAGACCTAAAGAAGTCCTTTAAAATCTAGAAATCCTGTAAGTTCACCTTCCACACTTTCAGTAACCCAAGCTGATAGCAGGTCTTACATTATAATTACAGTGACTTGATTCTTTCAATTAAATTACAACTTCACATAATTCTTAGTTTAGAAGGATAGATTAACTGTGATGATATAAAGTAAAAAGATTTGAAAGGGCATTTAAACATTAAGTTTTCAAAATATTTCAAGATTATCAAAAAGTACTTATACACTAGGAGGAAGAGGTGATTTGCTCAGGAAGCAGCTCTGTGTTTCTTAAAAGGAATGGGCATTTAAATACTGCTCCAAGGAGGTGATCTGAAAGATGTGATCTACTCTGAAGACTTGCTGATAACCCTCATGGTCCAAAACAATGTCTTCCTATAAACTCATACAAAATGGCTGCAGTCATAAAGAATTCACAAGACAATAGTCATCTTCAGCAGGCATTTTAAATCTTAAATGCTGGTAATCAGGCGATGCCAGAAAGTTGCCAGGGAGAACATGCTGTAAATGTACCTGTAGAGGCCCAGTCAGTGTTGGCTGCTCAGTATTAGACACTGACCCACACGCTCACCAGCCACTCAGTGGGGCCATGAATCCTGATCAGCCACACTACCCTTCCCTGGAGATTCAGGTAGTTTCAGAAAGAAATCTTTTAAACTAAGGTGGATAGCTGAGGTAGAAAATTCACAGTCACTTACCAACAGCACTCAAATTAGCTGAATAAACAAAAGGAAAACTATGTTTACCAAACAGGCACAGAATTCCTGAAATTTTTAGACTATTTAACCTTCAGAATTATTCTCCAATTTTTTTCTTTGTGACCAAACTCTATTTAGGTCCATCTAACCATGTGAAAATAGGTTTTTTCATGCTAACCCTGAGAGATACCAACAGATACACCCTGCTGAGCTCCTGACAACTTGCCTGCCTCCCTCACTTGTCCCATATTTATGTCGCAGCACTGAGGTTTGAATTCAGGGCCTCATGCTTGCTAGGCAGGCGCTCTACCACTTGAGCCCCCATTCTGGTTTTTGTGGGGTTTTTTTGCTTTGTTTTTCATGTAGTGTCTCATGTTTTGCCCAGTATTGGCCTCCAACCATGATCCTCTTACCTACTCTTCTGTGTAGCCAAGTAACAGGCGTGCACAGCCATAACCAGCTTATTGATTGAAATAGGAGGTATCACTAACTTTTCACTCAGGCTAGCCTTGAATCTTGATCCTCCCAAATAGCTGGGTGCAGTAGCTGGGAACCACTGCACCCAGCCTGTTTTATAAATATTTCTTGTCACCTACTGAAGACTACTGACAAGTGTTGATATGTCATGAGCAAGTCCAACATAGGCTCTGCCCCATGGTACTTACGTTTTAGTGAACACAGACCCGAAAAAAAGCAAACAAACAATGACTAGTGACTCATGCTATTAAGAACACAAAAGGGAGCTGGGCACTGGTGGCTCAAACCTGTAATCCTAGCTACTCAGAAGGCAGAGATCAGGAGAATCATGGTTCAAAGCCACACTGAGCAAATAGTTTGCGAGACACTATCTTAAAAAATCCTTCACAAAAATAGTGCTGGTAGGGTGGCTCAAGGTGAAGTCCCTGAGTTCAAGCTCCAGTACTAAAAAAAAAAAAAAAAAACAAAAAAAAACACAAAAGGGAGAAAAAGAAAACGACAGAAATGACCCCAATTTAGTGTGGCCAGGTAAGACCCCCTAATAAAAGGACACTTAAACAAAGACCTTAAATTTGGATAGAACTAACTGTAGGGCAAGAGAGTCTTCGCAGAAGCAGAAGGCAGTCTGTGCTGAGTTTGGGGAACGTGGTGGGCAGGAAAACATTTGGAGAAACAGGCAGGAGCTATGCAAACAGTCCAAGGCCATTAGGTATGATTTTAAGCACAACGGGAACTGCTGAGGGACTAAATTAAGCAAGAGAGGGAGCTGAGTCCAGGTGTATTCCAGGTTGGCTTTGCTTAGAGAGGGTCAGAGTGAAAGCATAGGCCAGCAAGGAGGCTGCTGTCATCGTCCTGTAGAGCAGAGTACAGCCAGTCATCAAAGGTGGAGGCAGGGATGAGGAAGGAAAGGAGAGCATTCAGGAGATAACTTGGAAACAGAATTGATTGGCAGGGCTAGCTAATGGATTGAACAGGGTGAGAAGAGTGAAGAATGGCACCCCCAATATGGTCTTGTTTCAAGAATAGTATTCTCTGAATTTCTATTCTCAAAGCTGATCAACAGCACTAGTCAAAAACTGACACTTTCATTAAAAAGAAGTATATTAACTAAGCTTTTAGACAGCTCTTACATTACTACTAAAAACAAACAAAAGCATATTGTTTTGAACAGAAAACAGGCTGAAATTTAGCAATAAAAAACCCTACAAAAAGATAAATTCTTGGAAATGATAGGTGCTTCAAATATTTCTTGGAAGACATGTATAAATTGATAACTCAATAATATTTTTTTAAAAACTTGAAAAAACTCCTGTAGCCCTATCACACCTGAATCTCTAAATCATGGAACTGAGGACTTGGAATCCACGAACAGCATTTACTCTAGTCCCCGTGAATGTACCAAAAGGCAAGCTATGAGACTGTATTTATTAGCTGAAACCCATTTCCCCCAACAAAAGCAAAAAAAAAAAAAAGAACGCTATGACTTTGACACAAGAAACTGCCATGTGAAGGATACTTTTACTTTGGTTACCAAATTACAAATCATTTCCATGTCACATAATGTCAGTAAGGCAAATGCTCAAAGATTAACAGGAATTTAGAATTTAGACATGGGGAGAAACTGGTATGTATTCTATCAAGCATCTCTTCACATCCTGGTTTATTGGGAAGAACAAGATAACATGTAATGCTCCACTGTTCTAGTAACCCTGCACTAATATATTTTCTTCTTCACAGCTTTTCATGCTTAACTAGTTTAAGTAAGCCTTCCTCTTAGCTGTCTTGGTAAGTCAGTGTGGTAGACTATCACGAACAGGCCTTTACAGGGAATAGTTCTGGCTTCAAATCTCAATTCTATCATTTACTGTGTGACGTGACTTTAAAAAAAAAAAAAAGATATTTCCCAGAGTTTTCAGCTTTCTCATCTATAGAAAAGGGAATAATATCTACCATGTGAGGCTGATGTGAAAATCAAATGAAAAATACTGTGAAGAGTACTACAGATGACTGCTGGAGAGATTTAGAAATCTCTACAGCCTGGCAGCTGTTTTTTTGGGAGGGCTTTTTTGGTGGTAATGGGGTTTGAACTCAGGGCCTTGTGCTTGCCAGTGTCCCCGATACATAGTAAGCCCTCATCTCTTAAAAAAAAAAAAAAAAACAAGGAAAGGAAAAACCCACGGTCTTTAATTTTACACCTCTCTTCAAAGCGTCCTTACACACACCTTCAACTTTCCTCAGATGATGGTGTTCAGGTTGGAACAATGACATCAAATGGCCACACAACTGGAGCTGAACAATGGCTCAGGTCAGAGTGGTGGGAGATTTCATCAGTTACTGCTCAATAAAAAGGCCTGGAAGTCAATCTGTAATCCATTCCATTTAATAGAAAGTCTGTAGCAGGCCAAGTAATAGCCCCCAAAGGCGTCGACCTCCTCATCCCCAGACCCTGTGGACGTTTTCCTCCACATGGCAACAGGGCCTCTGCAGATGTGAGGATGTGATGTGATTAAGGAGCCTGAGGCACAAAGCTGACCCTGAATTATCCAGGTGGGCCCAATGTCATCCATCACAGGGGTCATCATACGAGGAAAGCAGGAGGGTCAGAACACAAGTAAGAGTTGTGTTATTACAGGAAGTGGGATATGAGACAAGGGACCCAAAGAGAAGCTGAAAAAACAAGATCACATCCTCCACTGGAGCCCTCAGAAGGAATGTGGCTGTCAACACCTGGTATTTAACTCTTAAGACCTATTTTCAGACTTCTGATTGCCAGAAGTCTAAGATAATAATTTTGTTGTTTTAAAGCCACAGCGTCTGTGGTGATTTGTTAGAGAAAACCAAGACACAGACCATCAAAAACTCAAAGCAATAGTTCTAACATCCTCTCACCATACCAATTACAACTCTCAGGCCGTATATGGACTAGTAATCTTATTCAGAATGCCCTAGGTTAAAACTCATTTACACATCACTTACCACAAATTCAACACTGTGTTGAATCCCAGTGGGTGCCTAACTGTAAGGCCTCTACACTCCAGTGTCCCCATTTGTAAGGTGGAAGTTACTAATAGTACCTGCCTCATAGGATTGTTGTAAGGATCAAAAGTAATAATTAATGTAAACTGCTTACGTGTCGCCTGTTGCATAGTGAGCATGGCATAAATATCAGCCCTACCACCACTGAAGTCTTTGAATCTTTTCACCAAGGAGATAAGTCAAAGACTCTTCCACACCTGAGAAGCTGCAGTCAGCAGATGGCATGGCCTCTCAGAGATGTGGTATTTAATAAGCCCTCATCCCTACCATCACCCCCAATGCAAAGACCACCATCCAGTTTCCGTAAGTCCCAGAAGTCCTGCCTAGCTCTGCACATGCTGCATTAGCCTGGAAGTGGAGCACAGCTGACCCTTCACGAATATGTCAAGCTTTTCTGAAGACAGGGAGCTCAAAAGGAAGAGTTATACAGACCTCATCTTATTCTTCTTTCTTGTCTTCTTCCTGGAGGTTTAGTTGTTATCTTTTAAAGTTGGTGCACCCTCTGGGGGCTTACCTTACCTCTCAAGTACTTCTTCTAAAGTTGACGGAACTCTAAGAGTGATTCTGATTATTATAATCTTGCTACCTCCTTACACGAACACCTCTAGTTGAAAACTTCATTTAGATGTTCTGACAATTATTTTTATGAGGATCCCAACATTAAAGGAAACAGTTCTTAACACCTTTGTTATCTAAAAAGACAAAAGACATCCATCCACACTTTCCTCGGCATTTTCTAAAGTCACATGCCATTCAAACTAAGCCCCACAATGCCCTTTTAAATTCTAAGAAACCAAATTATCATTAGTGAGTTATCGAATTAATACTTAAAATTAATCCATACTTATATGCAACATCCTGGTGTGAAACCTAGACCTGAAAAACACCATAGAGAGTCTTTATTTTTACAGCTGAGGAGGCTCAATCTTTGAAGAATGAAATGAGTTAACAAAAGTCAAAGGACTGCAACCAGAGGTCTAGGCTGCTGCCCAACCCAGCCATCCTGGCCTCTGCTACTCAGTAAGGGAGAGAATGGAATCTATGAGTGCCCAAAAGTGAAAAAGAGGGTCAGCACCAGGGGGAGAGACTGAGTACTAAAAACAAATTTTGCTAAATGTCACTTTGATTTACTGTCTCTCACTCATGATCAAAATATGAGTAAGTAAGCTGTGCTTAAGCTTCACACCCACTTGAAAAAAAAAGGAATCTCTTGAATAATTAACTCATGCAATATATTTAATCACATTTGCTGGAATCTGAAGCCTACTCTTACTATTTTAAACAAGTAGAAAGCATATGGACATTATATATTTGCCTATATAACATTGTTGGTCTTATAGATAACTGATTTTTTTTTACAAGCTGTTAAATTAACTTTATTTTAATATAATGAAATTAACAAATATTTATTTATTGTAACAAAATGTTATAATTGATAAGATTCATCTACATTTTAAAGGATGTTTTAGTATAGCCAAAGATTTAACATTTGAATTTTACCCATTTTTGAAATGTAAAACAATTATAATATTCATACAACGTATCTTACAATTTTAAAGTTTTAGCTTAAACATTTGAAGTAAATGTCCACAAGTAAAAGCAAGAGTTCTCTTACACCTAAGACAAACAAAATGTATTACTAATAAAGTGCCAATGGATTAGACAATGTCATTTCAGCTCTTTCCTTTTGAGAGAGGATAAAAGTACATAATAGCACAGAAACTAGTCATTTTCATTATACTACATTTGAATTAGTAATTTGCAATATAGTTTATAATATGCACAGGTACTTATAGCAGATATTAACCACAATAGAGTTCCTTCCAAGAAAGAATACAACTATGATTTATGACAAGCTGATCAGTCGTTGCTGAATATAGTTTAGGTCTAGAATTTTAAAAAATGTAGTCTCAAACTAAGATAAACTGAATTCTACCAACATCAAGAAATAGTTTTAGGGACTTCATAGAAATGAAATAATCTCTCTTTTTTGTTGTAAAATACGATCTTACCTATCCTAAGGAGAGGGGCAAAATTTGGTAATAAGTATGTTTTTAGCAAGTGAAAGCCTGGTATGCATTGCTATAAGATGCATCTTTCACATAAAGAAAATGTATTTATTAAATGTATACAGCACTTTTCAGGCACTTGACCTCACTTGGTAGTTAAGTTGGTGTTCAGATGTTTATTTGATGGAAAAACATCAAATTACATATTGATTTCAAGCCATGTTCCCACAGAACATCTGTGTTCTGTAAACTAAATCTAAATGTTCCCTGCCAAAATCAAATAATGATTCCATATACCCAATTCAAAGAAGAAACTTAATAAAGATTGAATTTTCTCAATTTTAAGATTTTCCATCATGAATTTTTCTTAAATCTTTGTTGCCTATTACTTGTCTGAATGCTAGCAGAAAAAAAGGCTTGAAAACTGTAAAATACTATGCCTAAGTGATATTGGAAAATTTGAAACTGATTATCCGCACAATATATTCTAAATGGAAATATGCTTACAATTTTGCTCATATACTACTTAAGAGCCATATTTTCTCATAGCAATGTGTTCCCAGCTCATATTACAGAATTCAGTATGTAAACATTTTAAGTAAGGTATCCAAAAGAATGTTAAGAACTTTCCGTGTGTGTTTTCCTTAAGTAAGTTTGAGAATCATTATGTCAATGTCTGGCTCCCAAATTATCTTTGGGGTCCATGCTAAAAAAGAATGCTACTAGATACATCACTAAGAATAGGGGTCTAAGAGAAGATCACTCAAGTCTATTCTAAAATGAAGAATATACCAAGATTCCAATATAGCTGCTACTAATGTATGCTTCCATTTTTTTCTTAAATACTTAACCATGTAGTTAAATATGTTGATATTAAGGATTATTTTATCTGCATGTATAACTGTATTACAATTTGGGAAAACTTTGTAATATACTTTCAGACAGTTAGCTTTAAAATAATGAAACTTCACCTCTTACACAAACAGCCCTGAGAATAATGCATTCAAATTACAGCTCAACTAGAAATAATCTAATTGAGAAACCTTAAAGTATAAAATCAAATTCTGGAAAAGTTGTGAGTTAAAAAAAAATTACCAACATTTGAGGCACTACCAGACTACAGTACTTTTAATAGTTGGAAGGACTTTGGAAAAAGAACAAACATACAAAACTATGTGTACATAGACATACACACTGTGCTGTAATGGAAAAAAAGTGTCTCCCAATTCTATAGCCTAAACATTTTACTGCAGCATCTCCTGTTAAAGATATGGTGGTCTGGCTGCAGGAGTTTGATAATTGATATATAAAGCACAGGTGCAGAAATTTGTACAGTAAGGGAAACAGAATAAGAGTGTGGTTGGCAACAATTTCTTTCAGTGGCTGACAGCCCTGGAGGGGCGCATTAAAGAAGCATCACAATTATGGTCATGATGCAGATGCAGTCAGAGCAGCAAGAGTTCATCCATGTCGGAAGATACACAATTTTGTAGCAAATAAAGTATAACAAAGTCTTCACAGTAAAAATAAAACATGTTCTAGGAAGAAACAAATATTCAATTTGATAATACTGTCTATAAATTGGTGAAATGTGTACAGACAAAAACGGTGTATAGGTATACACCATCAACATGACAGTCCACATTCTACACATAGTAATTAGGGATATGTAACATTTGCTACAAAAAAGTACAACAAATACTAGGAATCAACTTTTAACATTTCTTTGATCTCAAAAAAGAATGAAGTCACTTCTATTCTATGTTAAAAAATTTATGTTCCCTACTTCCTTATAATACAATTTATAAAGCTTTACTAAATGGGATATTTTGTTCTAGAGAAACATCTATTGATTTATATGAAAATAATCAGTCCCATATCTTTAAAATCTACAATTACATGTTAGAGCATGGACACTTCATATTTATGCATAAATAGCTTTTGCCATTCAAGGTATGGAAACAGAGATGTGTTATATTTTGTACACCTCTGCATTGCAATGGAAATTTATTTATGTGAAGTCTGACAAGTTTACAAAACAAGGGCATACTAATCCAGAATTAATACTACATGAGAGCACTAGTACGGTAAACTGGGGCCAGATGAACAACCAGCAAATAGCACAGATTAATAACTTTCTGGAATTCCTCTGGGTAACAACAATGTCAGCCAGTACAAGTAAGATACACACTAGAATATAAAAAAATCTAGAGCAGTATGCAGTAGATACTAAATAGAATACTGGGAAGAATTTAGCCTAATTCCTAATTGTGCTTTGATGGGCAAAAGCTAAAATTTCATGCTAAAATCAATTAACTACAATCTCAATATTTCTTGTGCTTTATAATTCTCTTCTTTGCAATTCCAAATTGGTATGCTGAGGCCAAGACAAAGTTTAAAAGTATATACACTAAGACCTTAGGATCTTGTTTTTCTAATGCTATTTAAGTCACTGATTAGATAAGTTACACTGTCATATATGTTTTCTTCTAGAAGAAAGATAGGAACAGAGGTCAAGGCATGATGGGAGAGGTCTCAAAACCAGTCTTAGAGAATCAGGCATTACTGAGATAGTAACTTTGTTCTAAGTTTCAGTCCAGTATAATGACTGCTATTGAGTCAAAGTTTCTCACAAACCCTGGAACCATGTCTAAAATTCTGGAAATAATAGAATCCAAAAGACTGAACAGAAATGCAGTGATGTCACCTAAAACAGTTTTAAAAATAATTAAGTTTATATAATTCTTTCTTAGCTATATTTCACATCAGTAACTGAATTAAGTCACAAGACAATGAGAAAAAATACATACACTTAAATAATTTTCAAGTAACATTTTTTTCTATGAATCACTTTTCATTTCACTTTAGAAAAATGTACATAAATTTAACAAGTCAATTTAAAGTCAAGAATTCCAAATCAACTTAAGAATTCAGTTCAGGAGAACAATATTTTAATGTCAAAAATCTACTTAAAATGGTTGGAAAGACATGATTACTATTAATAATCAAAACTCACTCAACATGGTTGGAAAAGAGTACTGCATAGTTTCCTACAAAGCAGGTCAGTCCTTTCAATGCTGGGGATAGGGAACTGGGGGACAAAAGTTAAAAGCAAAAATACAACTAAGAAGGTGCTTTCTATTTTTATGCTGCTAACAAAGGTCTCAGTTTAAAATCTACAGTTTTAACAAGCTTCTTTGCCACTGTCCTTTGTGTCTTCTTTACAATCTAACTTGCTCATATTGACGCAAAAGTTCAATGTTCCTCTGTCAACTAACTGGCAGGGACTAAAACCACCATGTGAAGTTGTATTAAGTCTGCCAACAACTTGGCAAAGAATAGTATGACTGAGGTAATGTATGTGGTTGTACATGGCCACTAAAATAACTGACACTTTTGATCACATAATTTTTATGGATTTCTGTTTGCTACACACTGACTGAAACTGTGACAATTCCAATCCATAATCTACGAATTCTATTACTATGTCTGAAATTAATGCAGAGCAATTCAACTTGAATATGGTACTTCATCACCACTGGATGCTACATAGTTTGATTTTAAACCTTGGTTTATTAATTATTTAATTAAAATTCAGGAATGATTTTCTCAGACAAATCACATCTGTTGCAGCTGTCTTGTCTGGTTCTTAGACTCAATGAAAACCACAGGAATGTTATAGGAAATATACCTATACAATTAAAAAAAAAAAGAATTATACATCTTGATTTCTTTTTTTAAAGTTACCAACTGCCTGCAAAACTAGCCCAGCACAATTTCAAAAAAAAAAAAAAAAAAAGAAAATGAGGTTGTTTATGAAGGTCATAGCTTTGGCAGCAACTAGAACCAAACTTTAGATCTGCAGTTGATCCAGACCTGAACAGCTTGCTCATGACTGCTGCTCCCTTTATTTGCAGGGCTTTATGGCGACAGCATATTCTTCACTCATTGCACACATGACAGACACCTGTACATCTTCACCTGCATTGTATTTTCCTTCTATTTCTTTGCCAAGTTCACCTTCTGGCAGTTTAAGATCCTCACGAACTTCACCAGTTTCTGTCAGCCGGGAAAGGTAACCATCTTGAATGCCTATCAGTTGATAATCATTCCTCTTAATATTTGGAACATCCATGTTGTGAGTAGAAGGGCAAATATCTTCCTATTTCTTGCCTGTAAAAATATCAATTCCAACAAGGTGCACCTTGGCATGACCGTGCTTTCCAGTTTTGGAAGTTGACATCTCCACTATTTTGCATGGTCGTCCTTTGAGCACCACGAAGACGTTTTTGCGCAGCGCCGAGCACTGCATAGGGTAAGTGCTGGAAGCGCCAGCATCTCCAGTAGTGAAATCAATTTCATCCGCCATGGTGGGCTTTCAGCAGGCACAGAGCGCCTTTCGCCTGCGTACCCGCGCCAGTCCCCTGCAGCTGCAGCGGCGGCGGCGGTGGCGGCCGCAGCAGTTCTAAGAGACGGGGCGGGGCCGCCACACTTTCCACACCCCGGCCTCCCCGCCCTTTTCCTAGATAACTGATTTTGACTTTAAATTCCTGGTCAGCAACATAACACATGTGTGTGTATGTACGTAGTTTTATACATCTATATCTACATATTTTTCATTGGTGAAGACTGGGGTTTGAATTCAGGACTTTGCAGTCGCACAGAAGGTGCTCTACCACTTGAGCCACACCTCCAGTCCATTTTGCTCTGGTTATTTTGAAGATGGGGAGGCGTGAGCCACCAGTCCCCAGTCAGCAACCTTTAACTTTAATACCACTCACGGAAAAAGTATTCATTCACAGACAGGCACTGGCCAAAACTTTTATCTCCTTCTTTGGGATAATATGATCCCATGCAGACTCTGTCCCAAGCCAGACTCAAGTTGCCTTTGTCATGAATCTGCTTTTTTATTTCAGTCTATCCTTTGCATCCTAGGTTTTATTTGTTTGCTTGTAGTACTAGGGCTTGAACTCAGGGCCTTTACCTTGAGCCACTCCACCATCCCTATTTGTGTGTGTATTTTCGAGATGGGGTCTCAAGAACTGTTTGCCCGGGCTGGCTTTGAACTGCGATGCTCCTGATCTTTGACTCTTGAGTAGCTAGGGTTATAGGTGTGAGCCACCGGCACCCAGCTGCACGCTAGGTTTTATAACTAAACTTATCTTTAGAAAAGCAAACCTAACAAGCACAAGGCCCTGAGTTCAAACTCCAGTACCACTAAAAAAAAACGTGGAAATCTTGACTTTTTATTACTGGTCATCTTCTCAGGGACCACAGTCTAGCCGTTGGGTGATAAAAACCCACCACCCAATCTCTAAGGTACAGATTGCTTCCTGGTTCTTCTATCTACTGTTGGCCCCTTCTGGCTCTGCCTGCAGATCAGACAGGCAACCCCTGCACACTGAGGCTACCTGCTTGACAGAGCTCCCTGAAGTTAGGTCTCAGTACCACCACCATCACCCCAAATCCAGATGTAAGTTTGGTCCAGACTCCAGGCCCTCCCAACCCATTCTATGGCACTGTATTAGAAACTAAGTTTTAGAAGGGTAAAGAGGATTTAAGTATGGTACATATGTACATATGAAGACAGCATAATGAAACCCAACAGTGTTTCAAAGATGAGGGAGGAGGAGAGGAAGGGTGCAAATATAATGGAGGGTGAACTTGTTCAAGTACACTGTATGCATGTAGGAATTATCATAGTGAAATCTCCTCATATTATTAATGTATGATAAGTAAGAAATAAAAATTTAAAAATAAGCTAAAAAAAAGAAATCTAAGTTTTAAAACCTATGTTTTTAGTAGCATTTTTTTTTTTTAGTTAATTAAATTTTTTTTGTGGTGGTGGTACTAGGGTTTGAACTCTGGGCTCCCTGCTTGCCAAGCAAGCACTCTTCCCCTTGGACTACACCTCCAGCCTGTTAGCATTATTTTTTCTTTCTATTCAGCAACCTTAATAGTATCTTAGAGGCCAGATACCAGTGGCTAACACCTATAATCCTAGCTACTCAGGAGACAGAGATCAAGAGGATCCAGGTTCAAATCCAGTCCCAGACAAACAGTTCATAAGACCCTATCTCAAAAAAATTCATCACATAAAAAGGGCTGGCAGAGAGGCTCATGTGGTAAGAGCACCTGCATGAGCCCAAGTTCAAATCCCAGTGCTGCCAATAATAATAATAATAATAATAATAATAATAGTGATAATAGTATCTTACGGAGCAAACATCATTAAATAAGTGTTTCCCATTAAAAAATAATTGCCTCAGTTTTGGCATAACTATTCACAACATACCTCAAATGCTCATCTTTGTCTACTTTATGTAATCTGGCAACACTGAAAGCTTGTAAAGCAAACAGGTTTCACCTCTGAGGCTTAATCTACCTGGCTGGTACCGTCTTTAGAAGGTTTGGAGGGAAAGAATGGGGTGGGAGGGGCCCAGGACTGGTTGGCCAACAGCGTTACCCACAGGGACAGGAGGGGAGCAATGGTGCTGGAGCTACGTTCTGACACTCCTATGTTTAAGGACAGAGATAATGGAATCTGTGGTACTTTGTGTAAGTCATGTACATTTGAATTAAAAGGTCCCTAGTGATACCGCTGCAAATACTGCTTAAATTTCATGAAACCTCAAAAATACACTGAGATCCCAGAACTGTATCAATTCTTTTGAGAATAAACAGAACTTGGAGGGCAATGCCCTAAGCTAGAACAAGAAGAGGTCTACTAGGTTTTCCCATATTTCCATGCACACCTCAATGTGTACCTCCTGGAATATCCTCTCCCACTGGGGCATCTCATCAGGAATTAGCTCATCCAGCACCGAGTCCTGCCAGAAGACATCTCAGTACTTCTTCCTCCCTTTAGATCTACCACAGTTCTACTATCCATATACATTTACCTCTTTATTACTAATCCTCTATGAAGACTTGAGTATTTCTGGGCTGGGCATGGTGGCTCATGCCTGTAATTCCAACTACTCAAGAGACAATTAGGAGGATCACAGTTTGAGGACATTCCAAGCAAAAACTTAAGAGAGATCCCATCTTAACTGATAAACTGTGTGTGGTGATGCACACCTGTCATCCCAGTTATGTGGGAGGCATAAATAGGAGAATCATAGTCCTCCCCAACTTGGGCAAAAATGCAAGCCCATATTCAAAAAAAATCAACAAAGCAAAAAAGGAGTTGGGAATGTGACTCAAGCGGAGAATGCCTGCCTAGCAAGCACAAGGCCCTAAGTTCAAACTCCAGTACTGCAAAAACAAACAAACAAAAAAACTGAATTAAGTCTATCTGATTTAAACTATAAAAACCACCGAGGCTGGGCTAGGGTTGTAGCTCAGTGGTACAGTGTGTGCCTAACATGCCCAAGGCTCTGGGTTTGATCCCTAGCATTGAACTGAAAACAAAAAACAAAAACTCCTAGTCACACAGTTTTTAGCTTTTTAACATTTTTCAGCTGTTTAATTAATTCTTTGTCGAGAAATACCTTTCTGTATCCATTTTAATATATTCATGAGTGAAATACTAGTTCTGCTTTCTTTGAGACAGGGTCTATGTTGCCAAGGCCTCTGAAGTCACCTTCTCCTACGTGGGACTTTAAATACAAATCACACGAAGTGATCATAAACTAAGAAAATGAGAGTCGGGAAGCAACTTCCATCAAGTTAAAGAACTTCAACAACTTCCCACCAAAATGCAATAGAACAGTCCAGTGCTTTATCTAAGATGGCTGTGTCTTTTCTTATAGAAATAAGTTCCAAAGGTTGGGGGGGTGGGGAGGTATTGCATTCACATTATTTTTATTACTAATGTAAAAAAGCCCTCCTTTACCCCCCTCCCCAGGATTTAAAGAAGCTAAATTAGATAGTTAATAAAATTCATATCAAATTACAAAGTAGTACAAGGAGGACAAAACTCAATTCAAGAATCTATGCATATAGGAGGTAAATTCAAGTACGACATATTGTAAGAACTTTTGTTAAAGGCCACAGTGTATCCCCAGCACAACAATAAAAAACAGAAAAAGAATGTATGCATGGAAGTTATGTAAAACTATGCACAGCAATTAAATATGTTCCCTGACATTCTGTAAGGAACTCTCCGTAGTCCATTGCACTCTATTCTGAAAACGTGGTGTGCAGCACCAAGGCAACTACGAACAGACACTTCAGCTTTTCAGCCTCAAGGATCTGTTCATGAACTTCCAGATACATATTTCTTCAAAACTTTTAGTGTGCATTAGTTGTATAAATAGTTCCACATGAGTATAATGTATTTTGATCAAATTCACCCCCTCTATTACTCTTTCTTATCCCCTTCCCTCTTTTTAAACAATTTCAACAGGTTTCAGTATTCT
Source organism: Castor canadensis (assembly GCF_047511655.1). Lineage (NCBI taxonomy): Eukaryota > Metazoa > Chordata > Mammalia > Rodentia > Castoridae > Castor > Castor canadensis. Next base: position 65,808,259 of record NC_133389.1, read on the forward strand.
ATTTTTATACATGTGTATGAAGTACTTCAATTATGTTTATCCTCCCCCCTCTTCTGGTTCCCACCCCTAAGCAGCCCTCTTCAAATTTTATATTCATGTCATTCTTTTTTTTTTTTAAAGAAAGGTCTAGATTAAGCAGTGACAGAGATCATGTGATATTTGTCTTTCTCCATCTGGCCTTGTTGCACTTAACATGATTTCCAGTTCCATCCATTTTCTTGCAAACTATATAATTTCATTCTTTTTATGGCTGAATAATACTCCATTGCACATATGTATGTTTTCTGTATCTACTCATCAGTTGATGGACAGACCTAGGCTGATTCCATAGTTTGTCCACTATGAATAGTACTGTTACAACCATTGGTGTGAGTTGTCTCTTTTGTATGCTGACTTATATTCCTTCAGTGTATGCCCACAAGTGCTATAGCAGGATCAGATGGTACTTCTATTTTTAGTTTTTTGAGGAACCTCCATACTGATTTCTATAGTGGTTGTGCTAATTTGCTGTTGTTTTCTTGATGACTGACATTCTGACGTGAGTGAGATGAATCTCAGTGTTGTTTTGATTTGTATTCTCTTTATGGCTAAGGATGTCAAACATTTCTTCATGTATTTATTGGCCATTTGTACTTCTTCTGAGAACTGTCCATTCAATTCATTTGTCCATTTGTTTAATTGTACTGTTTGTTCTTTTGGTATTTAATTATTTGGAGCTCTTTATATATTCTGAATATTAATCCTTTATCTGATGACTAGCTGGCAAATATTTTCTCACATTCTGTACGTTGCCTCTTGATTCTGGTAATTGTTTCCTTTGATGTGCAGAAAGTAGCTTTTTAATTTGATACAATCCATTTGTCAATTCTTGCTATTATTTCCTGAGCAAGTGGAGTCCTATCAGAAAGGTGATACCTATGCCTCTACTTTCAAGGGTCTTCCCTATGTTTTCCTCTAGCAGTTTAGAGTTTCAGGTCTTACACATCAAGGTCTTTGAAGTATTTTGAGTTGATTTTTGTAGAGTGAAAGACAGGGCTCTACTTTCAGTCTTCTGTAAGTGGATCTTCCAGTTTTCCCATCACCATTTGTTGAAGAGGCTGTCTTTTCTACAATGTATGTTTTTGGCGCTTTGTGGAAAATCAGATGGGTGTAGCTGTGGGGACTTATTTTTGGATCTTCTATTCCAATGGTCTACATGTCTGTCTGTGTGCCACTACTATGCTGTTTCTGCTACTACAGCTCTATAGTATTACTTGAAGCCAGGTATTATGAGACCTCCAGCACTTCTTTTTGCTCAGGATTACTTTGGCTATTCAGGGTCTTTTATGCTTCTGTGTGAATTTCAGGATTGATTTTTCTATTTTTGTGAAAAATAACTTTGGAATTTTTTTTTTTTGGAATTTTTAGGGGGATTATACTGAATCTGTAGGTTGCTTTAGGTAGTATAGCTATTTTCACAGTATTAATTCTGCAATCCATGAACACCAGACGTCTTCCATCCCCTAGGTGTCTTCTTCAATTTCTTTTTTCAAGGTGTTATAATTTTCATTGTAGAGATCTTTCACACTTCTTTGTTAGGTTTATTCCTAGGTATTTAAATTTTTTTGAGGCTACTGTGAATAGAATTGTTTTCTTGATTTCTTTCTCAGCCTGTTTATTACTGGTATATAGAAAAACTACTGATTTTTGTAGCTTGATTTGTATCCTGCTACTTTGCCAAAAGTATTTATCAGTAGAATTTCTTTATCAATCTTGAATCAAAGAATTCTAAAATATTCATCTTTTCACAAAGGGTAACATATTTGAGTCCCCTACATGAGCTGAGAAAAATGCCTTCATATATTCTTCATTTGATTCTCATGACAACTTTGTAAGAAGGGCTGCACAAATATCACTCCCATTTTACAGATTAAAAAAAAAAGTCAGAAAGGTGAAGTGGGGTGGGGGTGTGGCTCAAGTGGTTGAGTGCTTGCTTAGCAACTGTAAGGCCCTGAGCTCAACCCGGTACTACCAAAAAGAAAAAAAAGGTTAAAAAAAAACAGAAAAGAAAAGAAAGAAAACAAAAGGTGAAATGGCTTGCCTGAGGTTATAATTAAGGGATAAGCCTCAGAGCTAAGAATCCAAACTGTATCAGTTGTAGCCAATTCCTACTGTCTTTCCATGTTACCCTGTAACACTAAACTGTTGACTTTGTGACTACCTGGAAGAGCAAGGGAGGAATCAACATGACTCCATACAAAAAGTATCTTCCAGGCCAATTTAATTTCCATGAAGCATAAGTCATCATCTTCCCAGCCTAACCTCCCACTCTTGCCTTCCCTATCACCCAGGTGGGGCATCTGACAGCCTTATAAGCTCCTTCCTCTTTCTCACACATTAAACACATCAGATGCTAAATGGCCACCCTATGTTGCATTACCTAAATTACTCTCAATCTGACTCTCTCTCCATTTGTACTGTCTTATTTCAGACTTCCATCATCTCTTGTCTGAACAGCTGCTGTATCCCCAACTGGTTTAGCAACTCAAAGGCTACTGAGATCTGAAGATAGTAAGAAATGCCAAATGATGTCTTTGCCCCCGGTTTCACCCAATTCATCTTCTACAAAGCCTGCAAAGTTGTCTTTCTAAAAGGAGTAATCTGCTTACATCATTTTCCAGTTTAAATTCCTTATGTGGCTCTCCACTGCCTATCCAACCTATAAACACAACTCAACAGTCCATAACCCGATTCCAGCCAACATGCCTTTCCAGGCTCTCACTCTCCCACTCCCACACACATCCTATGCTCCAGGCGCAGTGAACACCCACCACAGAGAAGACAAACAGGTTTAACCTCATATGCCAAGTCCAAATAATTGGTAGTGGCTGCCTGAAGCATCCTGTTGAGAACTTGGAGACTGCTTATAAATTTAGCAACAAAAATGCAATGACTGATTAGTGAGCAGTGTCAGCTTTGGTATAGGGAAATGGGTGGCACCCCAAGTGCCACACTTAGTATCCACGTGTGGTGTGTTGTCCTCTGAACACTATATGATGTCATTCCTAATTTCTATACCTTTCTGCCTCACAAAGGCTTCCTTTTACACCATCACTCATCCTTTATGACCTCTGGAAATGAATTGTAAGATGCGCTCAAACTGCTTTGGCTTTACAGCATGGACTCCTGACTCAGGCTGATGAATTAACTAAAAACAGAAGCATAGCATCTCTCCTTCATTTTGTATCTGTCTCTGCTCTAAGCCATTCTCTCTGTAGTGACCTTACAACCCCACCTTGGAATCAAGGAAGGACAGGAATGACTAATAACATCTTTATGACAAGGAACCAAAACTACCCCCAGTAGTAGACTCTCCTTTGGATGGACCACCTGCCTGGCCCAACTCCGGAACCTCTCCAAAACACTTGGACTGAGATAATGGTCAACCAGAACACACCTGTGACTGGGACTATTTATACATACCTTTGTCCTCAGCCCCCAGTTCTTTTGCCTACTTATACCTGTAACTCAAGATGGCTGAAGATGAGCTGAGTGCTTACTCTGCCTCTTCCCATGGCACGTCCCAAGACGTGTAATAAACCTCCTTTCTCTGCCTTCACCATGCCTCTTTATTTGTTGTTCAGGGGCGTATGGAATCTCAGGAGTTTGGGCCATGAGTCCAAAACTCCAGCTTCAAAATTTTCTATGGGAAATCACCTAGTGTCACCAAAGCCTGCCACTCTCTTCTCTGGGCTCATATAGATTTCTGTCTATGTTTCTTATTCTGAAATTACTCCACTGCTACAGGGGTCAGTTTATGAATCTTGTCAGCTTCTTGTAGGTACAAATGTACTTTATTCCTTTTTGTACCTTCAAAATCTAACACAGTAAACTTAGAAGGCACTCAAACACTGGTGAAATGAAAAAATGAATAAATGAAGTCATGTACCATGCTAACATGGTATTTTTACTAAAAATCCAGGAACATATGGCCAAGCCTGGGACAAGGCAACCTATGGGCTGTACAATGGCATTCTATCACATGTTGTCAACTATATCAATCATTATCTTTCAGAAATCATGATATTGAAGGACTATATTAGATGGGACTCTTCTGATTATAATGGGTGTAGGAGAGAAAATGGGTAATAGGAGGGGAAAAGATAATAGTCCTAATTTTTAAAAAATGCATTAGCAGAAGAAGCATTAAGAAAAAAAAAAAAAACCGAAAGAGCAGGAAAAAGTGGCTTACATCTGTAATTTTAACTACTCAGGAGGAAGAGACTGGGAGGATTTCAATTCAAGATCAGACCAGGCAAAAACTTCTTAAGACCCCATCTCAACCAATAAAAACTTGGGTGTGGTGGTACACACCTGCCATCTTAGCTATGCTGGAAGTGTGAATAGGACAATTGTGGTCCAGCCCAATCTGGGCATAAAAACAAGGGCCTATTCAAAAAATCTCTATTAACAATTCTCTGTGACATTCCAGGAAAAGAAATGTTTTAATCTTATGAAGATCTAGGACATTACTTAAATTCCATCAATTACCACTTTTTTTTTTTTATTATTCATATGTGCATACAATGCTTGGGTCATTTCTCCCCCCTTCCCCCACCCCCTCCCTTACCACCCACCCCACCCCCTCCCTCTCCCCCCACCCCCTCAATACCCAGCAGAAACTATTTTGCCCTTATCTCTAATTTTGTTGAAGAGAGAGTATAAGCAATAATAGGAAGGAACAAGGGTTTTTGCTAGTTGAGATAAGGATAGCTATACAGGGAGTTGACTCACATTAATTTCCTGTGTGTTATCTTCTAGGTTAATTCTTTTTGATCTAACCTTTTCTCTAGTTCCTGGTCCCCTTTTCCTATTGGCCTCAGTTGCTTTTAAGGTATCTGCTTTAGTTTCTCTGTGTTAAGGGCAACAAAGGCTAGCTAATTTTTTAGGTGTCTTACCTATCCTCACCCCTCCCTTGTGTGCTCTCGCTTTTATCATGTGCTCAAAGTCCAATCCCCTTGTTGTGTTTGCCCTTGATCTAATGTCCGCATATGAGGGAGAACATTCGATTTTTGGTCTTTTGGGCCAGGCTAACCTCACTCAGAATGATGTTCTCCAATTCCATCCATTTACCAGCAAATAACAACATTTCGTTCTTCTTCATGGTTGCATAAAATTCCATTGTTTATAGATACCACATTTTCTTGATCCATTTGTCAGTAGTGGGGCATCTTGGCTGCTTCCATAACTTGGCTATTGTGAATCGTGCCGCAATAAACACGGGTGTGCAGGTGCCTCTGGAGTAACCTGTGTCACAATCTTTTGGGTACATCCCCAAGAGTGGTACTGCTGGATCAAATGGTAGATCGATGTCTAGCTTTTTAAGTAGCCTCCAATTTTTTTTCCAGAGTGGTTGTACTAGTTTACATTCCAACCAACAGTGTAAGAGGGTTCCTTTTTCCCCCGAATCCTCGCCAACACCTGTTGTTGGTGGTGTTGCTGATGATGGCTATTCTAACAGGGGTGAGGTGGAATCTTAGCATGGTTTTAATTTGCATTTCTTTTATTGCTAGAGATGGTGAGCATTTTTTCATGTGTTTTTTGGCCATCTGAATTTCTCTTTTGAGAAAGTTCTGTTTAGTTCACTTGCCCATTTCTTTATTGGTTCATTAGTTTTGGGAGAATTTAGTTTTTTAAGTTCCCTATATATTCTGGTTATCAGTCCTTTGTCTGATGTGTAGCTGGCAAATATTTTCTCCCACTCTGTGGGTGTTCTCTTCAGTTTAGAGACCATTTCTTTTGATGAACAGAAGCTTTTTAGTTTTATGAGGTCCCATTTATCTATGCTATCTCTTAGTTGCTGTGCTGCTGGGGTTCCATTGAGAAAGTTCTTACCTATACCTACTAATTCCAGAGTATTTCCTACTCTTTCCTGTATCAACTTTGGAGTTTGTGGTCTGCAATTACTACTTTCTAAAGATAACAAAATGTGTGTTAAATGCCAGTTGGGTACACTGGTGAGACCTTCAGAGTTTGAGTGTATTTAGCTCCAATTACAAAGGTGTGAAAGTGAAAACTTCATCAACCTGGCCTAATAAACTTTCCCCCATACTGAGGTCTTATTGTGACAACATTACATAAACATTGGGGAAAATAAAAATATTAAGCAAACCACCTAGGAAGATTCACAAGCCCTTAACTCCAAGTAAGTTATCCTTATCTCAGAAATATTTCTTTAAAATACTGCTCATTTATGACCCTGTCATCTTTTCCTCCTCTTCTTCATCTGCAGTTTCATATCCCGGTTTTCATGGTCAATGCTAGTATGGCTGTAGTATCTATCTGAACGCTACGTAAAATGACTCATTCTTTACTGTTTTCTTCAGATACTGGTTTCATTTCCATACCTCTGACACCTTTCATCATTTTTCTATTTTTCTTATAGAGTATTTATTTCTGTTTATTTTATCCAAACTGAATTTGACTGTTCTGACATATTTGGATACAATTAGTCCTTGATATCTGGACTCTATGTACATCCATGGGTTTGACCATGGATTGAAGATATTTGAAAATAAGAATGCCTTTGTGTTGAATATGTACAAACCTTTTTCTTTGTCGTTATTCCCTAAGCAATACAGAGTAACAATTATTTCCATAGTGCTTACATCTATTAGGTATGCTAAGCAATCCAGAAATGACTTAAAGTAAAAGGTTATATGCAAATACTATGTGCCATTTTACATAAGGGACTTGAGTATCCAAAGATTTTGGTATCTGCAGAGGTTCTGGAACCAATTCCCCTCAGATATCAAGGGGCAACCATACTATTAAAAGTAATTAGGGCTGAGGGTGTGGCTCAAGTGGTAGAACACCTGTCCAACAAGCAAGAAGCCCTGAGTTCAAACCCTAGTACCACCAAAAATAAATAAATAAAATAAATAAATAAATACATACTAGGCGGGGACTGGTAGAACACTAGCCTAGCATACACACTGGGTCCAAACCTTCACACGGAAAAAAAAAAAAGAAGGAAACAAGAACTAAATTCAATTACTACTATACTCAGGCCCAAATCTTTCTTCTCACGGGATGAAATGGAGTGACACCCCCAGAGGCAAGAACCAATGCTACTTGCTCACTCCCCTCAACAGCCCAATGACAAGCAGCGGGCAGAAGGATTCACTGGCTTGAGGACTGGAGTCAAAATCCATTTCTTCATGTTGGACACAATTCTGGGCACCAGCCATCATCTGCTAGACCAGTTCTCAACCAGTATGATTTTCCATGGGACAGTCAGCAATGTCACAAGTGGGAAGGGGTTGCTAGCATCCAGAAGTGCCGACCTGTGATGCTGCAAATAGTAATACCATACAAGAGAGCCCTGCAACAAAGAATTACTGGGTCACAAATGACAGTGCTGTTCAGGATGAGAAACTGTGACCTAGAATGTGCCCCAATTCTGAATAAAGATACAGAACAGCTAGACTATGGTCCTTGCTCTACGGTGATGTGCAAGGACCCCAGGTTAAGGGGAGGAAGAGAAAAATACAGCATTAGTCATTTTATGTACATTATCTCACACTTTAACCAGACTTTAAAAAAATCACATATTCTTATTTTACACAGCAGGCTGGACACTGGGAAATTAGGAAACTAGGATGTTAGGGAAGGAGAGAAATCAAACCAAACCTGTGTCATTCCACAAGGCTACAAAGCCTTGTGACTATGAGCAAGACACTGGCCTTCTCTAAACCTCCATTTAGAAAATAAACGAAGTTTTCCTTTAAAAATAGAATTCAGACAAGTATGCACATTACCAGGTTGCTCATCACTTTTAAGAATTAAGATTAAATGGCCACATTGTATCTCCACATAGCCCAGCAACAGCTCTTAAATCCTAAGAGGTGACAAAATAACTATTTTAGTATGAACTCCCTAAATATTTGTAATCAATAGGCCCTGAATGCTCAAGACTATATCAACAATTTTTTGGGGGGTGTGGGGGGTAGTGGAGTTTGAACTCATGGCCTTGCACTACCACTGGAACCATATACCCAGTCCTTTTGTTGTTTTAGGTTCCTTTTTCAGGTAGGGTCTCCCTTTTTTTTTTTTTTTTTTGCCTGGGGCTAGTCTCAAAACTCAGTCCTCCTACCTGTGGGATTCATAGCTGGGATTACAAGGGTGAGCCACCACACCCACTATATATCAACAACTTTGATTAGGTTCTCTCCACAACTAGGAGCAGAGGTCATGAGCAGAACTAGGAGAAAGAATGTTGATTACAAATCCCTTACTGCTAGTGGAAAACATCTCTGTTCACTATTCTTTTAGTACTGTATTACACGGAGGCTAGCACGCTATCATTCACACTAATGATGCAAGAAAATCATTCATTTCAATGTAAGGTTCTAACAACAGAACAAGAAACATATCCCAGAGAATCTGTCAGTTTTTGACAACATTCAAGTTCAAGACTTGGGACCTGTTCTCTCTGAAAGTCACCATTATCAATGAGGCATCTAAAAGTGGGTTGCACACTTTTTGTTTTCTTCTTGAAACTGTTAAATACCAAGGTACAGTTTCCCTGTGTTTCAAAAATGTCTCTTTTCTTGCGTTCTTAATATACTATAAACTGTAACTGCAAGTAGTTCCCAAACTCAGTTCAAATGTAAAAGCAAAACAGATCAAATAAGCTAAAAACTATCTAAAATAAAAATAAGTTTCCAAAGAATCCTTAAAAGACTGGCTTTAAATATCACACAATGTATCCGTTTATCAAAACATCATATAGTACCCCATTAAAAGATACAAGTTTTAGGTTTTCTATGTATCCTTTTAAAAAATAAATTTAATAAACAGACTGGCTTTAAGTAAATGTGTTGCCTGACAATTAAAAAAATAAAGAGAAACATAAAATGTTCTGGTGGAACGGCAAGAACTGATAATCGTGAATGTTTTCATCAATTTAGAAAAGGATTTGTATTAAGTGTCATTTTACTGACTATCCAAATTACATCTTTCACCTTAAGCATTTTGACACTTCCATCAGTTTTCTAAAAGAGAGGGTGGATTGTTTTTCTATGTTTTTAATAGACTTGCTTCTCAAAAGACTGAATTAGATAAAACCTGGTAGGAGAAACCTATTATGAACCGCTCCTTGTCATCAATAAAGCATGTGAGTAAGTACCAGGCTGTGTGTCACTGTGCGGATGACAATCCCGCCAGACTTTACACGAGACAACGGCTTACTAAAACCAAAACCCATTTTTCTCTTCTCTGAACATCGGCCAGCTTTTGACTTTAGAGGCCTGTTTGTGGTCCGAGCAAATCCCAACGCATGGGTACCATAATGCTATTTTTTCACGTCCAGCCCCACCCCCCCCGTCATCATTTAGTCTATGTATCCGCTTCTCCCTCTTCATAGTCGGGGGTGGGGGTGGGGGAGGGGACCCTGTCCATCTAGACGCGCGAGCTGGGTCGTGCGTTCGGGTCGCGCCCGCATCCTCCGCGGCGCAGGTGAGAGGCTGCGGCAGGAGAGCGCACGCCCGCCCGCCCGCACCTCCCCACAGGACCCGTCCCCGCCTCGGCAGGGGGACCGCGCGGGAAGGGGGCCCGGCTCACCCGCGGTGGCCGGCGGCTCCGCGTCGTCGCCGGCGGCGGGCGCCAGGGTGACGGCGCCGTCCCTCCAGACGCGGATCTGCGCGGCCGAGCGCACGCGGCGGCGCGGCTGGCGGCGGGCGGCGGCGCGCAGGGAGCCGCAGCACTGGTAGCACACGGCCCACGCCTGCTCCTCGTTGATGGGCTGGTTGTACAGCCGCAGGATGTCCTCCAAGCTCAGCGCGTCCGCAGCGCCCGCCGCCGCCCCGGCCTCCGCCGGCTCCGCGCCGCCGCCCGGGCCCGCCGGCTGGGCCATCCCGCAGTGGGCGCCGCTCGGCCGCTCGGCCGCCCGTGCCGTGCGCCGCGTCCGCTCAGCTCAGGAGCATCGTCTTCGCGCGCCGCCGCCTCCTCATCCCCGAACCGTCGCCGCCCAACCCGGCCGCGCGCCGCCGCGGACTAGGCGGGGAGGAGGCGGGGGCCGGCGGCGTGGGCGAGCGCGGGGCGGCGAGGACGCCGCAGCGATCGGTGTTGGCCAGGCCGCCGCCGGCCGGTAGCTACGCGATGGCGTCCGCTCGCCCCGCCCCGCCTGCTCCGCCCCGCCCCCGAGGGGCCGCGCGGTCTCGGGGCGCCGCGCGGCGGGGAGGGGCGACGCGGACCGAGGGGCGCATGGCCGGCCGGGGGGCGGGGCGCGAGGGGCGGAGGGACGCACGCCCCCGAGGCTGCGCCGGCAGCCGCTGCGCGATCGCGAGGCTCGGTACGCTCCGGGCGGCGGCGCTGCCCCTCCGAGCCCGCCGGAACACCACCCTGCAAGCGGGAGGTCACTGTCACTGATATTTCCTTGGACTTGAACCCAGACCCGAGTGAATGCCTAAGAAAACAAAGGTCAGCTGAAGCGCTAAGGCCTCCGCTGGCTCGGGCCCTCCACACGGGGCCCCCAAGACTGCGACTTGAGTCTCTTCACGATTTCAACTCACCACCCGGTGCCATAACTGTCCTTGCCCCTACTCCACTCATTTTTAGATTTTTATTTATTTTTTAGGGCAGGGTTTCACCATGTAGCCCAGGCTGGCCTTTGAACCTGAGATCCTACTGCCTGGGCTTCCTGAGTGAAGAGATTACAGGGTTTATTTGGTATTCACTCTGGACTCTCACCTTCAAGGAGGGCTGGATCTTAGGCAAGTTTTCTTCTCTGACTTCTCCCAAAAGCTTAGAACAGGGCCTGGGATGTGGTGCATAATTTGCAGATGTCATTAAAGCATCCTTGGATTTATTTGCTGCAGCATTGAGCACCCCTCACGACGGTAATGGCTCCAGGAGCCACACTTAGCCCAGTCGGCTCACACTACATCACGGTGGCAATTAGCCATGGAACCAAAGAACTCTGGGGGGCTCGCTGTTTCTAATTCTTAAAACCAACACTCGTCGGCAAATGACTTTAATTGGTAACATTTATTTCAGGCTACTCCGTGTGAAAACCCTAGAGTTGAAAGCGTCAGCCAAGTAAGAAAGTTATAGTGAGTACCATTTATGTTCACTATTAGACGCTGCATGTTAGCCAATTACCTCTTGTAGTAAAAATCACAACAGCTTTTTGTTAATGTGTAAGATACCAACATACATACAGCAGGAGTGGGAAGAGGAAACGCACGAGGCCAGAAAGGAAGAGAAAGAAATGGAGATAGGAGAGGAGGAAAGGGCTCCCTCGGCCCCCCGTAATGTCACTACAGCAGATAATTAAACCCCTTAATAAAGAATCAATTATAGGTTCATAATCTGAGCTGTAAAAATGTATTTATGTGAGCCAAAGCTCCGTAAGGCAATGACCTTCCCGATTCCAGAAATTATGTGTGCCTATATAACCTCTCTTGATTAAAAACATACATTCCCAAATTTTCCTTTTTTTTTTTTTTTTGAGCGAAAGAGCAGAGCTTTGTTGACCAGAGAGGAAGAGAAGAAAAGCCCGCCGCGGCGGGAGGATGGGGGCGGGGGCGGGGATGTTCCGGGAAGGGGGGTGGCGGGAGGGTCTCAAAGGCTAAACCCCAGAAGAAATGTGGTCTAAGCTTTTTAATCCATTTTCTCCAGGGTGTTGCTCAACCTCTGTGCTAATTAGGTGTGCCCAAATTTTGCTATTTTGAAAGTTTAGATTCTATGTGGATATTGAAAATCTAGAGGCTTAAAATAATTTGAACAACGCAAAAGAACAGTGAAATGGTCTGCTTTTATGGACAACACCGTCATCTGCTGGCGATGTGGAATATTGCACTTGGGCAACTACAGCCAAACACATTTTGTCCTTGCCTTACTCACGAAAAAACAAGTTGAATGAATTAATCCAGGGAGGAGTCCATGAGCCACTCACTTGCTACTCCTGCCAGAGGGCAGTAAATAAATGCCCAAGTAAAGAGAAGAAGGGTGAGCGTAGGAAGTAAAGAAAAACTTTAGCTTAAAATCCAAATTTTATGTTAAATGTTATCTTTGAAACATGTTTTTGTGCAGTACTGGAGATTGAACCCAGCACCTCACACTTGTAAGGCAAGTGCTCTGTCTCTTGAGACAAACCCCCAGGCTTTTTTTTTTTTTTTTTTTAATGGGGTCTTGCTAACTTGCCCATGTTGGCCTGGAACTGGCAATCTTGTGCCTCCTGAGTAGTTGGGATTATAGAAATGCACCAACACACACTGCTGAAAGATGTATTCTTAAAAACAAATTTGAGAGCAGGGCGCCAGTGACTCACGCCTATAATCCTAGGAGGATCTTGGTTCAAAGCCAGCCTGGGCAAATAGTTTGTGAGACCCAATCTCAAAAATACTCAACACAAAATAGGGCTGGTGATGTGACTCAAATGGTAGAGCACCTGAATTCAAACCCCAGTCCTGCCCAACCTCCCCCCCCCCAATATTTGAAACACTAGAAATTGTTTTCCTTTCCTAATGGATACTTTAAAAAATATAAACACATTTTGGGGGAAAAACATCATGGTATGGAATCATAGGATGGTTACATACAAAAAAATATATGTTTTTGGTTTTGTTTTGTTTTGCCAAGTACAAATCATGACTATGATAAACTACATCTAAAGTAAATCTTTTGCTTTTTGTGAACTTGTATGTAAGTAAGTTGAAGCAAGATGACAGCTAGAATGTTTTGACACTCCTTTGCTACATAAAATAAGTAGAAGGAAAATATTAAAACTCATCACTGTATTTTATTTATACCTCTAGTCATTAAATATGCTGAACATTTGAACTTTAGTACAAAGATAATATAAGGCTTCTAGCTTTTACATGATTTTCAGTATCCTTTGAAATTGTAATAAGCCCCATCATCCATCATCAGAAGACCCCTTCTAACCACTCAGTCTACCAGAGGTTGACACTTTCTTCTCAATGGAGTTCAAGGAATCCTGGGAACAAATTGGCACCATCCCACCTCTCACTTTCAATTCAAATTCAAAAGATTCAATTGCAACCAGGATGGTGTCGCACACCATCATCCCAGCATTAGGGAGGCTGAGATAGGAAGAGTGTGAGATTCACACCAACCTGAGCTACAGAGTGAGTTCAAAGCCAACATGGGATATAGACATAGTGAGACTATACCTCAAAAGAAAAAAAAAAATCTAATGTTTGGGATACTTGGTTCCAACTTCTGTCCTTGATTTTTATTCTGACTTTACTTTTTGGAAAGGGCTCTATATAGGACTGGCAGAGTGGCTCAAGTGGTAGAGCATCTGCCCAGCAAGCGTGAGGCCCTGAGTTCAAACCCCAGTACCACCAAAAATAAGCTCTATATAGTTGAAATATCTGAATGATTCAAACAACAGATCAGTGTCTTCAAAGTGTTATGAGATCTGTGAAAAAGGATGGTATGTGTCACTCTGAATATGATTTTAGTTTGCCTTGATTTTGTGTTTATTAAAAAAATAGAACCTTTGAAGATTTTTCTTTTCTGATATTTACTTATCATTTGTGCAGAATAACTGTACTTCATGCTTCAGACTCTGGAGGTGCTGGTTGAGCTGCTCTGAGTTTCTCAGGGAGCTCGGCCTTCAGGAGCACAGCCTGTCTGTGCAGCCCAAGTGTACCGCAGACACTTCAGACACTTGCTCCTAAGAGGCACATTCACCTAGAAAAGTGCACCAAAAGGGAAAAAAATAGAACAGCATATTTTTTAATGTAAATTTACAGAGACTTTTTTTATACTTTCAAAGCACTTTCTTCAGTTATACAATTTGAAAGGTCTGGTATTATCATCCCTATCTTACAGATGAGAAAAGAGACACCTGACAAAACATGGGGCTAGCAAGTGAAAGGGTGGAGTGGGATGCAGTCCTTCTGAGCCACTTAGTTCTCTCTGCAGCAGACAGTCATCCCTCATTCCAGCCAATGTAAAACCATAAGATGCAGACGCACAGCCCAATACACTTAGGTATTTTACAACCCTTTAACTGCAATCCTGCCTTGGTTGGTTTTTATGATTTCATTGGCCTTTGGGCCTGACCACAGCATTCATCTCCCCATAGGAATTATCTTCCAAGTGGTCTCCATAGTTCCATCCCATCAAAGGACTGTAAGTTATTGCATGGAGATGCACGCCGACTTCCACTACCAAACCTAAATGCTATTTGAAACTGATCTCTTGTACTGGTAATCAGACTGGATATCAACCAAGGATCTTTAAAATCAGCATGAAAACTAGCATGTGACCTTCTGCCTGGGACCAGGAGTACAGAGACCAAGTAAGAACACAACAAAATTGGCTTCCTCTGGTGTATAAACTTGTCAAGAATTAACTTTATCAAGAATATTTATTGGAAAACATAAATATATTTATTGGAAAATATCCACTAATGTCCTTTTCCTAAGCAATATGTAAACCGATGCTTTCCACATTTTCATTCTATCACAGCTAATATGTTCATAAGTATACTGAGCCTATCTTGATGGCATAGAGGTACACGCCTATGAATAGAACCTGAGGAAAGGTGGAAGAACGAGGTAAAACAGGAGCATATCAGTACGCCCACGAAGGACTCTGGAAAACACTAGGCCAAACAATGTCATGGGTCACACCTTCTTAATGTGATTCTCCTTTGAAACAATTATTTTTAAACCAATGTATTATTATTCTGAATTTAGTTGGACCTATTAACTTCAATTAGTTTAGAAGATTCGATTTGGAAAAGACCTCATAGATCCAAATTTTAGGCCAACCACTATTTTGTGAATATGGAAAGTGAAGTCTGCAAAGGTGAAACGACTTACCTAAATTTCTGTTGGGTTACCAGAGGTAATTCAAAGTAAGCTTCCTATTAAACTTTCTGGATCCTTTTTTAGCAATAGTACTTAATCTCATTAGATTTCAAAAGTCAGGACAAGTGGTAGCTTACTTTTGGTTTTTTCCTTTTGAGATAGAGCTCATTATGCCCAGGCTAGTCCTGAATTGTTGGGCTCAAGTGGTGCCCCACCTCATCCTCCTCAGTAGTTGGGTAGGATTATAGGCATATACCACCATCCATGGCCACATGCTTCTTAAATCCAATGGGAAATGAAAATAAAATAATGTACAAAAATATCTTTATTTGGACCAGGTATGGTAGTGCATACCTGCAATTCCACTCTGAGGTGGAGAAAGGAGGATTCTAGTCTGAGGCCAGTCTGGACAAAAAGTTAGCAAGATCCTATTTCAAAAACAAGCCAGGTGTGGTAGTACACAGCTATAATCCCAGCTACTCAGGAGGCTGAGGTAGAAGGATTATGGTCCAAGGCTGGTCTAGAGCAAAAGCACATG
Source organism: Castor canadensis (assembly GCF_047511655.1). Taxonomy (NCBI): domain Eukaryota; kingdom Metazoa; phylum Chordata; class Mammalia; order Rodentia; family Castoridae; genus Castor; species Castor canadensis. Next base: position 65,823,628 of record NC_133389.1, read on the forward strand.
ATCTTATCTGAAAAAAAAAACAAAAACTAAAAGTGAAAAGGACTGAGTGTGGCTCAGGAGGTAGGGTGCTTGCCTGTGTGAGGCATGAAGTTCAAGTTCAATCCCCAGTAAGGCCAAAAGTTTGGTGCTTGACAATATTGCTTTAAAATGGAGAAGTCTTAATAAAACTTAAAAAAAAAAACACAATTTGAGGTTGTAGAAGTTAAAGACAATTCATTTTCAGGTCAAACCATACTTTGCTGATGACACAAAGCTAAAATATTTTTTTCAAAGCTCCATTATTTAATTTTTGCTGATCTTTAAAAAGATAGCTGTTTCTTGCTTATAAAGGTTGTCTGAAAAAAGACAGTGGTCTGCATCTGCTTTGGGCTTCCATGTTCTACTTTGCCCTGCTAGAGGCTCCTTTCTCTTCCAAGGTCAGTATGTGACCAACATAACATATGGCTTCCTTTTCATTCAATTCAATAAGCCATGGACTGAGCACATTCTAGTTGCCTTGCATTATAACTTCTGTGGTATTAGATGGGCTCTAATCCTTCTATTTCAGTTTTGCTTTTCCCACGCCTGTTCTGTGAATTCACCTCAAGTGCAGTGCCCTCTGGACCCTTTCTCAATAAAGGGTAATTAACAGAGCTACACATGCTCCTTCCTCCGGAACTGGAAGTGCAACTCATACTCCTACTTCTTTTTTTTGTTGTTGTTTTGTTTTGTTTTTGTGATACTAGAGCTTGAACTCAGGGCTAACACCTTAGCCACTCTACCAGCCCTTTTTTGTGATGGATTTTTTCGAGAGAGGGTCTCACGAACTATTTGCCTGGGCTGATTTCAAACCATGATGCTCCTGAGTAGTTAGGATTACAGGGGTAAGCCACTGGCACCCAGCCATACTCCTACTTCTACCTAGCAATAATAAACCTTCTTAAGAGACATTAGAAGGAAAATCATTAAGAGCATTTGAAATTAGCTTTCTGGCCAACTGTGCTGACTCACACCTGTACTCCAACCTACTCAGGAGGCTGAGATGAGGAGGACCTCAGACCAGCCCAGGCAAAAAGTCTGCAAGGCCCCATCTCAAAAAATAATCTGGGTATGGTGGTACAAGTCTGTAATCCTAGCTACATGAGAGGCATAGATAGGCAGGAGGAATTATCAAGAGGCCAGCCCTGGGCAAACACATGAGACCCTATATGAAAAATAGCTAAAGCTAAAAGGGCCAGGATCATGGCTTAAGTGGTAAAGCATCTGCCTCCTAGAAAGTGCAAGGCCCTGAGTTCAATGCCCAGTACCTCCAAAAAACAAAAACAACATCATTTTATTTGTTAAAAAATTTTCAAAAGAACTCTAGGGCGGTCAGTTCCCATAATGAATTTTACAATGAACCAAATGAAGTCCAGAAAGATTGGCTTGCTACAATCCTAGTTACTGAGTCACACAGATTATACCAGGTCAGGTATCTTCCACTAAAATTTTATAGTCACAGTTCACAACACACAAAAAATAGCATTTTTCACAGGTTACATATCAGCCAAATGATGTCTGTATTCTCTGCTATACATGTTAGAAGAAAAATGCACAGTACCTCTGGACCCTTTCTCCAGAGGCAAATAAAATAAGGATATAGACTTCAGGGTGAGCAAAGAATCAGAATAAATGTTGGTATAAAATTGGGTCCCAAAGACATATTTTCAGAGCTAGAGGCATGACTCAAGTGGTAGAGTTCCTGCCTAGCAAGCACAAGGCTCTGAGTTCAAACCTCAGGTAAAAAAACAAAGGAAAGAAAAAGATATTTTCAAAATACTTTAAGCAATGCTGAAAATAGCTTTTAAAAAGAACCTGATTCCACCACTGAAAATTACAAAGAAATGACTTTTTTGATTTTGTCTACCATATTTAAAACAAATCTCTACTTATATAAACTATGATAAATCTGATTAAACCTTTTAATCAGGTTTATCACAAACTAAAGATTAAGATTTTAACATCTTTGAACTAATCCAAAAGTCAGTTTTAGTAATATGTGGCCAGAATAAAAGGTAATCAAGTGTTACTCAAACATTTTAACTTTAGTTTTAAAAATTTCATATATCATTGGAATTAAGCTAATATAAATCTGAAGTTGATTTTGATTAATTAAAATGTATACAGGAAATGTATTGAGCCACTCCCCCATCCCTTTTTGCTTTAATTTTTGAGATAGAGTCTCATGTTTTTGCCCAGGCTGACTTCAAACCACAATCCTCTTACCTCTATCTTTCAAGTAACTGGAATTACAAGTAGGAAGCCCCATGCATAGCCAGTTGTTTTGCTTGTTTGTCTGTCTTTTGGTGGTGCGGGGTGTGAACTCAAGGCTTCACACTTGCTAAGCCACAATCCCAGCTTGTTTTTGCTTTTAGTTATTTTTTAGGCAGGATCTTGAATTTTTGCCCAGGGCTGGCCTCAGACCTCAACCTCCTACCTAAAACCTCCTGCATAGTTGAGATCAAGGCATGCACCACCTGAGATTTAGATGAGGATCTCTATAACTTCTTGCCCTGGGTGGTGTCAAAAGGCTATCCTCCCAATCTCCACCTCTCCAATGGTTGGGATTAGGCATAAGCCACTGTGTCCAGCCTGGCTTTTTTTTCCCTTGAGATAGGGTCTCACTAACTTTTTGCTCAAGCTGGCCAGGAATCTTGATTCTCTTTTTTCCACCTCCCAAGTAGCTAGAATTACAGAAGTGTAACACCAAGCCCAGATATATGTTCTAAAATTCACATGGAGACATTATTCAAGATAAACTATAAATTAGTCTAAAAATGGAACCCTGATAAATTTTAAGGGATAGAAATAAAACAAAGTATAATCCTTGACCACAACAGAATGAAGTTACAAATCAGTAGCAGGAGAAAAATTGAGAAACTCACAAATACAGAAAGTAAATATACTCCTAAACAGCCAAGAAACTGAAGAAGAAACCAAAAGGAAATCAGAAAATACCTTAGGGTATGGAATTGAAGAATTCAACAAAACTTGTGGGATGCTTCTAAAGCTGTACTTAGAGGGAGATTTATAGCTGCAAATAACTAAAGAAAGGAGAAAGTCTCCAACCAGCAACTTCACTTTCCATTTGAGATACTGAGAAAGAAAGTAAAGTAAACCTTAAAAAGGAGGAAATAAAAATCAGAATGGAGATTAATGGGCAGGGAATAGAAAAACAAAAACAAATCAATAAAACCAAAAGCTTGTTCTTTGAAAAGATTAACACAATGCCAAGTCCTTAGCTAGACTGACCAAGAAATAAAGAAAAAAAACCCTCCAATTAATAGAGTAAGAAGGTAAAAAGAGGTCACTAATATACTACAGAAGTGAAAAGGCTCATGAACAACTAACTGTATGTGGAAATTAGATAAGATGACAAGGACAAATTCCTAGAAAGGCAAACTACCACCATCTCAATGGACCTATAAAAAGTGAGTGGCTTGAATTGATAATCAGAAAACTACCCATAGAGTAAAGCCGAAGCCCAGATGACTTCTTACTAAAGTAAGAAAAAGTGGAAAAGGGAGAGAACATTTCCTAACTCATTTAGTAAGCCAGTATTACCTTAATGTGAAATCAGACAAAGACAACACAACCACACACCAGTCTCCTATGAACACACACACAAGTTCTTAACAACACTAGCAAACCAGATCCAGCCACATGTGGATGCTGGGTCCCACATTTTCACCATGACAGGGATGATCCATCCCAGAAACTCGAGATTGGTTTAACATTTGGAAGTTAACTGTGTTAATGTACTAGCACTGCGTCAACACAAGAAAAAGCCAAAGCTCATAATAAGACTCAAAAAGAGCATTTTTATAAAATCCAACATCCTTTCATAATAAGAACAATTCTTTAAAAAGGTGTGGCAGGGTACCTGTAACCCTACTTACACAGGAGGCTAAAATGAGAACGATCGTAGTCTGAGGCCAGCCTGGCCAAACAGTTCTCCGGACCCCGATCTCCAAAATAACTGGAGCAAAATGGACCAGAGGTGTAGCTCAAGCAGTGAGCTTTGCAAGTGTGAAAACCTCACTTCAAACCCAGTTCCACCAAAAAAAAAAAAATTAAAAATTGGTTCCAAAATCTCACTAAATTTTTTACCTGGCTGGTCTCAAACTGTGACCCTCCTGATCTCCACCTCCAGGATAATCAGGATTACAAGTGTGTGAGCCCAAGCCCACCGTAAGATATATATATTTATATGTACATGTTTTGGCAGTACTGGGATTTGAACTTAGGGCCTTGTGCTTGCTAGGCAGGTGTTTTACCACTTGAGCCATGCCCACAGCCCTTTTTGCTTTTATTTTTCCAATAAGGTCTCTTATTTATGTCTGCGCTAGCCTGGACTACAATCCCATTTACACTTCTGGCATAGCTGGGATGACAGGCATGGGACAACACACGCAGCTTTTTATTGGCTGGGATAGGATCTTGTGAACTTTTTGCCTGGCCTGGGCTGCCTCCTAAGTAGCTAGGATTACAGGCATGGGCTGCCACACCTGGCTGAACTTTTTTTTTTTTTTTTTTAATGGAGAAGATAGTACCTAAGGCATTAGGAACATTTTTCTAAAATATGTATTAGATGATGACTTGGTCTTACCAACACCATCTCTGCACAGAGAAAAACTCACATTTGTGCACAATGAGCTACAGGAAAAAGGAGAAAATAAAGTCAGAACTAGAATTCTAGACCTGATCCCCTGGAGATCAGGGAACCTAACTTCTCTGTACCTCTGCCTCATTAATCTATAAATTAAGTGTCTGGAAGCCCTGAATTCCTTTCTGACTTTTTCTGTGCAATTTTTATTGCATAAATTAATTATACAAGGGGGTTTCATTGTAATAGTTTCACATGTGCATATAATGTACTTGAGCAGCCCTGCCAGTCCTTCTTGCTTTTGTTATTTTTCAAATAGAGTCTTGCTTTTTACTCCAGCCAGCCTGGATGGTGATCTTCCTATTTATACTTCCAGCCCAAATGGGATAATGGGTGTGTAACACCATGCCCTGCTTTTTATCATTTGAGATGGGGTCTTACTGTTTACCTGGCCTGGACTCAACCCATGATCTTCCTGAGTAGGTGGGATTATAGGCATACACCACCCCGCCAGCCCATAACTAACACTGAGTTTCAAAATGTATGTACTTTCCTATATATCCAGGATATAAATATGATTTTGCAGATCATGTCTAAAAATACATACCTAAATACTAGAAAAAATTTGAAGGCATCTGGAGTGTTCAGTTAGTTGGAACTGCACTTAAGTTTTATTCAGTAAGTCTGTGCTTCAATAATAAAAAAATGAAGTTTCTGGGTTTCTGGTATTTGTCTACTAAATAAATATAATAGCATATAGAAGGTATCATCAAAAGAACACATTAGAGCCATTATATAACTTTTTATATTTTTAATAGAAAACAACTTATGATAGCTAAATATACAAGGTAAATCTAATTCTTAAGAACAATTATTAGTAGGAGTAGAATTCTAGTGATAAGTGAATTGAAATAACTATGACATAAACCATCTTCAGAGGAAAACAGTAATACCAGACCCTGTTAGGTGCATAAGCAAATTTATTTTAGAATTTATATGAAAAGCATATTCAAAATGCATATGTTACTGTGGTACAGTGAGGCAGCAAGCCTTGTCTTAAAATAGTCTGCCTCTTGATATATGCCTTGGTTTGTCTCCAAAGTTGAAGACGATGAGACATTTTCTCTGTTGATAACTTCATGTGCAATTTTAACAACACATTGGAAAGATTAAAAAATCCCAATTTCCATTTTACTAATTCCCTAAAATCATGTCAGTCTAACAAGAAAATATGATTACTATCTTTAAGAAAAATTGACAGAAGAGGGATAGTAACATTTTCCAACTTTTAGAACAAGTTAAATAATAAATATTCATTATAAATAAAAAGTAAATTTTAAAATGCCTTTAGATTTTAATTTAAAACTCATTCTCTTTCATTAGTTATGAGAAGAATTAATAACTTGGATAGCCAAGTGGCATACACTTATTTAATAAGTTAAGAACTGTGCACAGAAGGCTGGGGCATGGCTCAGTGGCAGAGTGCCTGCCTAGCATGGGTGAGGCCTTGGGTTTGATTTCCAGCAAATTAACAAACTTCGCAGAGGTGCTGAATGCAGTCAAGCCTAATATATACATCACACAGCTTCATACAGAAAGTAGACTTACTTGCTACAGTGTTTTTAATGTTTACCTTTACTTACACTTAAAAATAACTTTTAAAACTTGCCCAATTTTCAAAAAAATGTAAATATGGAGTCACTCACATGTCCTTATTTTCAGTAGTTTCATACAATGATTCTCTCATTTAGATTAATCACATATACCAGTGCTTTTATTATAATGAGAAAAGGAAGAAAAAAAAAATGGTTTCAGAAGGAATTCATGAAGAGGTGAAAAATGAATCTTTTGACCAGAGACAATTAGTGACAGAATGCCAATATTAATCACAATCATAACACAAAGGATTATGGTAGTTTTTTTCTAAAGTACCCATACAATTGATTTTTATAACAATAAACATTTATAAATTATTTGGGTACTTAGCTTTGTTATTAATATTTATGGCTTTCTGGTATTATTTTTTTCTAATCTTGCTTCAAAGTCTTCCCATAAATTTCTGAAAATTCTCAAATGTCCCTAGCATCATGGATAAAACAAAAATATCAATCAATTAAGCAAGATCTATTTTCACCTATGTAATAAATAAACTGTTGAGAAGTTAACATCTTCGAATTCATATAAGATAGTCTCACTCATCCATGAAAAAATAATCATTTTGATTTTACTGTGGCCCAACCCTTAGACAAATACCTCTCTGTTTACTTGTTAGTGTAAAGAAAACTAAGTTAATTTTGCATTCATATTTAAACTACTAAATACCTGAAAACAAAGTACCATTTATTAAAATAGAATATTCACTTAATTTATACTAAATTTAACTAAGATTTATGCAAGTTTTTCATCCTTAATTTTTTTGCATTCATATTTAAACTACTAAATACCTGAAAACAAAGTACAATTTATTAAAATAGAATAAAAGTACCATTTATTAAAATAGAATATTCACTTAATTTATACTAAATTCAACTAAGATTTATACAAGTTTTTCATCCTTAATTTTTAAATACATACATCATGATTTTTTAAAACAGTATCAGTCAGGTCTATACAAAACAGAAATATGACATCCAAGTCAGATAGTGATTTTAAAATAAGAAACTTTGAAACAGCAAGTAATGTACAATGTGTAAAACATAGATATAATTCTTATGGAAACATTAGTTCTATAATACCGAGCGATATTTACAAGCAAACATGATCCACACAGCACATGCAGATTCAGGGTAAGTAAACACTCGGACACGAACTGCCAGCCGCACTTGGTCTCCACGGCAGCAGATTATTTCTTCACAAAAAGGAGATCTATATAAAAAAGAAAATTCATTCAGTTAAGAAGTGACCACGGACTTTTTCTTATTTCCAACTAACTCAGTATTTAAATATTTAAATTAGTATTTATTAGGTATTTAAATATTTTCTTTTTTTATATTAAGGTATTTAAATGTTTTTTATTTAACATTTTTATTAGCATATATTAGTTGAAAGCAGTTAAATATTTTTAAGTTCTATCTCTGTTACCAATAGCTCAGTAATTTTGGTCAAGCTATTCAAACTATTTCTCTCAAAGTCAGTATGTTTAAATTCCACTAGACAAAAGCAGAGATTCTTAACTGTGTGAGATTACACCAAAATCACGGGAAAATTATCCCACACTATCCAGGACTATATTTTAGACCTAACAAATCAAAATCTGTAGCAAGGATGGTAATTCATTGTAGAAGCTCCCATGCGATTCTGTTGTCCCTCCTAACAATTACCGAGCTAACTGGTATCTAAATTCCCAAGCCCAAGACATTATGAGCCCAGCCATTACACCTTACCGAAGACATGTGGCAAATGCGCGCCTCGCATTTCTGTACACAAAATGTATTGGGAACCCTTTAAATGTGTGACCATCAGGTACAGCCCTCCTGATGGCATCTTGAAATTCTTCATTGCCTGAAGAGATACTTGTCGTACGTTCAAATTCATAAGAAGCCAAAGCAGGTGATAACAAATAGGAAAGCTGGTCTTCCCAAACGGTAGTCAGGCCAAGATCCTATAGCAATCAAAAGAGAAAAAGAAAAGGTGAGATACACTTAGCGTACTTCTCTTTATAGTCCAGGCTGCTTTAGCCTTCTGAGAACTGGGATTACAATGTGTGCCACCATACCTGGCTAGTTATTCATCATTTTAATGAATGCCAAGAAGATATTTTTAAATCTGTCCTAACTTTTTAAACTTCATATTATAATAGGGACATACAAAACTAAAAACAATAGGGGCTGCAGGTTATTCCATCTTATTTCTTATAAATAACCAAAAATCATTCAGTATAATGATGTTTATGAAGGCTTCATAGCCTATACTTTAAGCCAGGCCTGGTGGCACCAGCTACCAAGGAAACTGTTAAGTGGGAGGATCTCAGTCTGAAGCCAGCCCCAGGCAAAAACACAAAACCCCATCTGAAAAATCATGCAAAAAATGGCTAGAGTATGGCTCAAGTGGTAGAGTGCTTGCCTAGTAAGAGGGGCCCCAAGATCAAACCCCAGTACTGAAGAAACAAAAGAACCTACTAGAGCACCTGGAATGTAGCTCAGTGGTACAGTGCTTGCCTAGCAGGCATGAGACCCTGAATTTAATCCTAAGCACCACAAAATAAAATAACCACTAGAGAAGACCACATGGAATATTCCTAAAATGGAAGACACAGTGTCAGTAAATTTTAAGCTTTTATTTAACTTTAAAGTGTTCAGTAAGATTGAATCTGCATAACCTCTGCAGTAGGGCAGAAAATCAACAAATTAGTTGTATATATAATTAAACTCAAATATTTACTGAGCATTTACTCTCTAAAAGATACCCGCTTTAGTACTGTAAGAGGTAAGAAGGTAAAAACAACATGCCACAGGCCCACAGGGAACATGAAGCCCATGTCTCCAGGAGTGTTTGAGGCAATTAGGATGTAACACCAAATGAACTACTGATACACAGACACATGGAATTTAAAAATGCAGTACAAACACCAAAAACTTTTCATAAATCTGAGTATTTGATTATCACAACAGATCTCTGGGATTTCCTAATTTCTTTCTTTCCTTTTTTTTTTTTTTTTGCTTTACAGGGTTTTGGACTCAGGGCCTATACCTTGAGCCACTCCACCAGCCCTTTTCTGTGAAAGGTTTTTTTTGAGATTAGGTTCTCTCAAACTATTTGCCCGGGCTTGCTTTGCACCATGATCCTCCTGATCTCCGTCTCCTGAGTAGCTAGGATTACATGTGTGAACCACCAGTGCCCAGCACAGCATTTCCTAATTTCACATTCAAGATTTTAGCTGGTCACAGGTATCTCAAAGGTTCACAATCAACTACACTTTTCCTGAGGCAAACATGACTCTCCCTGGCTACTTTATAGGCACCACTATGTTAGCTAATGATTGGCATGGCATGTGTTCAGCCAGATGGGTAGATGAAAAAAGATCCTTCATTCTAGATTTAATTTGCATTTCCCTGATAACTAATAGGATGATCAAGCTTATTAGCTATGTACATTTTTCACAATGTAAGAAATCCTTAGCCAGGCTTGGAGAGGCAGGAGGATTAAGTTTGAGGCCAGTTTAGGGTACATAGCAAGAACTATCTCGGAGGGAAAAAAAAAAAAAACAAAAAAGAAATCCTTATTGCTTTCATTTGTAATACAATTTTAGAAAAGAAAGCTACCAGGCAACTTAAGTGACAGAAGAAAACAGAAATTGTTCCAGCAATCAATTAGATCACTGCTGAAAATATACTATAAAAACACAAAATACTCTTTTAAATGTTTTATGAGGTGGCAAGGGAGTAAGGAATACGTTAGAGGCTAAAGTGAAGACACAGTAGGAACTCAGAGAACATACTGAATAAATCAGTTTGCCTTCTATGACTTCAGGAGAATGGAAAACAGAGCTTACCCAAGAAGAGGAATCCAATAGGGAGCACCAAAGGTGAATCCAAAACCAATCTTTTATAGGAATTTTGGATTTCAATCCTTTGTTGGTTGTATGTATCATAACTAACTTTCCCACTTTTAAGAAGCTTCAGTCTCTTAATGGTTTCTTTTTGTGGTGGGACTGGAATTTGAACTTAATGATTTCTTTTGATGAATCTAAGTTTTGGGGTTTTTATTTGATTGTTTGCTTTGTGGTGCTGGGGAACTCTGCACATGCTAGGCAAGTTCTCTACCCCCAGTCCAACATAAGTTCTTAAAATATATTAATCTCTTCCTTTTAATTGGCACTTTGTATGTCTTCTTTAAGGCCCTTTTCAAAAGAAATCTACATGTCTGTTAAAGAAGAGATTTGGTCCCATTAGTAATCATCTACCCACTGACAAAATAAATAGAAACAAGCCTGGATGGAAAAAAGTGAAAAAAAAAACAAATCCAGTAATGTTTAATGGAGCAATTATTTAAATAAGCTATTTCATACTTAACCAGAGGAAATACTGGTTTTCCACAAAGGTCAAACTCTACAAGCCCATCCTTCTTCATTTCTAGGAGGAAGTAACAATTCTATAAGGATTAAAAGACCTGGCAATTTTTGAGTCTCAGAATTCTCTCTTATGACTTCCAAAACAATAAGCTTTATAAAATTAGAGAATCTATTTGCTTTATTCAGGGCTAGAACAGGGACTGGCACTATCATATACAACCGATTCAGTGTTAGTTACCTTCCTATGTTCTGACACTAGGAGCCTCAGCTGCATTTCTATTTCATTACTTGTTACAGATGCATCAATAGTGGATGCGCATAGGGGTGGGAAAGGAGGGAGGGATGTGGTGGCTCCAGGGGCACACACAGACTTAATTGCTTCTTCACTCATGGGTTTCCACTTGGATTCATCATTCAAATCAAATATGCAGGTTTCTACTGCATCCGAGGGCTGACAATTTCCCAGGAACATCTGATGATTGAAAACACAACCAATTGTTCGATATGGGTGCAATGGCTTGGGCTGTTCAGCAAGCGGAGGCTCATCAGGATTGATAGGTTTGTGGATGTACCTAAAAAATTAATTCATAATTTTACATACTGAGAATATAAAGACTACAAAGACAGCCTCTTAATGAGGGAAAAAACTATCTCCACACTTAAGGCAATAACTACTTTGCAGATGTAGAGTACAATACTTGTCTTTCCTTTCTATAGCTCCACAATTTAATTACTCTATGTTAACTACATGGTACATCTTACAATACAGAAACCAACCTTATGCCTTTAGCAACAGAATACATTCTATTTCTATTGTCAAGATAAACATTTATCTCAGATTATACAATTAAAATAATCTAGCTATATGTTATTAGGCATGACTAACTAGACTGGTCATCAACCAGGAAAAAAGACAACTTAGAGAAATAAGGAAGTAGCCCAGTGCTGTGTCTTTAGAACACCTGACATTTGAAGACAAGATGAAGGAAGACTAAGAAGAATATCCAGAAAGAAATAATGAAAATTGAGACAGTGATATGACAGAAACTAAGGAAAAAGAATGTCCCAGGACAGAAGGAGTACTCAACTTTCAAAATCTGACAGGATAATACACTGAGAAAACATCCACTGGACTTGCCAACATGGAGTTGGTGTCTACATCAAATTTTCTAAAGAAAAGATGATTTACAACTTAAAACTATTTTCAGACTTAGGGATGATCACTGGAAAAAAAACATGCCAATTGCATAAAACTAAAAGTCAATATACTTTACTTTTTATCAACAGCATATTAGTACAGAATATTTTATGGATACATGATATTTTCTTAGCATTCATTTACTTAGCCGTTATAATTGAAGTAATTTTTTACATAGTCTCCAAAAAAGTTTCTAGTAACAAAAATTATAAACATATATCTTTGAGTACCATCTTTATGAATAAAACTATAGTTTTAAATATTTAAGGCTGACAATGTACCTCAGGGAGTGCTGGCCTAGCATGTACAGTGCCCTGGCTTTGATTCCCAGCACTACAAAAATAAATGCTTAAACCTTCACTTTAATATCCTTGTAAACTTAGTTGACTAACCTGTGTCCTGTTAAACTCTCCCAAAAAGTGATGGTTCCGTCAGTTCCACAAGTCATAACCCACGCGTGAGGTACTCCCTTTGCCTTAGTCCCAACACAGACAAAAGCTTCTAATCCATATCCAAGAAGAAGGCTGCACAGAAGGTTAGCATGATCTTCACAATCACCCTAGAAGATAAAAGGAACCTAAGTGTTTAAAGTGAAATCAAGTACTTACAAAGAACTCAGACAACACAGAAGGAAACTAGGAAGATTTAATAGGTGGATAAAGAATATGAATGAGCAAGCTGACAAATCATACAACAGGAAAAGAAAACAAAAGGAAAAATACTCAAGTCACTGGGTTATATGTACCAGTGCATAATTTTAAGGAAATTCGTATGTATGTATGAAAAATGCATTAGGAGAATGATAAAATAACAATGCCTACTATTAGGGTAGGTTATATTTAATTTTACCCTATATTTTCCAAATTCTCTTTGATATGGTTATGTTACTTTCACAATTTAAAAACATTACGATCCAGAGTCAGGTATGGTGGCTCACTCCTGTAATTCTAGTTACTTGAGAGGCAGAAATCAGGAAGACAATAGTTCAAGGCCCATCTGGGCAAAAAGTTGTTAAGACTCCATCTCTATCAATAAAAACCTGGGTGTGGTGGCATGCACCTGTCATTCCAACAATGCAGGAAGTGTAATATGAGGATTGTGATATAGACCTGGGCATAAATGTGAGACCTAAAAGTAAAAAACTGGGAGCATGGCACAAGTGGTAGAGGGCCTGCCTAGCAAGTATGATGTCCTGAGTTCAAACCCCAGTACCTCAAAAAAAAAAAAAGAGTGGCTTACACCTCTCTTAGGAGGTAGAAATTAGAAGGACTGAGGTTCAAGGCCAGCCCAGGCAAAAAGTTAGTAGTAAGACCCCCATCTCAACTAGCAAGCTGGGTGTGGTGGTACCCATCTGTCATCCCAATACGTGGGAAGTACAAGTAGGAGGACCAAGACCTGAAGGTGGCCAAGGGAAAAAGCATCAGAGCTTATCTTGACAAATAAACCAGAAAAGGGATGGGGTGAGGGTGGGGCCTACGTGGTACAGCATTTGCTCAGCAAGTGCAAGGTCAAGTTCAAACTCCAGTATGGCAAAAAAAAAAAAAAAAAAAAGACTACATAGAAAATATCTGATCTGTTCTGTGAAAAAATATTATTAAAATATTAAATAGTACAATTACATAAAGATAAATATTTAAGTATAGGAAGACTACAGATAAGATGCAAAAGTGAAATTAACTATTGAGTGTTAGAATGATTTTTTTCCCCCCAAAATATTGTATTAGTGGCTCTACCTTGTTTTTGTGCTTTGTTTTGCAGATGCTATATATAGTCTTGGCTGGCCTGGAGCTCTTGATCATTCTTCCTGCCTCTGCCTCCCAAGACTGGGATGACAACTGTGGCTCAGCTAAGGTCCTACTCTAAGATGTGCTTTCTCTTTAAAAATCAATGTCAGCCAGCACCAGTGGCTCACACCTGTAATCCTAGCTACTCAGGACACAGAGATCAGGAGGATCTCAGTTCAAAGCCAGCCACTGGCAATTAGTTCTCGAGATTCTGCTCTGGATCTCAAAAAAAAAAAAAAAAACCATTACAAAAAAAAGGCTGGCAGAGTGGCTCAAACAGTAAGAGCCCCTGCCTAGCAAGCATGAAACCCTAAGTTCAAATGCCAATGCCAACTGTCAAAGGGGGCATTTACAAGAGTTTAACTTTTTTTTGTTAAGTAGTTTGAATATACTGCCTTGGGGGTAATGTTTAATTGTTTTTCAGTTGTCTTTTTTTTGGTGGAACTGGGATTTGAACTCAGAGCTTCATGCTTGCAAAGCAGGCAATCTACTGTTAAGCCACACCTCCAGTTCATTTTGCTCTGGTTACTTTGGAGATGGGGGTCTTAAGAACTACTTGCTCAGGCTGGCCTCAAACCTTGATTCTCCCATTCTTAGCCTCCAAGATAGGTAGGATTACAGGTGTGATCCACCTCTGATGGGCTTTAGTTGTCTTGAAGACACAACGTTTCTAATTGATAAATCAATCTTTCATTTAAATGTTTTTTCCACCATATGAGTTTTATCTTGTGATTACCTATACAGTTTATACCACCTCAGACTAAACAAAATTACTCCAAAATAATATATGAAAACTTAATTTCTTCATATTAAATGTTAAAAACAGTCTTACTTGTTCATTATATTATCAGCATTTAAAAAAATTCAGAAGATTAGGAAACAGCAAATAAACTATAGTTAAGTTACTAAAATCAAGTCATTAAAACTATACAAATTCTTAAATGTACTTGTGATTGAAATTAAAAAAAAAAGAAAAAAAAATTATTAAAACCCTAAACTTAAAAAGAAAGCACACAATTCAAGATTTTTTGGCCATATTCATTTTGTATTGTCATTTTTTTTTTTCTTTTCAAAAATGTACTACTTCAGCAAACATTAACCCATGAATTATACAAACAGACCATAGTTCTGGTCACGGAGCTATCTCCAAATCCATCTGAAACCTGGTTTCTCTTTTTCTTTTTTTTGAGACAGGGTCTATGTATCTCAGGCTGAGCTTGAACTTGCATCCTTTAGTTTCAGCCTCCTAAGTGCTGGGATTACAAGCTTTTGCTACCACACTTGGTTCTATAACTTGGTTTCTCACAAGTACTTTTATGTCCCTGCTTCACAGAAATCACATTGTTTGATAAGAAACTCATAAAGGGCTCTAGGAGCAGCTCAAGTGGGACAGCACCTGCGCAGAAGCACAAGGCCCTGAGTTCAAGCCAGAAAAAAAAAGGCTGAAAACAACAGTGGTGACCTGAAAACGAACTTCATCAATGAACTCCATGAGAAAATAATGATGCTAAATTACTTTCTCTATGCATTGATATGTAAATGTTAGGGAAAATGGAAAAGTAAGATTTGACTTGCTCAGGCTGACACTATGTTCATTTTTTCTAAAGTAACTCTTTTCACAGTAACTATTTATTTCTATGATGTGTATATGATACCTTGTTTCTACAGAGAAAGGCCAACAAAGTGCACCACTGCTCCTGTTTACCTCCTCCTCCGATAACAGGGGCTCTTTCATAACCAAGGACATTAACAAATCTTGCTGCTTGCCTTGGCGTATCCAAAAGACGTCCAGCTCGCAGTGGTTTAACGTAGGAACAGACTGGTCTATTTATCCCATTTTCATCCTGGAGGAAGAGGGGGGAAAACATTATCTGTAATGACAAATTAATCATCCCCAATTTTAACACCTTTAAAAAAATAACTTTATAAAATAATTCTGAGTACCATTTATTGTTTACCTTGCATCAAGCACTAGGCTGCTAAGTGCTGTGCTCTTTAATTCTCATAACATCTAATATTGTTCTCATTTCAGAAATGAAGAAACAGAAGCTATCACTATTACACATGGAGCCAGTTATTAAACCTTGAGCTGTCTAACTCCAAAGACTACAGTAGTAAGAATTGCTCTGAAAAAAAGGGTCAGCAAGTAGGTAGAAGAGGAAATCTAAGCTTAAGTACTCTTTCATATTACCATACAAAATTTAAAATATATCCAGATAAAACAAATACTTTCTGATTAAAAATAAGAACTAATTTCTACCTTGTTTCCACTACAGCATCACACTTAGAGATCTACCATTTGTTGACCAAGTCAATTGAAAGTAGAATTTTGTTTTTGTTTTTTTTAATTTTTATTTTTTTATTATTCATATGTGCATACAATGCTTGGGTCATTTCTCCCCCTTGCTCCCACTCCCTCCCTTACCACCCACTCCGCCCCCTCCCTCTCCCCCCACCCCCTTGATACCCGGCAGAAACTATTTTATTTTGCCCTTATCTCTAATTTTGTTGAAGAGAGAGTATAAGCAAAATAGGAACAAGGGTTTTTGCTAGTTGAGATAAGGATAGCTATACAGGGAGTTGATTCACATTAAATTTCTGTGCAAATGTGTTACCTTCTAGGTTAATTCTTTTTGATCTCACCTTTTCTCTAGTTCCTGGTCCCCTTCTCCTATTGGCCTCAGTTGCTTTTAAGGTATCTGCTTTAGTTTCTCTGTGTTGAGGGCAACAAATGCTAGCTAATTTTTTAGGTGTCTTACCTATCCTCGTATCTCCCTTGTGTGCACTCGCTTTTATCTTGTGATCAAAGTTCAATCCCCTTGTTGTGTTTGCCCTTGATCTAATGTCCGCATATAAGGGAGAACATATGATTTTTGGTCTTTTGGGCCAGGCTAACCTCACTCAGAATGATGTTCTCCAATTCCATCCATATACCAGCGAAGAACATTTCGTTCTTCTTCATGGCTGCATAAAATTCCATTGTGTATAGATACCACATTTTCTTGATCCATTCGTCAGTGCTGGGGCATCTTGGCTGTTTCCATAACTTGGCTATTGTGAATAGTGCTGCAATAAACATGGGTGTGAAGGTGCCTCTGGAGTAACCTGTGTCACAGTCTTTTGGGTATATCCCCAAGAGTGGTATTGCTGGATCAAATGGTAGATCAATGTCTAGCTTTTTAAGTAGCCTCCAAATTTTTTCCCAGAGTGGTTATACTAGTTTACATTTCCACCAACAGTGTAAGAGGGTTCCTCCCCCCCCCCCAATCCTCGCCAACACCTGTTGTTGGTGGTGTTGCTAATGATGGCTATTCTAACAGGGGTGAGGTGGAATCTTAGTGTGGTTTTAATTTGCATTTCCTTTACGGCTAGAGATGAGCATTTTTTCATGTGTTTTTTGGCCATGTGAATTTCTTCTTTTGAGAATGTTCTGTTTAGTTCACTTGCCCATCAAAGTAGAATTTTGAAAGAACATTTTAGAAAACACTTTACATTTGAAATACAAGATGTATCTTAATGCTTGTTCTGAATAACTATTGTGTACATAAAGGTCTCTGAGGACAGTGGTGGGCATTTTCTTGATTATTAATATAGCAATATGAAAAATCCACTTACTATTCCAGGTTTGGAAGTGACTTAACACTCCACTATGGCAGGGTTCCATAGAGGAAATAAAAATCTAACTTAGCCAACAAAAACACTATGTGCTCAAATTATCAAAACTACTGCTTTCTTTTTCTATACCACAAAATATCACTTCTCCAATACAATCTCATATCTTAGCAAATAAAAAACCACTTGTCACTAATATTTGATTAAAATCACAAATTTTTATATATTGTAGATCAAAATGACTATTATGACTTTCACTCCTATAGTTCTCAATTCTAATTGGCATCAATTTTTAAAACAAAATTATGATGCTAATTTGGAGGGCAAGTAGAAAAGTATTATTGGTTTCCTTTACTATTAACTCAGCATTACTAAAAGTCTAGTATAGTTTGAGGCTATTAAGTCCTGAAATTACTATCTGAATGTTAAAAGGACAGCCTTAAACTTCAAGTGATTTAGAACATTTTCTTAAAATTTTGTGGTCTTAAAAGTTCAATTTCTACAATTTGTTTTCAAATTTCTTACACTAATGATACACAAAAGGTATCATTCAATGAATTATTACTCTATAGGAAAACTGGCTAAGGAGGAACCTAACAACAATGGATTACTAGGTATACAAAGACCCTTATCTCTAGTTAGGATTAAGGTAATAAACTCAATTCCTGTGTGAGACAGTCCTACTCTTAAAAAGCCACTAATGGCAAGATACAGATGAGTACATAAAAAGGAGATTTAGTTCTGGGATTATAGCTCAGTAGTACAGCACTTGCCTAGCATGTGTGAGGCCCTGAGTCTGATCAACAGCACTGGAAAAAAAAGTGTAGATTTGTCTGAATCATCAACAGTAGCATTTCAGAATATAAGATATATGTCATTGTTTTGTTGCAGCAATATTTATAATATTATCTATATATATATATCTCCAAAAGCTATTTAAGAGTCTTGGAATCTTCAGCATTTCAACCTCTGAATTTGCAAAGTCTAATAAGCAAGCTACTAGTCATTTAAATTCATTTACCACTTTAACAACTTTTTAAAATATAAAAGTTACATTTTTATGTGGTGCCATGTGATGTTGCTATACATGTGTACATTGTGTAATGCTCAAATCAAGGTAAATGTATCCATCTCCTTAAACACTTACTATTTCTTTGTGGCAAAAACATTCAAAATCTTTTCTTCTA
Source organism: Castor canadensis (assembly GCF_047511655.1). Lineage (NCBI taxonomy): Eukaryota > Metazoa > Chordata > Mammalia > Rodentia > Castoridae > Castor > Castor canadensis. The sequence continues at coordinate 65,842,043 of NC_133389.1, forward strand.
GCTTCTAAAAATATACATAGTACAGATCCAGGCCAGCCACAGCATAAAAGCGAAACTCTATCTGAAAAATAACTAAATCAAAAAGAGCTGGTGGTGTGGCTCAAGTGGTAGAATGCCTGCCTAATAAACACAAGGCCCTCAGTTCAAACCCCAGTAATGCCAAAAAAACAAAAAGAAAGTACTAATGATTCTGAATAACCAAGACTCCTTAAGTCAGTAACCAGAAGTATTTAACTGTAGAATTTCAACAACAGCTCTTTTACTTACACTGGGTTACATGCTGGTAAGTCCATTGTAAAATATTAGAAGTTGGAAGTGCACTTAGCGTATCTAATCTACCATACATCATGTCTTACAATGCAGAGTACACTGTACAGTACCAGTTGTTCACCCTTTATGATCATGGGGTAAGTGGAAGCTGTGACTGCTCAGCATTGAGAGATAGTATCACACTCTATGTTGCCACTAGTGTGGAGATCAAAATTCAAAATGTGAAGTATGGTTTCCACTGAATGTGCACATAGCTGTAACTTCTGAGAAACCATTCAAGTACATTACATATAGCTAGCCTCATATATGTGCTTCTGTATAATGGTGTGTTATTTTGACTTATGTTTCTCTCATCCTGTGCATTCATTTATCCTTATCCTTTACTCCCTATACTACCCTTACTTGAGACAATCTACATGGGGAGATTGGGAATGAGAGTCCCTAGTTGGCTAGGGGTGGGAATGGGGTAAATGGCGACTTACTTTTCAGTAACATAGTCTATACTTTGAATGACTGGATAGGCAAGGTAGCAATGATGTCAGCACGAGGTAAAGGAGAAACCAATCAAATTTTCATTTAGAAAATAATCTCTTAAGTTTCCTACCTCTCATAATTGTCAGAAGAATTGAATCACATGAGGTCATTTAGTCTCATAGTTGCCATGTAAAATTATCAAGTGGTTTGGTGTTGCCTCTTTTGGTAAATAGCATGAAGGACAGAGAAATGAAGAGTCTCTTCTAAGATCAAGCAGCAACTCACTCCTGGCAGGGTCTTAAACTGCAGTGTTGACTAGTGTGTTTGTGCCTTGACTGTGTCATCTCTTTTTGTATACATATAAAAAACAAAAAAAAATGTTTTTTTTTTTGGTGGGACTAGGGTTTGAACTCAGGGCTTTGTACTTGCAAAGCAAGTGCTCAAAGAGCAGGTGCTCTACTGCTTGGGCATACCTCCAGTCCATTTTGCTCTGGTTATTTTGGAGAACAGGAGTTCTAGATATGTTTATTTTGTTTAAAAAACAACAACAACAAAAAGAACTGGGTGCTATGGTTCACACCTATAAGGCTCAAGCCTCCTGTAGCTACTCAGAAGGCAGCCCCTGTTCTGCACAGAAGAACTGAATTTCCCTAAAAATGACAATGTCCAAGTGGTTAAGTATTTGCTTCTAAGTCTCATGCAAGGGTAAATTCCATGCTAAGCAAAATAGATTTCATTTACTCAAATCAAATGTACTCAGAAAAGATTTAAAAGCCCAATAATTGAGATTAAAAGTAGAGTAAAACAAAGATTATGCCACTCACCTATTTGATGAAATATTACAAAACTCAGTGCTTTATTTTAGAAATAAACTTTCATTTGTTTGAAATTAATACATTTGACAAATATACATTAAATATCTAATACTAAATCTCAAATACTAGCATGAAACTTCTTTAACACAATTTACAAACCTGTGCAAAGATCTTCACCAGCCTTGAGTTGTGTGAGGGTCGAATTTGCAGATATTCTCTCCACCACTGCTTAGCATACACAAGAAATAATCGCTCTTTCTCTGCAGTTTTCTGACGTTCCAAGGCAAGCTTGAATTTTAAAAAAAAATTCAATTTCTACTTAATCTCCTTAATTACTACAAGTATGTGACAAACCACCATCTGTCACTACTACCCCCTAATCTGCATCAGCATTACCTGTCATTTGTAAGAGCTTCCCTGTTTGTACAATTATCCCAGACCCATTCAGTCTTCATACAATAGTCAGCGATTTTTTTCGCTCCCAAAACAGAAATTTTTAAATAGTAAATCATATTCTGTTATCTCCTTTTCTCCTCCACACTACACACTACCTTCCTGGGTATACAACTGCTGACCTTGACTATCTCAGTGTCTCTCCCCATCCACACATGCCTTTTGCTCTAGGCTGTTATTACCTGGCAAGTCCTGGTCCGATCTTAGCATTGCTAAGACTGCTATGTTTCTGCCACCCAGATTTCCCTACCCTAATCACTTGACCTAAACCACCCTCCAGCAACCAGTCTACCACACTTCACTCTGTAATAATTTTCCACATAACTTCCACTACCTAGCATTTTGTTTGCTGACTCAAGTTTATTGTGTGCCTCCTCACCAGAATCTAACTCCTGAGAGCAAGCTGCCTGCCTTGTACACTGCTATATCCCCAGCATGTGAAAAAGTACCTAACACTTTTTAATAATAGGTTAAGATCAATAAACAGTTCTGACTTAAAAATAATGACTTAATTCTAAAGAGAAACTACAGAATTAGAAACAATATTATATCAGAAACAGGAGAATTAATTTGTGCTTCAGTCGTTAAAACTGATAAATACAATAGCAGTAACAGGAGAAAATGTTTATAAAAAATGCTAAGTTTGAAAAGTAGAACCCTCAGGGATGATGATGCTGGTCAGTAGAGCATATGCATAGTATTCTTGAGACCCTAAATTTAATTCCCAACACCAAAAAAAGAAAAGAAAAAGAATACATTATGTCTTTGTCAATATAATAAATAAAAGTAACTACTGACAAAAAGTAGAACTCAAAGATTTACTTATTTGTACAAATTTATAAATATAACTAACTCACACATATATTTTTGTACATATACAGATGTTTACATACATATGTATATATTTATTATAGCTGCATCAGGTTAATTCCCACCTGACTTCAGGTGTATATATCATCTATACATCTCAGATGCTAGAGAATAAAGGTAGATGAGAGTTCAGAATAGGAAGAAGTTGTTTCAGAAAAACAGGGTAGGGCACTGTTTGCTTGGGAGCCCAATCTTAATATAACTGGCTGTGTCTTACAATTCAGACCTTTCCCTACCCTAATTACTTGAGCAAAAGGAAAGGAAAGGAGAGGAGAGAGGATGGAAGAGGAGGGGAAAGAGAGGGGAGAAAGAAAAATGCTAGGGGTAGCTCAGTGGTGAACACTTGCCTAGCATGCATGAGGACCAAGGTTTGATCCCAGCACCACAAAAAAAATAAAAATAAAAAAGTAAATAAAACCAATAAACTACAGAACTATAAAAGCAACAAGATGAGTAAAAGCACAAAATCAGAAGTAAAGTATGTAGTCAAGGAGAATCATTCCACAAATGCTATTCCAATGAGGCAGCAGACAATCATAATCTGAAGCTGGAGACTAGCAAGAACAGAGACAGTAAGTCCAACTGGAAAGGGTGAAATGACATGCTGATCTTCAGGACCTCAATGAACATAAAATTTTCTCTCTCCAGTTCTAGAAATTAAACCCAGGGTCTTATACATGCTAGGCAAGCACACTATCACTGGGCCTCTACCCCAGCCCCAGCTTTGTAATTCTTGTGTTGTAATTCTTATGTTGTAATTCTGGTTTGGTTTCAAAGAATATTCATTGCATTTCCCAAACTAAACTACAAGACTCCCCTAGAAAAACAATACTTTCATTACTTTCTTTTGCATCACTTGTTAACCTTTGAGCACTCATCTAAAAAGTAATAAATGATACTTTTGTAGTAAGTACTTTTTAGGATCAATATATGCCACAATGAAAACAAATACACAAAGAATTACTTACCTGTGTGTTCACTACTTCCTGAGATAATGTTTGATTGAGTGGTGGGTACATTTCAAGTTTTACATTTAAAATTCCCACAGAAACTTTTGATTCTGTGCCTACAAATATAAATAAATATTTAGAATTTCAGCACATTTAATACTGTGTATATTTAGTCAGCCAAAGTCTAACCAAATAATTTAGGAGTTCGGCACTTTCCCACTTAAATGGAATGAGAATAAAATTCAATATTATCTTTAATATTCAAGTTAAAAAAAGAACCAAATCAGATTTTTATTTAATTTTTATAAGAGCATTTACCTAATTTTAAGATTAATAGGTCTAACTGTGAATAACTTTCAGTAACAAAGTAATTCCATTTTATGTCATGCAAAAAACATGGGTAGGTTTTGGGTTTTTAGTTCTTCTTTTTATTAGTAACATGTATTACATGGTAGCTAGTATGCAAGATTCCAAGGAGAGAATGACAAATGAGGCCTATACCATCGTTGCCCTATTAAGTGATGCTGACAGTAAGCAAGTCATCACCTCTCTTTTAAGTCTGTCCACCATAAAAGGCTGGAAGAACACCTACTCCACACTCTTCACTGGGACTAGGCAGGCATGATGGGGCACACCTGAAATTCCAGCATTCAAGGAGGCTGAGGCAAGAGGCCAATTGGGTTACATTGCCAGACAATATATCAAACAAACAAAAACCCCAGAACAACAATCCCCCCCCACCAAATAAAAGAACCACTGGTAGTGACAGAGACTTACCACCATATTCCAGGGTATGCAAGAAAAGAGTAAGCTTTTTGCATACATTATTTGTGTGTTTCAGAAAAATCTTATTTTTCTCTATAGCTTTATATTTATTCAAATAAGCAAAAAGAAATTAAAAAAAAAAACATTTACATTTCTATCAGCATTTTCAAAAAAAAAAAATTAAGATGAGGCCAGAATGATTCTGAAGTACTGCACTTGTATTATTCTTCAAGATATGCCCTAAAACTGCTATAAGAATTCCAATGAAACTCTATTTTACATTTTTCTCTCTTGGCTTATACAGCCACTTTGAAAATATAAAGTACATTTAAAATTGTGCTTATAAAAAGGTAACAGTGACACACACTAATCATCATACCTACACCCATAAGTTCCACAGTCAGACTGGACATTCCATTTTCTGAGCCCAAAACTGATCTCCATTCCAGAAAATAGGATGCTACTAAAGTAGTCTCACCAAATATGTCTGTTTTGATTAGTACCATATGAATTGGATCACTTATTGATAACATTGTTGTTGAATCAGCCATTCTAGTTCCATCACCTAACAACACAAACCAAAGAAAAAATACAACACATTACATAGTCAGAAAAGGACGATAAAAGTATACTAAGTAATGGGCTTATAAACAAAACCAAGTAAAATAACCTGGTGATACGTCAGAAAGCATGTCTGGGCCAGGGAATAAAAGTTCAGTTCTATTTCTACCACTAACTTTTGAGAGGCCAGCAGAATTCTGACAGGTTACCTACGTATTTATAGCATAATCAGTGCTTTCTGATCCATAAGAGATCTATTGTTTAAAACTACTTATATGCTACTACAATAAAAAAAAATCAAATATGCCAATATTAATCCTCAAACTTCCTTTATTTTCCAACCTCCAGAAGTTACCACTGTATTATTTATACAAAACCGAAAGATTTAGTACCTTGGATCTAGCAAATTATTCCCTTAACATTTTTATAGGGGAAAAAAACCAAATAGTTTATGAGTGTATTAGCCATCTTAAAATCTAAAATTACAAAGGTGTAATTCACAACTTTGCTCAGTTTATGATTCTGTGTTCTAGGTTGACAACTAAAATGTATAAAATGCATCTAATACACATCTAAATTTTGACTTAGAGAAGGATCATATCTCATTTCTCCACTACAGAACTGCTTAGCATAGAACTATGTATTTAAGTGTTTATTACCAAAGAATCAGTAATTAAGATAGTCAGAACATAATCTTTAGGGAAAATTAATTAGCAAACACAGAATAAAGCAAACTGGGTAGAAGTCATTTAAATCAAAAACAGCAGTGTGTGGGGGAGGGGGAATGAAATGAAACAAAAGACTAGAGATTCATCCACTAAAACTCTCTTTGTAGCAAAAGCCATTTTTTTGCAATAACGTCTAACAGAGATGTTCTCAATCAGATGACTATTATTGCTTGCCTAGGTTTTCTCTGTGTACTTCAAGCAGAAAGCCATCATGAAAGTCTGGTTCACAGGCACATGGAACGGGTTTAGAGCGAAAGCGCTGGTTCCGGTAATGCAAGCATAGGGTAAAAGTCGAGCAGACTTGCCCTGGTGAAGGCTCGGGCTCCTGCAGATGCTCCAAGAAAGCTCTTCCGCCCAAGACCTGAAGGTAAAGATACCTCCGTGTCGGATCAATGGTAGCTGTAAAGTGCAGCAGTACATATGAGGAAACCTCGAGGAACTTAACAGACATGATCAACACATTAGGAAACATAACTCGACAGAAGTAAAGCCAAACTCAAACAGGGAAAATAACAAGTTTACTACATGGCAAGACCATCTGCACTGTTCTGGGAAGGAGAGTTACATATATGATATTGTTCTCTGAGTTCATATTCTGGCTACCATCTGAAATGGAGTCACAGCCAGAGTTCAGTGTACCTTTGCATTTTTTGTTTGTTTGTTTGAGACAGGGTCTTGCTACAGGCTAGGCAGGCCTGGAACTCTCTAGTAGTCCTCTAGGCTGGCCTCAAACTCAAGATCCTCCTGCCTCTGCCTCCCAAATGCCAGGATCACAAAACCACCATGCGCAGCTTTACCTTTGTTTATTAGCTGCTTATAAAACATTCCTTAATCTCCACAAACCAACTAATAAGACATTTATCAACTTAGCAAATGTGTATCTGTCACATAATTATATTACCACTAAAAAGGAAAAGCTGTACAGTTTTTATAAATCATAAGTATTAAGACATATTATTAAAACATAAGAAACCAGTATTTCTGTTTTTGCATCTACTGTGCTAATATGAACTCTTCTGATGTCCTCCATACAAAACAATCTAAGCTTCAGGCTAACTGCAAAAATTTAAGTATTTCATTTTGGAAAGAAAAACTGAAATGTTTTCTATCAAATACCAAATACTATACTATAGCATGTCAATATCCATCACTAAGCACAACAAAATTAATGTTTAAAAGAATACATACTTTTTTTTAACGTTGATTGTTTATCAAAACCAGCAGGTTGTTTTGGAGAGGAAGGAAGTTCTTGATCAACATTGTCCTAGAGAGATAAGACAAAATCAAAACAAATTAGAAAACAAAAGTTATAGTTAGGAAAATGCTAACCATGGAACTCAGCACTGAACCAAAAGGAGACAGGATAAGGCACCTCCAAAAAGTCCCTCATTCTCGAGGAGGAGGAGGCTGGAGGATGGCAACTTCCAGGCTACATAGCAAGTTTCAAGTCAGCCTGGGCTAAATAGCAAGACTGTCTCAAAAAATAAAACAAAACAAACAAAAAGCTCCTTATTTTCCTAGCTTAATGAAAATATATACCTGCATAAAAGATAATAAAACTGGTTGCTTTTTTTCGTGGAACTGGAATTTGAACTCAGGGCTTCATGCTTGCAAAGCAGGTGCTTTACCGTTTGAGTCACATCTCCAGTCCAATTTGCTCTGGTTATTTTGGGGATGGGGTCTCTTGACCCCAGATCTATTTGCCTGGGCTAGCCTTGAACTGCGATCCTCCCTATTTCAGCCTTCCAAATAACTAGGATTAAAGGTGTGGGCCACTGGCAGTTAACTGGTCACTCTTAAAGCCTAATTAATACTAAGAAATTAAATTGTCTCTAAGTCTTGCCAATCACAGATTGCTAATTCTTAATACCTTGAACAAATTTAAACTTCCTCTAAACTTCATAACATTGTCTAAAGATTCCACCAGGCACTTATCTTAATAAAGTGACATTCACACAGCAAAAGATGTTATTAGGTCAATTTTTATAACAAATGGCTTTGTAAACCTCAAAATCCAAAAAAATTAAAATACTTAATTCCCTGGTGTATTATGAAGAGTACCCTATTTTTACAGTGTGTGACCCAGGTATTGAGGTCACAGTTTTTCATTATTGCCTCATTTTCAAAATAGGGCCTCCTTACTAACTGCATGGAGAAGCTAACTCCTGACCTATTTGGATAAAGATTTGAGGGCTCTTATGTAATCAATTGTTCTCTTAAATAATTTTATGTGCACTTATTTTTAAAAATAAGCTTAACCTAAAAAATTACAGAACTATCTTAGGGAAAAATAACTGTTAAAATGTTGAAGAAATTTGACTAAAATATGTATATTTAAAGTTACAGGTGTAGCAAGTTAAGAGAAAATTCTGTCACTGCAGAGAGAAATATAGTACAAAACTCCCTGATACATAAGACCATTTGCCATATTTAAAAGCAGTGCAAACTTAAACTTGAAATAAGGAACTAGACAGAAAGAGAATTTTGGTTTTACTAAAAGGAGAGGCCCCCAAATACAGAACCTATACACAGTGTTATACACAAATATTTATACCCTATTTTTTCCCTTAAAAGATTCCTCACAGTAACTACTCACAGTAACAAAATTAAGTTCTTTCATCACATCGTCAATAATTCCTCGACGTCTAAGGGCTTTGATCAAATCTTCTGTTGATAAATGTTGTTGATCAGGTGCCAATTCTTCCCGTATCGTCTCCGCCAGAATTTCCCTTATTTTGCCATGGACATCCATCTATGTAGAAAACTCACATCATTTACAACATTACAGAGCAATTAACTCTAGTTTTAGGCTTCTAGAACTAACAGAAAATGTCCAATTGTTACCCTAATTGAGAACAAAGGTAAGCTTCTAAAAGATGACACTTTTGAGTAAAACTCTAGAAATCATCTCTGTGGTTACCGACTACCTTTCTTACCCTCTCCCCACCTAACAGTCGATGAAAACAAATCTTTGGAGAGGAAGTATAGAATAGACGATCAAATGGAAGTGAATTTCAGCACTCAACTTACTGGCGGTGCAACCCTCGACTAACTCGTGAGCCTGCTCCCTGCATAGGATGGGGACAAGACAAAGACACCGAGCTGGCACTCAAGTCACCACAAGCAGTGGCTTTTGTTACTTCAGCTTAATGCATTCGCTGCTCGGTAAGGTCAATACACTCGCAGATACCGTTGTATTTAGAGAATCGCTGCTGGAAGCTCCAGTTCAACTACGGTCCCCCACGTCCCCACCCCGGTCCCTCACCTCCCACTGCAAACCCTCTCCACGCACTACTTAACATTCGACCGGACTTTCACAAGTCGGCCGCTAAACGCCCAAGTTCCCAGCCGTCCTACCTCGCTCCGCGCCGCTCACCTTGCTCAACTGTTGCTGGATGAGCTGCTTCAGCTCCGAGGCTTTCTCCGGAGGCAGCGACATGCTGGCGGTCGGCGCCTCCCCGCCTCGGACGCCCTAACTGCGACGTGCACCGCGCACAGCCCCAGACGCAGCAGGAGCCCAAAGCTGCTCCGCGGAGCCTCGCGCAGCCTCAGAGGAGCGTGACGCAACTTAAAGTGCGCGGCTGGGCGGGAACGGAGGCTGCTGAGGCGGCAGTGCCAACTGTTTTCAAACGGCGCCAGTCGAGCAGGCTTTGGGGCTGTCCGCAGCGCTGCCTGATCATCTCCGCCCGCCGACCCCAACTTCTCGAGATCCCCGCACCCCGAGACCTCAGAGCACTCGCTTGCCTTGTCTTTTCAGCTCTCTGACAACACTAGAGCTCCATCTTTCCGCGCCTCGAGAGGTCTCTTTCCGCCCTGTGCACCGGCAGACAGCTGGACGGTCCTCAGGACCTCGGCGCCGAGGGACTCGAAAGACCCTGCCCACGTTGCCAAGCTCTAGGGAAGCGGTTTGAGGACTCTGCCTATTTCTGTTCTCTGCTTTCCCGGTGCCCTTTCCTCCCACCCACGGCGACTATGTTTGTTCCCTGCGGGGACTCGGTCCCCGATCTCACGGGCTTCACCCTTTTGATGGTGAGTCTCCCCTTGAACTTGGGGCTGTCGCCACCCTGGCCCAGGAAGTTCCACCTGGCCTTGAGAGAAGGAGAGCACTTGTTTCTGTTTCTGGTTTTCAGACAGGGTGGTTGTCACCGGAGGCGGCGGTCCAAACAGAACCTTTGTCTTTGTTGCCTGCAAGACGTAGTGTGTTTGTATGTTACGTATGCATTATACATACGTCGTGCGAGGCATCCCTAAATGTTATCCTTGAAATCTGTTTCCAAAGAGTTTTATAGAGTCAGGCTTAAGCTAGCACGGTACTGTCGGAAGGGAAACTACTGGTAGAGTAAGAAAAGTATTTTTTGTAATTTTTTCTTGTAGTTTACGCGCAGTCGTACAATTGCTATATGCAGTCATTGTTTCTCGTGCAAATATTAGAAGAGGCGCAGACCAGTTGGAAAAGCATGTAAGTCAGTAAGAGCAATAAATACTAAGAAGTGTGAGAAGGATATAGAAAGGCCCGAAAGTCATTCACAGGAGGAGGGACACCAGGGACTGTTAAGACAAGCTTCTTGGAGAAATTAATGTCTAAAATATGGGGCATGGTGGGGAAGCATTTCAGAAAGATGGGCACCTAAAAGACACATGAGCATGGGGGAACTGGAGACGGAAAAGAATTTGGAATGGCACATTGAGAGAAACTAGGTGAGAGACCCTGTGGCTCTAGAAGTCACTATTGGAGAGTGCACCATTTGAAGCTTTATGAAGCCTGGAGTGAAAAGAACTGTCTTGTTGATTAAATGTCAAACACATAATCAAGCATCCATTTAGATTTAGCAACATATAGGTTAATGGTGGTCACGTGGGCAAACAAGTACCAGTGGAATGGCAGAGGAGGCCTTATTAGAGTGGGTTGAATAAATGGAAGAAGGGGAGGTAGAGACTATATATATTCATTTGTTTAAAGACAAAGTTCCTGCTTATGTTTGGTAGACAACTGTTGGAGAATTTTGGTTATGTAGGGGCATGAGAAATGAGTTGGCAGCTAGGGAAAAACATGGAGTCAAGAGGGTTTTTTTTTTTAGAATGATACCAGAACATATTTACATGATGATGAGAGGAATTCAGTGGGGAGGAAAGAGGGATGATGCACATGAGTAGCGAATCTTCAGAGGTAATCAGGGTTTTGGTAGATGAGACCAGTGAGAGATGGGAGAACACTCAGGAAATTGAACACCAAAGAAGGCAACTGCTGGAAAAATGCAAAGGAGGAGCTCATTATAGGTATACTTTGAGGTGTTGGGTTTGGAGACATAACTATAACTCCAGCTGCTTGGGAAGCAGACAGAGGAGTATCCTGGTTCAAGGCCACTTGGGCAAAAGTGAGTCCCTATCTCAAAAACAAGCCAGTTATGGTGGCAAATGCCTGTGATCCCAGCTACTCGGGAGGCAAAGGTAGGAGGATCACTTTTAGAGGCTAGCCCAGGCAAAGTTAGTGCAAAACCTTATCTAACAAAAAAACTAGAAACAAAAGGAATAGGGATGTGGTTCAAGTGATAGAGTGCCTGCCTAGAGACCCTGAGTTCAATCCCCAGTACCAAAGAATTAAAAAAAGAAGAGATACTTTGGATGGCTGACGCAGGGGAATCATGAGTTTGAGGCCAGTCTGGGATACATATGTTAAAAGTCATCTATTAGATGTAGTTGGTAAGGGAAGAGGAGGAAATTTCCTGGCTTAAGCAAATGAGTGAATAATGTTGCCCTTTTATGAAATACAAATTTGAGGACAAGATGGGGCTAAAGTTTAGTTTTGTACTTACCAAATGTGAATTGCCTATGTTATAATCATGTGACTATATCTAGTAGGCTGGAGTTCAGAAAATTATTGTGGGGTATAGGTTGATATTTGGCAGTTTGGCTCTTTGAAGTCATGGGAGTGTGTGTGTGTGTGTGTGTGTGTGAGATATGATGTGAAAAGGTCACTCTGACCTCCGGGAGTGGGTAGAGAAAGAAACACTAAACAAAGCAAACTAAAGGAAGATCCAAGATTGTTTTCATTCATACCTCACAGCTGTTACTCTTGCTTTCCCACTGCCTGGAATATTCCTTGCCCAGGACTCTGTATGGCTCTCTCCTTTACTTCTTTAGTCATTTGTCATCTGAAATGAGTCTTTCCTTGATCACCATATCTAAAATTGCAACCAACCATATATGCACGTGCTCACATTCACTTTTTCTCCACAGCCCTGTACTTTACTGTTTATATTGTTTATCACAAGTGAACTCCCTCATTAGAATGAAAGCTCCATAGGGCAGAAACTTTTTTTGGTTTGTTTTCCTGCACGAAAGAGTCAGTATCTAGCTGTGCACCTGAGCGTAAACATTCAGTACTGTTGCAATGATTATTGTCTTCTATCTAAACTTTTTTTAAATGCTGCTAGTTTTGATGACTCATTGATTGTACCTTTATTTCAGCCAGCAGTATCTGTTGGAAATGTTGGTCAGCTTGCAATAGATCTGATTATTTCTACACTGAATATGTCTAAGATTGGTTATTTCTATACCGATTGTCTGGTTCCAATGGTTGGAAACAATCCATATGCAACCACAGAAGAAAATGCAACAGAACTCAGTATAAATGCTGAAGGTACGTCTTTAGCATGTTATTTTTCCCCCACCACAAGGTAGAATTATTTATTTATTTTATGCAACCTAGGCAGGCTTGGAACTCACAGAAAATTTTGCACTATTTCAAGTTTTTCAAAAACTCCTAAAGAATACAATGTACCTACTCCAGGGATTTTATTATATGGCTAACATTTCCCTGCATTTTACTATTTCTTCTATTAATCCCAATGAGTGTTGCTGTCCTCTGAAGAGAAGAAGGAAGCCTATCAGAAACTAAAGAGCTTAGCTTTCTTAAGAATAATTTTGTCATAATACCAGAAGTTTCCAGGGGAATAATTCTCTGGTTTTACAATTACAATCAGAAAAAAAACAGTTTTTTAAGAGATGTGTATACTACCCTGCCCAGCTAAAAGAAAGAAGTTTTGATAACTTTTTACAGTTAACATTTTAGAGGTGAGTATATTATGTAGAATAAGACTCACTGGTACATTTTAAGTTACTTTTTAAGTGTCCTTTTTTAACCAGTTGACATACTGCATATGTTTTAGAGCTAGGTATGGTGGCACACATCTCAGGAGGCTGAGGCAGGAGAATTGTAAGTTTGAGGACACTCTTGGCAGTATAGTAAGACCCCATCTCAAAAAAGAACAGCATATGTTCCATAATTTTAATTATTGAAAATATTTAGATGCAAAAGCTATTCATATTTTATATTTTATCATTAATAATTTTAATTTGTCTGACTCCTTCATTATAACTGTCATATGATTTCATTTTCTTGTCTTTGTAGTATACTCATTACCTTCAAGGAAGCTAGTGGCTCTTCAGTTAAGATCTATTTTTATTAAGGTTAGTATGTTACATTTACCTTTTTAAGTTTATTGAAGTAAAATGTAATGAGAAAATACCAAATCAGTATCATTAAGAATTAAAATTCAAAAATCATTTCTACTATATTATATGTACAGTTAAGAAATGTCTGATCCTACAGTGAACTAAATTCATAATATTTCAGATATGTTACCATCATTTCATGGTCATACAGGAAGAAATCTAGACTTATGTCTCAGGTCTGATACATTCTCAATTCAGGTAATGTTGAAAAATGTAGGTGTTTGAAAATTATAGATTTATTCCATTTGAATTACATTTCAACCACTGAAATCTACATATAAATTATGTGTATGACAAGTTATACATTTAAATTATATATATATCAAAATATATGCAGAACCCATAAACACTTAGTAGACTGTTTTCAAACAGCAGCACTAATGACCCTTTAAATCAAGTCACATCACATCACTCCCTTTAAAGCCCTCCAGTGATTCCCATCTCATTCAAAATGAATTCACAGCTCTTTGCCAGGGCCCACAAGTCTCTTTATCTGTGCTGTCTGATATGCCATAAAGCTCTTTATTTATTTGTCAGTACTGGGGATAAAACCCAGGCCTGGCACATGCTACGCAAATGCTCTGCCACTGAGCTACAGCCCCAACCCCCACGTTTAAATTTAATTCATTAACTTAAAGTAAACAAAATTACAAGTTCCATTGTCAGTCACACTAGCCACATTTGAAGTTCTCAGTCCTCACACATGAGAAGAAGCTGCCATAAAGAGCATTGCCATATCATGGAACGTTCTGTTGGACAGTTGTGCTACATGATCTGACCTTCAACCATGCTGGCTGCCTGTATTATTCTGACTCATTGAGTTCACTGGCATATCAGGGTCTGTCCACTGTTTCTCTGCCCAGACTGCTTACCACCTTGAGAGTAGGGGATGGCTTGCTTTCTTCAGTGCTTAAATGTTACCTCCTCTGAAAGGTCTTCCCTGACCACCTTTTCTGTCTCCTTATCCTGTGTTCATGTTCTTCAAAAATCATCAGTAGAGCCAGGCACGGTGGCTCACACCTCTAATTCCACCAGCTTGGGAGGTGCAAATCAAGAGGATGATGTTTCAAGCAAGCCTGGTCAAAAAGTTAGTGGGACCCCCATCTCAGTCAATAAACTGGGCGTGGTAGTACACACCCATGATCCCAACTACATGGGAAGTCAAAGGTAGAAAGATCAATTTCTGAGGCCACCCCTGGGCAACCCTACCAGAAAAATAAAAGGGGGGGTTGGGGGGCTGTGCTCAAGTGATATATCAACTGCCTAGCAAGTGCAAGGCCCTGAATTCAAACTCTAGTACTGCCAGAAGAAAAAAAAAGGCGGGGGGAATCACTCCATGGCATGGCATGTCTATGTTATCTGCCTCTCTAATGAGAGTAAGCATTGCACAGTTTTTACTCCTATTTTCTGTGTGGGGAACAGGAATTGTATCTATTTCTTTCTCCCTAACCCCATTGCTCTCACTCTAGAGCCAACCTGCTTTCAGTCTGTTGAAAACATATTCCTTTACTAATAAACATTTTTTCACTGAAAGAAAAAAGAGAGAAGTGAACCTGTGATGTTTACTCTTCTACCCCACCCTGCTCCATAGGTAGTGCTTTGCTTTGCACAGAGAAGCTCACATTAAATATTGGTTGAGTGGATTTGGAATGAATTCAGGTACTATGTGTTGGGATTGTTTTGTTTTGGTTTAGTTTTTGATACAGGGTCTCTCTCTATATATAACCCAGGCTGGCGTCAAAGTTGTTGTCCTCCTGCTTCAACCTCCCAAGTGCTGGGATTACAGTTGTGTGCCACCACACCCAGCTAGAAATAATGGGATTTTAGTGGCAAGGTTAACCACTTAGTATTTGTTTAAACTTTTACTGAAATACAATATACATGGGAAAAGTGCACAACTCACACATACACAGTCTAATGAGTTTTTGCAAAGTAAACTCTGATATCAGCTTCCAGATCAGGAAGCAGAATATTATCAACCTTCCAAAGGCCCCATTATGGTGCTATGATCATTATTACAGCTGACATCTTACAGCAGGCTGACTTCAGGGATGTGACAGTCCATCTGTAATATTCATACTGTTACCAGGGACTGGAGATGTGGCTTAAGTGGTAGAGTGCCTGCTTTGCAAGTGTGAAGCCCTGAGTCAAACCCCAGCCTCATATTGTTGGCAGTAACAATCATTTGTTAATTCTCTCTTCTGTGTGGCATCCTATGGAACAAGTAAACCGTGATGATCGATTGTGCTGCTGATGCTGCATTTGCTTTTCCAGTTTGAGGCCATCGTGAATAGTGCTGCTGTGATTATATTTATGCATATTTTTTGGTTTTGCAGTACTGGGGTTTGAACTCAGGGCCCCATGCTTGCTGGGCAGGCCCTCTACCACAAGAGCCATGACTCCAGCCATTTTTTTTTTTTTGGCTGTTTTTGAGATAGGATCTCACTTTATGCTCCAGCCTGCCTAGACTGCAATCCTCCTATTTATACTTCCTATGTAGTTGGGATGACAGGTGCATGTCATAATGCCTAGCTATTGGTTAGGATAAACTTTTTGTCCAGGTAGCCTCAAACTGTGATCCTCCCGATCTCTACCTCCCAAGTAGCTAGGATTATAGGTGTGAACCACTGCATCAGGTTATTTCTAACATTTATATTAGAATCTCTTCTTTCATTAGTTAACAAGATTATTACCCAAGTTTTGCATGAAGAGCTACCAAAACATTTACCTTGTACCACTTGGTTTTTGGTTCTTTTCCTAATCAGTGTCATTTTTTAAATTAAGATAGGCCATTCACATACTTATAAAATAAATTTTGATAGATGGAAATAATGATTTAAAAGTAGCAAGAATTTACTGAGTATTGATTTTTTGCAGTGATACTATTCTAAGCACTTTGTACTTATTGTTCTACTTGATCATGACAACAATCCTATGAGGCAGGTACTAACACTGTCCTCATTTTTCAAATGAGAACACTGAAGCCCGGAAAGGATAAGCAGTTTGCCTGAGACACACGTTCTTTAGGAGGTAGAATTTGTACTGTAACCCAGATAGCCTGACTTGAATCTGCCTCCCTCCAGAACCTCTCTTAACCACTGTGCTATACTGCTCTCGTGTGTGTGTGTGTGTGTGTGTGTGTGTGTGTGTTTGAACTTGGGTTTGCACTTGCAAAGCAGGCACTCTACCACTCAAACCATCATTTTGCTCTATTTTGGAGATGGGGTCTTGTGAACTGTTTGCCCAGGCTAGCCTCAAATAGCAATCCTCCTGATCTCAGTCTCCCAAGAACCTAGGATTACAGGCATGAACCACCAGCTCCCAGGCAGAGTATTAAGTCTTTTGAGGAATTGAGGCCAGGTGTCATTCTGCATTCATCTGGGTAGTTCCTTGTGATCAGATTCCAGTCAAATTTCTGCCAAGGACACCTCATAAATGACTGTATGGTGATTATTAAGTAGCAGTGATTATTGAAGTAGAGAGGAGATTTTCCTTAAAGTAGAATGTTTTTGAAATCTAGATTTCTCACAATTTGTTTCATAATTGTAAAGACTCATTGCTCTTCATTTTTTATTTTCATTCTAAAAACATTAAGTATATCTGATAATACTAGTCATTTTAACTTGTTTTTTAAAATTTTCACAAGGATATATTCCTTGTATGGGGGGATTCATTGTGACAATTCCCAATAGGCTTATATTGTACATTGGTTAGATCGTCCCCACCATCCTTCCCCCTTATGCCCCCCCTGCTCCAGTACTAGTAATTTTAATGTGTGCAAATTATATATCATTATCATATAAGATTAATAAAATATATTAATTTTATTATCCTGTTACCCTAAGAGCTCACGTTTGCATTTTCTTTTTACTATCTCAATGGCATATGAAGTATAAATCCAAGTCCTTCTGTGAAATGTTGCTTTCCTGGGTGAGGAGCAGTAGCTGTGCCAGGGTTATTGTTCTTTCAAGCAGTCATTCCTATCAGCGCAATGATCTACAGATTCGCAGGTTGGTACTTGCCTTTGTCATGGTTTATTATATGATCAATTTCCCTATTGAAAAGTTAAAATAAATTCCAAAGCCATGTACAGTGGGGTCTAGATAGAGGAAGGTCAAAGAAAGTTAAGAGAGAAGAGAAATGTAATTAGGTAGATCCTTTTAGTTCCCATGAGATTAGTATACCTGGACTCGAGGAAGGGTTTGGTAGGAAGAGTTTTGGAATCATGCCGCTAGTGTTTGCCATCATGTGCATGACAGAGATGAACTTTTTTTGGGGGTACTAGGGTTTGAACTGTTGGCCTCATGCTTGCTAGGCAAGCACACTACCACTTTAGCTACACTTCAGCCCCTAAATTCTTAAATATAAGATAAAATACCCCAGCAATACAAATATTAACCTGTATATTTCATCATTACGCATAAAGTTGAAAAGATGTTCTATGGAATACTCTGATATGCAAAGATCTGACTTTTAAATTCATTCAGATGGTAACTTTTACAAACTTACAGATTGTATCATTTATGCACCCATAAAATCGAGGTGAGAAATAACAAGCCCATAGTTGCCTTTTAAAATGAGCTTATTAGGCCTGGAGGCAGAGTACCCTGAGTTCAACAACAACAACAACAAAAAGTACCACAAAAAAAAAAAGAAAGAAAGAAAAAGCTAATTTCTAAGAATGTCACACTAGACATTATAGACACCCTGGCAGAAAGGAGCCTGGCCATAGGAAATAGGTTTATTTTTATAGTAATTTTGCCTTGGTTTAAGTTTTCCTCTCTCTCTTTACACTCTGTGCTAAGTATGCAAATAACAAGCTAGAGTGAATTTTTTGCATCAGTTACTTTTCCATAATCTGCTGAAACTTGTATTTTGTATTATGCAACAGAATACAAGGACTCCTAGATAATTTTAATAAGAAAACTGGTGTTTGTTTAGTTTTCATATTTGTGAATTTTTAAAGAGGTGATTATATGATTGTTTCAGTACTCCCTTCCGGTACCTACTTACACCTTCTATGCAAAAGAGTGTTCAAAACAAAATAAAGAGCCTTAACTGGCAAGAAATGGAGAAAAGTCCATGTATTCCTGAAATGAATGATTCTGAAGTTTGTATCCGTATTCCAGGAGGAGGTATCACAAAAGCACTCTATGATGAAAGGTGAGTTTGCTTGACTGTTTGTTTCTTACTTTATTTAAACATGAAATTAATAGCATGGGATACATCGCAAGACCCTGTCTCAAAAGAAAAAAGAAATTATCACCGGGCACAGTGGCTCAACTTGTGCTGTACCCCAGTATTCAGGATGCCTGGCAGGAGGATAACCTTCGTCCAGGAGTTTGAGACCAGCCTGGGCAACATAGCAAAACTTTTACTCGAAAAATAATAATGATTAGAAAGGATATTTATTGGAACTTCGAAAGTATACTTATGAAACAGATACAATATTAGAGATCTGGCCTTCAGGGAAAGATTTAAATTTGGCTGTAGAATTGGTTTCTGAAAGCCATGTGTACCTTTTCAAAAATTGAATAAAATATACACAATATGAATTTACCATTTTAACCTTTTTTTTGCATGGGGGTGGGGGGACAGTACTGGGGTTTGAACTCAGAGTGTCATGCTTACTAGGCAGGTGCTCTTCCACTTGGGCCATGTCCCAACCCCCATCTTAACCATTTAAAGGATACAATTACATGGCTTTAAGTATAATCACACTGCACACATCCATCACCACTGTCTTCCAAAACTTTTTGTCATCTTACATAGAAAATTCTCCCATTTCTATAAAATTCATAGTAATGCCCCCACGTTCATTTCTGATTTTAGTAATCTGAGTCTTTTCTATTTTGTTCTTAGTCAATTTAGCTGAAGATTTGTCAGTTTGGTTGATCTTTACCAGAAAGAAAAGCCGTTCTTGTAAAGCAGGCGCCCTACCACTCAAGCCACACCTCCAGTCCGTTTTGCTTTGGCTATTTTGAAGATGGAGTCTGGAGAACTATTGCCTGGACTGGCCTCAAGCCATGATACTCCCGATCTCAGGCCCCAAATAACTAGGCTTACAGGCATGAACCACTGGTGCCTGGCAACTTTTTTCTTTTTTTTGGAGACATGGTCTTGCTGTGTAGCCCATGCTAGCCTTGTTAGAAATAGATTTGGGATTTTGGGGTGTCATGAGAGAGATGGCACAACTTAGAAGTCACTAGGCAAGGCACAAGTTACTTCTGCAGAAGGGTGTGCCACAGACAAAGAGTCCAGTTAGCAAGCAACACCAAGTGGAAAATTCACCTGGTTTTTATCTCTAGTAGAAGTCTGCCCCTTACCCTGATTGGACAAGTTTGAGTTCACAATCTTCATGATTGGCTATTTGAAAAGGGGACATGTGGGGCAAAGGACCTTGGGGCAGGGGGAGCAAGGAAATTTCTCTGTTTTTTGGTTTTTTTTGAGACAGGGTCTTTACTATATGACCCAGGTGACCTTGCTCCTCCTGCCTCAGCCTCTCGAGCTGTGATTACAGCAGGCTCGTGCCCCCATGTCCAGGTCTTCTTTTTTTTTTTTTTTTTCATTTTTCTTTTATTATTCATATGTGCATACAAGGCTTGGTTCATTTCTCCCCCCTGCCCCCACCCCCTCCCTTACCACCCACTCCACCCCCTCCCGCTCCCCCCCTCAATACCCAGCAGAAACTATTTTGCCCTTATCTCTAATTTTGTTGTAGAGAGAGTATAAGCAATAATAGGAAGGAACAAGGGGTTTTGCTGGTTGAGATAAGGATAGCTATACAGGGCATTGACTCACATTGATTTCCTGTGCGTGGGTGTTACCTTCTAGGTTAATTCTTTTTGATCTAACCTTTTCTCTAGTTCCTGGTCCCCTTTTCCTATTGGCCTCAGTTGCTTTAAGGTATCTGCTTTAGTTTCTCTGCATTAAGGGCAACGAATGCTAGCTAGTTTTTTAGGTGTCTTACCTATCCTCACCCCTCCCTTGTGTGCTCTCGCTTTTATCATGTGCTCATAGTCCAATCCCATTGTTGTGTTTGCCCTTGATCTAATGTCCACATATGAGGGAGAACATACGATTTTTGGTCTTTTGAGCCAGGCTAACCTCACTCAGAATGATGTTCTCCAATTCCATCCATTTCAGGTCTTCTTTTTTAATATATGCAATTTATAGCTATAAATTTCCTTCTTAACACTGCCTGCCAGAATTTTTGATGCATTGCATTATCATTTTTAATCTATCTCTTAAGTATTCTCTAATTTCCTTGTGGGGTTTTTTTGTGGCTTTTTTTTTTTTTTTTTTTGTGATACTGAGGTTTGAATTCAGGCCCTCATGCTTGCTAGGCAGGCTCTCTACTGCTTACCACTCCACCAACTCTTTTTTGTGTTGGGTACTTTTGAGATAGAGTTTCAGTAATTCTTTGCTCAGGGATGGCTTTGAACCGCAATACTCCTGATCTCTGCCTCCTGAGTAGCTAGGATTACAGGCGTGAGCCATCACTGCCTGGGCTTGTGATTTCTAATGTAACATGTTGGTTATTTAAGAAGGTGTTGCTTAATTTCCACATATTTGAATTTTCCATTTTTCCTTCTGCTACTATTGAAGTAAAAGATACTTTGTACTATTTCAATCTTTCTAATTTATGATGACTTGTTTTGTGGCCCAGTATATGGCCCCTTGAAGAATGTTCCGTGTGTACTTGATAAAAATGTATATTCTATTTTTGTTGAGTGGAGTGTTTTGTACATGTCTAATTGGTATGTCATATTCAAGTTTTCTGTTTCCTTACTCATCTTTTGTCTGGTTCTATACATTATTGCACATAGCATATTGAGGTATGTTATTGTAGAACTATATTTCTCCTTTTATTTCTATCAATGTTTCTTTATATATTTTAGAGCTTGGCTATTTTATGTATAATATAAAATATTTTATATAGAATATTTTTATATAGAATATAAAATACTCTATATAAAATATTGTTATATTTTCTTGATTAATTGACCTTTCATTAATACATTATGTTCTTCCTTGTCTCTTTGAACAATTTTTTATTTACAGTATATTTTGTATGACATTAGTATAGCCATCCTTGCTGTCTTTTGATTACTGTATGCACCTTTTTCCATCTTTCTCTTCTAACCTGTGTATGTGTAAAGTGAGTCTTCAACCGGTCGCCAGTGGCTCACATCTAATCCTAACTACTCAAGAGGCAGAGATCAGGAGGATCACAGTTTGAAGCCAGCCCTGGGTAAATAGTTTGCGAGACCCTATCTCAAAAAAACCTACTACAAAACAGGGATGGTGGAGTGGCTCAAGTGGTAAGAGCATCTGCCTAGCAAGTGTGAAGCCCTGAGTTCAAACCCCAGTACCATCAAAGAAAATAAAATAATAAAAAAGGTGATAAAGTGAATCTTCTAGGCAGCCTATAGTTGTATTGTTTTAAATATCCACCTGTCTGTCGTTTGATTAGAGTCTAATCTGTTTACATTATCTTTTGTGTTACTTGATATTTTGTAGTGACACATTTTGATTCTTTTTCAATTTTCTTGTGTATATTCTATAGATATTTTCTTTGTCGTTACCTTGGTAATTATAATAAAGTTATAACAATCTAATCTGAATGAATACCACCTTACCTTCAATTGCGTACAAAAACCCAACTCTCACAGCACTATCTTCCCCATTATATGGCATTGTCATGAATGACAACTTTCTATATTATATCTCCAGTAATATAGGTTAATAATTATTTTTATGTATTTGTCTTTAAATCCGCTACAGTCATTCTTAGTCATTAGTTAGTCCTTATGAGTTATAAGTATTAAGAAGACAAATGACAAAAGTAGAGACAGAAACTAGAAAGTTATTACTTTATATTACTTTCAAACCTTTTTATAAATCGATTTACATGTTCCTGCTAGGTCTGTCATCATATTTGTAGACACTATGCTATTCCTGTTGGACTTGCCTTATCCCTTTGCTTCCTGTTTCATGTAACCTGAAGCTAAGTTAGGGACTAATTAATGGTACTTGCTTTATGCTATAATTCCCTTCTCACTGTGTGCTCACATAGCAGAGAAAGAAAAGCAGTCGCTTTCTCTCTTTAAGACCACAGTTTTACTGGATTATGGCCCCACTTTTATGAACTCATTTAATCTTGTTTACCCTCTAAAGATCCTAACATACACAGTCACAATATATGAATTTTGGAGGGTCAGGAGACACAATTCAGTTCACAGCATCTGCTACCAAAGTCTCTTTACTCACTATCATATTTCCATCCTGACCTGCTCTGAGCTCCCTCTGTGACCAGAAAGTGGTCACAACAGTCCCTGACTAAAGTCCATTGGTAATTTTACCTTCTTAATAGACTATCCAAGGCTCTCCAGGATCTCCTTGCCTGGCTGGAAGGTGTCTCATTCAGTTTTTCTTTTGTTCCCTCTACTTTTCTCCTCTTACCCCTCTTGTAAAAACCTACCTAGTTTCCAAGAGTCAGTTCTCACCTCATCTCTCCTCTGCATCCTTTGCTTGTTTGCTGCCTCTGCACAAGAAATACTCTCCTCTCCTTTTACTTCCACTGCACTCCACCCCTTGCCTCTTACCAGTTTCCCACTCTTGTCTTCTGACCATGACAGAGTACTGTTATCAGACTTGCTTTTCTGCCTTAGAAAACTGGAACCTTGACAACAAAACAAAACAAAAAACAGTGTTTTTCAGGCAATGAATAACAAGCAGCACTTGAATGCGGTCTTGGACTACAAATTTTAAAAGTCCTACATTGTCCAAGCTGTCTGTTTACAGGTACCCTCTGAGTTACAGCACAGCAGGTCTGCTGGCTGAGGGGATGAGGCTGACAGAGTCTGAGGCAACTGAAAATTCAGGTATACAGCCAGAGAGGAGGGGTCTGCTCACAAGAGCAGGGATTAAATTCTCAGCTCTGCTTGCAGAGTGAGACTCCATGAGGTCAGCAACAATAAATAAGAAACCTTAAAAACAAGGCATACTCAGTATAGAACATTTGAAAAATGCAAAAGAGTCTAAAGAAACAATATTTAAAATAGTTCTGTCACCCAGAATAACGCCTTAGTTTTTAACCTGTTTTCTTCCAAACTTCTTTATAATTGAACCAAATATATTTATCAATAACATATATTCTCACATTTGTATAATTCTAATATTTGTAATGCTGGTTAGAGTTTATCCTATTAAAGAAAATTTCATCCAGGCACAGTGGTTCACTCCAGTAATCTCAGCTACTCAGGAGGTGGAGATTGGAAGGATTGTCATTCTAGGCCAGCCCAAGCAAAAAGTTAGTAAGATCCCATCTAAATCAAGAAAGGGGAATGGTAGGGCACAATTGTGATCCCAGCCACATGGTAGGCTGTAGGTATGAGGACTATAATCTGAGGTTGGCCCCAGACAAAACCACAAAACCCTACATGAAGAATAACGAAAGCAGAAAAGGACTAGTGTGTAGCTCAAGTGGTACAGTGCCTGCCTAGCAAGTGTAAGACCCTGAGTTCAAACTTCAGTACTACCAAAAGAAAAAAAGTTCATACATAATTTTCTTCTAATTTTCAAAAGCAAATCTTTTACTAATCTGTAGCCAAACCTATATTGTGTTCGGCACAATTAAATATTCAGTAAAGATTTTGTGGGGTACTGGGAATGTGGCTCAAGTAGTAAAGCACCTGCCCTGAGTGCAAATCCCAAAAATTTGCAGACATTGCTTAGCATGTAATAATCACTCAGTAAATGGTGTCTATAAGAAGGAATAAACTTTCTTTAACCATTCCATTCTCTTCCAGTTTTCCTTCACTGTTTTAGGTTATTAATAAGAGGGATGCTATTTTCTTTAGTCTCTTTGGTATGATACTTCTGAAAATCACCTTCTTCTAAAGTGGGTTTAGGGAGAAGATCACAATGTACCTCATGTGCCAGAGCCAAGGAAAAAAAGGATGACTTTTTATGCAGCCTTCGGTTGAGACACAAACTTACACATTCCTTAGGTGGATGTTATGTGGCTCCTGGTAGTAGTCCCACAAATTGAATATTTGTGAGGCAGTGGAAGACAAGTGGTCTTGTGATGTGATGTCTTTTCTTGCCAAAAACCAGACAGGTTAATTTACTCATAAAAACTGACATTAAGTCAGCATCTTCTATCAGGGGAAGAATGCTCAATTGTGCTCTTTATTTCCTGTAGCTGTTCCAAAGAAATCCAAATGGCAGTTCTGCTGAAGTTTGTTTCAGAAGGGGATAATATCCCAGATGCATTAGGTCTCGTCGAGTATCTTAATGAATGGCTGCAGATAATCAAGCCACGTGTAAGTGATTGTAGTTGTATGCCTCTGATTTGTCTGGTTTTGTGTTCATTAACTCGCATGGTACCTACTATATAAGTAAACCAAATAAGTGAAAGTTGATGTTAAATATAGACATATCTTTACATAAAATTTAGTTTTAAGCTAAACTTTTGAAAATAAGAAAAGACAGATGTTTTATTAAGGCTGATTTTCCAGACAGGAAAATCCTATATTCTTCATTATGTTTATTATTCATGTTACCTTACCTTAATTATAGCAGACAAATTCCTAAAAGAATAAATAAGTATTCTGTGTAATTCAGTATTATTTTAGGAAAGCAAAAAAGTATTGATATGTAAGCAACACTGTTAAGTATTGAATATGGATTATAATCAAGATTTTTTTTCCTGCTGTGAAATGAGCATATTATATACAAGGAAATGAGTTAGCCTTTAGGCATAACGAAGCTTTATGTGATGGGCAACAGGTTTTGTTTGTTTATTTGTTTTGTTTTTTGCGGCCTGGGGTTTGACCTCATTGCCTACACCTTGAGCCAGTCCACCAGCTCTTTTATGTAATGGGTTTTTTCAAGAGAGGGTCTCATGAATTATTTGCCTGGTTGGCTTTGAATCATGATCCTCGTGATCTCTGCCTCCTGAGTGGCTAGGATTACAGGCGTGAGCCACCAGCGCCTGATTGGCAACTGGTTTTTTAATTTGTGCTTTTGCTTAAGAAAAAAATTGTTGCAAGTCACCTTGGACTTACTCATTTATTTTTTTTAACCTCTCTTCCTTTTGAATTTGATTTTACTTAATAGATTCCATCTGTAGCCATTCTGGTATATCAACTTAAGGAAATTTATCTTCATTTGACAAGAAGATGTAGAAAATTATTTCTTTTCCTAGCAATAGAACCTCACTAAGTGTCACAATCAAAAGGGAGACTTACTGGTAAAATGAAAGATTAAACTGTTTTGTTCCTCGGTTACAGAGTGATGACACTGCAGCAGCTGCCTTGCCATGGAAAATCCCAAGCTCTTGGAGATTGCTCTTTGGCAGTGGTCTTCCCCCTGCACTTTTTTGACCTGTTTCCAGTTTTATACCTTACGTCCCAAGACACTTTATACCAACACAATTGCTAAATATTCAATATAAAAAATTATACTATCTGAGAATATATTAGGAAATACTCTTCACAGAATATCTGAAACAAAGAAAGGATTAACAAAGATTTCTTGCCATGCTTTTCCATTATATGTGACAAATGATTAATGTAAATTTTGTACAATAAAATTTTATTTCATAAGTAATTCTGTCTGAAAAGTATCTTTCTACATTAGCTTTATTAGACTGTATGAGCTTCCTACTTTTTTTTTTTTTTCTTTTTTTTTGAGATACTGGGGTTTGAACTCAGCTTCATGCTTGCTAGGCAGGCGCTCTATCACTTGAGCCGCTCTGCCAGTCCTTTTTTTGTATTGAGTATTTTTAAGATAGTGTCTCATGAACTGTTTGCCTGGGCTGGCTTCAAATCACGATCCTCTTGATCTATGCCTCCTGATTAGTTAGGATTATAGGCTTAAGCCACCAGCTCCCGGCTTCCTATTTCTTCTGTAATGAATTATTACAAACTTTGTGGCATAAAACAACAGTTTATTTTCAGTTCTCAAAATCAGAAGTTCACTTGCAAGGCTAAAATTCAGGTGATGGTAGGGCTCTTCTGGGTGCCACAGGGGAGAATCCATTTTCTGCCTACTTCCACCTTCTGAAGGGTGCCACATGCATGGTTCATGTCCTTTTCCTCCAATCTTCAAAGCCAGCAGCTCAGCATCTTTAAATCTTTCTCCTTCACTTATAAGGAACTTTGTGATTATATTGGACCCACCCCAATCACTCAAGCTAATTTTCCCATCTCAAAAGAATTTTGGTATAAAAGCAAATGTTTTTGTTACTTACTACATGCCAGTCATTGTCTACACATGATCTGTTATCATGATCTGTGATTTACTGTGCTGCCTCTGCCTTGGCCTTCTCATCTATAAATCAAGTGCATACAATATTAAAGGATACACCCCACTCTATAGCACTCTGTAAAGTTCCTTTTGATGTGCAAACCTGGATTCTATAGCCTCTTTCCCTTTTGGTTGAAATACTAAGTGGTTGTTGACCTCAACAAAACTGACAGAATTGGAAATCCCAGGCTCAGCATCCCAGAGATGCCAATTTAACAACATTTGGGCCAGAATCCCAAAAATCAGTCAAGTTGCAGTATACCATAGGAACAGCCACACTGGAATGGTTAAGAAGGGTCATTTCACCTTACCTGTGATTGCCCCTCACCCAAGGTGACACACCTGAGCATTATTGGAAGAAGTCACCCAGCTTACAGCTTCTTGGGGTGGGAAAGAAAAGTGTGGAACATGTATGTATCTAAATCATCCCAGCTTTTCAAGAGTCTATCCAAGACACTGGTCTTACCTGACTTGATTATTTGATGGAACTGCCACAGTTTGGTTACCTGGAGGCTCCTGCAAACAAGGTTAAGTAAGGGAAGCTTGTGGCACTAGAGGGCCTGCATGCCTGCAACGAGAGACTACTGTGACGGCACAACCAGGAGAAATCACACAATTTGTAGCTTCTCCCTCCGGAGAGGAATGTGAGTCCCATAATTCTGGAACTGATTGGGAATATGTGGGAAGCTGGCATGTGTTGGATGCCTGGGAGTCACAGAACAAAGGCAGCTTGCTGCTGTAGCAGCAGTGAACCAACAGTACTTGAAATAGACACCAGGGGGAGCAAGAGATTATAATCAGCAAAAGAAACCAACAAATCTAATTGGGAAGTAACACACAAATCAGAGAAGTTGAATCCAACAAAAACCATTTAAGAGTACCCCAGAATCTAGCGGAACTGGCTAATGAAGTTCCCTCCTCTAGAGAGCCAATATGTGAAGATTGAGAGAGATGCCTGTTTACCAAATGCAAAAACCAAAAGCACATGAAAAAAATATGGCCCAATCAAAGGAACAAAATAAATTTTAAAACAATTCCCAATAAACAGAGATCCATAAATTACTTGTCAAAGAATTCAAAACAATTGTCTTAAAGAAACAATGATCTAGAATTACACATAGACAGCTAAACAAGATCAGAAAATACATGAACAAAATGAGACTAAGAAAAGTAAAAAAGAACCTGTCTTCTGCTGTAACAGAATCCCAGTATTCAGGGAAAATCTGGTGTAAAAGAACCGAAAACCATAAACAGAAGGTGTTGACATGCTAAAGAAAGAGACAGATCCAGTATGACATGGTGCAGTACACTGAGGATTCTCTAACAGAAGCATGGTCCTCATGGCAGCAAGACTGGTGGATCCTGCAGCTTGGGTCAGAGGGAGAGGCTTGTTACTGTTTGAACCTTACATGTCCTGCAAAGGCCCACATAGGGCTTGGTCACCAGCCTGCGGGGCTTGGGAGGAAGTGGAACATTTAGGAGTTAGGAGCTAGTGGATAGAAGTTAGACTATTGGGCACGTGGGTGCTCTTGAAGGAGCTGTTGGAACCCTGGATCCTTCCCCTCTCTCTTTGCTTCCTGGTTACCACAAAGAGATCAGTTTTATTCCACCGTGTGCTTCTGCCATGATGTTCTCCCTTGCCACAGAGCCCAAAATAATGGAGCCAAGTGACCATGGACTGAACCCTCTGAAACCATGAGCCAAAATCTTTTCTCTCTGAACTGATCATCTCCAGTATTTTGTCGCAGCAAAGCAAAGCTGACTAACACAGGGCTTGTATACTAGTGCAGACAAAGATAGCTTTGATAACAGCATTAGTCCATTCATATGAAGCACTCATGGCTCAGTTACTTCATTTTATTTTACTTTTTTTTTTTTTTTGCAGTCCTGGGGTTTGAACTCAGGGCCTCACGCTTGCTAGGCAGGTGCTCTACCAATTGAGCCACTCCACCAGCCCTGTTTTTGTTGGGTATTTTTGAGATATTGAATCTCAAAGTATCTTTAACACAAAACAGTCTTCATAAAATCAGAGCTGGAGGCCTCATATGTCCTGATTTGAAAACATGTTACAGAGCAACAGTAATTGAAGCAGTATGGAACTGACATAAAGACAGGCATTGACCAATGAACAGAACAGAGAACCCAGAAATAAACTCTTAAATTTATGGTCAAATGAACTGCAACACACGCAATGGGAATGGAGAGTCTCCCCAACAAATGGATTGGAAAAATTAGAAGTGGAAGAATGAATTAGAATGTGGAAGAATGAAGATAGACTCTCAACCTATACCCAATCAAAAGTAACTTAACATGGTCCAAAGACCTACACCCAAGGATTAAAACTGCAAAACTAGAAGAAAACTGCAGAGAAACATTTCATGATATTGGAATGGCCATGATTTCTTGGATGTGATACCAAAGGCACAGGCTACAAAATAGATAGATGGGACCACATCAACCAGAAAACTTCTGCATAGGCAAGGAGACCACAGACTGAAAGGAAAATGTACAGGGTGGGAGAAGGTATTTGTAAGTCATTTATCTGACAAAGGGTTAGTATCCAGACTATATAGAGAACTGCAATTCGATAACCAAAAATAACCCTCAAAAAATGGGAAAGGGACTAGCACTGAAGCTTGATAATAGAAGGCTTCTCTGGCATGGGTGAGGCCCTGGGTTGCCAACAGCACCATCAAATCCAAAAGGCAAATGAATTGACATATTTCCGATAAAGACATGCAAATGACCCACAAGCAAATGAAATGCAAATCAGAAATGGATAGCAAATCAAAGCTGCAATGAGTTATTACTTCACACATTAGACTGGTCATTATTTAGCAAGGATTAGTGGTGTGAAGAGACAGGAACCCTTCCGTGTTTACGGAGATTGTGAAACAGTGCGGCTGCTATGAAAAGCAGTATGGAGAGTCGCCAAAAAATTAAAAATAGAGTACAACAGGATCCAACAATTCCACTTCTGGATATGCTCCAAAGTAATTAAAACCATGATCTTTAAGACTTATTTGCCTACCTGTGTAGGCACAATTACAACAGCTAGGGTGTAGAAGCAACCTAAGTGTTCATGGACAGATGAATGGGGAAAGAAAGTGTGGTATTAACATGCCATGGAATATTATGCTGTCATATGTTGCAACATGGGGGACCCTGGAGGACTGTCTTAGCCCATTTGGGCTGCTGCAGCATGGTACCATGCCTGGGTGTCTTACGAACATAAATTATAAGCATAATTCAGGAGGCTGGAATTCCAACAGGACCTAATTATCTCCCAGAGACCCCACCTCCTGATACATCCATCGCCTTGGGGGTGGGATTTCAGAATATGAACTTGGGGGGAGGGGGGGCACAAACATCCAGACATAGCATTAAGAGAATCAAATCTCTGAACCTAAAAAGCTACACCAAAAACAATGTGGTCTTCTCTGAGCTTCCTTTCTCCCTTTCTTTGGGACTGCTTTCAGTTCTCTGTGGCGTAAGTATAGATAGCATGGGGGACCAGGAAGGAGGCCATCCAGCCTGGCTGGGCCAGTCGAGGAGGTGATGTTGGAGTTGAGTGTAAGTCATGGAAACACACTGAGGGTGGGGAGGCGCACACCAGGCAGAGAGAACAGCTTGCACACAGGTGGCGAGCCAGGATGTGAAAGAGGAGTGGAGATTCATGGACTGAGCCTCACCACTTAGGTTCTGCACTTTATCTTGGTCTTCCAAGGCGTTTACTCAGTAGATGTTTGTTGAATGAATAAGCAATTGTGTAGGCAGCAATTAACAGTGAGGGGAACATATTGGGACTTTGTTACCATTGCATATGTGTACTTTTTAAATATATGTGGCCACAGGGGTCAGAACTAAAGCAATGGACTTGCTCTGTATGTTTAGAGAACTTGAAGTTGTCAGCTCAGGAGGAGGTGGGAATCTGGGACAGATAGACTGTAAACTGCTGGTGGTGCTACCTGGTAGAACAAGATCCTGGAGCAGGCGGTAGGAAGGGTAGACATGCCTAAGCGAGGCCTTTTTCCCATTAACTGTCACCTTGCTGATCACCTGACTATGCTAATCAATTTTGGCAGGATTTTTGCTTTACAGGGGTGCTGATGGTGTAAGATCCAGTCCAAGTGTGAATGTGTGGGCAGGAGAAGACCAAAGACCCACAGCTCCAAGACAGGCAGAAGTTTTCCTTCCTCAGTCTTTTGGTTCTGTTTGGTTCTGTTTTGGATTGGATGTAGCCCACCCATCCTGAAAAAGGCAATCGGCCTTGGTGTGTCCACTGATTCCATATTTCACAGACACAACCAATAATGTTTAGCTCTATGATACCAACATATCTACGCAGAAATTAACCATCACAGATGCCGACCTAAAAGGAGACTTGACAGCTCCCAAACTAGCTCTTTAGCTTTCTGAAAGGCTGCCAAGCTGTTTTCCGCAGCATCTGTACCATTTTACGTTACCACCAGCAGTGCTGAGGGCTCTAGTGTCCCCACATCCTCACTCATAGCCATCCTAGTGGGTGTGAAGTGACATCTCATTGTGGGTTTTCTTATTTTTGGTGGTGTGGGGTTTTGAACTTAGGACTCTGCTGGGCTTGCCGGGCAAGCTCTCTGCCTCTTGAGCCGTGCCCCAGTCTTCTTACTTTAGTTATTTCCAGGTAGGGTTTTGTGGTTTTCCTAGACTGGCCTGGACTGTGATCCTACTACCTGTGCCTCCCTCACAGCTGGAATGACAGGGGCACGCCTACATGCCTAGCTTTTTTTATTGTTGAGATGGACTCTTGATAACTTTTTGCCAGGACTAGCCTCAAACCTTGATCTCCCAGTCTCCACCTCCACTGTAGCTGGGATTGTAGGCATGAGTCACCACCTGGCTCATGTGGTTTTGATTTGCATTTCCTAATGACTAATAACGTACATTCTGGACCATAGACCCGTCCCAAGATAAGATCTTCAAGTATTGTCTCTGACTTTGTGTGTTGTCTTTTACTTTTTTGATAGTATCCTTTGAGACACAAAAGTAAGTGGATCTGTGAGTTGAGTGACACATGCCGTACTTCCTCTCCTCTACAGTCTTGAGTTGAGTCCACATTGCTCACTAACTCATCAACGTCAGTATATCCTCTTGACATGGATTGCATAGAGAATAGTCCCTAGGAATTTACAGAAACCTTCAGAGACTTGGGCTTTCTACTGCACAGCTCTGGCTTTGGTCTGAGGAACTGTATTTCAACTCAGGTATTAGAAATATCAAGGTGCTGCCTCGACCACGACTCAGACTCACGCTTGAAAGTTGATGGGCAAGGCAAAATTTAATTCTGCAGAAGGGTGTGCCTCTGACCAGAGTCAGGCAAGCCAGCACCCTGGGGTGGAAGGACCACTTCAGTTTTTATCCCGAATACAGGACTGCCCCTTGCTCTAACAGAGGGAGCTCGGGTTCACAGTCTTTGTGATTGACTAAGGTTGAGGCTTAGGGGAGAGCATAGGGGAAGAGCAGACATGATTGGAGAGCATGGACACAAAATTTAATTTTGTTGATGTACTCAAAGACAAAGGGGTGATCCATGAGGTAGAAATTCTAGGATTTTGGGGAAACTGAGGCCTGAAATGACTGTTTGACCTGAAATGACTGTTTGATCTGAAATGGCATCACCAAGTATATAATTAATCCATGAGTCAAGAGGACCTTGCAGCAGAGATTCCTTTGGACAATGAGTATCTTAAAACTAGCAGTTTGAGTTTTAGGACATCCAAATGACAAACAATTCCCTGTTTAAATGCAGAAACTTCACAGTTTTTAATGTGCCACCAAGCACATAGACACTGGGGAAATTAGCTAATATCCACACAATGACAGACATATTCCGTAGTGTGGTGCTGGGGATGGGAGAGAAGAGGGTCAAACCCATGACCCCAAATTAAGCCTCATGCTCTACTGACTCTTTAACTGAAAAGACCCAATTTAGTTGATCCTCCCACAGGTCAGAGGGCTCCAGCTCTCGTTTGGGTTAGACACTCTTAAGGAAATACTGTTTGCTATTTTTTTTTTTTCAGTACCAGGTGGTTTGAACTCAAGGTCTTATCCTTGCTAGGCAGGTGCCCAGCCACTTAGCCATGCCTCCATCCTTTTTATTTAGTTATTTTTCAGATGGGGTCTTGCATTTTTGCCTGCGGCTGGCCTCAGATGGCAATCCCCCTGCCCATGGCTTCCACAGGCACACACCATACCTGGCTTATTAATTGAGATGGGCTTTAACTAATTTTTTTTGTCTGGGTTGGCCTTGAACCATGTTCCTCCCAATCTCTGCCTCCCAAGTAGCTGGGATTACAGATGTGAGCCACTGTGCCCAGCCTGTTTATTATTCTTCATTTTAAATCTTGTTGACTACTTTTTATTGCAACTAGCACATTAGGTTAGCCACATTTGGGGCAAGAAAGACTTCTGTGATTCAACTGAGAATCACCGTGAGAGCATTATGCCTAGTGTGGAAGGTATTGAGTTTAAAAAACACATGACAGGAAAACACGATCCACAGATGCTTTTATTAGTCATCCCAGTAATTCTATTTGGTACATTGTGAATAACCAAAGTTCCACTTTTGGGAATTTGTAATTAATCTTAAGAAATAAACTCTTACCGAGAAAACTGTCAAAAGAAGAGAATGAGTATGCTAACAGTAATAACTGAAACAATATTCTTTCATTAAAAGAAAACATTTTTACATTCTAATTTTACTAGGCCTTTAAAACATTTTCCTTGACAAATGGAGTCATTTTCTAGTTATAAAAGCAATGCATGTTTACTATAAAACACTTAGAAACTGTAAAAGAATGTAAAATAGGATTTAAATGTCATCCATAATCTTTGCAATCAGTGTTAAAAGCTGTCAACCTTTTGGTGTGATTCTACCTCAATTTTAAAAGTACATACACACAGATACAAAAAGGTATATATATAGTTTTAATTTTTTTTTAGCTATATAAGTGATGAACACACGCTCACTATTAAAGCTTCAGACATCACAACGGTGGCATGCCCTCTCAGCTTGCTCTTCCTGTCACATACCCCTCCTCGCAGAGTGACAGGTTTCCTCTTTGCTGTGTGTCCACTCAGACTACTGGGCACTCATTAAAGAAAGCAGGGCGCTCGCTTTCTAGAAAATTTCCAATAGAGGTAGCTGTTCCACCGTTCCCTAATGTGTGAGTTGCACTAAGCAGGTGTCATTTGCACGATGCAGACTGGCACATCAATTTACGCGTGTATTTAGCTCTACCAGGTAGTTTCTAAACTAAATAAAATGTTCATCTTATTTATGTTTTGGCATTCAGATTGAACCCAGTGCCTCATGCATGCTAAGCACACGATTTACCACTGGACTACACCCCACTCCCCTAAATAGGAAGAAAAGAGAAGACGGGGAGGAAGGTGGGGAGGGAGGCAATAGAATTTTCTTCCTTCAACTTCTTTTTGTTGGTTTGTTTTCTTTGATCTTCAGATTATGTCGTTTGTACAGGATATTGCTGCTCGGTATAATTATGGGGGAAAGAAATTCTTGTTGCTGTTGGTAGAAATATAATTGTATGTTTTCCCTTGAGAAGAAGATAAATCAGATTAAATGAAATAAGCAGTGAGAATGAAACTTTTATTTCAACTGACAATACTTCAATTTAAAATTCTAAACAGTTTAAGATTATATCAAAATAAAATCACAATATTTGAAGTTTCTTTGGAAAGAGACTATTTGCATTTAGATATTCTGAAAGTACTTGTTTTTCTCAAAGAAATCGTGTTAATATTTTCAATATTTTGTTTTATTTGTTTATGTTTTGAGGTATTACTTTAGCTATTTGGGGGATAGTGTGTCACATTTATGCCTGAATGGCCAGGACTGCCATCCTCCTATTTAGGGCTCCCAAGCAGTTGGGATGACAGGTGCTCACCTCCAGACTAGCTTAATGGTTGAGATGGGGTCTCAAGAACTTTTTGCCTGGGCTGACCTCCAGTCACAATCCTACCTTCCTAGTAGCTGGGACGCAATATTTTATTTTACATTTTATTAATTTAATTTAATATTATTTGATTTCAATTTTATTTTTTAAATTTATTCTTTTTTTTTTTTTTTAGTACAAACATCCCAGCAGTAGCACATGGTGGGTCATTGCTGAGGGCATGGGGGCTTTATGGGAGAGGGGATGTGGGCAAGGGAGGAGGAAGTTTTCCCCATCCCAAGAAGGTGGGAGGGAACAGGGCTGGTGGAGTGGCTCAGGCAAGCACTAGCAAGTGTGAGTCCCTGAGTTCAAACCCCAATATCTCAAAAAAAAAAAGAAAGAAAAAGAAAAAAAGATGGAAATTATCCTGCTATCCCTGACAGTGGGACATACATGGTCTCTGTTTAGAACACAATCCAAGTGGGAAGACACTAGTGAATCACAAAGTCGGGGAGGGCCACACAAGCCTGGGTATAAGCCCAGAAACCAAACAGACACCTGGGGCAGGTGCCCTACACATTCATAGTGAACTCAATTTTATTTTTAATTTTACTTTGATGTGTTCCCCAGGCTAGCCTCAAGCTCCTGAGCTCTAGCGGCCTTCTGGCCTCAGACTCCTGAGTGCATGGGACTCCAGGCATGTGCCACCATGCCTGGTATCACATTTTTTAAGACTAAATTTCACAACAGCTCCCAATTAAGAGAACACACCGAAATGAGCCAGCAGATTCAGTCTGTTGTGATGATTTCATAGTGGTTTTGTTCATACAACTGTTAGCAATTTGTATACTAACTCAAGTATCCCAAGATGACTGAGGAGGCAGTGAGGTGTCTTCATTATGAGAAGTTTCCAAATAAGTGACTCTCATTCAAATGCCAACACTTTTCATTTTTAACCCTTGGAATAGAATCTCTAAAATAGAGAGTATTGAAACCTGAAATTTCTTATTCTTCAGTAAGTTGTTTTTAACCCCCACAGAATTGTCTGTTTGTTCTTTGATTTTTCTCTCCCCAAACAGCTAGGTGTGTTTTTTGAAGCACCTAGTACATATGTACTTGATAAATGCTCGATGGAAAAAAATGATGACAAGACTGTCATTCTCTACCTGTCATTTTGCATGTAACTTTCAGGTCCCTCCCATTCATGTCCCCTGTATTCCCCCACCCCACCCCACACATACACCTAGTAAGCCCCTCATCTCCATCTTTCTTCAGCTTGGCCCTTCTAATATGCTGCCTACAAAACAAAATACCCAAGTTTATTTATTAAAATTATATAAATTGGCAGGTAATTAACAGTGGCATCCAAAATGAGGGCCAAAGGAGCTTGGTCTTGGGGGCTTTCTGACCGCCATTGCTACCTCTCAAACACAGATTCATTCTTCTGAAGACAGCCCAAGACTGGGGCATAGCCTTCTAAAATGTACAAGTAATTGTCTACAAGAATGTTACAAACAAGTATGGTTTATAGTAGTGAAAACTTGAAAACGTCCCAATTGGAGATTAGCGAATCTGGACTCATGAGTAAGGTAACAGTGAGCTACATGACCAGATTCAAGGAAGACTGTGGAAATGACAGCTGTGAAATGAATGTCTGTCTAAAAATTTATCTTGAATTTCAATGAATCCATATCAATTTACTTAACAACAAAAAAAGATGTTGTGAAAAAATATTTAGTGTTTTGAAAACATGTTTACTTAATCACGTGGTTAAGTGAAATAAAATTGTGACAGGAGTTTTAAGCCACAAGCCCATCGTCTCATATCAGAAGAATAGTCTTGACCCAACTCTCTCCACCTTCCTGACTTCTGACTTCCGTGGGGAACTCCAAAAGCTAAACTCCCCTGGAAAGGGGTGGGCAGGGAGCCTGCAGATGTATCTATGAGGGTGACCCTGGATAGACAGGGAAAGGAAGGGTGGGAATGACCCCTGGAGGAGCCAGCAAGCCACAATGAGCTCAGCCTTCATGCCTGAAGTTGTGGTGACTTGACCAAAGTATGGGATTTTCCTATCACAGAGTCATTTTTGTTCAGACTGTCACTGCATTAGTTATTTGTAAAATTTAACTTGAACTCCACATTTGAGGTGTACCAGACCACTTTGCACTCATTGGTGGATTTTACATGACAGGATGCACAGTATTCAAATGTATGGGGGAAGGGAGCACTTGGTAAGAAGAAGTGTGCTCTGTCCCTAGTCTTTGAGGGGATGAATGGAGACATCTGTCTTACAAATTCCTGTCAATATGGCACAGGGACATTCTATGGAAACATGGCTAGCATGTATGATACCCATGGCCACTGCTGGAAGGACAGGAGTGCCCTGCCCCACAGGAGCCAACACCCATGGGTACACATGGGCACACATACTTCCTTAGAGTTTACATGTGAGGTAACTCACTAAAGTTTTTAGTACGTAGGCATGTGTTAAAGCCATCTTGTACTGTGCTGAATGACCAGCATTTGAAACTAAATTTGACATGCTGAGTGGACATTCTTTAGTGAACTGTTATTTGGGTGAAAATAATTAGTGGCTTCTTAGTAGAAGCCAGCAGTTGTTCGCTTCCAACTCCCACTCATTCCCACCCTTAGATGGCTTCCCACTTCCCTCTCAGTGTAAAACCAGCAATCCCCAACCAAACCATTCTTTTCTCTGCCAGGGCTTTTGTTGTTGTTGCTGTTGTTTTTAAAGTCAGGAAGAAGAGTTTTAAAAGAAAATCCCCTGATACTTTTCAGTATATCACATTTCAGTATTGGACATTTAAATTTTTTTTAGTCTTTAGATAATTTTGGAAATAGTAATTATTCATCATATTGTTTTTTAAGTACCTACTATGTGTTAGTGTCTTTGTCCATTTTGTTTTGCTATAAGAAAATACCGGAGACTGGGGGGTTCATAAGAGAAAGTGCTTTATTTAATTCACAGTTTTGGAGGCTGAGAGTCGAAGATCGGGTGGTCCCGTCTGCTTGACCTCTGATGAACCCTCCCTCCACATAAGATGGCATCCTCGTGGGAGCACATGCAAGCAGCATGTTCAGACAGATCACAAAACAGGTCAAGATCATTAGCAGGACAGGAAGAAAGAGACCAGGGAGGAGCTAGGTTGGTTGTTTTATAACAACCTGCCCTCAGGGGAAATAACCATTCTTGTGAGTCACCTCCCAGAAGGCCCTGCCTCTTAAAGATCCCACCACCTCAATACCCTTACAATGGAGCCAAGCTTCCAGCACCTCTTCCTTTGAGGGATAAATCACATCCAAACCATAGCAGCCAGGCACTGCAGATCCTCTGTCCAACCTCCTCTGACATGTGGCTGTTTATGCCTCGGCCCTCACTATCTCCAAACTTCTCAGGCTCCAAGCCCGTGCTCACTTGTTCATACTGATTCTTGAGACTTGGAATTGCTCTCCCTTTCTTGGGTGTGGCCTAAGCCTCCCAAAGTCTTTGGGTTTCTCCAGCACACACACTGAGCTCACCAACCTCTGCACCACTAGTGTTTGCTGTGGTCTCACACACTTAGGCCAGTCGTCATAAGCTTCCCTCTACTGTTGCTTTCTGACTGCTGCGCTGTGTGTACAAACTATCTCCCGAGCACATTATCAGTTTCTGGAGTGGGGGGGTCAACCTCAGGATTTAATGCAATCGCTTTCTACAGATATGACAGGCCCTCAGAAAAATTCCTGTTATCCCACAAACGAAGGATAAATCATAAAATAGAGACACAACTTCTAAATTGATATACCAGGCCTCTTGCTCTGTTAGAAAATATAAACAAGTAAAGATGAATGCTGACTTTGTCATTCTATCTGCCAAACAGCAGTTTTCAGTCTTTGGGCAATTGTTTATAAACTGATTGAACATGACATCATACTTGCAAGCCATTTATGTGTTCTAGTATCACATTCTGGAAGCATGCTAGGAAGGATCTGTGGCTGGTTGCTTCTAGAGTTTAAAACTACGGCCTGCATGGTGGTTGAATCATTAAAGTCCCATTCCATCAGCTCTTCATCCCAGAAACAGCATCCCGGGCCGTCAACCAAGTTAGTCTAGCTCTGTTTGTTTCAAATGGGATGGCCATCCCAACACCATAATAAACTCCAAATGGGGTGCAGGCAGGTCTGATCCTAAGAAATTCCTTTTTTAAGAGGCAGTAAATGTCATCAGACATCTTAGAGAACATTCCTTCCAGAGATTGCTTTCTCAGTGACTGAACTCAGACTACAGAGGAGAAACCACGAAGGGCATCAGGCATCTTGAAGAGTCAGCGGGCAGCTCTAGGGTTCTTGGGCTTGGCACAAGGGAAACCAGCCACAGCCACGTGTCATTGACAGCATCTCCTTGAAACTGCTCTGAACTTGAACATGTAAGATGGACATAATTAAAGCACCGACTGGTAAGTTTGTATTTTGTTGCAATGGCCATTTGGAAGTCCATCAGAGCCAAGTGGACCACGAGTATACCAAACGCCAAGTCTAAGGCCAGACACCAGTGGCTCACGCCTGTAATCCTAGTGATTCAGAGGTGGAGATCAGGAGGATCATGGTTTGAAGCCAGCCTGGGCAAATAGTTCCCAAGACCCTATCTCGAAAAACACCCATCACAAGAAAAGGGCTGGTGGAGTGGCTCAAGGTGTAGGCCGAGTTCAAGCCCCAGTACTGCAAAAAAAAAAAAAAAAAAGCCAAGTCTACAGAGAAGTACAGGAATTGGTCCCCACCCATGTACCGGCAGGATCACAGCTGTGCCTCATGACCCGTGAAATGCTTGGGAGCCTTGTTAGTGTGAACTGCACTTAAAGCCAGGCCCAGGCAGCATCATGAAGAGTTACATCAACCTTGGTGGCCTCAATTTCCACATCTGATCTGTCATTCCTCCACCCCTTTTTTAAACTAGCCATCGTCTGTCTTCATCTTCTGACTCTCAGGAAAATGGATGAAATCAACTGTGGTTTTAATGGAGTTGTTGCTTATTCCAGGAAAACTGGGAAATGGGGATTGGGAGTAAAATATGAAGCCTTCTACTAGGAATTCAGGGAACTCTTGTGATAAAGGATTTACACTTCATGTATTATCTTAGGCACAGGACGGGGACCTGTGTGCCTGACATTCATGTCAAGGGACATTCCCTCTGTCTGCACTTGGGTCTTTTGCATTCTTCCTTCAGAAAGTTCTGGCTTTGGGCCCCTGGCCGTAATGTGGCCTAGCTCTACCCTGCTTCCCAGTTGGGTCTAGCTGGAGAGGACAGCCCAGAGCCCAGACCCATGTAGATGTGCTCAGGACAACAGATGAGTCTTGTGACATTGCCCATCCATTGCTAATGGAGACAAAGAATTGAAAATGATTGGTCAACCATTTAACAATTTACTGCTGAGACTGTCCTTGCTCTATATGGC
Source organism: Castor canadensis (assembly GCF_047511655.1). Lineage (NCBI taxonomy): Eukaryota > Metazoa > Chordata > Mammalia > Rodentia > Castoridae > Castor > Castor canadensis. Next base: position 65,882,145 of record NC_133389.1, read on the forward strand.
ACAGAACAGGCTTGGCCACTTCTTGCCCCACACAGCCTAGACAAGGCTCCAAGGAGCAGCAGCTGGCCAACGTTTGCTGCCCTCTCTGCTCCAATGTCTTCTGTTAACAGTCAGACAGGCCTTCGGCAACTATTCAGAGGGGCTCTTTAATATGGGAATGAAAAATAAAGCAAGAGAGTTGTTTAAGAGTGACTGACCGCAAACTTGAAAGTGATACTCCCTGGAGTGTTTTGCATTTAAGTGTGTGTGTGCTATACGTATGTAGAGGATAATGTAGTATTACCTGTAACCCCTTTGTTACAAAGATGGAAAATCTAAAATGGCTTAAAAGCCAAAGGATTTTTTTCCTGTGGTGGTGGAGCTAGAACCCAGGCCTCAAGCTTGTTCAAAGCATGGTGCTCTACCATTGGACTACAGTCTCAGCCCCAGGGAACTAATTTTGACTCAATAAGTAAAGGAAGACAATCGAGCACAACTGAACCCAAAGGTTCTAGTGATGCCTTCTGGGCTTGGTCCTTCTCTGTTTCTTCTTTTCCTCTCTCCTCCTGCTGTCCTCCCCCTCTCTCTCCCTCCCCCTTCTCAGCCCCACCCTTTTTATTTTGTTGGTACTGGGGATCAAACTCAGGGCCTGGCACTTGCTAGCCTGTTTCTTAACTTTTCTTTTCTCTGTGTGGAACACACTCTCAGATATCTCCCAGTGGGCATCCTAGTGACTATAGGCTCTACAGGCTCATACCCTCCAGCCTCAGGTCTAGTGAATCGCTTCCCTTCTCCAAAGAGCCTAACAAATATCCAGTTATTCAGGAAAGATCTTGAACTAATGACTATGCTCGATAATGTGTTCAAGAGATAGGAATTAGAGGGCTTAACCCCACCAGACGTGCATATGCTGAAGGTATGTGAGGAAACTCAGAACTACACCACAAAGCTGTAGGCCAGATATTGGACAGGCAGAAACCATGAGGGCCAACCACATAATTCAGTTCTAAATGCTGCTAACTTCTAGACATTATCAATAGCTACAGCAAGGTAGCAGGATATAAAATCAACATAGAAAAATCATTAGCATTTCTATACACTAACAATGAGCAAACTGAAAAAGAATGTATGAAAACAATTCCATTTACAATAGCCTCAAAAAAAATCAAATACCTAGGTGTAAACCTAACAAAAGATGTGAAAGACCTCTACAAGGAAAACTATACACTTCTGAAGAAAGAGATTGAGGAAGACTATAGAAAGTGGAGAGATCTCAACATAGTAAAAATGTCGATACTCCCAAAAGTAATCTACATGTTTAATGCAATTCCCATCAAAATTCCAATGACATTCATTAAAGAGATTGAAAAATCTACCGTTAAATTTATATGGAAACACAAGAGGCCACGAATAGCCAAGGCAATACTCAGTCAAAAGAACAATGCAGGAGGTATCACAATACCTGACTTCAAACTATATTACAAAGCAATAACAATAAAAACAGCATGGCACTGGCACAAAAACAGACATGAAGACCAGTGGAACAGAATAGAGGACCCAGATATGAAGCCACACAACTATAACCAACTTGTCTTTGACAAAGGAGCTAAAAATATACGATGGAGAAATAGCAGCCTCTTCAACAAAAACTGCTAGGAAAACTGGTTAGCAGTCTGCAAAAAACTGAAACTAGATTCATGTATATCACCCTATACCAAGATTAACTCAAAATGGATCAAGGATCTTAATATCAGAACCCAAACTCTAAAGTTGATACAGGAAAGAGTAGGAAATACTCTGGAATTAGTAGGTATAGGTAAGAACTTTCTCAACAAAACCCAAGCAGCACAGCAACTAAGAGATAGCATAGATAAATGGTACCTCATAAAGCTAAAAAGCTTCTGTTCATCAAAAGAATGGTCTCTAAACTGAAGAGAACACCCACAGAATGGGAGAAAATATTTGCCAGCTACACATCAGACAAAGGACTGATAACCAGAATATATAGGGAACTTAAAAAACTAAATTCTCCTAAAACTAATGAACCAATAAAGAAATGGGCAAGTGAACTAAACAGAACTTTCTCAAAAGAAGAAATTCAAATGGCCAAAAAACACATGAAAAAATGCTCACCATCTCTAGCAATAAAGGAAATGCAAATTAAAACCACACTAAGATTCCACCTCACCCCTGTTAGAATAGCCATCATCAGCAACACCACCAACAACAGGTGTTGGCGAGGATGTGGGGAAAAAGGAACCCTCTTACACTGTTGGTGGGAATGTAAACTAGTACAACCACTCTGGAAAAAAATTTGGAGGCTACTTAAAAAGCTAGACATTGATCTACCATTTGATCCAGCAATACCACTCTGGGGATATACCCAAAAGACTGTGACACAGGTTACTCCAGAGGCACCTGCACACCCATGTTTATTGCAGCACTATTCACAATAGCCAAGTTATGGAAACAGCCAAGATGCCCCAGCACTGACGAATGGATTAAGAAAATGTGGTATTTATACACAATGGAATTTTATGCAGCCATGAAGAAGAACGAAATGTTATCATTTGCTGGTAAATGGATGGAATTGGAGAACATCATTCTGAGTGAGGTTAGCCTGGCCCAAAAGACCAAAAATTGTATGTTCTCCCTCATATGTGGACATTAGAGCAAGGTCAAACACAACAATGGGATTGGACTTTGAGCACATGATAAAAGCGAGAGCACACAAGGGAGGGGTGAGGATAGGTAAGACACCTAAAAAATTAGCTAACATTTGTTGCCCTTAACGCAGAGAAACTAAAGCAGATACCTTAAAAGCAACTGAGGCCAATAGGAGAAGGGGACCAGGAACTAGAGAAAAGGTTAGATCAAAAAGAATTAACCTAGAAGGTAACACACATGCACAGGAAATTAATGTGAGTCAACTCCCTGTATAGCTACCCTTATCTCAACCAGCAAAACCCCTTGTTCCTTCCTATTATTGCTTATACTCTCTCTACAACAAAATTAGAAATAAGGGCAAAATAGTTTCTGCCGGATATTGAGGGGGTGGGGGGTGGACTGGATGGTAAGGGAGGGGGTGGGGGCAGGGGGGAGAAATGACCCAAGCCTTGTATACACATATGAATAATAAAATAAAAAAAATAATAAATGCTGCTAACAAGCCTTTGATACCTGGTTCGGGACTAAGGCATCCTGTCTTTCCTAGGATTTCTCCTCCTGCCTGCGTGGACAGCGTGCCTGTGGCACTGGTCACCTGGTGATCTTAGTAGTACGTAGTCTTAGGCTGTGGAGGATGGAGCAGGGAGACAGAACTATCTAGGGTCCCGTATTAGCACTGAGCCAGGGTTATACCAACCTTGGATCGTGCTTGCCTCCAGACTCTTCTGAGAAGGAATATATTTCTGTGAGATAATCCATTTTTCTTACTAATTTTGGAACTTGCTCTACTTCTAGAGTCTTCTGTAAAATCATGTATTTCTATTTTACAAGCAAGTTTATGTGAGGGTTTTGTGACATGCAGTCAGCAGCATCTTACTGATAGATCTATTTTCAGGAAGGAAAAAAAGAAAAGCACATCAATTTTTGATGTGATACTGTTATGAAGACTTGTATGGGATGGAAAGCCTCCACTAAACCTTGCTGGCTTAGGGATGTAGCCAGAGGCAAGGTTGGAATTCTGGGCTCTTGTCTCAGGAAGCCAAAGAATGAACTTCAGGGAAGATGAAGAGTGAGCATAGAGGTAGACAAGTTTATGAAGGGGAGAATGAAGCTCTTTTGGGAAGGGAGAGGTCCTGGATGGGATGCACACTTCCAGTCCATTTTGCTCAGGTTATTTTGTCTTTTTTTTTTTCTTGTAGCACTGGGGTTTGAACTTAGGGCCTCACGCTTGCTAGACTCTACCCCTTGAGCCACTCCACCAGCCCTGATCTAGTTGTTTTGGAGATGGGGGTCTCATGAACTATTTGCCTGAGCTGGCCTTGAGCCTTGATCCTTCCACGTATAATCTCAGCCTCCCACGTAGCTTGGATTATAGGCGTGAGCCACTGGTGCCTGAGACAAATGATTTCTGAAATGAAAGCTGGCAGTTTGGCTCAAGTGATAGAGTGCCTGCATCCCCAGAGCAAAGCCCAGAACACTTATTAGACAACTTTGAATAAGAAAACTATAGTGACCTACATTGGCTGTGGGCAAAAGGAGAAGGAAACACAAAGCAGGCAGTTTTGGGGTAGACGGAAGATCTATAAGAGAGTGATGGCTGCTTCTGGATTGGTTGGAGTTAATAGTTCAGAAAGTTCACACATAAACTGGGCAGGGGCCCTGGCAGAGGCTATGATGAGATTTAAATCAAGGTTTCAACATTATCCTTTTTTTTTTTTGGTGGTGTTAGGGTTTGAACTCAGTGTCTTGTACTTGCTAGGCAAGTGCTCTACCACTTGAGCCCATTCCACTCGCCCAATGTTATCAATTTTTTTATTAGCTTCACCAGCAACTCTTTACTGATTAATTTCCCTTATTTCTTCCTCTTTATACTCTCTGGCCTTCATAATTAAATTGAGGACATTTTGGGAGTTTTTAAAATCAGTATTTAGTAATACATGCATAATATATAATCAAACTTGAGCATAGGGAAATAATAATTCATGATTCTAGTTTACAGGTGTATATTCATAATTTTCTCACATTTCTGTGTTTAGACTATCTAGTGGTACTGAGGATGGAGGCTTCAGGCGTGCTGGGCAAGCACTCTACTACTTTACCTGTGCCTCCAATTTGATATTTTCATGCTTTGTACGTTGAAAAAGATTAACACACAAATAATTATTTTCAGGGAAGTGTTTTCAAAATAATTACCTTAAATGCTACCATAACATTTCTATATAAAATTCCACTGGAACAATATCTTGTGCTTAAAAAACAAATCTAGTTTAAAGATTTTGGTTGGATTTATTTTGCAATTTTAGAATCAGGTAACACTTCATTTCCATACAATAGAATAAGTGTTCCAGTGAGCTGAGCAGAGGGGACTGGTTTTATGGACAGGGAAGGGCTAAAGAAAGCAGAAACAAAAATAACACAGTTCTTGCTTCAAAGTTACGATATTACTGATGCTCTATCATTCTCTTTTCCTCTCCCTCCTTCCCTGAGTTCCACAGAGAAGTTCCATTGTCACTAACATGGTCTACCGATGAGTTTGTGTATGATCATGCTTGTTTTCATGTGTATGTTTATCTTTAGTCTATCTTCCATGTATGAGAGAAAACATGCGGCCTTTGTCTTTCTGAGCCTAGCTTACTTCACTTAACATGAAGTCCTCCAATTGTATCCATTTACCTTTTGGTTTTTTAATTCATTTGATTAACTGCTTGGTAAGGAGTCAGCACGAGCTGTCCTCTGGACCAGCTAATAGAAAATATATCAGACGTTGCATAGACATTAGGCCGAAGACTGGGAAATTCGTGTCCATTTGTGATGCAGCATGTGAAACACCTTGCTTTCAAATACCTAAATGTCATCTGTGAAAAATGACCAAATGAATATATTCTTAGGTCATGAAGATTAAATCTTCTTTCTCTGGATTTTGCCTTTGTTACTAAGAGCTCAGTGACTACTTTTGTCATATTATAAAATCCAGGAATTTGATTTAATGCAAAAGATAATGTCTGGCTTTATTTAGAAGAAAAAAATGAGCTGTGAGAAGTACACGGAGTTACTAGCAAAAGTTCCTCCTGCCCAGCTAGCTCCTGTCTCTTGAGGTGACGACTCTTAAATTGCCTTTAAATTATAACATAAATATTTCACATAAATATAACAACTAGTTACAGGTTTGATGTCTGTGTTTTCACATAAATATAACAACTAGTTACAGGTTTGATGTCTGTGTTTAAATGAGTGTGTGTATGGTTGGTTATTTGTACAAAGGTTGAATTATATCTTATGTATTTTGGGACAACTTGTTATTTTTTCTTTAACTCACAATGTATCATAAACACTCTTCCTTATCTGTACATCGCATTCCATTTATAACAATTGATTTAGTTCTTTCTTTTCTTGGTAGACATTTAATTTTCTTCAATTTTGTAAAGACTTTATAAAAATAAAAAAAATAAAATGTATGTAGCCCAAGCTGGCCTTGAACTCTCAGTTCTCCTGCCTCAGCCTCCTAAGTGCTGGGATTATAGCCATATGCCACCATTCCCTGCTTATAAAGCCTCATTGTAATAGTGAATTCTCACTGTAAATATCACTTTAATAGCAATAGCTTTGATAAAAACTTACCAAAGGTATCTGGAAAAATGAGGTTGAACACAGAAACAGAGTTAGAGGCACACTTAAAACTCAGCAGTTTTTCCTTCTTTAGTTTTATTATTGACACTAAACAAAATCAAAAGGGACTTTTGGTCTCCAGCCTATCATATAAGGAGTATGGAAGCTGTCACTCCTTACTAACTATAAGTAAAAAGTTTGACAACCTGAAAAATTAACTACTCTCTTCCGATTCATCAAAGAAGGGAGGTCACAGGGCAAACTACTGTCCCCAAAATTCGGGAGACAGATAAAGGGATACAGAAAATCCCTAAGCAGAAACCTCCATGGGACACAGTCAGGGGACAGGAAAACCTGACCTGCAGTTGACAAATGGCTGGAGTTTTATGTGGACAAGCCCAGGAATCAAAAGCCCCAGAGGGACCTCGTCATAGGGAGCCCCCTACTTTTGTGTTTTGCCCAAGTAACTTGATTAGTCAGCTTCACATCACTATAACAAAATACATGACACAGGCTACTTATGAAGTGCAGAGAGGTTTATTTTGGCTCATGGTTGGAGGTTCCTGTCCATGTTAGGTGGCCCCATTGGTTTGGGCCTCTGGCAATGGTTGCATGCCATGATTATAGCATATGCTTCAACCCTTAGCCAGGAAGCAAATGAAGAGAGGAAAGGGCCAGGGTCCCACAACCCCCTCAAGGGCATTTCCCTCATGACCTAAGGCCTCCCACCAAGCACCACCTCTTTTTTAATCATTGTACTAGTGTGTGTGTGTGTGTGTGTGTGTGTGTGTGTGTGTGTGTGTGTGAGACAATGGAGATTGACTGAACACAGATTGATTGCCTTAAGCTTGCTAGGCAGGTGCCCTACCACTTGAGCTACACCCCAGCCTTTTAAAAATTATTATTATGTTTTTGAGGTAGGGTCTTTCTAACTTTGCCCTGAGCTTGAGCTCACAATACTAAGTACCTTGGATTACAGATGAGCACCACCAGGCCTGTCAAACTCCAAGTCTTAAAACTCCATGGCACCTTCTAATAGTACACCATAGATTCCAGGTCTTTATCAGAGGGACCTTTGAAGGATGTTATCCGTATGCAAACCATAGCATGACTCAAATAGGTTCTTATTTATTCATTCATTTTGAGACAGAGACTGTTATGTACCCAGACTGGTCTTGAACTCAAGATCCTCCTGCCTTAGCCTCACAGTGTTGGGATTACAGGCACATGCCTAGCTTAACCTGGTCCTAACACTAAATATTGGAGTAAAAATCTTCCCTTGTTTATGGGAGGTGAAGGACAAAGGAATCATTTTGAAATATGCAGCACACTCTATTCTTCTTAACAAAGTCTGTGCTCAGAAGAAATGAACTAGCAAGAGTTTATGCTGCTGGAGTTTTATCAGATTCTAACCTACTGGGGAAAGAGAAATATCCAAGTCCATTCTGTTCTAGCCATCCTGTCTTACCTAAGCAAATGTGGACGGGGATCTCAAAAGCTCTTGTAGAGTTTACAGTCAGGAACAGAGGCTTACTTAAAGACTGATGCCTAATTATAGAACAATAGAATGCTTCCCTTCCCCCTATACCTTACACATACCACTAAAAACCTATCTACCAGAATTCCTTTTACCAATAGATCATGTCCAATTTCAACCAAAATTTACAAGGCATTCTAAAGACAAAACATGGCTTGAGAAGATGACATGACCAAATATAGACAGGCCAGAATCCAGTTCATAATCTTGCTAAGGAGTCAGTGAAAACAGTAGATGGCTTGCAAGAACAGATAAAAACCCAAAGACAAAATCAAAAAGAAATGCTAGAGATGAAAAACACTATAACAGAAATGAAGAATGCCTTTGATAGGCTCAACAGTAGCTTGAACCTTCTAAGGAAAGAGCTCTGAGCTTCAGGGTGTTTCAATAGAAATTTCCCAAACCAGCAAGCAAAGAGGAAAAGACAACTGAGAAAAGGGAAAGAAACAAAATAGTCCAGAACCGTGGAACAAATACAGAATATGTAAATATATGTAAAGGGAATATCATAAGGAGAAGAAAAAGAAATATAAGAAGCAATAATGTTGATGAATTTCCCCCAAATTAATGTCAGACACCAAATTGCAGATCCACAAAGTAAACAAAACCAAACACAGTTTAAAAAAGAAAAAACCTTATGCATAAGCATTTTACTTTTAAATTATAGAAAATCAGACATAAAAAATTTCTGAAAAAAGCCAAAGTGGAAAAAAGTCTTACCCACAGAGGAATAAATATAAAAACCTATACTCAGCCTCCCTCAAGAAGCAAGCAAGAAAAGAATGGAGTGATTTTTTTTTTTTTTAACTTGAGACAAAACCATGTAGCCAAGCTGGCCTTGAACTCATGATCCTCCTACCTTAGCCTCCCAAGTGCTGGGATTATAGGCCTGGCCACCATGCTGGCCTAGAGTGAAAGATTTAAGGTTTTCGGGGGAAAAAAATCCACCAACCAAGAATCAGGTACCCCCTGAAATTATCCTTCAAAAGTAGAAAGTTCTAGGAGGATGTCAGAGTAGAAGGACAGGATCTCTCCCCCCAGACAACAATGGCATAGGCAGAACCTGTTGGATGAGTTTGTGGAAGGCCTGCAACTTCCAGGAAAAGACTAGAAAGGTAATCCTGGTTAATTTGGGTCAATTTCAGTTCTTAGCATAGGAGCAACTACTGTCTTCTATTCCAAGCCCCACGACAGGGACACGCGATCATATTCCTTAGTAGTCTCCATGCAGCTTGCTGGACCAGGGTGACAATAGGGACCTTGTCCTCCATGTACTAGGGATCAGAACCAATTGCTGATTGCTGCTTCTGATGACAGATGGGAGACACTTTCTTCATCAGAATTGCAAGCTCTTCATTCTCCAGCTGAAATGACTTCAGGGCATATGAAAGGCCAGTACTCCCAACTCTTCCCTTTTCTCTTACACTCCTTTTTAAAGACTAGGACTTCAAAAGTGTCCTAGTCTTTATATGGGGAAAATTAGAAAGTGTCTGCACATTTTCAAAGAAAGGCACAAGCTCAGAAAATTGCTGCAAAGCCCTTAAATTAACCCCTTAGTCTTTTCTTTGGCCCAGTGACATTCTGCAGCAATCAAAACCATAACAAAACAACCCTGCAGAAAACCCTGGTGAAAGGGGAGAATTTGATTTCCAGGATTATCATAGTATTAGATTCAAATGTTCAGTTTTCAATTAAAAAAAATCACAAGGCTTACAAGGAAACTGGAAAGTATAGCCCAAGGAGAAAAAGTAGGTCAACAGAAACTGTCTGCTTTAGAATGAATGCTTGAGGTCCCTTAGTTCATATTTCGAAATGCAATCCCAATGTTGTAGAATTTGGAGCTGGGACCTTGGAAGGTGATTCTTTTTTAAAAGGCTTTTATTTATTTATTTAGCATCTTTTTTTTTTTTTGGAGGCTGAACTTAAGGCCTTACACTTGCTAGAGATCTATTCCATTACTTGAGCCACTCAGCCAGCCTCTTGGAAGGTGATTGGGTCATGGGGGTAGGGCTCTGAAAAGTGACTTTAGGGAGATCCCTAATCTCTTCCACTAACTGAGAACACTGAAGATAGGAGACAGCTCTCCAAAGCTGGGCCCAGTAGTACACACGCATTGTCTCAGCAACCTGGGAGGCAAAAGCAAGAGGGTCGTGAGTTTGTGGTCAGCCTGGGCAAGTCGAACACAAAACAAACATGGAGGGGAAGACCTCTACAATGAGAACTATAAAACACTGATGCAAGAAATTGAAGACTAGAAGATGGAAAGAATTCCCATGTTCATGGATCAGCAGAATTAATATCGTGAAAATGGCCATTTACCAAAAGTGATCTACAGAATCAATGCAATCCCCACCAAACTCCAATGACAATTTTCACAGAAAGAGAAAAACAACCCTAAAATTCATATGGAAGCACAAAAGACCCAGAATACCAAAAGCAATCCTGAGCCAAAAGAGCAATGCTGGGGGTTTTACAATACCTGACTTCATATTCTACTACATAGCCATAGTAACAAACACAGCATGGTACTAGCATAGAAACAGACATACAAATCAATGGAATGGAATAGAGGACCCAGAAATAAACTCACACAGATACAGCCTCCCGATTCTTGACAGAGGTGCCAAAAACATAACTTTGGAGAAAAGACAGCCTCTTGTACAAATGGTGTTGGGAAAACTGGATATCTCCTTGTACAAGACTGAAACTAGGGCCCTGTCTCTCATGCTGTGCAAAACTCAACTTAACTCAGAATGGATCCAAGACCTGAAACTTTGAAACTACTAGAGGGAAACACAGGGAAAATGCTTAAAGACACAGGCTAGGCAATGATTTTCTGATAGAACTCAATTAGCTAAGGATATAAGAGCAAGAATTGAGACATAGAACTGCATCAAATTAAAAAGCTTCTACAATTAAAGGAAATAATTACCAAAATGAAGAGACAGTCCACAAAATGAAAGAAAATCATTGCCACTTACTTAGCAACAGAGGATTAATATCTAGAATATATAACTCCAAAATGTTTATAAACACCAAAAGGACAAATAAACCAACCAACAGATGGGCAAATGAATGGAACAGTTTTCAAAAGAAGACATGCAGAGGCTGGAGTCATGGCTCAAGTGGTAGAGCGCCTGCCTAGTAAACAAGAGGCCCTGTGTTCAAACTCCAGTGCCCCCCCAAAAAATACAAATGGCTAATAAGTACAAGAAAAAAATGTTCAAAATCTTTAGGCATCAGGGAAATTTAAATCAAAACTGCATTGAGATTCTACCTCACCCTAGTCATCGTAACTATAATAAAAAACAACAAGAAGTACTGGCGATGACACAGGAAAAAAAGGACCCTACTACTGGTAGGAATGTAAATCAGTGCATCCACCTTGGAAATCAGCATGGAGGTCTTCAAAAATATAAAGATGGAACTGTTGTGATACAGTTATCCCCCTCCTGGATATATCCCCAAAGGAATGTAAGTCAGCATACAATACAGACACCTGCACACCTAGGTTGACAGCTTACACTATTCACCATAGCCAAGTTATGGAAGCAGCCTACGTACTCATCAGCTGATGAATGGATAAGGAAAATGTGCTGTGTACACACAGTGGACTGTTATTCAGCCATAAAGAAGAACAGAGTCATGTCATTTGCAGGAAAAAAGATAATGTTAAGCAAAATAAACCAGGTTCAGAGAGACAACTATAATGCTTGTCTTGGGTAATCTAGATTTAAAACAAAAAATATGAAAGTAGAAGGGGGAGTATTTGGGAAGAGGAAAGAGGTGGGGGGGATAAAGGGTAGTGGAGGGTTAAATAAGATCAAAGTACAGCAAACACATGTATGAAAGTATCACAATGAAACCTAGTATTTTATCCAATTGCTATATACTAATAAAATTTTAAATCACTATTTTGGAAAAATGAGTGTTAATTAAAAAAAAAGTCTTTCTGTTTTAAAAAGAAAATCTAAGGGCGAGGCTCAAGCAGGAGAGCACCTGCCTAACAAGTGTGAGGCCCTGAGGTTAAGCCCCAGTACCACAAAAAGCAAAAATTAAGCCGAGCTCTGGTGGCTCATGCTGTAATCCAGCTAGCAGGAGGCACAGATTAGGGGGGATCATGGTTCAAAGCCAGTCCTGGGCAAATGGTTCACAAGACCTATCTCAAAAAAACCCATCACTAAAAAGGGCTGGTGGACTGACTTAAGGTGTAGCCCCTGAGTTTAAGCCCCAGTACTGAAAAAATAATTAAAAGGAAAACAAACAATGACAAAAGATAACTCTCTAAAACCCAAGAGTGAGCTCTCACCAGACACCACATCTGCTAGTGCCTTGATCTTGAACATCTCAGCCTTAATACTGGAGGACAAATTTCCATTGTTTATAAGGCACCAAAGTTGATATTACTGTTACAGCATTCAAACAGACTAAGACACCTCCCCTGAGGAAGACCTGCCGACAGATCTACTACACAAAAACCTTAAAACAGTCCTCTTAAAGATGCTCAAAGGACTGAAGGAGGATGTAGAGAAAAATCAAGAAATGGTGTTGAACACAAATAGTTATCTATAATAATATAGGAAACATAGAAAGTGAAAAAACGATCCTGAAGTCAAAAAGTAAAATAAGTGAAATGAAAACTTTGCCAGAGGGATTCCAAGGCAGATTTGAGCAGGCAGAAGAAAGACTTGGCAAACTTGATGATCACATTAAGTGTGAGGAAGCAGAAAGAGAAGAGACTCAGGAAAGACAGTGCCTGAAACTGTTTGAATAAGCAAAGACCACGATGGGTACTTGTAAATGCTGATGTTGCAATTCTGTACCTTTTCTTTTCTACATAATTTAAGAAATCAATGCATTGAGAACAACTCCTGGTGTTTTCACACAGTGTCTAAACATATTAAAGCCAAGATGGTAGAAAGTTGTAACAAAGTGTTCAACTTTAGGATATTACATGTAACCACATAGAAAACAGCTATTTTATATATACAAAAGAAATTGACAAGGAAGTTAAAACATTCCACTATTTAAAAAAATTACCTAAACACAACAAAAGACAGCACAGCAAGAAGTGAAGAACACAAATGGCTACATGGGATATAGGAAAAACAGCTAAATAACCCAATTCCCTCCTTAACAGGAATTACTTTAAATGTAAATGAATTGAACTACCCAATCAAAAGTCAGAGACTGGGTCTTATAAAAACATGATGCATGGCTCAAATGGTAGCAAGTGCAAGGCCCTAAGTTCAGTCCCCAGTACTGCCACACACACCCCAAAAAACCCCAAAAACTACACCTGATGTAGTCACAGACTTACTTTATTAATTTATTTACCTATTTTATGGTACTGGGAATTGAACCCAGGGCCTTGTACATGCTAAGCAAATGCTCTACCATTTGCTACCTTCTTGTTTGTATTGTTTTTAACATAGAGTTTCACTAGCTTTGCCTGGAATGACCTTAAACTCATGATCCTCCCACCACTCCTTAGACAAAAAGAAGAAATAAAAGGTATCCAAGTTGGAAATGGAAAAGAAAAATGATCTCTGTTCATAAGCAATATGGCCTTGTTTGCAGAAACTCCAAAAGATTCCACAGAAAACTCATTAGAACTAATTTAAAAAATCAGCAAATTATCAGGATACAAAATCATCACATAAAATCAGTAGCATTGGCTGGGCGTGGTAACACATGCCTTTTTTTTTGACACATGCCTTTAATCTCAGCATAGGTAGGCATAGGTAGGAGAATCACAGGCCAAGGCTGACCCAGGGCTAAAGCAAAACCTTACCTGAAAAATGAACTGGAAGCAAAAGTGCTGAGGGCAAGGCTGAAGTGGTAGAGCACTTTCCTAGCAAACACAAGGCCCTGAGTCAAACCCCAGTATTGCCCCCCAAAAAGTCAGTAACACTTTTATACAATAACATTGAATAATCCAAAAAGGGAAATTTAGGAAACACTTCAATTTACAGTAACAGTGAAAAGAAAAAAATACATAGAATTAACTTAACCAAAGTGATGAAAGATTAACCAAAATACAGTGAGAACTGCAAAACATTGCTGAAGAAAGTGAATGACAATATACATCGAGAGTCCCGTGTCCATGAATTGCAAGACTTAACACTGTTAAGGGATCAGCACTGCCCAAAGAAACCTACAGAGTCTATGCAGTCTCTCCCAAAATCCTAATGGCATTTTTTATAGAAATAGAAAAATTCATTTAAAAATTCATATAAATTATCAATGAACCCTGAACAGCCAACTTTTTTTTTTTTTTTTTGAAAAAGAAAAACAAAGCTGGGGAATTCACAACCATGATTTTAAAAACTTACTATAAGGCTATGAAAATAGTACTGGAATAAATACAGGTACCAGTAGAGCAAAAGGAAACCCAGAAGTCATGGTCATGTGATTTTCCACGAGTGGGCCAGTGTAATTTTTTTTGGTGGGACTGGGGTTTGAACTCAGAGCTTTGCTCTGGCAACACAGGCATTCTACCACTTGAGCCACACCTCCTGTTCATTTTGCTCTGGTTACTTTGGAGATGGAGTCTCTCAAACCTTTTGCCCAGGCTGACCTTGAACCATGATCTTCCCAGTCTCAGCCTCCCAAGTAGTAAGGATTACAGACATGAGCCACTGTTGCCTGGCTGGGCCAAAATTATTTTAATGTGGAAAAAAAACAAAAGCCTTTCACAAGTGATGCTTGGAAAACTGCATGACTACACCTCAAATATGTAAGGTAATATGATATGTAAAAATGAACTCAAAATGGATCAAAGAGCTAAGATTGTAAACCTCTTAGAAGACAACAGGGCAAAAGCTCACAACATTAGAGTTGGTAATGATTTCTTGGATATGAACCAAGACATGAGGAACAAAAGAAAAAATAGACAAATGGAACTTCATAAAAAATTAAAATTTGGGGGCTGAGTAAGGGTGCAGCTCAAGTAATAGAGCACCTGCCTAGCAAGCACAAAGCCCTGAGTTCAAACCCCAGTACTACCAAAAGAATAAAAACAGAAGTAGGATTTCTAAAAATTTTAAATTTTGTGTCTTGAAAGACACTATCATACTAGGTGTGGTGATACATGCCTGTAATCCCAGCACTTGGGAGACTGAGGCAGAAGGATCACAAATTCAAGGCCAGTCTGTTACATAGTGAGGCCTTGTTTCCCACCTCAAAAAGAAAAAAAAAAGACACCATAGGCAGACTAAAATGGCAATATCCAAAATGGAAGAAATATTTGTAAATCTTATATTTGATAAAGGATATTCTGATATTACTCCAAAATATATATAAAATTCCTATAGAGAATTCAACAGCAAAAAACCAAAAGCCACACAAAAAATGTAATTAAAAAATGGGCAAATGATTTGAAGAGAAATTCTGCCAAAAAAAAAAAAAGACATACAAATGGCTGAAAAACACATTAAAAATACACATCCCTAACCATTAGAGAAATGTAAACTCACACTACACTGCAATACCCTTATGCCAATTAGAATGGCCCTTACAAGAAAATAAAAAGAAGAAGCTGGGCACTGTGGCTCACATCTGAAATCCTAGCTACTTAGGAGGTGGAGATTAAGAAGATTGCAGTACAGACCCACCAGGGCATAAACTGGAGGGCCTATTCAAGAAATGACAGAAGTAAAAAGTTTGGAGGTGTGGCTCAGGTGTAGAGCACCTTCCTAGCAAGCACAAGGCCTTGAGTTCAAACCCCAATACTGTGAAATAAATAAAGGGAATAAAAATAAGAAGCAAAAAAACCCAGAAAGGAAATTAGAACCCTTGAATTTTGTTGATGTGAATGTAAAATAGTATAGCCATTACAAAAAACAAAACAAAACAAACAGTTTTGGAAATTCACCAAAATATTAAAAAGAGGTTGTGGGCAGGGAGGATGGGGAAGAATGGTGAATCTGATGAAGATGTGTTGTAAGCACACATGTAAATGTCACAGTGTGCCACCCCTGTAGATATATTACATATTAATAAATTCTTTAGATGTGAAGAAAAAGAGGCTGGGCCTCAAATCCCAGTACTACTAAAATAAGCAAGTAAAAAATTAAAAAGAGAATTACCATATGATTCAGCAAGTCCACTTTTGGGTATATTCCCAAAGAATGGAAGGCAGAGTCTCACAATATTTGCAGACGAATGTTTATCACAACACTATTCACAATAATTAGGATCTGGATGCAATTCAAGTGTCCATTGATGGGTAAATAGATAAACAAAGCATGGTACATACATAAAATGGAGTATTATTCAGGATTAAAAGGGAGGGAAATTCTAGCATGTGTGAGGTTCTCAGTTTGATACCCACAACCAAGCCACTACAGACTCCCAAAAAAGAGGAAATTCTGACATGCTACAACCTAGAGGACACTTGAAGACAATATGCTAAGTGGAATGAAGCTATCACAAAAAGGCAAATGCTGCATGATTCCAATTATGGGAGGTATTTAGCCAAGGGAGAATTACAGAGATGGAAAGTAGAATGGTAGTGGCCATAGGCTAAGGGTAAGGGGCTGGGCAGTTGTTATTTCAAGAGCATAGCATTTTATAAGACAGAGTTCTGGAGATGGATGGTGGTGATGACTGCACAATAGTATGAATGTACTTAACTCTGCTAAACTGTATACTTGTAAAGGATAAAGATGGTGTATTTTACACTGTGAATATTTTACCACAATAAAAACATGGGAGAAAAAAAGTAAAGGAAAAATAAGAGCTTCTCAGACAAACAAAATTTGAGTTTTTTTGCCAGTATATCTATGTTACTGGAAATGTTAAAAGAAATTTTTCAGAGTGAAGGAAAATGGTATAGATCAGTGTGGAGAGTGGAGTATGAGAAGCCTATGAGAACTTGACATGAGCACAGCCATATCAAATAATCTGCAGGCTGGGATCAGCACAACCCCCAGTTGTGGAAGGGAGCAAGCACAGCTATGTTAAATAATCTGCAGGCTGGGGATGGCACAGTCCCCAGTGCAGAAGGGAGTGGGAACAAAATGCAGCACAGCTGCTTTGCATAAGAGCAAGGATGGTTGCACCATCACCTTCAGACAGGGACAGTACTTGCAGAAAGTAGCAGTCGCAGGTTCCCCCTGTTCCCAATAAGTACAAGGTCACACTGCCCTGAGAACTGCTGTTCTATTTCCATGTTTGCCGCTGTATATAATAAACTTGCTGGAGGTGGTGGAGGCTGTTGTGTGTCTCCACCAGAGCACCCAGCCCACCTGATCCCAGCTTTTTGCATGTTTGTCTTTTGTCCTTTCTCAATCTCCTGTCACTCCCAGTTAGGTTCCTAGGATGAGCTCATACAGGTTGCAAGAGATCAGCAATTATTTCTATGTAAATAAGGAAGAGCATAAGAGAAGGAAGAGGGAAGATAAAATTAAAACTGAAGGAGGGGGCGTGGCTCAAGCATTAGAGTGCCTGGCTAGCAAGTGTGAAGCTTAAGTTCAAACCCCAGTTCCACTAAAAAAAAAAAAAAAAAAAAAAAAAAATATATATATATATATATATATAAAGGTAATAATACCTTTCCCTCCCCTTCTTCCTAGATTACTTTTGTTTATATGATAATATTTTTTCAGATTTTATTTATTTATTTTTATTGTTTAATCATTTGTTCATATGTGTATACATATGTGTATAAGATTTAAAATTATGGTGAAAAAATATGTTGTTCTTCTATAAAACTGTAATTACCTAATGTTGTTTTTATCCCTTTTCTTTTTTCTCCATACTATTAATTTTTTTAAATTATGTACTCTTGATTTAAGAGAGATTTGAAGTTGGAGAACTGAGAGGCAATCGCTTCCCACAGACGGTTCTGCACTGGCTTCTTGGCATCAGGAGAAATCTTGATGTCAATGCTGTGAGCCTGTGCAGCTCACATAAGCTGAAAGGGTAGTGCACTCCTTCCTTCTTGGTATGTTGATCTCCTCCACAGTTTTAGATGGGACTAGAGATCTTAGTTATGACCTTTAAAAAAAGCTACAACATTCTTCTTGATGGCTTGATCTTGTTGATACTCCGTGGTGCATAGATACCACATTTTAAGAAGCTTATGCATGGTTAATGGGCACCTAGGCTGATTCCAGAGTTTGGGTACTGTGAATCATGCTGCTATCAGCATGGGTGCGCAATGTCTATTGTATGCTGACTTCCATACCTTCAGACACGTGCTCAGGAGTAGTATGGCAGGATCACATGGCAGTCCACTTTTGTTTGTTTGAGGAACTGCAATACTTATTTCCATAGTGGCTGCACTAATTTACATTCCCACCACGGCATTGCAAGGCTGTCTTCCTCACTCTCTTATCCTCACCAGCATTGTTGTTTGTTTTCTTGATGACGGCCATGCTGACTGGCGTGAGATGGAGTCTCAGAGAAGTTTTGATCTGCATTTCCTTTACAGTTGAGGACATGGAACATTTTCTCATGTCTTCATTGGCTATTTGTACTTCTTTTGAGAACTGTCTATTCAATTCATTTGCTCATTTAATAATTGGGTTATTTGTTTTTTGGTGTTTAATTTTTCGAGCTGTTTATAGACTCTGGATATTTATCCCTGGTGGATGACTATCTGGCAAATATTTTCTCCCATTCTGTAGGCCACATCTTCATTCTGGTCTTTGCTGTGAAGAACGCCTTTTAGTTTGAGGTAGTCTCATTTGTCAATTCTTGCTCTTACTTCCTGAGCATTGGGGTCCTACCCAGAAAATTACTGCCTATGCCGGTATCTTGCAGTGTTTTCTCTATATTTTTTTCTAGTAGTTTCAAGTCTTACATTAAGTTCTTTGATCCATTTTGAATTATTTTTTTCTAGTACTGGGGATTGAACCCAGGGCCTCAAAATTGCTAAGCAAGCGCTCTAGCACTTGGGCTATGCTCCCGGTTCTGAATTGACTTCAGTTTAGATATGCATTTTGCCCAGTATCATTTGTTAAAGAGGCTGGCTTTTCTCCAATGTATGCTTCAGTGCCTTCGTGAAAATCAGATGGCTGTAGCAGCTTGGGCTTATTTTGGGTCTTCTATTCTATTTCACTGGCATATGCATATATGATAATAACATAACTAAGCCCATTAAAATTGTAAGAAAAAAGTGGGGGGGAGTAAGAAAAAGTGATACAGAGGATGAATTTGATCAAAGTGTATTATATGCATATATGGAAATATCACAATGAAAACCTTTTGTACAATTAATATACACTAATAAAATGTTTTTAAATGCTACAACAAATTGTATTCAATGTCAAAAGAACATCTAGGTGTGGTGGTGAGGGCCCATAGGCCCACTACTTGGGAGGCTGACACAGGAGGACCAGCGCCTAGGAGTTCAAGGCCAGACTGGGCAACAGTTAGACCCTGTGTAAACAAACCTGATCAGCTGTGTCTTCCTATGAAGACACAGGCACTCAATAAAGTGCCTGGTGTGGACTATGCATATCTCCTGTGTGTGCCAGTGTAGACATGTGCCAGTGTAGCCCCCCAGTGTGGGGCTGCTTCTCTGTGCTCCAAAGCTGACTGGCTTAGCAGATGGGAGGAACACCACCTTGGCCATGGCTTCAGGGTCACACCACCAAAATAACAGAATATTAGTGCACTGAAATAAGACTTTGAATGTACAAGTGTTGATAGAGAAAGAACAATGAAAAAATAAAATGCCACAAAGTATTAAGAACCAACGTCAGAGGCAAGACGTCAGAATAGATTGTACAATTCTTTTCAAAATCAGCTTTACATTCTCCAAATACTTCATTAGTTTTTAGGGCTGAGGTGTAGCTCAGGAGTAGAGTGCTTGCCTAGCAAGTCCTGGGTTTAATCTCCAGCACTGGAAAAACAAAACTACAGAATTAAATATTTCATTAGTTTTCCTTTAAAATGCCTGCGTCTGTCACCACAGTCTGTATCTGGCAAAAGTGATTTCTCTGTAATGATAGTTTTTGTGCAATGATGTTTTATAGTTATAAGAACTGTCATTGCTCTCCATCTTCCTCGCTATCTTCAAACCCTAGCTGTATCAAGAAATAATCTGCTCTGAACATCTACAATTGCAAATTTCTCAAAAATGAAAATGGACCAAAAAAAAAAAAAACTCCATAAATTTTCTTAAAAGGGGAGATCTGAACTGAAGTTAGTTATAGGAAAGGACATTGCAGGTTTGCCCACATCCCAGCTTCAGGGAGCACAAGACGGGTTCTCTGCCAGGTCCAGGGTTCTTCATCCTTTCTTCACATATTTCCTTTCCTTTTCTCTCTTTTCCTCCCTCCGTCTTCCTTCCTTCCTTCCCTCCCTTTCCTTTTCCCCTTCCTTTCCCTTCCTTTTCCATTTCCCCTTCTCTTCCTTTCCTTTCCTAATAAAACTGTCACTTTGCACCTAAAAAAAAAAAAACAAAAACAAAAACCACAGGTCTTTGAGACCCACAAACATGGAAAGCATTTCAAAATGTCTCACAAGGTGGAAGTTTTAGCATGCATTTATTTTAGCATAACAGGATAAAGCATAGACAAGGTGGAGTAAGGGAGAAAAGAGAGAAACAGGAAATGGGAGCAAAGACTCAAAATGGTGGCCTCCATCTCCTAGTCTTACACAGGAGAGCTGGGGAAATAAATGTGTTCAAAGGTGGCTGAGACAGCCGTTTCCTCAGAGGAAAGGAGAAGCTGGTAGCTCCTCTTCGTCTCCCTGTTCCTATAACTTTAGCATCTAAAAGGAGATGGGAGGGGGCAAGCTGCTTTGCTCCAGTGTCAGAGTCTGGTCCTTTAAGTATTTATTAAACGAATATAATTTCCCTGTCTCCTCATCTATCTCTCCTGCCTCATTTTGATATTTCAAAATTGGGTTATTTGAGCACTCAGTTATAAAAAGTTTCAAAATAACTCAATTGAGAAGCACACCTTGAATGGTGTGTTTGAAGCTACTAAATGCAATAAATCCACTGTTGCTTCCCTTAGGAAGACAAATTAATGGTCGTATCAAAGATTTCCATATTAAAAAATCTTCTGAGCTCTCTTTCTCTGAAGCTTGTGCTGCCTCTTGTCCCCTGACTGCACGCCTTGCTACTCTTTGCCCTCCTTCTCTTCCTAACCTTGGACATCCCCCAATCCCCAGACAGAGATCCAAATCCAGAGTTCCCACAGGTAGCTAAGCTACAGCCCAGTCCCGGGTTTCCTGTTTTAGATAGAGTCCCCATCAATGTAGCTCTGACACCCACATATTCTGATGGCCCATTTACTTATTATTATTATTTTTTTTGATGGCCTCTTCTAAAACTAGAGGTCCTTGGCCAGAGTCCCAACTCTGGGGATCCCCACATCAGAGCTGGACAATTGGCCCCATAACCAACTGGAGAAAGTAATGGTGCAAAACAGAAAAGGCACTTAATCAATATAGCTCTATGTGAGCCAGCATCCTGAGTCCTGTCCTCTGGGCACAAGCATGCATATTAATCAGTCCTGATCAAACTGCGATCTGCTTGATTATTATCTTAGGGCTGGTCACACAGTCTTATCCATGATAAAAGGATTGCTGTTGCCTGGGAGTAGTTTGACTCTTGTCACAAGACATTTTTTCATTAGACCTATTGTTCCTGGAATTCAAGGTGACTGTAGGAGCAAAGGAGGCAGATACAAAACGCGAGACAGAGACTTCAAGCTTTTCTCCTGCTTTCAGTTACCCACCAGAATGTTCACATCCAAGTCGGTTCTTTCAGCAAAAGCAACCTGTAAGCCCCTGTTACAGGTCAGATGAGGATAATACTATTCCTTGGACAGAGGTTGAGTTGCATGCTATCATTACAGGTTGTCCAAATGTTAAAGAAGGTTCAATTAAGTTTCCTTGAGAATGTGCTCTCCTAACCAAAACCTATCAGCCTGGCTTTTTAGATCTACAATTAATCCATCTACCTGTAGGAGATGTCATAGCTCTGGGCTGGGTCACATCATGAATTGAAATGCCCCTTTGGGTATTTTTCTAAAGTGAGGACAAAAGGTAAGGTGAAGGCTCAAAAATTACTCCAAGATGTTCATATACAAATTCCACTGTATTTTCCAAACACATTATACAGCACTCTATTCCATGGCCAGAGAATTCTTTTTACAATGAATATGCCTGACTTAAAAACAAACAAAACCTTTCAAAATTCTGGTGTTAAATTGTGGAGAGCAGATTATGAGAAGCCTATGAGAACTGGTATAAGCTAGGTGAGGTGCAGCTCAGGTGCTTTCCCTAAGATGTTTATCTGTAGGCCGAGATTGGCACAGCCCTGGCCACAGAAGAGGAAAATGCAGAACAGATGCTTCTTCTAGGTTGTTTGCGTTCAGAGAAGCAGGAACAGCAGTTTTCTCCTGTTTACAATGTCACGCCCTCCCAGAGAACCACTGCTCCACTGTTCACCACTATGTATAAAAGACTCACTGCAGGAGGACCCGAGGCTTTTTGCTTTGGGAGCTTTTGCTTCGAGGCTTTTGTTTTGGGCTTTTTGCTTTTTTGATGTGGGAGGACTTTGGAAGGGAAAAGGATTGCTGAAGGGAAAAGGATTGCTGAAGGGAAAATGTTGTAGGAAGATTGCTGAAAGGGGAAAATGAATTGAAGGGAGGATTACTGAAGGGAAAAGAATTGCTGAAGGAGAATTGCTAAAGGAGAATTGCTAAAGGGGAATTGCTAGCAAGTCTGAGGGCTGAGACTTTAAAAAAGCTAAAGAGAAAACATGGGATGGTGCAAGTCTGCACTGAGAACTTTATACCTAGTCTTTAGAAAAGCTAAGCTAGAGAAAAGCTACAGAGAACATGAGACAGTGCAAATTTGAGCACTGAGACTTTAAGAAAACTAAAG
Organism: Castor canadensis; assembly: GCF_047511655.1. NCBI lineage: Eukaryota > Metazoa > Chordata > Mammalia > Rodentia > Castoridae > Castor > Castor canadensis. Next base: position 65,904,787 of record NC_133389.1, read on the forward strand.
AGAGAACTTGGGTCAGTGCAAGCCTGGGGGCAAAGACTTTAAGAGAGAATATACTAAAGAACAGCTAAGAGAAAACACAGGACAGAGCAAGTCTAAGGAAAGAGACTTTAAAGAACAGAAAAGAAGACTTTAAAAGCAAGGTTTTAAGGAAAGACTTTAGAAGCAAGGTTTTAAAGAACTGCAAAGGAGTAAGGCCTTAAAGAATAAAGATAGAGAAGAGAAGCAGAGTAAATGAAGAGAATAATAGAGAAAAGAAGCAATGAGGGATGTGTGTTTCCACCTGAGTGCCCAGCACACCTGGCTCCAACTTTCTGTCTGTCTGTCTATCCTGTGTCCTTTCTGCATCTCCTGTCACCACCAGTTAAGCCCAGTTGGATTTGGTAATAACCTGGAGTGAGAGAACACTCACTCCAACAAGGAGCAAGAGAAAAAGCTCTCTCCATTAAATTTCTGAAATTAATAGCCTACTCAATTTGAGTTTTCTAGTTGTTTTGGGGGATAATTTCAGTACTTTTCTTAAACACCACTCCATGACCTGGATTTAAAAAGCCTTCACATGAGACTGGGTATTTAATTTAGTGGTAGAGTACTCGCCTACCATGTGTGAGGTCCTGGGTTCAATTCCCTGTTTCATAAAAAATAGATTACTTGAAATAGATTTGGGATTTTGGGCTGTCATGAGAGAGACAATACAACTCCAAAGTCACTAGGCTAGGCAAAATTTACTTCTGCAGGTGGGTGTGCCACAGACAAAGAGTCTGGTAAGCAAACACACTGAGCAGGAAAGTCACCCAGTTTTTATCTCTAACACAAGCCTGCCCCTTACCCTGATTGAACAGGTTTTGGTTCACAATCTTTGAGTATAGCTAATTTGAAAAGGGGACATATGGAGCAAAGGACTTTGGGGCAAGGGGAGCAAGGAAATTGCTCTGAGCAATAGCTTAAGCAAACGTTTTAAGATAGGACATCTGGTGATAACAGGAGCTCACTCAGTTAATAAAAACAAACAAACAAACAAACAGCACTTTGATTAAAGACAGGAACCCTGCAAGGTTAAGCCCATACATAATGTAGGTGACAATTCAGGGAAGTTAAGCTGACATCTGGAAAATGGCAGTTGTACTATATAGTAGCTCCTTTAACAGAAAAGACCTAATTTTAATTCTCACATAAATGAATAATATAAAATACTACTCTGTCCTGGACTTAAAGGATGCCTTCTTTTGCATTCCCTTACATCCTAAAAGTCCATCTTTGCCTTTGAGTACTCTACACAAAAGTCTTGGACTGTCCCTCCCCAGGGATTCAGAGACAGCCCCCACCTCTTTGGGTTGGCTCCAACCCAAGACTTGGCAGAGTGGCAATATCCACAAGCTACTCTGCTACAATATGTAGATGACCTCCTGCTCTGTCAACCAACTGAACCTGTCATTTCACGAACCACTGAATCCTTACTAAAGTTCCTAGCAGATAGAGGATATAAAATCTCTAAAGAAAAAGCCCAACTGTGTCAGTCTAGGGTTACATATTTAGGTCTTGTCCTGGAGAAGGAAATGAGGGCTATAGGAGAAAATAGAATTCATCTTATCCTGACATGAAAGGTCTTTGTCATCCCTTACCTGTATGGTCATGGACCACTATCTGGCCCTAGATTTTCTTTTGGCTAAACAAGGAGGGGTATGTGCCATCGCCAATACTTCCTGTTGTGCATATATAAACACTTCAGGCATTGTAGAGGAACACGCAGACCACATTCTCCAACAGGCTAAACGGCTCCAGTAACAGTTCATCAAAACTCAGGTTTCTACACAGGTATGGGACCAAATAAAATCCTGGCTCCCCCCAGGACATGGTTCCTACCCTTTCTGGGGCCTATAGTTGCCACTATTCTCTTACTTGTGTTTGGGCCTTATATTTTAAACTTACTTACCAAGTTTGTTTCCTCTTGCCTAGAATCCATCAAACTACAGATGACCATGGTGGAGATGAAAACATGGTCCCTGGATTGGACTATGAGCACATGATAAAAGCGAGAGCACACAAGGGAGGGGTGAGGATAGGTAAGACACCTAAAAAACTAGCTAGCATTTGTTGCCCTTAACGTAGAGAAACTAAAGCAGATACCTTAAAAGCAACTGAGGCCAATAGGAAAAGGGGAACAGGTACTAGAGAAAAGGTTAGATCAAAAAGAATTAACCTAGAAGGTAACACCCACGCACAGGAAATCAATGTGAGTCAATGCCCTGTATAGTTATCCTTATCTCAACCAGCAAAAACCCTTGTTCCTTCCTATTATTGCTTATACTCTCTCTACAACAAAATTAGAGATAAGGGCAAAATAGTTTCTGCTGGGTATTGGGGGGGAGAGGGAGGGGGTGGGGTGGGTGGTAAGGGAGGGGGTGGGGGCAGGGGGGAGAAATGACCCAAGCCTTGTATGCACATATGAATAATAAAAGAAAAATAAAATAAAATAAAATAAAAAGAAAACGTGGTCCCTTCTAACTCCTCTCGTGGTCAGCCCTGATGCTGCAGGCCCTTTCATCACCTCCTGTTAACAGGAAGCAGCCACTGAGTAGACTTCTCATCATCCCTATCCCTAACAGCAGTTAGGACGATCACTGAGTGGGGGGGATTTGAAGGCTGGACTTTAGGAGGCCCCAAAATGTGATAATTGGCCAAGGAGACACTTGTCCTTCCCAGGAAACTTTTGTTTATACCTGAGAGACATCTCCACCCTCAGGCAATAAAAAAAGGCTATAAAAACCCAATTTCCAACCTGACCCATGGGATCACCAGTTTCCAGGTCCCCCAGAATTCACCCATGCAGCCTTTCTCTTCTCTTCTCTTCTCTACAAATAAAATATTTCCAACCTCTGCTGCTGGAGTCCACCTGTGCTTTCATTCTCAGAGTGGACCCAAGAACCCTGAACACCTGAAAATTCCTGCATATGTCATCTGTGCATCACACTCATTAGACTTCCTTTGCTCCCCACGAGAGCTTTGCATGTGCTAAGCACGTGCTCTAGTGAGAGCTTCATCCCCAACCACCTTCTCTTTATAGTTTTGATCAAGAGTTCAGAATAGTTGTTTAGCTATAGTAGCTAATTCCTGAGGCCTTTTTTTTTTCATTTTTCTTTTATTATTCATATGTGCATACAAGGATTGGTTCATTTCTCCCCACTGCCCCCACCCCCTCCCTTACCACCCACTCCGCCCCCTCCCTCTCCCCCCCCTCAATACCCAGTAGAGACTATTTTGCCCTTATTTCTAATTTTGTTGTAGAGAGAGTATAAGCAATAATAGGAAGGAACAAGGGTTTTTGCTGGTTGAGATAAGGATAACTATACAGGGCATTGACTCACATTGATTTCCTGTGCGTGGGTGTTACCTTCTAGGTTAATTCTTTTTGATCTAACCTTTTCTCTAGTTCCTGTTCCCCTTTTCCTATTGGCCTCAGTTGCTTTAAGGTATCTGCTTTAGTTTCTCTGTGTTAAGGGCAACAAATGCTAGCTAGTTTTTTAGGTGTCTTACCTATCCTCATCCCTCCCTTGTGTGCTCTCGCTTTTATCATGTGCTCAAAGTCTAATCCAGGGACCATGTTTTCATCTCCACCATGGTCATCTGTAGTTTGATGGATTCTAGGCAAGAGGAAACAAACTTGGTAAGTTTAAAATATAAGGCCCAAACACAAGTAAGAGAATAGTGGCAACTATAGGCCCCAGAAAGGGTAGGAACCATGTCCTGGGGGGAGCCAGGATTTTATTTGGTCCCATACCTGTGTAGAAACCTGAGTTTTGATGAACTGTTACTGGAGCCGTTTAGCCTGTTGGAGAATGTGGTCTGCGTGTTCCTCTACAATGCCTGAAGTGTTTATATATGCACAACAGGAAGTATTGGCGATGGCACATACCCCTCCTTGTTTAGCCAAAAGAAAATCTAGGGCCAGATAATGGTCCATGACCATACAGGTAAGGGATGACAAAGACCTTTCATGTCAGGATAAGATGAATTCTATTTTCTCCTATAGCCCTCATTTCCTTCTCCAGGACAAGACCTAAATATGTAACCCTAGACTGACACAGTTGGGCTTTTTCTTTAGAGATTTTATATCCTCTATCTGCTAGGAACTTTAGTAAGGATTCAGTGGTTCGTGAAATGACAGGTTCAGTTGGTCGACAGAGCAGGAGGTCATCTACATATTGTAGCAGAGTAGCTTGTGGATATTGCCACTCTGCCAAGTCTTGGGTTGGAGCTAACCCAAAGAGGTGGGGGCTGTCTCTGAATCCCTGGGGAGGGACAGTCCAAGACTTTTGTGTAGAGTACTCAAAGGCAAAGACGGACTTTTAGGATGTAAGGGAATGCAAAAGAAGGCATCCTTTAAGTCCAGGACAGAGTAGTAAGCAGTACCTGGAGGTATTTGGGCTAAAAGCGTATAGGGATTTGGAACTACAGGGTGGAGAGACATTATTGCTTCATTGATCAGACAGAGATCTTGGACTAGCCTCCATTTGTTAGGTTTCTTTCTGACACCAAGAATAGGAGTATTATATGGGCTGGAGCATTCTATTAGCAGTCCCTGTCTTTTTAAGCCTTTGATTATGGGAATTAGTCCCGCCTAATTTCTGGTCTTAAAGGATATTGTTTTTAATGGGGAAACCAAGAGGGGTCCTTGAGATGAATTAGGACTGGGACTGTTGTTTTTGCCCATCCATGGTATGTCCATCTATCCACTCCATGGGGTCTACTTGTTCCTCTATCAGGGGCAAGCAAAAGTACTCTCCTGGGGGAGATAGAAGATCTCACCCTAGCAGAGGAGTAGGGGTTTCTGGGACAGTTGAAAAGGAGTGACAGAAGTAGAAATCTCCCCAGGAGCAGGCTAGAGGCGGAGTGAAATAACACCCTAGGGGCTGGCCTGATATGCCCCAAACAGTAATTTTCTTGGAGGACTTGCATCCAGGAGAGAAAGGAATAGCTGAAATGCTGGCTCCAGTATCAATAAGGAGGCTGACCTTGTGCTTTTCAATAGTAAGTATCACCTGGGGCTCCTCTGTTTTTATGGTGGTTATAGGAACCTGGATGGGAGGCCTCAGGACACCTCAGTCGGTGGGTGGCTTGGCCTCCATTCCTCTGGGAACTGAGGACAATATGCCTTCCAGTGATTTCCCAGACAAATGGGGCAGGGTCCCAGAGGTGGCTTCCTCTGGGGGCACGCCCTCCTAAAATGGCCAGCCTGTCCACACTGAAAACATGTTTTCAGGTTTGGACTCTTTTCTAGGGGAGCCTCTCTAAGCACTGTGATCAGAGCCTCCTGCCGTTTATCTCTCGTGTCCTGCATGAGCTTGTCCTAGAAACCTAACTGAGAGTGATAAGAGATGCAGAAAAAGACAACAGATAGAAGACCAAACACGCATAAAGCTGAGGCCAGATAGGCCTCTGATGTATGCCAGGGTCATTAGGGTCCAGTCTCTCAAGCACAGGGTAAAATTTAAAACCAGCTGTATCCTCTCCTTGACTATGAGCTGCCTGCAAGGCAGCCTGCAGGGCACTCTTAGCAAGAGTGGGAAATCTCCTGAACGGAGGTATGGCTCAGGTGGTAGAGTGCTTGCCTTGCAAACATGAATCCCTGAGTTCAAATCCCAGCACCACCAAAAAAAAAGGAGGTAACCCCAAAGGCATGGTTCCCTGTCTTGATGGGCCAGAGCATCCTCCTGACCCTCCTCATCTGACACTGAATCAGAATCTGAATCATCTTTGGACTGAATTCTAATTTTATGTGAAAACTCATCCTCATAATGTGGGGCTGCCGGCTCAGTAACTCTGACACCCGCAGCATTTTGTTCCTTTAAGGAATACTGCCTGAATGATTGTAAGGGGTGAGTTCCACATCCTGACTTGAATACTGAGGAGGAAAATCTTTCTTTATGTGAGGGAGTAGGCTCCAAACAATTTTTAATCATAGACCACAAACTAAAAATAAAAATGGGCATGCATTCTGTCCCCTCAGCCAAATAGTGTGCCCTCAGCCCATTTCCTACCTTGTTCCATGTTTCTAAATTTTCAGTGCCTTCCTCAGGGACCCACGGGTAAGTATCCTGTACGAAATCTAAAAACTGCACGAGTCGTAGCAACCTGACTCTGCTTCCTCTAATCTTTAGCATAGCTTTTAAAGCCTGTATGTAGAGTTCTTTGTCCTTAGACTCACACTGTCCCATGTTTTTATACCTGGCTGTATTCAATTCACTCTCTCCTCCGCCTTACTTATTTCTTATTATATCTTATACGTGAATTTCGTGAGAGTGTCTCCTCATCTCAGGCTTCAATATCCTCCACAGCTAGGGTCCCGTCCTGGTGTCATCTCTCTCTCAGGTCCCTGTTTTCAGGTGCCACCTCTCATGTCCCACACGAGCTTGTCCTAGGAACCTAACTGAAGTGACAGGAGATGCAGAAAAAGACAACAGACAGGAGACTAAACATGCATAAAGCTGGGGCCAGGTAGGTTGGGTGCTCAGATGGAGACACACCACCTCCAGCAAGTTTATTATATACGGTGGCAACAGAGGTGGAGTAGCAGTTCTTGGGGGAGGGAGCATGACCTTGTAGTTCTCAGGATCAGGACGAACCTGTGACCGCTTCTCTCTGCTTAAACATTAAAGGAAAAACAGCTGTACTGCATCTTGCCCACTTCTGCAGCAGAGGCTGTGCCAACTCAAGCCTGAAGTTTATTAGGCATAATTGCACTTGCTCCCTCCTATGGTTTGGGCTGTGCCAAGCCCACAGTTTGATACACCTGAGCTTATGTACTCCTCTCTCCACATTTATCCTTTCTCTTTTCCCTCTCCAGGTCCTTCTTTTCTTTTTCTAAGTCCCTATTATATTATACAGATGTGGCTGTATGGACCAAGTGGTCTAGATCTCTGCTCCCTTCAGCCACCAGTTTTTGAAGCTTTCTATGGATATCTGGGGCTGACTGTGTTAGAATTTTATCTTTTAGGACAAGGTCCTCCTCCTGTGACTCCAGTACAATGTTGGTATGCCTTTGTAAAGCAACCTTAAGTCTCTGTAGGAAAGCTACTGGGGTTTCTAAGGGTCCTTGCTACACAGCTGTGACTTGGGAGTAATTAAGGGGTTTTATCTTGGCTCTCCTTAGGCCCTCAAGAATGCAATGGATGAATGGTTATGGATCCATTTATCTTTGTCATTCTAGGGTCCCACTTAGGATCATACCTAGGCACTGCCTGATCTCCTGTAGGAATTGGGAATCCAGATTCCCTTCTAGGTATCCAGTGTCTTTGTCTTTCTTCTCCCTCCCCCTCCTCCTCCTGTGAGGGCCCAGTCTGAGACAGGCCTGTAGGGCCACATTTATCTAAGTGATAATCATCCCCAGCTGTGGCTGCCTGATCTAGTACTTGCTGTTTCTCCAGAAAAGTAAGAGTCTGAGATAACAATAGCAGTACATCCTTCCAGCTCAGGTCAAAGTTTTGGCTGACTTCTCTGAATGCCTAGATGTACTGATCTGGGTTTTCTGTGTAATTTCCTAAATTCTTTTTAATTTCTTTAAGTTCACTTAAGCAAAAAGGAACATGAGCCCTGTCCCCTCAGGGAACTGACTGGAGGGGGTAGAGTCCTGTGGGATGATGCTGGGGGTGTGAGGTAGCTGGGTGGGGGGGTAGAGAGCGAGCTGATGGGGCATCAACCAGTCTCCTCAGGGTGGGATATATCCTCTGTGGCTCCCCTGGAGATGTGATTTCTGCCATGGGGGAGGCCCCCTTGGGGGCCCTTGGGTATCAGATGGGTTTTTTTGGTTCTGGTTCCTCAAGGGAGTTTAGGGTCTTTTTGCAAAGGGTCACCATGGTCTGGGTATCTAATCTCCATTTGCTCAGTCATTTGAGTGGTTTCCTAGGAAAAAGAAAAGTTAAATATATGAGATTTCAGTCCACTTTCCCTCCTTTTTATAGAATATATCTAATTAAAGAATGGCATTATAATTAATGCTCCCTCCTTCTGGTCATTTTCCCCCAGCTCCTAGAGGATGCTGGGGCCAGGCCTGGGTGCAGTAAAACTTGATCACTTTCATTGAAGACTTTCTGGATCAAGGTCTTTCCAATGTTTTAGTAAGCAGGCAAGAGGTGGGGATCCTTCTGGGATCCTTGAAGCTTGATTCCCCATCTAAAAAGGGAAGCAAGGGAAAATTGATCAACTTTACAGAGCTTTTCTCCTTTTATCAAGGTGTCCCCAGGTGAGGAGATACTCTACATGGGAGAGGGTGTCCCTCTCTCCTGGGCTGTCCCGCCACTGCCACCTGTGGTTAAGGTCATGGGGAAGACATTTAGATATGTCAGGTTGTAGCCACTCAGCTAGAGTACCCCCTGATCAATTTTTAATCTATTCATTTTTATTTGCCTGTTTGCCTTGTGACCCAGGTACCTGGCTCTCCTGTACCAGCTGAAGGCTTGTAATTTAAAAATGGCTCTACCAAAGTAACCAAGAGGGCTTGCATGTCCAGAGGGAGGACCTCTGTGGAGGCATGGATGGGGACTCTTGATGAGGTGGACTTTTGTCCCCCTGTATATCCTGTGAGGTGTATGTATTTTCTATGAAAAGAGAGGGAGCACCTGAAGGCATTGTTTTTTGGTTTTTTTTTTTTTTTTTTGCTGCAGTAAGGGACAAAAATGGAGAAGACCATTAAGGTCTCAATCCCTTTAACTCTCCCCACTCCCCAGGGCAGACTACAGAACCTGCTTAACCAGATGTCTAACAAAAACAGTTAAGCCCAAGTTAGAGAGTAGCACTCTCTGGTGCCCGTCATTGGGGATGTAGGGATATCTCCCAGACTTGGCTGATGAAGGAAGCCCACTGCTGTTTAGAACAAAGGGGGGAGGCCACTCATCCTTACCTACTTGGGAAAGAGGAAGGAGAAGCTGAAGACTGGGGAAAGAGAGTTTCCAGGCTCAACACATGGTGAATTGTTGGTCACCACTGCTGTCCAGGTTGATCCTGCCAGAGGCAGAACTGGAACACTGGAAGCAAGGGGTGATCTCCACTCTTGGGTCATGGGACCCATGAAGAAAGTATAGAGATCTGATTGTCTGTTTGCCTCAGGCATGGCTGGAGGGTCTGATACTTCGCTAGTTTGGAGCCTCAGGGTGGGTCAGGAAGTTGCATCTCCAGCCTCTGGTGTCACTGGGGGTTGCTCTGGCCAGGGCACCCTTATAGCTTAAAGAGAAACTTTCCTTTCCACTGGCTGTTTTTTGGATATCCTCATCTTGAAAGGGAGGGAGCTGAGAGTTGAGAGGAAAAAAGTTTTGGTGCCCTGAAGTTTAGCTCCGCCCATGTAGCATTGGCAGTCTGGTATAAGCCCCCGGCTGGCCCCCAATTTTCCAGGTTGCCTGCCTTCAGCTGTAATGGGCTGGAGCTTTCCTCGGGTGTGTCGGGGGGTGGGGGGGAGAGAGAGAGAGGAGGGAGAAAGACACTTCCTAGGCGGTCCCCTCCAGTTTGGTGCAAACTGTACCGACCTCAGGTGAAGGGACATGTTGGAAATTGGGTTTTTATAGCCTTTTTTTTATTACCTGAAATGGCTCTCAGGTGCAAACAGAAGTTTCCTGGGAAGGAGAAGTGTCTCCTTAGCCAACTATCACCATTTGGGACCTTCTGCAGTCTGTCCTTCAAGTGAGGGAAGTCTGATGAGTTATGGGCTCTTAAATCCAGCCTGTTCAGCCTGTAAGCCTCAGACAGAATGATCATCTCCTAAATTGATAATTCTGAATTATAAGCCCTGAGACATAACTATAAATTTCAACCCCAAAACTATGAAATATGTTTCTGTCTCTATGTTTGAGAGACCCTATCTTGAAAAAACCCTTCAGAAAAAGAGTGGCTCAAGGTGTAGGCTTGCCCAAGTACTGCAAAAAAAAAAAAAAAGAAGGAGAAGAAGAAGAAGATAAGAAAAATATGAGTTTGACCTAATGCTAACTGATTCAGTCACTGGGTCTAGGCCAGAAAGTTCTTGATCCCATTGGAGAAAGAATTCAAGGACAGACACAGAGGAGAGTTAAGCAGGAGCAGGTTTCTTAATGCAAAGTGAAGCTAAAACAGAAATGAAGGCAAAGTGCGTCCTTCAGAGAGGAAGGCAGGCAGACAGGCTCAAAAAGAAGGCTGCATGGAGCGGGGGGCAAGACGTCAGTCTTATTGGGGTCTGCAGTCTTGGGAAATTGGGCTGTGTGTCATTAGGTTCCAGATACTGGGAGCTGTGTCATCAACTCCTCCCACATCTTGGGTTGGGGAGTTCTTGACCTTGGATAGTTGCAGCAGATTTGTCATTTCCCATAAACTGCAGGACTGTGTGTCACAGGTCATTCTATCAATGCCGGCAGGTAAGGATGTGATTTTTTTTAATCAACGTCCAAGCATTTGTTTTCAGCTGTCAGGTTTCATAATTACACACCTAACTCCTATACCACTGAGAAGTAAACCAATTGGATATAAATGGAGTATGTTTTAATGTACTGTAAATAATTGTCTTATAAAATGTTTACTTTAAAGGTTTCTGTAGCACCCGAGGTGTGGTTCAAGAGGTAGAGAGCCTGCTTTGCAAGCTCGAAGCCCTGAGTTCAAGCCCCAGTCCTACTGAAATAAATAAATAAAGGTTTCTCTAATTGTTAGAGTTTTCCTACGTTAAATGATGACTGTGTAGTAAAAAAAAAATCTGTATCATTTCTAAGTTTAAAGTTTATACACCTAGGCATTTTGTGTTCATGTGGTGTAGAAAGCTGAATATACTCAGGTTTGTTAAATCCTATTTCATATTTGACATTTGTGTTAAGAGAAATTTGCATTGTTTCTGCAGTACTGGGGTTTGAACTCAGGGCCTCACACTCGCTACACAGGTGCTCCACCACTTGAGCCACACATCTGGCCCTTTTTAATTTAGTTATTTTTCAGGTAGGATTTCTTTCTTTCTCACCTTCCTTCCTTCCTTTCTTCCTTCCTATTTCTTTCTTTCCTTGCCCAGGGTTGGCTTCAGACCCCCATCCTCCCATCTATGGCCTCTGTGTAACTGGGATCACCAGTGCATTGCCACCACACCAGCTTATTGATTGTGATGGGGTCTTGCTACCTTTTTGTCTGGGTTGGCCTCAGACCACAATCTTTCTGATATCCGCTTCTCAAGTAACTGGGATTATAGGTATGGGCCACTGCCTCTGGCCAGAAGCATGTACTTCTAAAAGCTATAAAATGGTATTTGTCTACAGAATGCTGGTTTGTAATTACTAAGAATTAAAACTCTAACTAATATATGGTAACTAATATATGGTAACTACAAATTAGCAGGACATTATTTGAGCAGTGATATCAAAAGTGCTTTGATGTAAGGGTAATATCTGAATCCCTGTATTCAAATGGCAGAGTTATCCTGAAGCACTGATGTGATTTTTTTTTGGGGGGGGGCTTTGGGGGAACAGTGTCTTTTAATGTAGCCCAAGCAGGTTTGAAAGTCAGGATCCTCCTGCCTCAGCCTCCCGAGTGCTGAAATTATAGGAGTGGCCAGTGCACTTCACAGTGATCTGCTCTGACAGGACATTGTGGGAGATTGTTTTTTTACTTTTTAGATAACTGGAGTAGAAAACAAAGACTCTATAATTTCTTATGTTGTATGCCTTTGAACTCTTTTGTGACTTTGCTTTTATTTCATAACGATCCTACTTTTATTGTTTGATACACCTCCCACAATCAAATTCTAAAATTAAACCACCCTTTGAGACAGGGGCTTGCTATGTACTCAGCCTGCATTGGGTTCCTCCTGCTTCAGCCTCCAAAAGTGCTGGGATTACAGGCAAGTGCCAGCATGCCCGACATGAAAATTAAGCCTTTTTGACCTACAACTAATGTTGGGGTTTTCAGAGAGCCCCTGGATGTCTAAAAGAGATATATTAGATTTATAGTATTTAAATTATACAGAAAGCATTATCAAATGAGAAATGGTGACTAACCCTCTCTAAGTTATACTTGTATAAATTGTGATCAGTCTTCATTTGCATGTTTTTTTTTCCAGTGGGTTCAAGTTTTCCTGTCACAGGGCCATCGGGATATCAGTCAGTAAAATACTGTTAGAAAAGATTACCCCTTCATGGGGAGGATGCTCTGAAATGCACAGTGACAGAGGATTTGTCTGTTTGCAAAATTTGACCAGTATTTTAACATTTCAATTGGGCACATCATCTTTAGTCCTCAGCACTGGGGGATCACATGAATGGAATTAGAAATGCTACATTGGCCAAACTAATGAATACCTTTATGAACTTGACCTGGCTGAAGATTCTGCCCTTGGCATTAATTAATCTCACATCTCTCCTCATGTAAAAATAAGCTACCAGCTTTTGAATCCTCACCACCTGACCCATGAAATTAGATGATGGACTATGTGAACGCCCTATGCTCAAAAGAACTCTCCTTACTTATTATCAAGAAATAACAAGGGGCTGGTGGAGTGGCTCAACTGGTAGAGCACCTGCTTAGAAAGTGTAAGGCCCTGAGTTCAAACCCCAGTACTGCAAAAAACAAAAAAGAACTCATAAAAGACTTGCAAATAAATCCATTGTTTATAGAATAATCTTTTCAAGATGTTCTCCCGGGAGATGAGAAAACATTAGCACACGATCCCTAACACAGTCAGTACAGCCTTTCCAACCTCTGTAGGAAGGGCCACACTGGGCTTTGGAACTAATTTTTACTGTGTAATAGAAGACACTGACTATGGATTCCTGTTTCTCATCTACTGGAGACACCAGGGACTTCAAGTTACAACTTACTTGTATGTTAATCGCTTTTTGTCACTGTGACAAAGTACCTGAGAAAATCAACTTAAAGGAGGAAAGGTTTATTTTGACCCAGTTTCGGAGGCTTCAGTCCATGGTCACTTGGATTTGCTGTTTCTTGCATTGTGGCGAGTCAGAATCATGATGGTGGGGAACACATGGTAGAGTAGAGCTGCTCCCTTTGGAGAGAGAGAGAAACACAGAAAGAGAGAAACACACATACACACCCCCCCCCACACACACACACGGAGACAGAGACAGAGAGAGACCAGGTGGAAGATACACCCTTTAAAGTCCCAACCCCATGACATACTTCCTCCAGCTAGGCCCTCCTCTTCACAGCTCATGAAACTAGAACTCATCGATGGATTGATTTACTGATGAGTTGTAGAGCCCTCATGGTCCAGTTACTTCCTAAAAGTCCATCAGCTGACAACCAAGATTTAACACTTGAATCTTCAGAGGACATTTCAGATTTAAGCCTTAACAACTAGATACCTAGCAAAAAACCCTTCAGATCTTCAAAAGAAGCACACTGCATCAGATGTGGATGACTCTCCACCAAACCTAGGCCTGGATTGAGTAATCCTTCTCTTTACATGTTATCACATGCTGATACCTTTGACTCCAGTGCTTGCCTTCACTAGGCTCAATCATATGCTAATTTTAAGAACAAAGCCAATTATTGGGTTTATGGTCAATTACCTATGTTCAGCATCTCTCAGCTTGCTTGGGGACGTCCCCATTACAAGGGTACAATCAGGAAACACGAAACTATATTTTGTCCTGAAAGAGATAATGCTTTGTTAACTTCTGACATTACTAATAGGATACCTTTAATTGGCCTATCAATCAACCTTTTGGTCATTCTAGACATAAATTTATATTTTCAAATGATGCTTAAGTAAGACTATCACTACAAAGGGTAGAATAAATGCCCAAGTATGACTTTACCCACCTTTTGGGAGGGCATATTCCTCTGTTGTGGGACAGACTTATGTGGCTTTCTCCTGGCTATGGACACTTAACTTTTAAGGCTTCCTTTTGTTGGGAACAACATAATCGTACTAAAATGAATCTGCCAAATGACATTCATCACTTTGCATTACAACTTGTTGAGTCCTGTACTTCTATAGCAAATTTTAAAACCTCTGATTAATTCAGAACTGGTTGGGAACAACACCCTGGCATTGATCCGGTAGCACGTACTGGGTCTCAATGTCTCTGTGAAACCAATCTTTGGCCTCAGCTCTTCCCACCCCCATTAACTAGACCCATCTACTTTGGGTTCCCCCAGTGAAATAAGGGGCCCAAAGGGCTATGTGTTAAATGTTTGGTCACTGGTTTTGGTGCTGTTGGGAGGTGGTGAAACTTAAGCAGTGGGGCCTGGTAAGAAGTTAGGTCACTAGTGGTGTGCCCTTGAAGGAAATATGGGATCCCAGCAACTTCTCTGTCTTTGCTTTCTGGCTACCATCAAGTAAGCAATTTCTTCTGCCATGTGCTCCCACCACGATGTGCTCCCACCACAATGTGCTCCCACCACAATGTGCTCCCATCATGATGTACTATCTTACCACAGACTCCAAACTAACAGGCCTACTGTCTGTGAACTGAGACCTCCAAAACTGTGAGGAAAAATAAGAGTTTCTTCATTTTAAGTTAATTATCTCAGGTGTTTTGTAACACCAGAGCAAAGCTGATGGGCTGGGGATGTAGCTCAGTAGTTTAGTGTTTGCCTACCATGCATGAGGCCCTAGGCTTGATCCCCAGAACCACACAGTTAGACACAGGGGAATGTTTGATTCACCCTTGTTATGCCTCCTACCAACCTTCCACTTTTAAGGGCTAGATGTGTTTGATTGATGTTTCAGTGGCATGACCATTGACTTTCTGTGTTTGTCCATTCTTAAAGAAATGATTGCCTTGTAGAAGTAAGGCAGAATAGGGAAGTACAGGTTGGTCAGGAGGAGGTAGAGACTGACCAGATAAAATGACATAAAAGTCCTACTTAGGACATGCCCAAGTCCTGCACAGGACGTGCCCAATTCAGGAAGCATCTGGTGGAGGATTCCAAGATGGCGACTAGAGGGAGGAAGCAGAAAGCATGCCTCCTAAAGTAAAATCTTGGAGAGACACTGGAGATACACCTTACAGGGAAAACCACCGAGAAGAGGCAAAACTTTGACTCCTTCACACCTCCATTCAGTGCATAGCATCTCTACTTCACATTAAACGGAGAAACCAGGAGGGCTCCCACGCTGCCACCAGATGGCAGTGCCAAAACAGCTTGGGAAGATGTGGACCAAAGGTGAGCTAAGTGGTATGCAGTACTCCCACAGACAACCTTGGGCCAGATCAGCATAGCCCCCTGGACAGACCGACCTCCATCCAGGGAAGAAAGAAAAAAACTGAATAATAAGCAATAACAACAAAAAAGGCATGTAGCAAAGATGGCGGGGTGCCCTGAGCACCAAAGATGGGGGAGGGGAAATCCCTCACAAATAAGCCGGCTGGAGAAGGCAGGAGCCACAGCACCCACCCAGCAACCTTGGAGCAGGAAAGCTTGTAAAAGTGGCGGTGGGAGGAAAACTCCACAGGAGAGGGGGGAAGACCCACTTCCCACATGAGCTGTAAATAAACAAGCCGGCCTGAGAAAGCTGGTGCAGTGTCACGTCCCCCAGTGTGCTTGGAAAGGGGAAAGCTTGTAGCAGTGGTGGTCGTGCCCAGGTTAACTCTAAATAAGCAAATCCTGAGAGGCTAGGTGAGTGTTAAGCTCACTCCTGAGATCTGCATGAATAAAGTCTCCAGCAACAGTAGGCTGACAACAGTAGGCAGGTGAGCCACAGCCTCAGATAGCCATTCACAGACCTGTCTCCAGACTCTTTTTTTTTTTCCTCCTTTCCTTTGATGAAACAACCACTGAACTACACCTGCATGCTAAAAAACTTACTGAAACTGTATTGCATTTGAACTTGGGACATTTTGTGGTGTTTTTTTAAATTTTGTTTTGTTTTGTGTTGTTTTGTTTTGTTTTGTTTGGTTTGGTTTTTTTTCCCCTTTGATGAGACAATGAAAGAACAACTTCTGAGACACCATCTCCAGGATTGGAGGCTGAGGGACAAACACCAAAATTATTATGACTGAAACTATTGCATTTGAACTTGGAGATTTTTTAATATTTTTTTAATTCATTTTTTATTTTTTATTTTTTTCAGTCCTCTCTCTGTCTCTCTAATGCCTGTTCAGCTTACTGTTGATTAGTACACTATCTCTCCCTGTTTATATCTTTGAAGCTTTTTTTGTTTCTTTTTCTTTTTTTCTACTTGTTTGTTTATTTGTTTTTCCCTATTTCTTTAACTTCTTTGCTTTCCATCTCCTCTCACCCTTACATTCTAAATATCACCATTGTTATTATTACAAGCTAGAAAATACTTAATTGCACACAGTACAGGGACAATAACAACACCAAGGGCAATGACAGGAAGACAGAAAAAACAGGGAAACCAGTTTCCCCACAGCAAAAAATTAGTACAGGGACCAGAGGGAAATGAAGAAAACAGGTACTCAGATCCAAACTCCAACAAAATGAAGATAAACTATGCCAAAGGACCCAATGAAGCTCACAAGAATAATCTAAAAAAAAGAAATACTACAGGTAATCAATGAGAATTTTATAGAGATGATACTGGATATGGTCAACCAAAATGTACAGGAGACACTCAAGAAATTCCAAGACAACAAAAATAGAGAATTTGAAAAAGCAAAAGAAGAAATAAAATAAACCATAGAAACACTGTATAAACACCAAAGTGAAACAAAGAACACGATTAATAAAGAGATAAATGAACTCAGAACAAAAATACACAACATTAAAGAGGAAATGACCCAGGATATGGAAAACCTCAGAAAGAAGAGTGAAACAGAATTGCAAAACAAAACGGAAGGCCAACCCAGCAGAACAGAATAAACAGAAGACAGAATCTCAAAACTTGAAGATGAAATGGTAATTAAAGGAAAAACCGAAGAACTATTAGTTAAACAACTCAAGACCTGTGAAAAGAAAATGCAAGAACTCACTGACTCCATCAAAAGACCAAACCTGAGACTCATGGGCATTGAAGAAGAAGAGGTGCAAGCAAAGGGAATGTGTAATATATTCAACAAAATAATAACAGAAAATTTCCCAAATCTAGAGAAAGTTATTCCCATACAGATGCAAGAGGCCTCCAGAGCATCAAACAGACCTGACGAAAATAGAACTACCACACAACATATTATCATTAAAGCAACAAATACAGAGACCCGAGAAAGAATACTGAAGGCTGTAAGAGAGAAAAAACAAATAATATACAAAGGTAAACCCATCAAAAACACAGCAGACTTCTCAACAGAAACATTAAAAGCAAGAAGAGCTTGGGGTGAGATCTTCCAGGCACTGAATGAAAATAACTTCAACGCCAGGATACTCTACCCAGCAAAACTATCATTCAAAATAGATGGAGCAATAAAAGTCTTCCATGATAAGCAGAAACTAAAACAATATGAGACCACAAAGCCACCACTACAAAAGATTCTTCAAGGGATTCTGCACACAGAAAGTGAAACCCAACTTAACCATGAAAGGACAGGCAGCACCAAACCACAGGAAAAAAAAAAGCAAGAAAGTAGTGTGTAACCTCAACTTAAGTACACACAATCAAACCTTCAAACAACTAAGACAACTAAATGACAGGAGTCACCACATACCTATCAGTACTAACACTTAATGTTAATGGACTTAATTCCCCCATGAAAAGGCACCATTTGATGAAATGGATTAAAAAAGAAGCAACAAATTTGTTGCTTACAGGAGACCCATCTCACTGACAGAAATAAGCATAGGCTTAGGATGAAAGGCTGGAAGAAGATTTACCAAGCCAATGGCCCCTGAAAACAGGCAGAAGTAGCAATACTTATCTCTGACAAAGTAGACTTCAAACCTACATTGATCAAATGAGATAAAGAAGGACATTCCATACTAATAAAAGGGGAAACAGACCAAAAGGAAATAACAATTATCAACCTATATGCACCTAATGTCAACACACCCAATTTCATCAAACATACCCTGAAGGAGGCTGAAGGTGTAGCTCAAGTGGTAGAGTGCCTGCATTGTAAACGTGAAACCCTGAGTTCAAACCTAAGTCCCACAAAAAAAAAAAAAAAACATACCCTGAAGGACCTAAAAGCATATATTAACTCCAACACAGTGGTCGTGGGAGACTTTAACATCCCATTATCATCAATAGATAGGTCATCCAAACAAAAAATCAATAAAGAAATCCTAGATCTAAAATATACAATAGATCAAATGGACCTGCTTGATTTCTACAGAACATTTCATCCAACTTCTAAAAAATATACATTCTTCTCAGCAGCCCATGGAACCTTCTCCAAAATAGATCATATCCTAGGGCACAAAGCAAGCCTCAGCAAATATAAGAAAATAGAAATTATACCATGCATTCTATCTGATCACAATGCAATAAAACTAGAACTCAACAACAAAAGTAAAGACAAAAAACATGCAAACAGCTGGAAACTGAATAACTCATTGCTTAATGAACAATGGGTCACTGATGAAATAAAAGAGGAAATTAAAAAGTTCCTGGAAGTCAATGAAAATCAAAACACAACCTACTGGAACTTATGGGACACAGCAAAGGCAGTCCTGAAAGGAAAGTTTATAGCCCTGAGTGCATATATTAAAAAGACTGAAAGATCCCAAATCAATGACCTAATGATACATCTCAAGCTCCTAGAAAAACAAGAACAAGCAAATCCCAAAATAAATAGGAGAGAAATAATAAAAATAAGAGGTGAAATCAATGAAATAGAAACCAAAAAAAAAAATACAAAGAATTAATGAAACAAAAAGTTGGTTCTTTGAAAAAATAAACAAGATCAACAGACCCCTGGAAAACCTGACTAAAATGAGGAGAGAAAAAACCCAAATTAGTAGAATCAGGAATGCAAAATGGGAGATAACAGCAAACACCATGGAAATCCAGGAAATCATCAGAGACTACTTTGAGAACCTATATTCAAATAAATTCAAAAATCTTAAATGGACAGATTTCTAGATACATATGATCATCCAAAACTGTCAGCAAGAGGATATTAATAAACTGAATAGATCTATAACACCAAATGAAATTGAAGCAGCAATCAAGAGTCTCCCCAAAAAGAAAATCCAGGACCTGATGGATTCTCTGCTGAATTCTATCAGACCTTTAAAGAAGAACTGACACCAACCCTCCTTAAACTGTTCCACAAAATAGAAAGGGAAGGAAAACTGCCTAACACATTTTATGAAGCCAGTATTAAACTTATCCCAAAACTAGGCAAAGACACCTCCAAAAAGGAGACCTATAGGCCAATCTCCTTAATGAACATTGGTGCAAAAATCATCAATAAAATAATGACAAACTGAATTCAACAACACATCAAAAAGATCATTCACCAAGACCAAGTAGGCTTCATCCCAGGAATGCAGGGCTGGTTCAACATATGAAAACCAATAAACGTAATAAACCACATTAACAGAAGCAAAGACAAAAACCACTTGATCATCTCAATAGATTCAGAAAAAGCCTTTGATAAGATCCAACATCATTTCATGATAAAAGCTCTAAGAAAACTAGGAATAGAAGGAAACTACCTCAACATTATAAAAGCTATATATGACAAACCTACAGCCAGCATTATACTTAATGGGGAAAAACTGAAACCATTCCCTCTAAAATCAGGAAGTAGACAAGGATGCCCACTATCTCCACTCCTATTCAACATAGTACTGGAATTCCTAGCCAGAGCAATTAGGCAAGAAGAAGGAATAAAAGGAATACAAATAGGTAAAGAAACTGTCAAAATATCCCTAGATCCATGTATATCACCCTATACCAATATTAACACAAAATGGATCAAGGATCTTAATATCAGACCCCAAACTCTAAAGTTGATACAGGAAAGAGTAGGAAATACTCTGGAATTAGTAAGTGTAAGTAAGAACTTTCTCAATGGAACCCCGGCAGCACAGCAACTAAGAGATAGCATAGATAAATGGGACTTTGTAAAACTAAAAAGCTTCTGCTCAACAAAAGAAATGGTCTCTAAACTGAAGAGAACACCCACAGAGTGGGAGAAAATATTTACCAGCTACACATCAGACAAAGGACTGATAACCAGAATATATAAGGAACTTAAAAAACTAAATTCTCCTAAAACTAATGAACCAATAAAGAAATGGGCAAGTGAACTAAACAGAACTTTCTCAAAAGAAGAAATTCAAATGGCCAAAAAACACATGAAAAAATGCTCACCATCTCTAGCAATAAAGGAAATGCAAATTAAAACCACGCTAAGATTCCACCTCACCCCTGTCAGAATAGCCATCATTAGCAACACCACCAACAACAGGTGTTGGCAAGGATGCGGGGAAAAAGGAAGCCTCTTACACTGTTGGTGGGAATGTAAACTAGTACAACCACTCTGGAAAAAAATTTGGAGGCTACTTAAAAAGCTAAACATTGATCTACCATTTGATCCAGCAATACCACTCTTGGGGATATACCCAAAAGACTGTGACACAGGTTACTCCAGAGGCACCTGCACACCCATGTTTATTGCGGCACTATTCACAATAGCCAAGTTATGGAAACAGCCAAGATGCCCCACCACTGACGAATGGATTAAGAAAATGTGGTATTTATACACAGTGGAATTTTATGCAGCCATGAAGAAGAACGAAATGTTATCATTCACTGGTAAATGGATGGAATTGGAGAACATCATTCTGAGTGAGGTTAGCCTGGCCCAAAAGACCAAAAATCATATGTTCTCCCTCGTATGTGGACATTAGATCAAGGTCAAACACAACAATGGGATTGGACTTTGAGCACATGATAAAAGCGAGAGCACACAAGGGAGGGGTGAGGATAGGTAAGACACCTAAAAAACTAGCTAGCATTTGTTGCCCTTAATGCAGAGAAACTAAAGCAGATACTTTAAAGCGACAGAGGCCAATAGGAAAAGGGGACCAGGAACTAGAGAAAAGGTTAGATCAAAAAGAATTAACCTAGAAGGTAACACCCACGCACAGGAAATCAATGTGAGTCAATGCCCTGTATAGCTATCCTTATCTCAACCAGCAAAACCCCTTGTTCCTTCCTATTATTGCTTATACTCTCTCTACAACAAAATTAGAGATAAGGGCAAAATAGTTTCTGCTGGGTAGTGAGGGGGTAGGGGGGTAAGGTGGGGGGGTAAGGGCGGGGATGGGGGAAGGGGGGAGAAATGACCCAAACATTGTATGCACATATGAATAAAATAAAAATTTTTAAAAAGTAAGGAAGCATCTGGTTGGGAACATCCTTGGATCCCCTTTTTGTGGTCAGTTCAATGGCCACTGCATCATGATAATGGAGAGTTTTTGCACAGAGGGGAAAGTTCCAGAACTAGTGCTTGTGCTGAGGGTTGGGGAACCTGTGCTCAGATGACATTTGAGTCACAATTCATAGATATGGACTGCCTCTCATGCATGCGATTGTAACAATGCATTATGGGTAGGAACATGTGCAGTCAAAAACAAGTTATGTAACATTCACCTGTCAATCAAAGCTGTCAGTCCTAAGAGGGACACCCCACTCAAGTTCCTTTTCAGTCCCCCTTCAGCCCCAGCTTCATTTTTTTAATTTTATTATTCATATGTGCATACAATGCTTGGGTCATTTCTCCCCCCTGCCCCCACCCCCTCCCTTACCACCCACTCCCCCTCCTCCCTCTCCCCCCTACCCCCTCAATACCCAGCAGAAACTATTTTGCCCTTATTTCTAATTTTGTTGTAGAGAGAGTATAAGCAATTATAGGAAGGAACAAGGGTTTTTGCTGGTTGAGATAAGGATAGCTATACAGGGAGTTGACTCACATTAATTTCCTGTGCGTGTGTGTTACCTTCTAGGTTAATTCTTCTTGATCTAACCTTTTCTCTAGTTCCTGGTCCCCTTCTCCTATTGGTCTCAGCTTTTAAGGTATCTGCTTTAGTTTCTCTGCGTTAAGGGCAACAAATGCTAGCTAATTTTTTAGGTGTTACCTATCCTCACCCCTCCCTTGTGTGCTCTCGCTTTTATCATGTTCTCAAAGTCCAATCCCCTTGTTGTGTTTGCCCTTGATCTAATGTCCACATATGAGGGAGAACATATGCTTTTTGGTCTTTTGCAGCCCCAGCTTCATTTTAAATTACAACATAAACAGGAAAATCAGGCCCTGGAGCTTCTTCGCTCAGGTGCTCGCTCATCCTATATGGGAATGTATTTCCACTTGCAATAAATTTATACTTTGCTTGCTATATCTGTGTGTTTTGTCCAATTCTTTGTTCAATTCACCAAGAATCTGGGCCATTCACACCTAAGAGGTGCCCAGACCTCCCAGATGGTATCAGAAGTATTAACTAAACTAGTAACAGTAATCATGTTAGTATTATTATTATTACTTTTATTCTTTTTATTGTCTGTATTCTTATAAGGTCCTGATACATTGTGTAACTCACTGTTTACTACTTCTCCTGACAAACTAATAATCACACGATGTCTAGAAGCAATCAATCATCCTCACTGGGTATCTGCAAATGAAGTATATTGAGATATTGCCTCAACCCTGCTTCCTGACTGCCTTCTTCCTAGAGTAGCCTTGCACTCTTCATCTGCAGTAACCTCTTTCCCCTCCATGGGAATGAGCCTTGCCAGCTGTGAGGGGCCGGACCTATACAAAGCAACTTACAATCTGAATATTGATATCAAAGCTTTTCCTCAAAAAGGTGTGATCAGAATGCGGGACTATAAAATTAAAAGGGAAAAATCATGATTAAAACAACTTTGAAAGAGTTTTTCAAAACTGAGTCCAGAAGCCATTAGGGAAACAGGACTTATGATATGTCGTAAGGAAACATGCCTGAAATGTGAATTTTTGTCACCTTCACCCCTGACTACGGGCATCTGGAACAACCAGGTAGTTAGACTGTACCCAGGCATTTAAGGTGCTTATCAAGAGGAAATTGGGAGCTGGGAGCTCGTGGCTCACGCCTGTAATCCTAACTACTTGGGAGACTGAGATCAGGAGGATTTTGGTTCAAATGGGCAAATGGTTTGCAAGATTCCATTTCCAAAATAACCAGGGCAAAATGGATTGGAGGTGTGGTTCAAGAGGTAGCGTGCCGGCTTTGCAAGCGCAAAACCCTGAGTTCAAACCTCACTCCCTCCCCGCCCCCCAACACAAAAAGAGTATTAGACTCTGATTTTTTGAAATTTGGTTTATACATTCTTTATCTTCTATCAGACATGTAGCCCCTGTTATGTGTCCTCTCTTTTTTCTTAACATTCGATAGTTTTCCACAGAGGAATTTGCGCCACTTTGCAATACCTCCACACTGCTTGTCCTTCCCCGCCTTCTTTAAAACACTGATTTGGACCTATCTTCACAAATGCAATTCCTAAGACACCAAGTAAAGTTCTTCGTTTCTGAGTTTGATTTTTTTTAAGATGGCGTCTTGCTAGGTTTCTGAGGCTAGTCTGGCGCTCACGATCCTGCCTCAATGCTCTGAGCACAGTTGCTGAGTTTGAGTTGATCAACATTAGCACTGCTTTGTCAATGGCCTGTGTGCAATCAGGCTTGGGCAGGTTAAGAACAAGCAAGTGCATGAGGAATGGCCCAGATGAGGCCCAGTGGGGCCTCAGCCCCACTCCTGCTGCGTGGCCATCCTTGTGCACCTCATTTCTATGGCCTCAGAGGGACCAATTGACTGGGGATTCATGTTTGAGTGCCTTGAGTTTCACTAACATTTATGCTCTGATTGATTGACTGTGAGTGGTCACTATTGATGGCCACTTGATGTGACAGTAATTAATTTTCAGTCCAGTTTTCTCAAACTGGGGTCCTTTGATGCTTTCTGTTAATACATTCAACGCTCCATACAGGACCTCTCATTCGAGAAACACTCTTGGGTGACTTTGTGCTTCTACCCCACTCTGAGCCCAAGGCCTGTTTTTGGTTTGACCTCCAACTCCTATCATCACTTCCCTCAGGAGAGGAGGCCTTAGTCTAAAACACAGTGATTAAATGTGTTTCCCAATTTCATGGATTTGGATTTTCTGTGGGGACTCCCAAACACCAGTCATCTTAACCCTCAACAATGGTGAGAGTTGAAATCATAGCAGGAGTAATAGAGAAATTAAATTTCAATCTTCTGTGCCATTTTAAAAATCATCAACAGTAAGTCTGGCTGTGACTGAGATAATAAAGGCATTAAGAAAACTCTGACTACCAACCGAGTACCATTAGAAACGACTAGAAGTTGATGAGATGGTATGATGAGCTCAAGGTTTTCCAGGGAAGGGCAGCTGACAGGCGGCCAAGTGGCCACCCAGCTTATTATTTTATGGAATTACCTTGGCTTCAAGTCTGTCCCCCTGGCTTTGCCACCCCAGAGATGTCACCTTGTGAGGGGCCTGGACTTCATTAGGGTTATGGTCTTACGATAACCAAACTTACCAAACACTGAGCTTTGTGACCAACTGGGCCCATTTGTGTGTTGAAAAAAATCACCCAGAATTCTTCCTACCTTGGCTTGTAGATTTTTTGCCAGAGGAAGAAAGCTTATGTGAATGTCAGTTAGTGAACATGGAATCAAAATTCATCTCAAATGTTTCCTTGCACCAGGTCCTTTAACCATAGGCCATCTCTGTGACAGGGATGCTCCTGTCACGTAAGACAGACACTTCCTTCGGGGCCCAGCACTGCCACATTCCAGTTAGTATCAACCTCCTGATTGATGCTTTCTTTCTTAGTCTTATTTAAGACAACTAGATTTTTCTAGTGTTTCGTTTTGGCTAAGGAGCCATTTTGTCTCTACCGTCATGTGATGTACAGTTCCGTTTCCATAAAGTAGCAGTGTTCTCTCTTTTCCTAAGTCCTTCGAGGTCATTTCAATAGCGTTTCCATATATTATCTGCAGTAACTCCAGTGAGTTTGACCATGGCCATGGCATCTTCTCCCACAACTGTCTCATACTTGTTCTTTCCTGTTGCAGAAGGTTTTGAGCATGTACTATTACCAAAAATGGACAATTTGGTCTTTTTTTTTTGCCTTATTTTTCTTTCAGTGCTGGAGACCAAGCTCAGGTCCTCACACTTGCTAGGTAAGTGCTCTTCCACTAAGCTACATCCTCAATCCCCAAAATGTATAATTTGAAAGCATAAAAAGAATAATGGTCACATGCATTTGAATATGCAAACATATTTTTTTGAGATGGGGGTCTTACTATAGTCCAGGCTGGCCTCAAACTCATGAACCTCCTGCCTCTGCCTCCTGAGGACTGACATTACAGGTGTGTGCTGCCACACCTGACTAAATAACATTAAATAAAAAATAATAAAAACTTCATTCATTTATTTTTTTCATTCACTGGGTGCTGAAAGAATCAACTATCATCTATTCTGCACTAAGTGTATATAAACTGTATTTCAGAACAACTTCGTAGCAAATTAGGCAAATTCCTCTTTACAGAAGTATCCCAACTAATAACTACAGGAGGAAATGGAGTTAGAAATTTATTATGTTGCTCCCTAAAAGGAAATGATAGCTTTTGTTGGAAGTATACTTTGTAAGAATGGACCAGACTGGGACGAACTGCATCTACCAATCAGTCTTTATGTTTTGTGGTGTGAGGCATGGAAGCAAGTCCTCTATCACAGAACTACACCCAAGGCCTCTCACTGTTTTAAGATTTGCATTTTATCTTCAATGTCAAAGCATGTTATCATTACATACTAAAATCTCTCCATTTTACCCTGCCTTTAGTTTTACTTCAGAAATGAATATATAATTCCCACCAACATTTCTCATATCAATATCTTCCTCATCATTGGCTGTCCAGAAGTCATTCCTGGAAGGCGCCTGAGTAAAAGGTCATACACAAGATTCCCTGAACTCTTATGATCATTTCCAAAGTTAGTTCTATTGGATTTTATATCACATTTTATTCACATGAGCATCTAAATGTGGTATCTAATTTTCTTCTAGCATAAAGTATTGCTAGACTTTAAAGAAAAAAATCCTCTGGTATGTAACCAAAAAGAACCAAGTGGCTTACAAAGGAAGGACAACTAGGTTATAATCAGCATCAGAAATGTATTTATTTGGGTAGTTTTGGGTTGATAATTCTCAAGTGTACTCTCTCAGTATGTAGTTTCCAATATTTTTATTTTATTTCAGGAAACTTTCTTGATTTATAAATTGTAGTGTGGATTTCTTCTTTGGGAGTCCTTCTATCTGTATGTTGGACCTTCTTTGTCTATTTTCAATATAGTCTGTTTCTCTTGAACTTTTTTTCTTTATATTTGAGACAGGATCTCATTATATAGTTCAGGCTGGCCTAGAACTCAAGATCCTCCTGTCTCAGCTTCTTGAGTGCTGGAATTACAGGCATGCACCACCACTCCCAGATCTTCAGTCCTTCAGTTTCTCTTTCTTTTCAATAATCTTTCTATTTCAAAAAGTTTTTAAATTCACAGAAAGTTCCAACAATATTAAGTTCCCATATGCTTTTCTCTCAATTTTACATTAGAATGATACAATCTTACATTAGAATGAGAAGTTTGTCACAATGAATGAATGAATATTGGTCAATTATTATTAACTAACACCCATTCTTTATTTAGAATTACTTATTTTTCTGTTCCAGAAACCTCCCAAGGACACCACATTACATTTTGTCATAACATTTTGCTTTTTTAGGGCTCTTCTTGGATGTGAGTTTCTCAGACTTCCCTTGTTCTTGGCAACCTTGCTAATTTTGAGTATAGCGGTCTAGTATGCTCTCAGTTGGGATTTTTCTGGTGATTTCCTCATGATTAGCCTGGGGTTATATACTTTTGGGAGGGAGACCATAGAGGTTAAATGCTATTCTTACCAGATCAGGCCAAAAGTACATATTATCAACATGGCTGGTGACGATAACCTTGATCATCTGGCAGTACCTGATGTATTTTTATTTTAATATAAATAAGAAAAACAT
This sequence comes from Castor canadensis, assembly GCF_047511655.1. Lineage (NCBI taxonomy): Eukaryota > Metazoa > Chordata > Mammalia > Rodentia > Castoridae > Castor > Castor canadensis. The sequence goes on from NC_133389.1 coordinate 65,931,706, forward strand.
TTTGAATATTTGAATATTAATGAATGTTCAAGTGCTAGATGCTGTTTTAGTACTTCAGATGCATCATCTATCCTTATAAACAACCCTATGAAATACAGAGTTTTACAGACCAAAAAATGGGAAGGTAGAAATTTCACACACAGACTGAGTGTGGTGGCTCATGCCTGTAACTCTAGTTACTTGGGAGGTGGAGATCGGAAGCATCACCAGTCAAGGGCCAGCCCAGGCAAAAAGTTTGCAATACCCAATCTCAACCAATAAAAGCTGGGCACAGTGGTATGAGCCTGTCCTCCCACTACAAAGGAAGTATAAATAGGAGAATCACAGTACAGGTCAGCTCAGGTACAAACGCCAGACTCTATTGCAAAAATAACCAAACCAAGGAATTAGGGAATTGCTCAAGTGGTAGAGCACTTGCTTAGTGAGCATGAGGCCTTGAGTTCAAACCCCAGTACCAACAAAAGGAAGGAAAAAGCCTCCAATATTTACTGCAACTGAAAATTGTAGTGAAATATGCATGATGTAAAATGACCATTTTAACCAATAGTTGCACGGTCGCGTGGCTTTGGTACATTCCATTCTTCTGCCACCATCTCTGCCATCCACCTGCAGGGCGTTTTCATCTTCTTCATGATATCCTTCATCCTTCGTGTGCATCATGACCTTTCCGTCTCTCAAAGGTTAAGTGTTGTGTGTGTGTCCGTCCTGTGTAGGGCATCACCTCCACACTTTTCAGGGACAGGAATAGTATGGCCTAGAATCTTCTCTGCATGGTTGGGTCTAGAGGTTGCAAATGGCAGAAAGGCCTCCACATTTGTGTGTGGGAGTGAAGTCCACCCCAGGGGTGGTTGTGATGTGAGGTGTGGACCAGATGAAACAACCAGATTTCCAGCTGGCTTCAGCTACTCGCTTCGCTTCTTCCCACTGAGAACTGATGCTTGGGAGATTGCCAGAGGCCCAACAGTTACACAGCAACCAGGGAAACTTCTGTAGGTGCTTCAGGCTGGGACCTTGCTGTCATCTCCTCACAAGATCACTCAGCAGGACCATTGCCTGTCTGAGAGATCAGGGCCTCAGACAAGTGGAATTTTTTTTTTTTTGGTGGTGCAGAGGCTTGAACTCAGGGCCTCATGCTTGCTAGGCAGAGGCTCTACCACTTGAGCCACTTGAACAGCCCTTTTTTTGTGTTGAGTATTTTTGAGATAGGGTCTCTCAAACTATTTGCCAGGCTGGCTTTGATCCTCCATCCTCCTGAGCTCTGCCTTCTAAGTAGCAAGGATTATAGGTGTGAGCCACTGGTGCCTGGCCTTCCATTTTGTTTTGACAGAATTTTGCTATGCAGTCCTGGCCGACCTGCATTTTTTGATCCTCCTGCTTCAGTTTCCCAAGTGCTAGGATTACACACATGTACCACTGTGCCTGGCTGCAGTGGGATATTAAGGAAACCAAAATTTCAAGGTAGTTAGTGGCACAAGGCTCTAGCTTTGCAGACAAACCTCCATACACAGAACAATGATGGGGGGAAATCAAAGTGTTTGAGATTGTCTGAGTTTCTCCCTCACTCTTTATGTTTTAAAGTTATTCATGTTAAATTCCAATTTAACAGTTTTTGTGTCAATATAGATATTCATTAACCTGACATTTTATCATTCAAACATCCTCAAAGCCAGTTATGAGTACCAGAAGCACAAGCAAATTAATATTAAGAATTACTTATCTATTTTAGTAACTAGCCAAGCAAATTTTTGGGAAATAATTTCTTTTGATTTATACAGTTTTTTTTTAAACTGCATGGGTTCTACAAGAATTGATGTAGAACATGATGACACTTGCACTTAGGGGTCGCAGTACTCATCTGTGACCATCTTGTATTTCCCTGACATCTATTACTACCCTGCCCCAGTCCTGATCAGAGTTGCAATATCACCTAAGTTTTTCTTATAGGAGAAAATGCAGACCCATCTTAAAGAATTCAGTGCAAGAGTCTAAATCTTTCCATGGAGAAAATGTAGTTTATGCATTCTTCCAACTCCATGTCCTGGGTTTCAGCTCTAGTCTCAGAGATATTAAGATACTTCCCTGTGCTACCTGGGCCACCAGATGGGAAGAGACACTGAGTTACTTCACGCCTATCCAAACACACTCAGCAGACATTCTGCTTCCTGCTCAACTTGGCAAAATAGGGCTGCAGATTTATTTTTACTGCCCACACTAGGTTGTGTGTGTGTGCGTGTACACGTGAACTCCGTTTTAACATAGTGGGAATATGCTCAGTTGACACACTTCCTTGTAGCCATGCCTGTGGCCAAATTCTGGCAAAAGAGTTGTAAGCAGAAGCAGCCCACCAACTATAGCGAAGCCTTTCTCATGGAAGCTCGGTCAGCCACGGGGCACTGCTCTCCTGGAATGTGAGCGTGGTAACAAGAGCCCCAGCAGCTACCTTGGACTTGAGGGAATAATGAGAATGTGAACCATGTATGGTAGAACAGAAAGCTAGAGTGTCAGCCCCTGAGTTGCCCCATCAGCCCTGACCTACGCATAGGTAGGGTTTCTATCTTGGGTAGGCCCGTATGTGGGTAACAGCCAGGACAGCTCCTGTCTGTCACACTACGTGATCCCAGTCGATTTCCACGTCTCAGGTGGAGGCTGTTCCTCTGTATGGAGGCAGTCCCAATCCACTCTTCTGCCACTGTCACAAATGGCTACCAGCTTCCTGTAGCGAGAAAGTCATAAGACCTGGTGTCCACTAAGGGGACTTCACTGGTACCTGCATCAGGAGACTCATTCTGAGCAGCAGCAAGCCTAAGCCTGCTTCCGTTCCTCTCCTCTTAGGACTGGAGAATGCGGGTCTTCTCCACTCCCTGTCATCTCACCTATGTCCTGCCATTGTGTTTCTGGTCGTCTTTCCATCCACTGAGTTGGGCCTGGGCATCTTTGCAGGAAGCTGCATCCAGGAGGTGACTCCATGGCTTGGCGGGCAGCCCCAGGGGACGTCCCCAGAGCTCAGAGAGCCTCACCTGTCCTGGGCCTCTCTCCACTTGCTCTTCTCTCTTCTAGGATCTAAGCAGTAGTGCGGCTCTGCAGCTCCACTTGCTCAAGGGCATGCTTCCTTCTTTTTTTTATTAGATACTCATTTTCTTAATTTCAGTAATTTCGTACATTCTTGCTGATTAACACCAAGAATTTCTCCTTCTGCAATATGAATGATCTTCCTTTTGCTCAGCCCTGTCCACTATATCTGTCCACCACCTGTCACAGGACTGTCTCCACCTTTAAGAGTCCTTTGTCCCTGTAGGAGGAAGTTCATTCTGGGTTTTAACTGGGAGACAGATTAAACCCTCACTGACACACGTAGTGTGGATGGAGCAGCCTGAGTAACGCTGGGTAGCTAATAGTTGAAACTTGGGTGCATTGTAGCGATCTGAGTAAGGATGGGGTAGCCATTGCCCCTCAAATCAAGAGCCCTGAATGCAAGTAAAAGTTCCACATAAATGCAAAATCTGTATCTCTCAGTCAGCTCCATGACTTCTAATGTCTACCATCTTTCTGTATCTCGGTTGTGTCCACCTCAGAAGTTCATTTCTGAGTTAGACAGTGAACTCATAACAATCTCGATACTAATGTAGTATAACACAATGCAAGTTCACTTCTCCTCCTCATTCCTTCTTGGTCCACAAAGGTTGGCAAAGGACTCCAGTTGATAGACACCAAGACCAGTAGACTCTACCACCTTGTAGCTAAACTATGGAGACCACCAGCTTCCTAAATTGCCCTGGGAGAGACAGGAGAATGGTGCCTGGCTGTTCACACTTCATACTGCACTGTTAGAACCCATGCAGGCTAAATAGTGATGTTAAGGCACAGGAAGCAGAGCCAGGAGCTGAGAATAAACACTGTAGTCCTAGGTAACGTGAAGTCTCCCACTTCCCACGGCACTGCAGCAGCTGGTCACGCCTTCAGCCTTACACTGGCCATTTGCTGGACCTCTGGATAAGCACGCCGTGGGTAATTATCTCAGGGAAACATCTGGTAAAGCTCATCCTTGGACTAAAAGGAGATCCTGTTAAAGGAAAGTATGTGTCTCCTAGTGGTGGACTTCTAGAAGAAAGCACCTGGCAGACTCTTGAACTTCCATCACCTGTGTCAACTGAGAAGGCTTGGTCTTTGGGAATCCCAAACTTTTCAGTTCCAGGAACATAGAAGATGCAATTAGAGAGGGTTGTCACAGCAACGATGAACACACCAGATGGTCAAAACAAAGAAGTACACACAGAGAAGAGTAGCCGTGTACCCTTAGACGGACCTGAGCCTTGTAGATGTGCCTCACGCATTAGAAAGACATGGTGCTTCTCCTGTGCCCACAGGACCTCCTGGGAGGTGCTTTCCTGTGCTGCTAAGCAAAACTGCATAAACTTCTCGCCTAACTAATTCTTCCTTGAATTCTTTTCTGTGATGATGTAAAGAACTCAGTTGACATTGGGGACACAACACGGCACACTGTCACAAGATCACAAACTGGGTTGAAGTCATGCTGCCTGGGAACCTCCCTGGGTTTGAACTGATTTCGGTTCCAGCGATAGAACATGGCTGGGCATCGTGGTGTATGGCTGTAATCCTAGTACTTGGGAGGCTGAGGCAGAACAGTTTTAAGATCCAGGCCTGCCTGGGTTACATAGTGACACTCTGTCTCAAACCAAACAAAAACAGAAAGTGGGAAAGGGAAATATTTGTGGGAAACAGTAGTTGGAAAGGAATAAAAGCCATTATCACCACCCCCCAAACTAGAACTGAAATAAGAGTTGTTAAAGTTACAATTAAGTAGTCTTGTAGTCACTTGAAGTTTTCTTTTTTTTTTTTTTTTGCTTGTTTAAGATAGTTGAAATAAGTTCTTTTTTTTTTTTTTTCATTTTTCTTTTATTATTCATATGTGCATACAAGGCTTGGTTTATTTCTCCCCCCTGCCCCCACCCCCTCCCTTACCACCCACTCCACCCCCTCCCGCTCCCCCCCTCAATACCCAGCAGAAACTATTTTGCCCTTATCTCTAATTTTGTTGTAGAGAGAGTATAAGCAATAATAGGAAGGAACAAGGGGTTTTGCTGGTTGAGATAAAGATAGCTATACAGGGCATTGACTCACATTAATTTCCTGTGTGTATGTGTTACCTTCTAGGTTAATTCTTTTTGATCTAACCTTTTCTCTAGTACCTGGTCCCCTTTTCCTATTGGCCTCAGTTGCTTTAAGGTATCTGCTTTAGTTTTCTCTGCGTTAAGGGCAACAAATGCTAGCTAGTTTTTTAGGTGTCTTACCTATCCTCACCCCTCCCTTGTGTGCTCTCGCTTTTATCATGTGCTCATAGTCCAATCCCCTTGTTGTGTTTGCCCTTGATCTAATGTCCACATATGAGGGAGAACATACGATTTTTGGTTTTTTGAGCCAGGCTAACCTCACTCAGAATGATGTTCTCCAATTCCATCCATCACTTGAAGTTTTCAACTTTCTATTTAGAACCTATTCTTTCCCCTCCCTCCCTGCCTTCCTAGAACTGGGGTTTGAACTCAGAACTTCACACTTGCAAAGCAGGCACTACTAACTGAGCTAGCCCTCCAGTCCATTTTGCTCTGATTATTTTGGAGACAGGGGGTCTCCCAAACTATTTGCTTAGGCTGACCTCAAACTGAGATCCTCCCAGTCTCAGCCTCCCAAATTGCTAGGATTTCAGGCATGAGCCATTGGCACCCAGGTAGAAGTGATTATTTTTCCATACAGACTATTAGTTTTATTCCATCTTCATACTGGTTCCTTTTCCTTTCTTTTATTCCTCATTTACTCAGTGCACAACTGACAGAGTTCCACACCTAGCTCTCTCCAACCTCATCTGCTCCTCCAAGCAGCAAGGTTGTGCCACACACGCTCCTCCCTGAGTGTGATTTCCCCCTTGCTTCTGTAGCTCACAGTTTTCTTCCAACAAGGAAGGTGAATGCTTCTTGCCTCCTCTCCCTTCCAGCAGCTATGTGACCTCTGCTTGGATTGCCACTACAGGCCGCTCAAGAGGGTGTCCTTGGGAACTTCCCTTCCCACTGATGAACTTTTGGGGAAGTGTCCCTATGGCCTTGATCTGGAGACACTGGATGTGATGTTTGACTTTGGGTGTCAATTTGACTGGATCAAGGAAGCCATGGGGTGGTACATGGATGATTCTCAGTGCATCAGTAGTTGCTGAGGACCCCTCCCCCGACCCCTTCTGCTGGAAAGGAAACTTGGCGGCTTGGCATTTGGCCAGAAACCCTGGGTGCTCTTGGTGTGTCTGGATAGTGTTTCTGTACTGTTGTGAGAGTTGGTGGACTGAGAGGAGATGTGTCCACAGTGTGGGTGGGCGGTGGCATCTGTTCAGCTGGAGGTTTGGATGAAACAAGGTGGAGAAAGCAGGAGTTTTTGCCCCATTGAGCACTGGGTGCCCCTTTCACCTACCCTGGGCCACTGGAACTTCAGGTTCTCTGTCTTTGGGCTCTTGCAATCTCACCAGTGTTCCCCCAGGTACTTCAGGTCTCTGGCCTCAGCTTCCCTAGGGCTGAGATCCTAAAACTTGGACTGCACTATGTGGGCGACTCCCGTGGCGCTCCACCTTGCAGACAAGCCCTCTCACCTCTCTCTACTCAGACCTTCCTGGCTACCCTGCCTTTACCTCAGCTTTCTCCCACTGTTCAGAGCCAAGCAGAAGTGGGTGAATTTTGCTCTTAATCACTTGCATTTAAGCTGTCTCATGCCACACGCTGTCTGGTTTATGCCTAAGAAGAGTCAGCTCCTTCCTTCCAGGGTCACTCACCCTACCAATCCCAGCAGGACAAGAGCTGCAGCACTTCAAATGGGCTAGAAATTGTCACAGAGCTCCATCCAAGCCCCGCAAGATTGCATTAGTCTTCTCATTCAATTAGTTAAGATGCAGTGTTCTTGAAAGTGGTAAGGTCACGCTGAGCAGCAGGCTCAGCTAAGTTAGAGCTACTTCCTTGGCCTCCAGAGCCAGCTTGGGAGCACGGGCCTCTGATTCTTCCTTGCCCTTGCTCTTCTCAAACTGGAGGATTTGGTGTCATTCCAAAAGCACATTCAGTGCCCAAGAATCTCCGAGTATCTCTGTGGCCTTGAGTTCTGTAAGATCATCTTCTCACATCTCAGCAGGTATCTACTTATTTTTGTCGTGGCACCAAGGACAGTTTTAATTGTGTACCTGCTTGTTTACACGTCTACTGTTTTCTCACACGCCATGTTCCCCTCATCAATGACCATCTAGTCCCTTACACAGTGCCTAGCTTTATGAACAGTCAATAAACATACATCCAACACGAGTAAGGAATATCGCATCGATTCCAAATGGCTGGGATTGCTGCAAGTGAAGATGCCTGTGAAAGACAGGCAGGAATAGCCAGACGACACAGGGCACAAAGTTTGTGAGGCATTAGCTTTTAAAATGAAAGCAAAAATGCTTAGGGTGCCATTAGAGAATCTTGAGGAAGGTTAAGCACTAGGTCTTTAAAAATCTCATGGGAAGCTGTGCAGTGATTTGGTATAAAGGTGCCAGCCTCACACAGGAGGAAAACCCACCCACATCACATGGCTTAACCAAGGTGAGGCAGTGGGAGGCTGCCAGTGAGCAGGATTAACAGGCCTGGGTGACCACACCCCATATGGAGCCTAGGTGGAGTACATGAGGAATTTCAGGTTTCCAGGGAACACAAGAGGAAAATGAAATATGTTCAATTTCAGAGGTAAAGGAACATATGCAATGACCAGTCAGGGAGCTGGTTTATAACTCTAAAGGGAGGCCTGGCTGAGTTTAAGAAGTTGCATGTAATCAGCACAGAGGTATTAGGTACAGACTTGCACCAATGTGTTAAAATTAAAGGCCCAGAGAGTTGGGGATGTAGCTCAGTGGCAAAGAGCTTGCCTAGCATGCATGAGGCCCTGGGTTTGATTCTAGTACCATCAGAAAAAAAGAAAAAATCAAAGCCCCAAAGATGGGGTTTTTGGAAGCTCCAGTGTTTTATCATTTTTGTGGTACTGGGGTTTGAACTCAGAGCCTTATACTTGCTAGGCAGGCATTCTACCCCAGCCCCTATTTCTTGTGCGTTGGGTACTTTCAAGATGGGTCTCTTGCACTATTGCTTGGGCTACCCTTGAGCCTCTATCCTCCTAACAGTTGCTTCCCGATAGCTAGGATAACAGGTGCGAGCCACTGGTGCACAAAGTCCAGGATTTTTAAGAGTCAGGCACAACTGAGGTGAAAAAAACTAAGAGAGGTCTTATGGAGTCTAAGGAGAAAGCTTCAAAGGAATTCCTAGTATTACTGCCAGGAAGTCATATACGGGAAGAGTGACAGCCTTAGTTGATGAGCTAGTTGTACAAGTTACCATGACATTTCTGGCCATTTTGGGAGTGGCATAAAAAGACAACAGGTAACAAGCTCATGGGGAAGCCAGGAGACAGAGGCAAGTAAGGAAGATAACTCTTTCCAGCTTTGCTGGCATGATGGGAAATCAGTGTACTACACTACTTTGTACTGTAATAAACTTTAGGAGTTTACTTACTCCTAAAATGGACCCAGAAAATCTAGCATATAAAGCAAAAAAGGCAAGTTATCTAAGTATTTAGAAGATTAAACAGGTGTCATTTGTGAATGGCATTGTAAGAATTACAGTTGGCAAAAACAACTGACGAGTTATTACACTCATAAAGTGCTGTTCATGTAACATGGAGGCTTGAGTGTCTCCGGACACCAAAAATATTGCCAATAATTTGACAACTGATCCATACACTGCCCAAATCGATCAGTTGGTTGTCCAATTAGATGGCAAAAAAGCCAGAGTCTCATTCAGGAGCCTGTGGCCTCACTGTAATAGGAAACGTTCCAAAGAAACACAACTTCCAACAGAGGAACAACTCTGTAGTTTTAAAAACTGCATTGAATTGCTGTGCTTATTTAAAATTAACTTTGACCATAAGGCAGTAATACTATCTAGATTGGTATTTTCCCAAACGACAAAAAGGAGTATCTTTTCTGTTGTTGCTTTCACCTAACCAACACTACTTGGGACAGAGTGGTAACTAAAAAATCCCAAAGCAAGTGACCAACATTTTGAACCAATTTCAATTTAAGAATCAACCACTAGTTATAAAAATCTGAGTGAACCCAATAAGAAAATATTTGAATCACAGCTGCCCTAAGACAAAGCACACAAACAGTCTATTTAATAAAAATATTTAATGCTGCCAAAAAGTATAAAAATACAGTAGGAATGGCAGTACAATTACAAAGTAGTCTTTCCTAATTTATTTCTTTTACAACTTTCTACATTTCATACACGCATTAAAAAACACTTAACAATACATCAAATTAAAGGGTTCTGAAAGTCTTCTGCTGGTGGGTGCTCTTCGTTCCCTGGATGTAAAGTTTACTTTGTAAACAGACAACTGTGAGGCAATCTACAGGTTTAATAAGCCTCACTTCAGTCTCCGGAGTGGGCTTCAGATCTTGCTTTGCACATCAAAGGTTCAAAATTTATAGCTGCAGAATATTCTCAAGTCATGAATATTTAGGTGTCTGTCAATCTTGGCCTAAAACATAAAATAAGAAGTCATCTATTCAATTCGTATTTACCAAACACACAGACGTACACTGATACACACAAACACAAAAGGACTAACAATGTGCTAAAAAGGCAACCAAAAACCATTCCACCATGTCACACTCAACCACACTAAAGTGCTTCGCTGTTATTTTGGTAAAACTGCTGAAGTGCTGGATTTCCCAATAGAATTAGTGGTGTGAGACTTCACTGAAAACACCATTAACTCATCTTCTTCTTCAAGAATTACTAACTGAACGTTTTAGGTCATCTTGTTTTACTCAAGAAATGACCTAGTAATTAGGTATTGATAGCCTCAAAAGTTTAGCAAGACTATATGGTATATGCTAGACTTACCAATACTTAGGAATTCAATGCAAAAGTCTAATCCAATTTGGACTTCTACTGTCCAGTACTGCTAAAAAACATTATCAGCATAAAGTATGGACATAAAATTGGCTTATATTTTAAAGCAGATTGTTAGCAGACAGGTCCTGATGGACACTAGTGAGTATAGCTACAGAATTAATTGACAGGATACTTAAGCTACTATTAGTGTAAAAGAAAACACAGACATGACTGACAGATTTGTTGTATTTAATGCCAAAAGGTAAAAATATATGAGCTTAAACAAGCAACAGACAGAGGGAATGAGTACTGTTAACGGCAGCAGTGTTTTTGATGCTATTTCACAATTACTTGCAAACAACTAAACTTTGAAGGTTAAAAGCCCCAAATCTAAATGCTTGTCACTATCGCACCTCTATATGTATAAACAGGAAATACAACCCAGATCCACACTATTTGGCAAAACATTTAATCAAAATTCCAAATACTGAGAATCAGGCTCCTTCCTCTGAAGGAGGGCATAACTGACCTGAGCACCTCTGGTGGCCTTTCTGATTTTCAAACACTGATGAAAGTCATCAAGAAACCATCTCATTAGCTGTATGTGTGTCAGAAAGCTACTATGAATGCTTACTCCAGGGATCTCCAGACCCTGAACCTAAGGGTCTGGTCTTCACTGCAGCAAAACAATGTAACAATTCCCATGCATTTAGAATCCGTCCTTACAATAAGACCTATGGAACTGAGTGAGACAATGCTTTGGTTCAGAGAGTATTCTGGTATTCCATTATTTCTGTTTCAGTGGTACTTCAATCCCATTAAGTATTTTTTTCTACACTTGAAAAAATAAAGATTACTTTAGATTTTAACAAATAAGTGGTTGTCTATTATTTCCCTGCTTAAATATATCTTTAAATATTCTTTATCACCACGGTGTGACACAGAGGCTTGGAGTTGTGGTTATCTCAGTTCTGTCCTGCAGGGGCTGTGCCATGTTGGGCAAGTTATTCTTGACTCAGTTGTTCTATCTGAAGACGGGAATGATGCTGTTGAGCAGAGGAGGCTTGCTGCTTAAGTCTAGATCACGTATTTAAAGCAGTTCAACATACACCGTTGTTGTACTTTCCTAGTGGTGTGTTCAAGAATGGCCACTAACCAAGGAATTATTACAAAAACCTAAAGACAGTGAATTTTTTTGGTAAGTATCTTGGGGGGGGGGTTGTAAAAGGATACAATCATTAGGAGGGACAACTATTTTTAACAAAAGACCTTATTTGTAATACTGTAAAGACAAATGGGCTACTTTTTAGAAAATTCTAGTGTATTCACATGAATGGATTTGGCTTTTATTTACTAAAGCAAAAGCAAAGCAAGTGGAATGAGCACTCGCGGTGCTTTCCTTGGCATCCTTGCACACCGCCAGCGGCTCCAGACTGGAGTGTGTAAAGCTGCGTGTGCCCGTGCCTGCACACCTCAGACTGCAGAAAGTCAAACGCATCATGTCGCTTTTGCCACCGTTTTGCCACTACACATTCACACCAATCTACTGAAATGAAAAAAGGCTAATTGCAAACTTCTCTCAGATGAGTCATGCAAGGCCATTAAGAGAGAGGCTTCCTCTCCTTAACTTGCCAAACTCAAAGTATTTATTTAAAAACTAAAAATTTTTTTTTCAGTATGGAGGTTGGAACTCAGGGCCTTACAATTGCTAGGCGGGTGCTCTATCACTTGAGCCATACCCTCAGTTCTTTTTTGCTTCAGTTATTTTTCAGGTAGAGCCTTGCATTTTTGAACAAGGCGGATCTCAGACCAGGATTCCCCTATTTATATCCTCTCACATAGCTGGGATTACAGATAGGTACCACCACCCAACTGCTCAATTGAGATGGGCCCTTTTTCACAACCTGGCCTCGAACCTTGGTCCTTGTGATCTCTACCTCTTGAGTAGCTAGGAATAGCTGGAATTACAGAAATGAACCACCACACCTGGCCTAAGTTTTTAGGCTTTTAAAATAATAATTTAAAATATCAACATCAGGTGCCTAAAAAAATCTATGTCAAATTACAAAAACTATAAAGAAGAATTTTTTTTTGGTAGGTTTGAACTCAGGGCTTAGCATTTGCAAAGCAGGTGTTCTATGGCCTGAGTCACACCTGCAGTCCTAGAAAGAATAATTTTGATGCTTCTTAAAAATGGTCTCTGTAAAGAAAAAAATTCCCATGTAATTTTTAGCAGCCCAAGCTACATAATTTAACACAATACTAGATAGTATCAAAGGAGTCTGTAAGTAATATTCTGACTAACTCTGTAATTCCCAATCTAAAAACCAAGAGTCCAAAAGACAGGAATTCTCCTTCTCCCATGGGACTGCCCAGACATTGTCAGGCTCTTCGAAATGTCTTTATTGTCAGCTAACACAAAGCCTATGAAAGCAAGTAAAAGCATCTCTGTCATGCCAGTCACTGCTTACGCCTGGCAATGCTCTGTGCTGGGATAAAGAGCACATAACAAGACAACAGGGTTGGCTGTGAGAGAGGAAAATGCCCCCATATCTGTAAGGGACAATGGGTCCTTCCAGACTCCACGAGTCAGAAGAGGTCACCGTTTGAAGTGTGCAGCAAGAGCTCTGGTGCAAAATGGCTCAACGTGTCCTTGGAGCAAGGGGAATGTGCTACATGTTCAGAAAATCTCTGCTGCTGAGGGGAAAAGATGACCGTACTCATCCCATTTCCTACATGTTTCCACTTTAAAACACTACCCAACCCCCAAATTTGCAGGAACAATGAAACAGCTATGTTAGAGCAAGGTCTGAGCCAAAGGTGTGTAATAGGGACTAGGACTGGGGGTGCCTTGTAGAGCAAGGATCAAGTAATAACACAACCTGAGTTTCTTCTACTATTAATACACATTTAATGGAACAAGAGATAGCTATGGAGACTCAGTGCTCCTGTTCCATGAAAACTGCTCTGAAGATAGGTGTGAGGAAAAATGGTATCAAACCCAAACAACTGACCTGGGGGGAAAGGTGAATGAAACAGGTCAGCTCCAGAGTAAATCATCCAGGCAATAACCAAGGCCTATCTTTCATGTCATGAGGAGATCAATTTATTATGAGGAAAATTACTACATTTCTACTTTTCAAAATTTTATTTATGAGATTCTATGTCCTTATCACCTAAATAAGTCAAAGCCAAATAAAGATTTCTTAACAGTAAGAGACTTTATTAGCTGTTGATGTATAAATGAGAATGCAGAACAGACTGCTGCTCAGCACTTAGTTCCAAAACTGTGGACAGATGCATCAAGTTCAGCCAGACGAAGGAGGACCTCAGACACCCTTCCTTCCTAGAACACAGCAGACTGCGCAGAATCTATACCCCACCTATGCAGTCTACTCACTCAGGACCCATGTGTGGACCTGCTAGGAGAAAATATAAACCAGTGTTTATATCTTGAAAGGCTTGAAATCTTGCCTAAACATAGAAAGAAACAGAGTATATTGGCTTAAGACTACATTTTTTTTTTTTAAGTCTCTTTCAGATTTGTATTTGAAAGTTGGGTACAGTGGTGTGCACCTATAGTCCCAGTTACTCAGAAGGCTGAGGTGGGAGGATCACTTGAGTCCAGGAGTTCAAGGCCAGCCTGGGCAACAACATAGTGAGAAATTGTCTTTAAAAAAGAAAAAAAGGATTTGTATCTGAAAGTAAAAATCAAGGCAGTCTAGATTTTTACAATAATCTGGCAGGCAAATTCAGGTATATAGGCATTCATTAAAAAGTACACAATGGCCAATAAAAACATTTTTAATACCATCAAATTATAGTTTCTACTTACATATAATCTAGCCAGAGGTATTTTTCTAAGAGGGAAATCAGTTGCAGTCTTTCTTTGAGAATGATCTAACTCTAAAATTCACTACAAATGAGATTTTTCAAGGATAGCACCATGAAAGGATATAGAAACGGTGAGTCTCAGGTCGACCATGGCTTAACAGTAACTATACCTGCCCCGTCAGCATGTTGTGAGGATTAAAAGGGACAGCACCCGAAAGCACTCAGCACACGCTTAGCACACAGCAAATGATCAATAAATGGTGGCCCCGCCACTGTGACTGATGCTGAAAGCAAAAAAGGAGTTGACATAAAAACCGGAAGTCTGCTCCATGTCACCAACTACTTTTTAAACCTCTCTGTATCTTCTGATACATCAGTTCTACATTATTTAAGACAAAGAGCACGAACACAAGTATACACAAGACTAATGCAAGAGTCACAACCCCTTTCTCTGACACACCTGTTAAGCCAGAGCTCTGTTAACAGAAAATGATTAATAGGCTGCTGCTTCTTTTTTTTAAAAAAACTTCCTTTCTCTTTTCACTGTTCATTCTTTAGTAGAAATATTAAAACATAATGAAATGGACCAAAAACACAGGAGAAAGGACCAAGAGGTAGAAAACTGAGAAAATATGCAAAATCTCTGCTAAACACGAGAAATGGTATTTATGTTCTCAAGTTCTTCATGCATTTTTACGTTGCGTAAAAAAACAACTCTAAGAATGCAGAAAATAGATATCAATGTCATCTTATACATGGATAAATTAAACATGGAAATTTTTATTTTTATATTCTTATGTATGTGTTAACACAAATCAAAATGAGCAGTAGGTTAACATGAAACAATATTTGGCTAAACTTGGAAAGGAATATGTAGTTGTTGGTGTGGCCAGTGAACACAGCATTAAACCAAAGGTTATTAAAACAGTTGATAAACTGCTACTAATAAACCAGTTTATAGCAGGGATGGATATGAATGATTCTATTCTGAAAACAAACTCTTTTAAAAAAATCTTTTCCACTCTCTTAATCTACTCAAAATACGTTACCTATTTAAACTCAAACTATACAATTGATTTTTAAAATCTTGTAATTAGAAAATACAATGAAGACTTACGGATAATATTTTTTAAAATGCAGAACCCATCAAGGACCACTAACTTTCTTCCTCAGACTATTTCTGGAGAGGGTGGAAGCCACATGCATCGGACTCTGCGACTAGCAAAGCTCACATAATAAAGGACTGGGATGACGGTCCACGGACACTGCCACCAACTGCTATGTATTAGTACTTGTCACCCATGAAAAAATTGGTACAACCATACAATTAACAAAACCGTAACACTGTTTAAAGTTTCCACTGTCAACACCATCCTCAAAAATGCTCAGAGGAGAAAGACAGACTGGCCCTTAAAGGTGGCCACTGAGTGTTCACTACCTTGTATGTGATTTAAAAAGTAGATGGCATCACATACTACCAAGAAGGACAAAAGTAGATAAAAAAGCAAGGCTCAAATGCTAAAGAACAAGCACAGCCACCCGGCAAAGGAGCCGGACAGTCTTATCAGTGTTTGTTTCCTGAAAGAAGTCTTTATGTTTTTGCTTAAATCAAGGCTATCTTTAATTGGAAATTTAACAAGGCCTGACCACCTTTGACTTGCAGGGTAACATACCATATTTTAGCAAAGCCAACCAAATGCAAATTGGAAAGAAAAATTTTAAACCGGTAACAATCTAAAGTGTAAAGGTCTCGATGCCTAAACACAGGCTTAATGCCAACAGATAAGGAAATGTGCCTCTTACCTCCTTTCCATTTCAAGGTTATAGGACACAGTAATACTGAATCAGGACACAGGCACATGTTATGTAAGTCTTATTTAATATGTAGTACCACCTACATCCTGCTTTTATATTTTCATCATGGGTTAATACATTCAAGACTACTCAAGTCAGTTCAAAACATCTATCTATACCAATGGTTTTCAAACTGCTTTTAAATGTAACTGTCTCCTTTAAGATAGTTAAGACTTATGCAGAAATTTTTCATGGCCTATAAAAGAGACAAAGCAGAGATACTGTGGTTAGTAGCTTGGGATCTTTCCACCACTACTTGGTGACCTTCCTGGAAATCAAATGGGTAGAGTTGGAAAACCACCGAAATGTGTCCTTACAATTAAATTTTTATCATCTACTTAAAGCTTAAGTCAAACAAGTCAAACACTGAATGGAATGCTGGGATTTGAAAAAGGCTAGCATTCAAATGAGCAGTTAAATTCATTACACAATATGCTTTAAAATACTCATTAAGAAGTTAAAAGGACAATGTAAGGTTTGCACATCATTATACTATTTATTGAAGTAGAAAGAACTTGGAAATTTTTTACTTCAAAACTTCAGCGCAATGAACTGAAATCATAATCAAATGCTGTTTCTTTTACTTAACACATCTTGATTTACCCCAATTATAAATTAGGGTAATTACATTGAAATTTTCATGAAAAAAATGAACAGTGTGAGTCATGCATGGGCTTTACAGAATCCAATTTCTTTTCTTTTTCTCTTTTGAGACAGGATCTCACCGTGTTGCTCTCAGGCAGGCCTGGAGCTCACTAGGTATCTCAGGCTGGCCTAGAACTCACAATCCTCTTGCCTCAGCTCCCAAGTGCTGGGATCACAGGTGTGTGCCACCACGTCCAGCAGAAACCAATTTCTTTACAACGTCTTGGACCAACTGTTACTTCACTATCCCAGTAAGGAGAATTTTCCTTCAGAGATATATTTAGGAAAAATTTCTTTCTTTGTTTTTCTTTTTAAAATAGGGAAACTTTAAAAATAAAGGAAATGCAAATATGCAGTAGAAATTGCTTATTCCCAGTTTTAACTGCTCATATCAAACTTCTCTTTAGGAAAAGGGAAAATGTATCCAGTATACAATTGAATCAACATACAATTCTTTTTATGGTAACAGATTTTCAAATTGAGCTTTTAAAAAGTACATTTAACTACAAAAGTAACATTAAATAGGTACTTATAAAATAGCTTTACCCTGAAATGGTTAGGCATATAAAGTGTTGATGCCCATATCAACAGTACATTATACATTACACATTAAAGGTCATTTTCTTTTCATTAATAATGTAGATAAAACCACAATATTTATTGCTTAAGTCAAATGCAGGTTAAAATCCAGATAGCCTCCAAAAACTTATGATAAAGGATTTCTCAATGTTGATCAGGTGGAATATTATGTTTAACATATATGAATACAGTTGCAAAGTGTACCAGTTTTCGACAAGCACAGATGTCTTTATTTTAGAGCCATTTACAGTTTGGGTTTCAGAGGAACCTGCAGTGAAGAGTCCTGAGGTGCTGGGCTTGTGACTGTAAGTGTCACTTATGTGGCTGATGTCTAGTCTACTGCACCGTTTTGGGGACGAGGCATTTGCTGCTAACAGACAAACCCTTGAGGTTAATGCAGCACTGTCAGCTAGCAGTGCAGAAGCTTGCTGGGCAAAACTGTTTGTTTATAGGACATTGTGCTGAAAAAACAGCGTCCAGCCAACCAAAGCGCCAACCAAAATGACTGACACAAACCCCATCTTAGTGAGAATAGGTTGCCAATATAACCACCTTTTTCTTTTTCGTTCAGTCTCATTTAGCCTCTGTTTCATCTGCTGCACCTTCTGAGCTGTGGTAGCCTTTCTGTCCTCTCGAATGCGTTTCCGAAGAATACTGTGAATAGATAAGAACAGGTGAAAGAAGTGTATGCATGGCAAGTCTTAATTATTCTAACACAGAGAACCCGGGCACCAAAACACCACACACATCCACGTAGCTTTCATCTCAAACACTGAAATAAAAAAGGAAAAAGCCTCAATGTCCCAAATGCAACAGAGAGGGTCTCTGATAATTCAGCAACAATTTCTGGTAGCTTTGTATTAAAAAACACTTTAATAGTGACTGTCAGCTTTCCTTCTTTCTTCCTTTGCGAACTATCCAACAGAAGCAGGAGGGAGAAGATAGGAGGTTCTCTAGTTTCTGGTCCGCTTTTGTGCTTGCATTTGATGATTCACAAAGACCTTTGATAAAAACTATCTTTGGTACTTCCATGAATACTGTTTTGAGCACCCAGTCTTGTGTTTGCCCATACATAGTTCTAGCTCCCATTTTTCTTCTTCAATACAGAATTTTGTTTCAATAGAAGCTCTCTGACTCCCAAGGTACTCAGGGACTACATAAAAAAAGAACTGCCAATGGCAACATGCCAGAAACTACTAACTACTTCTTCCCTTTAAAAAAAAAAAAACCTCACAAAATCCATCTCTTCTTTTCACTTATTATGCATGCTATGTCATAAGTCTAACCAATGTTCTGGTCCTTCCAGTCATGTTTCTAAAGCATAGTCCTGAATGCATAGCTTGAGTAAAAATCTCACCCGCCTCTTCAATGTCTACTACATTAGCAGACAATTTTTTCCTAGTCAAAATATTTAACCTGAATTGAACCATAAGAAATAATGATTAGAGAAATCTAAATTAAGGAGAAGTTTAAAAGACAACAGGTCAAGTGAGAGGGGAAAAAACTGAGGAACAAGTCCAGTATACCAAAAATTCACATCAATCAGATGCAATGGGTAACCCTTGATTAGATTCTGAGTTACTTTTTTTACTTTGTTTTGTTTTTTGAGACAGGGTCTCACTATATTGTCTAGACTGGCCCAAAACTCACTATGTAGCCTAGATGTGCCCCAAACTCACAGGGCTGTCCCTTAAGTGTTGGAATTACAGAGGTCCACTAATACTCCCAGCTCTGAATTATTTTCTTAAACAGCTACCGAGGTTGAGATCATGAAAGTGTTCTAAATTCTGGTAACGGTCACATAATTTTGCAAATATATTAAAATTCATCAAATCCGAGATTTAAATTTTATTTAGGCCTTATGCTTGCTAGGCAGGCACTCTACACTTGAGCCATACCCTCTACTTTTTTTTTCATTTTTTTGCTTTACTTTTTGCCTAGGATGTGCCTCATACCTACCACCCATGCTGCCAGTGTAGATGGGACTATAGGCATACACCATTACACTTGGCAAATGGAATTTAAATGAGTGCACTTTATGATATATAGATTGTATTTCCATAAAACTGTTTCTTTGAAAAGCGGTAAGGCAGACTTTTTAGACAACTAGAAAAATATGGGTATGTGTTATACATTAGAATATTTTATCAATGCCACATTTCTTTGGTATATTGGAGCCTTCAGATATTACTGACAGGAATATGGTACAGCTGCTGTAGAAAACTTTCTAACAGATCCTCAAAACATTAAACGTGGAGTTACCACATTACCTAGCAATTCTACGTCTAGCTATATATTCAAGAAAACTGAGAAGCATGTGCATGTAAAAACTTCTAATATACACCTTTGTTCTTGCCCATTTGTTTTTTTTTTTGTTGTTGTTGTTCTCCAAATTTGTTCCTCACTAAAAAGGAAAACTTTTCTTTTCTCTGGTTCTCTCATTTCTACTGTTCTTTAATTCTCCCCCGTCTCATCCCTGTAAGCCCTACTACTCTTATCTCACAGAATTTAATTTATAGTAAGCAATTCATAATTTACTAATAGCTTAGTATTTTGGTGCTCGTTTTATCCTTATATTAGCAACTTGAGGACTATGTTTTGCTTATCTTTGTAAGTAGAATGGCATTTTCACATATTCCTGTCTTTGTGGACTCCATCTGAGTATTACTATCTTGATTTGTAAAAATTATTACTCAGAAATCACTCTCTGAATTGAAAATTCACTGTGACAAATATGCACGTATCTGCTAGGAAAAACATAAAAGCATTAGGGTTCAAGTGCAGGATATCTATCTACCTATCGGAGTTAGCTTTCCATGAATTTGCTTTTGTTAGAATCCTGGGGATACTAATCACAGTTCAATTTATAAGGAATCTTTAACATAGTATTTCATTTTTTATTTTCATTACAGTATAGAAGGCAATTATAATTTGTACCTAAGTCATTTTATTGTACTGTCATTTACCATATAATAAGTTCATTAAGTGATGATTACATAATTAATGCTTCATAAAAGTCTAAAAAGGTTTTTTATGATATTTGTGGAAAAGTTGTTGATTTTGGTTGGGTTGAGAACAGATTTTTTTTCATTTCACATAATGGAATAGAAGTTCTTGATTTCCAAAAAGGCACTGTATAATTCAGAAATGACTATATATAAATACCAAAGTATGGCTTTATTTGGCATAAGAACACAATTCCAGAGAAGGATGGACTACTGTCAATTTGCGGCATAGTAAAATCTTTTTTACCTAAGGAAATTATATCCACGTAATAATCCATCAACTGAAACCTGGCCAGGCATTCTTATATATTTATACAATGCAGGCCACAGACCAACAGGAAATGTCTCCTGTGGACCCCTGTCTGTGGAAGGTTATATGGAATTCCCCATGGTCACACATGCAGCAGGCTTTTTGTGCCAACACATGATTTGGCAGGAACACGCTATACTACATAAATACATAGGAGAAGGGTACAGTGACTAGACTTTTCAAAGATCCAAATTACTTATTCTCCACTCAGTAATTTGGTTTTATGGGTTGTACTGTAATTGAGAACACTGGCTGCCAAACTTAAAAGACTGCAATATACAGTTATGAGAAGGGGGGTGGATATAAGGAAAAGGTAGGGTAGGAGGGTGAATGTGGTGGAAATAATATGTACATATGTATGTAAATGGAAAAATGAGACCAGTTAAAACTATTCTGGGAATGGGGGTAAGGAGTGAATTCAATTATGACATATTATAAGAACTTTTGTAAATGTCACAATGTATCCCCAGTATGACAATAATAAAAAAAATTTTAAGTAGTTTAAAATACTATTTGTGGTATTTGGATATTTTCATTTTAGTCTATTATATTTTCACCTTTAAAAAATACTTTATAACCTAATAAATCCATGTACCCATGATTACATGATTATGGGACTGAACCTTCAATTTGAAAAACATCACTTTGGAAGAGACTCAATAATAAAAATGAATAAAAGAACAAACTGTGTTCTATACCTGTGAAATCTAAAATTCCTTTGATAAGATTTTTATTTTATTAGGGTCTCCCATACAAAGCTATCTATCTATTAGTGTTAGAATTTATTGGGACTAGCTGGGTATGGTAGCATACACCTGTAATTGCAGCACTTGGGAGGCCAAGATAGGAGAGGATTGAGAGTTTGAGTCCACCCTGGGCTACATGGTGACACCCTGTGTATTAAAAAAAAAAAAGATTCCAAAATTTATTGGATCTGAGCAATGAAACTTTAAAGGGTAATCTTACTACATGTTTTTGGATCTAGCTCTCCCCCTTTTTATATATTTCTACAATCTTTCTCAACCAGCCATCTCTCTTAGAATCCTTCCTCTTCTGCTAGGCCCTCCCTTCTCTGCTTTCAAACACCAATCTTATCTACCTCAGAGAAAAAGAAAAAACAAAACAAAACAAAGAAAACAACACGTGAGTATATGTGTATGTACAGACCACATAGCCACTCCATTAAAAAACAAAAACAACTTTCAAAATCTCTCTAAATCCTGAGTGGTTTACTAATTTCCTCTATATGGTAAGATCTGGACAAGGAGAAGCTTTTAAAAACAGAACACTTCTGAAATACTAAGGACCTAATACAGCCATCAAACATGTTTTTCCTAATTCTGCACATAGTACTGGCCAAAAGGAAAAAACAAAACAATATTAGGAATATGAATCTTAGAGATGAATCTTATTATTTAAAAAGTGCAATTTAAAACTATTATTTCCTGACTTAAAAGTATTATTGAAAAAGGAACACATAAGCTGGGTGTCCCTGGCTCATGCGTGCTATCCTAGCTATTCTGGAGGCAGGTATCAGGAGGATCATGGTTTCAGGCCAGCCGAGGCAAACAGTCTGTGAGATGCTATCTTGAAAATACCCAACACACTGGAGAACATCATCTTAAGCAAAGTTAGCCAGGCTCAGAAAGCCAAAAATTGTATGTTCTCCCTCATATGTGGACTTTAGATCTAAAACAAATGCAGTAATATTATTAGACATGGGTCACATGCTAAGGGGAGGACACACACAGGAGAAATAGGGAAAAGTAGGAAACCCAAAACTTCAAAGTGTTTGATGTCTCCACTGCAGAGGAGCTAATACAGTAACTTTAAAGCAACAGAGGTCAATATGGGAAGGTGACTGGCAAGTAGTGAAGGTCAGGTAGAGATGAATCAATTCGGGTTGTAATACACTTGTGCATGGAAGCAATGCTAGGAATCTCTTTGTGCAGCTATCCTTATCTCAACTAGCAAAAATGTCTTTCTTATTATTGCTTATGTCTTCTCTTCAACAAAATTGGAGAAAAGGGCAGAACAGTTCTGCCTGTGGAAGCAAGGGGGAGTGGGGAGGAGAAGGAGGGGGGTGGGAAGCAGGGGGGAGAAATGACCCAAACAATGTATGCACATGTGAATAAATGAATTAAAAAAAACAAACAAACAAACTAAACTACCCAACACAAAAAAGGACTGGTGGAGTGGCTCAGGTGGTAGAGTGCCTGCTTAGCAAGCATGAGGAGGCCCTGAGTAGAAACCTTAGTACTGCTTTAAAAAAAAAAAAAAAAAAAAAAAAGGAACAAACAACCAATGTTTCCTTTTACTTGTCCAAAACTACTAAAACCATAATAGGGAATACCACAGCTAAGATTTGACACATATTCAAATATAAAAACACATGTGTCACACACTAAAATACACTAGCTTTTGTAAAATTTCAGGTATGGTAATTTTTTTTCTTCTGGTGCTGAGGACAGAGCCCATGCTAAGACTGAGTTCTACCACTGAACTACACCACAGTCCCAGGTATGTAATTTTTATATTAGTGAAGCTACAATGTACGGCAAACCCTGATTACTTTCATGGCACACCCCAAGATCCCAATCTAACAAAATACGACTAACCATAAAATTTCCCACAGTAAAAATTATATTTCACAGAAAGAAAATAAAGTAAGTTATTTGGACACAGAAGAGAGGAAGAAAAAGAGCTCAATCACTTTGCTGAGTGACTTACATTTAAGATACCAGCTTCCTCATGTGTGTGTGAGAAAACTGGGAGCCCTGAAATGTAGGGTTTTAGTTTAAAAAGTTTTGAATACTTTATACATTCATGTGAATTCAAAAATCAAAGAGTATAAAAGGGTATTTTAAGAATTTTTGGAGGAAAAGACTTTCTTCCTTCAGTAATAGAAATATGTTTTTTATTAAAGGCACAGTGATAATTATAATTAAAGTGCCAACATTCAATAATTGTACAAATAAAAGACATTCATTCATACCATTTATTTTCTGTACCATACTATTTATTTCAGCACCTTATTATATTAACTTCTGAACTCAATTAGTATTGTTTCTTCAAGCGGTTTTTAAGTATTGGCTTTTTGAAAAGCTGAAAGCTTTTTGAGAATAATCATGTCACCACCACACACTACCTAAAAACCCTTACACAATATAGTTATATTAATTCAATAAACAAAGGGCCTGTATTACTTCACACCCACTGAATTTATTAAAACAAAAAAGCCTCATTTTTCTAAGTAGGAAACTTACCTCTCATTGTTCTCTTCTATAGTATCTTGCAATTTAGAGGGAAGTCCTGTGCACCGGTCACCTGTCAGTTTTTCTTCTTCTGGACCTATTCTGTTCCCATTGTACTTTTCAGTCATTATTTTGTTTGGCGAATGATCAAAAACAGGAGATAAGTCTTCTTTAGAAAGTTCTTTCCATCGTTTCTAGGTAAGCATGAGAAATGAAAAATAAGTACAAACACTAAAAAAATTTTAGTTTTCCTTAAATCAAAAGGATTTATGAATTGAAATTATTCAAGTTAAGTATACCCTATGGTACTAACAGACGAATGAAAATGGGAAAAAAAAAGGACAAATGCATTTTACTGTACTACAGTTCTTATAGCTATCCTTAAGTTCAAAAATAATTTTAAAATAAAGCATTTAAAATGTATATTCATCAGTATACAGCTGTATGCAATCATCTTAATAAAATTTAGTGGACTTTTGCCTACTTGACACATCTTACACTAGGATTTCACTAAAACGTTAGTCTAAGATTTTAGTCAAAATTAACTTTTGTTTTCCCCCTAAGATAGGGTCTCACTAGGTAGCTACCTCAGCCTCCCTAATGCTGAGATTACATGTTTGCACCACAACACCTGGCTTGCTTGACTCAATCCAGTCCTAATCCACAGGTATGCAACACTAGTGTAAAGGCTAAAATGGCCTTTGAATATAATCTGGTACCTTTCTTTTCCTTGCCTCTGTGCAGTCTAAGCAAGAATCAACACTGAGATCTCCGAGCAGGTTCTTTATGATACCAAAAGACTTTAACCTGGTTGTTTCCACCAGGCACACTAGCACACCTAAGGCTTCAGAGTTGAAGACAACAAAATGCAGGATTCAGACCAAGATGAAGAAAAATTTCAGCATTAGGATGTTATCACCTACTTGGGGAACTGTGGTAGTTAATGAGCTGGTGTGGGCCGAGCCTGGCATCATGTCTAGCAGAGGTTAAGTTTCTTGTGTCGTCACTGCCACCATTCATAGGGGCAGTCGGAGGAAGAAGTGCAAAGTGTATCTGGGCACCTGATGAAAGCAGTGACCATTATATTGGCCCAGAGAAGGAACAACCTAAGTCCTGGGACCATGGTCTCTCAAGCCTTTATGGGCTGGGGACAAAGACACCATCTACCACCTGCCATTAACTACAGTGCAAGCAGTAACAGCAATGGGAGCCAATGGCTTTTATCACCGCTGACTTTGACACTAGCCTCAAATGTCTTGGATAGATGGAGGCAGACCCCTTGACATCTTTTCCTGGAAGCAAGGAGTCTTGGATCTAATTAAAAAGGAATACTCTATTTACTCCCAGATGAGCATAATGATTTTAAATGAGATATAATGCTACAACACTCACTTCCCTGAACTTACAAAACATCTGCTCTGGAATTACTTTTGTACAAAATGGTACTGTTAAAAGCAATCCTTGTATATTTAGATTAAATTAAAAAAAAAATCTGAGTTGGGTGTGATGGCACATGGCTGAAATCGCAGCAGCACTGCAGAGGCTGATGCAGGAGCATTTCAAATTCAAGGCCATTCTGGAATTACAGAGTGAGACCCTGTCTCAAAATAAATACATACATACATACATACATAAAAATAAAAATCCTTTTATATTTTCATATAACAGAGGAACTGAAAAATGCATTTGAACCACACTCCACTCAGAAATAGCTATTTTTACTCAGCTGCATAATTCATGTATCTCTTTTTGTCCTATAACGGTTGATTTACAATAGTTGGAGAATGTGCTATTCTATAATTTGCTGTGTCTGGAAGACAGTGAGTAGCGGAGTTTCGTTCAATTTGGCAGGAGGATGGAGAATGTGGAGATATTGAGTCTGAGGTGAGGCTGGAAAGGAAGCAGACCTTAAGGAGAGAAGTCTTGAAATTTAATGAGAAGTAGTGGGTGGAAATAAATAATCCCTAGCTCTGATTGGGCTTTAACCATGTCCAGAAACAGCACTGTGCCAACAGTTAAGAAACAACTAAACAATGACATGTTTTCTCTTTAGATAGCCATGTCCCTTTTCTTTCTTCTCGTTACCTGCTCTCGATAGTACTTTTATAATGAAAAAGACACAGGTGCAACATACTACACTATGTGCTAGTGCTTCAACTATACTAGTTCTTAGGCTTCCTAAGAACCTTAGGAGACAGCACTAATATTACACTACTTTTACTGAGGAGATAGCCTACAGAGCTTATGTGAGTTGCCCAAGGCAAGGGAGCTAACAAACAACAGGGTTAACATGTTAATCCAAACAGTCTGGGCTGGCTATACTATGAACTCCCCATAATGGCCTGGGTCTCTGAAAAACTCACCAATTTCAGTCACTGGATAACTTTTTTTAAAAAAGTACCTAAAAAGGACCGGTGGAGTGGCTCAAATGGTAGAGCATCTGCCTAGCAAGTGTGAGGCCCTGTGTTCAAACCCCAGTATCCCCTATACCTGGAGGAAAAAAACCATACAGGTGCAAGTATTACATTGAGCAGGAATGTGGTGGTGCACACTTGTACATACCTGTAATACCAGCACTCAGGAGGCTGAGGCAGAAGAATCATAAATTCAAACTGAGACAGGACTACAACAGCAAGTTCCATGCCAGCATAGGCTACATAGTGAGGCCCTATCTAAAAAAACTAACAAAGTGTTACAGTGTCTCCAGTATTTATGCTGCTCAATTTTTGAGGTTTCCATTTTTCATTGAGACCTAGTTATAGCAACTTGGCCTTATACTTGAACAACACTCAACAATGTCAATAAATGAGATAATGCCAAAAAATAAGTGTTACTGGACCATTTCCCAGAATAAGCAACTAATTCAGAATCTGTCAGCAAGAAGGGCATCAGCAAAGGGGGTGGAAGATATTTAATGCTAGTGAACTAAAACAACTACAACAATGTCATCATTCTGGCATGACTTTGTGCAGCAAACCCACTCACATTTGCCTTCCCTGTAATAAGCAAGTGAGCAGGCACTCCTGAGTCACCTGCCTCAGCTGTCACTCCTGATGGGTGGAGCTAAGCTACAACCTCACTCAAGTTCTCATGTTGAAGCCTGCCTCAGTTTCATCTTTCTTTCGAATTCTATGCTCATGCTGAACCATACACCCATGTGTGACATAACACATACTGCTAGGGGCATTGCCTCACACAATGCCAGAAACTCCAACCTTGTCCATTCTTTCACTGAAGAAAGCAAAGTGATGAGAGTAATGTGATGCAATTATACTTGAAACTGGTCTAGTTTGTTAAAAGTTTATCATTTACATTTAGGTAGTATCAAACTCCCAGCTAGGGCTCTTACAACATCAGTTCTGAATTGTCAAACTAGATTATTTACTCTGGGAGGATTACTGTCGTTACCAATACTGGCAATGTGTGGTAATACTAACATCTACCTTATGCCAAGAGGCAATTAGATATTACCTGTGTTCATCTAGGCAGGTCAGGGTCACTGGAAGTCTTTAGTAAATGAATACATGGTTATAATTCTATTACATACATTATAGATTTAAGATCCAATCATTTTAGATATGTAATATTAATAGCTCTCCTCTGTCCTAACAGTTCCTATATCACTTTTTATCCACTTATGGAATATCGTCACAGAAAACCCAACAAAAAGATATATCTGATAATGAAAATATCCCTCACATCATATAAATCTAAAATAAAAATGAAGGAAAAGACAGATTGTCCCCTGTAGGAAAAAGTGCCAGAGACAAAGAAGGATCACATGTGTCAAATACTATTGAATAGGAAGACAGTTCCCCTAAGAAAGGAGAGAAAATGATATGGTATATCATTTTCCAACTTTGTTGGCACTTATTTTTGAGTATCAATGGTAAATGCACTAATTAACAGATAAATATTTTCAGAATAGATTAAAAAAACAAGACTCAACTATATAATCTGCATTAATAAACTACCTTTAAAAATATACATAGATTAGGAGTAAATGAATGGAGAAAACCATACCATGCTAATACTTAATGAAAAGAAAGCTAGAGAAGCTATATTAACTTCAGACCAAGAAAAGTTATCAGGAAAAAAAAGAGGGGCATTATATAATGACAAAGAGGTCAATTCTCCAGGACAACATGAAAATCCTTAACATGTATGCACCTAACAGGAGAGCATCAAACTATGTGACAAAAAAAGTGATAGGACTGCAAGGAAAAATGGATACATTTTTATGGCTGGAGATTTCCAGCTATTAAATTTTTCTCTATCAGAAATGGGCAGATCAAGCAGGAAGAAAATCAGTAAGGGCAGAGTTGAACTCAACAATATCACCAATCATATAAAGACACCTACCAAATACTTCATCCAACAACAGAACAATAGCTGATGTGAAATATTCACCAGGAGAGACCACACTGTAGGCCATAAAATACATGTTAACAAATCTAAAAAACAGTGCCTACTCTTAGAGCTCAATGGAATTAAACTAGAAAGATAAATCCCCAAATAGGTAGAGATTAGAAACACATTTCTAAATAACACATAGATCAAACAACAAATCTTAAGATTTATTTATATCTACATTGCAGGTTCAGGTAATGGGATCTGAACTCAGGCCCTTGTGCTTCTGAGACAGGCCCTCTACCACTTGAGTCATGTGTCCAAACCCTTTTGCTTTCAGGATTTTTCTAATAGGATCTCACGTTTATGCTGGCTCTAGCTGGGACCACAATCTTTCTATTTATGCTTCCCATAATAGCTGGAAAGACAGATGCATACCACCATGCTCAGCTTTTTATTGGCTGAGATGGGGTCTTGCTGACTTTTTGCCTGGGGTTGGCCTCCTAAGCAGCAAAGACTACAGGCATGAGCCACTGTGCCCAGCATAAAAGAAATATTTTTAACTAAATGCAACAAAAGTTTTGAGATGCAGCAAAAGCAGGGCTTAGAGGGAAATTTACAGAAAAGAAGATCTAAGATCAGTAATTTAAGCTTTTACCTTAGGAAACTAAAAAAAGAAAAAAATTAAGTAGCTAGAAGAAAAGAAATAGTAAGAATTAGAGCAGAAATTGATGAAAAAGGAAGTCAATAGGGAAAAAAAAAAAAATCCAGAAAACCAAAAGCTGTTTCTTTGAAAAGATCAATAAAATCAGTGAGCCTTAAGTGCAAAGAAAAAACAGAGAACACAAATGGCCAATATCAGAAATGAAAGAAGGGTATCACTATAGAACCCATAGACATTAAAAGGATAAAGGTATATTAAGAACTCAATTTGCTAAAACTCACACAAGAGATAATCTGATATATCTATTTTTAAAAATTTGAATAAGTAAGAACCTTCCAAAACAGACACACTAAATCCCAGATAAATATACTGCTGCATTCCATTCTACTAAACATTTAAGGAATACATATATACAAATTTGCTACAATCTCTTTCAGAGGACAGAGACAGAGAGAACGCATCCTAACTTATTCTATGAGGCCAACATCACCCCAGTACCAGAATCAGAAAGACTACTATAAACAGTTTTCTGGGGACACACAGACTCAAGATTCCATCCCCTTCCCTCCCCCAGCCATTGTTTAATGCCCACACTATAAACTCCCAAGAGACAAAGAAGAGTCTTTTCATAACTGCATACCACATTCTTACATGTCAAACAAGATGCTTTTGGAGGCTATAATTATATTGTAGTATAGTAACTTTAGATCTTTATTCTGTATTAAAGTTTTATGATTTAGGATTTTAAGGAAGTTTACTTTTCTTAAGTTTTGTTGTAAACTAAGGTTCAAACACAGCAGTGTCCAATGAAATACAATGTGAGATACATATATATATTATTTTAAAATTTCTAGTAGCTACTCTAAAAAATACTCATTTTAATAATGCTTTTACTAAAGACACTACCATTTGAACACAGTGAATATCTTTAAACTTATCAGCATACTTTACACTTTTTTTCTGTACTAAGCCGTCCACACCCACTGTGCATTTTGCACTATTAAGTACATCTTCATTCAGACTAGCCATACTCCCAGTACTTAACCAGGCATATGCTTAGTGCCTATAGTATTAGACAGTAGAGTTCTAGGAGGAGAAAACAGAGAAAAGTATCTCCAGAGTATGTGTAGCACAGCATACTGCATAGTGTCTGGAGAAAAAAGAACCACAGTTAGGAAAAACAGGTCCATATTCCTAGAACACACATGCTATGATCTGAATATGTTACCTCCAAAATATATGTTGAAATCTACTCACAAGTGGTATTAAGAGGCTGTACCTTATACTCTGGTTTTTCTTCACATTGCATAAATCTTTCACCTTTTACAAAAGAGGTGAGGCCTTCAGGAGGTCATTAGGTTACAAGGGATCTTTCGTCATAAGTGGGATCAGTGCTCTTATAAGAGGCCTGAGGAAGCCTGTTTGGTCCTTTTACCATGTGAGGACACATACAGATGCCATCTATTAGGAATGAGCCCTTTCTAGACACCAAATCTACTGGCACCTGTATCTTAGACTTCCCAGCCCCCAGAACTATGACTAATAAATATCTGTTATTTATAAATGACCCACTCTAAGGCATTTCATCATAGTGACAGGAATGGACTGAGACAATGTATGTACATTTGGGATGAGTCAATGAGGACTTCCACTTTGTACATGAAATACTTTCACATTCTTTGAATTCTTTCATAGCCAGCATGTCTGCATTCATTATTTGTACTTCTTTTTTTTGCAGTACTGGAGCTTGAACTCAGGGTTTTCACCTTGAGCCTCCACCAGCCCTACTATTGCAAAGGGTTTTTTGAGATAGGGTGTCATGGAACTATTTGCCAGAGCTGGCTTTGAACTGTGATCCTCCTGATCTCTGCCTCCTAAGTAGCTAGGATTACAGGCATAAGTCACTTGCACCCGGCATCATTATTTGTATAATTTTAAAAAACCAAGAACAAAAAAAACCCAACCACACTGCATATATCACTTCTGTGGGAAGTTAACCCCTTGGAAAGGTTAACAGGTTTTTCTGATCCACAAACCTGAAATATAAAGAGACATTTCCAGTGTTCTATCTGGAACAAGAACACAGAATACCTTACTATACCAGATAAACTGATATATTAAAAAAAAAGAAAATCTTCCTAGTTAATAAAAAACTGCACTGTCAGTATAAAGATAACACAAAAAAGAATGTCCAGCTGGGTGCTGGTAGCTCATGGCCATAATCCTACCAACTCAGGAGGTAGAGATCAGGAGGATCATAGTTCGAAGCTAGCAAATAGTTCCTGAGACCCTATCTTGAAAATACTCAACACAAAATAGGGCCAGCTGAATGACTCAAGAGGTACAGTACCTGCCTCGTAAGTGTAAGGCCCTGAGTTCAAACCCTAGTACCATTAAAAAAAAAAAAAAAAAAGTCCTAAACCCACATCTCTGTAATGGAAAAGATCCTCAGAGTAGGCATACATATTTTCTAAAACTAAAGAAAGAAAACTTCAAATAAAATTTAAAAGGAGTGAAGGATATTATCCAAAGGACAGTACATTTTTCCTTAGCTAATTTCAATCAGGAAATAAGTAATGAATGGCAACAGGTTTCAAAGGTGTGTGGGAAAACAAACCTAGTGACTCAGGAGGCACAGATCAGGAGGACTGCAGTCAGGGCAAATAGTTCCCAAGAACCTATCTCAAAAAACCCATCACAAAAAATAGGCTGGTGGAATGGTACAAGGTGAAGGCCCTGAGTTCAAGCCCCAGTACTGTAAAAAGAAAGAAAAAAAAAAATCCTAATCTTAAACATCTGAGGTAACTTTTACTTTATCTAAATCACTGGCAAAGTGATCTCAGCAAAGGCAGTGTTCCTAAAGCCTGATTCTCAAGCAGGTCGTGTGCTTTAGCTTTCTGCATACTCAGTGTTTTGGCACTGAGTAACAATGTTTCTTCATAAAATCTTTCTTTAACGCTATTTAAAGACTTGAACAAATCTTTTACATAAACTTTTACTTATACTTAGTCCTTTATGACACCAATGGTCTGACCTGAGTTATAAAAGATGCTTATTCAGAATTATTTCTATATGGGCTAGTAATCATACAGCTAGCAAACATGTAAGAAACAATGAAAAGAAAGTCTATATACTTACATTATCTATTGACTTATGGTACAGATTGAGTATCCCTTATCCAAAATGTTTGAAACCAGAAATGTCTGAGATTTCAGAGGTTTTTGGATTTGGGAATACTTGCATAGGCTTCACTGGTTGAACATCCCTAATTCAAACATCTGTGTGACTCAAGTAGTAGAGTACCTTCTTTGCAAGCATGAAGCCCTGAGTTCAAACCCCAGTCCCACCAAAAAACAATATACTAAGAAGAAGAGAGGAAGAAAGGAGAGAAGGGAGGGAGGAAGGTAGGTCAGCAATGAAGCCACCTCTGCTGGGCATTAGTGGCTCATGTCTGTAATCCTAGCTACTAGACAGGCTGAGATCAAGGCCATCCCAACTGGATAGTTCTCAAGACCCCATCTCCAAAATAACCAAAGCAGAATGGACTGAAGATGTGGTTCAAGTGAGAGAGCATCTGCTTTGCAAGCATGAAGCCCTGAGTTCAAACCCAAGTCCCACCAAAAATAAATTCATAAATAAATCTGAAATGTGCCAAAATCCAAAACTTTTCAGGATCTTGTAGGTCATGGATTTCAAATCCTCAAATCTCAGATGCTCAACCTAAATCTACTTATGACCAATGTTATGTAGTTAGACCAGAAAGGACATGAGAGGCTGTTGTTACTTCTGTTTCTATTTTACATTTTGCCTTAGTTCATAACACAGATTTCTGATACTCAGTCTTTTGAACTTACTGTCTGTAAATGTGCAATTAAGATATCTTCAGAAGAATAAAACCAGGAACCAGAAAAACATAGAATTCCACTAGTACTTCATCATGTCTGACTTAAATACTAAAGTTATTCATTGTTACAAAGGGAAATATCTAATAACCAAAGTTCCCATAGAAAGGTTTTTTTTTTTTTTTGCTTTACTATTTTTCAAGTAGAGTCTTGCATTTTTGATCATGTCAACCCCAGACCATTATGCCTACCAATGGCCTCCTGAGTAACTGGGATTATAGGCATGAGCCACTGTGCTTTGTTCCCATATCAAATTTTTAATGGGGCAAAAGTTCTTAAGTTTTCTGGTTTATTTCAATGATTAAAATGTTTAAATGCTTCCTTGATGTGGAAATTTCAGTTTCTTCAATGAAATCTTGCTCTCACCAGGACTTTTAAGTAACACACAGGATCTAACGTGAGGCTGAGTATACATGAGTTATGTGAGTCATGAAGTTTACCTGTATATTTGAATCTCCCTTTATACACTTTGCTCCTTCTATTATGGCCATGTAAGAGAATCTGAGTTGATCTGGCGTCTGAATAAGTCCCATTCGATACTTTCTCATATTCAGTAACACTTGTTTAATGTTAATATCATCTCCTTTTTCCATCTGTAAGAAAGGTAAAAATAAGTCAAGCCTTTTGCTATTAGAATCAGGAAAGCAATATAAGATCACAGCTAAGACTTTTGCCATGCATTTGCTCCACCTTAAGATACTACCCCAATCCACTTATACTTCTCATACCTCAACTGTTCACGTAGTAAATGGAGGACTTTTGATTCTCTAGCTGATATACAACTGACTCCAAACCAATCATATTATTATTCACTCTGGCCAACAACTGATCAAAAGAAGGACTTATGATCAGTTCTGGCTAATGTAAGGGTAAATCCACTGTTATTAGGTTTTTTAAGGTCTTTTTGCCCAGTGCCCTTCTGTCCTCTTCATGTCTACCCTATAGACATGATGTCTGGATGTTCAGTGGCCATCTAAAAATGGTTTAAAAGAAGGTCAGAAAAAGCCTCAGCCCACGTATCACTGCTGAGCTACTGCTACAGAACCCTGGTCTACTGACTGGTTTAGAAACCGTCCTGCACCGTAAAGGAAGAAAAAACAGTGGTCTGGGAACAGGTATAAACACATAACGCAGTTTTAGCTTGCTGTCTCTTTTTTAACAACTGAACCTAAGGCTATGCATGTGCTAGCCAAGCATTTTACCACTAAGCCCACACTCCCCACAGCACACACATGCAGTTTTAACATAAATCATTAACGAAACAGAAACCAGATTTCAAAACATGACGATGTTCCCTTTAATGCAGCAATCCAAGTTTTGATTAAACTATACCATGCACAGGCAGAATGGTAATCAACTGTTCCTAATTTTAGCTTTCATTAGAGATACAATATCTGAAATGCACTAACAGTATCATGTATTGATCAAGAATCCTGTTAAAGTATGTGCATTTACCAGGAACAACCTTGTATTACTTTACCTCAGAATTTAACTTTGTGCTAGCAGTCATGTTAGAAAGTGTAAGAACGCTGAGATCAGTGCGATGAAGCCTAACTACATTTTACAGGGATAGCTAGGGACTAATGGAGGAAGGAGACAACACAGCACCTTCAAGTCAATGTTAAGAACACAGTCTACTAAACAAGTTTAGGAAAGCAGAAATTAAATACAGGGAATACTGAAGGAGTAGAAGATGTAGAAATCAAGGCAAAAACATCACTGACGGGCTTGATTCTATAATAAAAAGAGAAAAAGGCAGAAGTTGAAAGGGAAAGGGGCATCAGGAAATAAGACGCTGGCTTATGTCCTACAAAAGGAAAACTGAATGCCCCAAAAGGAAAAAAAAAGGGCTTAAATCCAGGCTGTAGTTGAGAACAGTTCTTGAAATACATTGCATTTGGGTGACCATGAAGGAATCTGGGGAGTAAAAACAATACTGCCCTAACAGTACTTAAAAATACCATTAACTCACTTAATTTTCTTTTAGAAACTGCTACAAGGGAGAAGGAATTCAATCTTATATGTGAATTCATGTTTCAAAGAGAAGGAGGCTATTTATTACATCTGTAATATTGAAGCTACCAGAAGGGTTTTTTTGTTTTGTTTTGTTTTTTTGGTGGAACCGGGCTTTGAATTTAGGGCTGAGCACTTGCTTTGCAAGCCGCTTGAGCCACACTTCCAGTTCCTTTCTCTCATTTTTTGAGTCAGGGTCTAGCTATGTATTCCAGGCTGGCCTTGAACTGATGATCCTCCTGCCTCAGCCTTTATGTGCTGGGATATAAGAAATGTGCAACCATACCCAGCATTGTCTCTTTTTTTCCATCCTGAAGAAAAACTTTTTGGGGATCTTTGGAACCACCTTACACACATCCCCACAAGTCATGAATAAAAGGCAACTGAAAGAGTAGAAATGAAAGTTTTAGGTTTTCCAAAAGAAAGCAGAGGTTTACTTTTAAAAAATTTAGTTCTGGCCTAGCTACTCAGGAGGCAGAGATAAGGAGGATCACCATTCAAAGCCAGCCCAGGCAAATAGATTGTGAGACCCTATCTCAAAAAAAACCCATCACAAAAAAAGGGCTGGTGGAGTGGCTCAAAGTGTATGCCCTGTGTTCAAACCCCAGTACTACAAAAAGAAAGAAAAATTTAGTTCCAGATATGTCATCAGAGCTTACTTATGCCAATACAAACAAATTAAAAAAAAAAAAAAAAAAAAAGCCAAAAAGAATGACATGTGATCACAAGCAACACTTACCAGAACAAGACAGGTGTCTACCAG
Source organism: Castor canadensis (assembly GCF_047511655.1). Lineage (NCBI taxonomy): Eukaryota > Metazoa > Chordata > Mammalia > Rodentia > Castoridae > Castor > Castor canadensis. Next base: position 65,966,847 of record NC_133389.1, read on the forward strand.
AGAGAAGGTGCCAGAGCGCCCAATGCCTGCACTACAGTGGATCACCGCAGGCCCATGGTCAGGGTTCAAGGAGCCAGATTCTCTCACTTTAAACAAGAAATTGAGAAATGAAGCTGGTGATTCAGGGACTCCAAAATCTGGCCAGGTAGTATAATGAAAGTGAGATATTGTTCTGGTTTCACCACTCTAAAAATTGAAAACCAAGGGAGGACAAGTTAGCTTTAATATTTTTCTTAAAAAAAAAAAAAAAGTGCTTCAGAAAGATCATGTTTTGCCTAATGCTTTTAATCCTATCTATGGGCTGTTTGTACCATGATTTCACACTTGGTTTCTGACAATCACATGTACAAATTAAAGATTTTCTTTACAGGAATTTGGAATATGTTAATAGCTAACATATAAAAAACATTAATTTGGAGACCTATTCTGAGCTCTTATCAACTCAGTTCCTATGACAATCCTATAACTCATTTTCCTGATGGAAAAACTGAGGCAAAAGTAAGTAATCTGCCCAAAGTCGCAGTGTGAAGACAGCAGAGCCAGGGTTTGAAGCAGCAGAATGTAGCATCTGCATTCTTAACTACTAACTTGTGCCATTCATGCCATCAATCTTTTCTTTAATTCACGTATCACAATATGTGGATTCCTTTTCTCTACCTTAAAAATTTCTACCATAATTTCACATTATTTAAAAAAAGACTTGTAAGCCTTATGCTATAATCTCCCTTTGTATGATTTATCTTTTAGAAACTGCTACAAAGGCACAGCAAAGCAACTCAAGAATTAATTTAAAGGAACCATCTTTTACATTTTTAATTGAAATTGCTCCTCTAATTGCTGCTTTTCTCTATGGTGATAATCTCCAGTGCTAAATCTGTTTATATGCTTTGCTGATGTGCTAAAATGGTTTACCAACATGCTAAATGTTTCCTGTCTCTTAGGCCTGCCTGGCACTCACTATTACTTCCTGTATATTCCTGAAGATCTTTATTTCTGACTCATTATGAAAATGTTCCTTAGCTTTCTGCCAATTGTCTTTTGCCCTAAGGAACACTTCTGTAGCTTACACTCTTCATTTCTGTAAAAGAAGCACTGATCTACTAACATATTTTTGTTCAATTTTTTAATTGTATTGTGGGACACTTCTGAAGGGAGGAGGTTTAGAAGCAATATTTAAAAACCTTCATAGCTGGAGATTATTACCATATCATCTTGGTCCTTAAAAAAACTTTTTAAAATTACAAGTTCACTTTCATTAAAAACAAAAACAAAGAACAAAAAACTTCTCTTGGGCAGGGGATGTTGGACTGCTTGCCTAGCATGTATAAGACCCTGGTTCCATCCCCAGCACTGGGAGTGGGGTGAAAGATTTCTAAATCCTAGAATCAGATATATATAGCTTAACACTGAGTGCAGAAATTACAAAGAAAAAAAAAATCCTACATACTTTAGTATTTATTTACTTATTTAATTATTTGGAGAAAGGGTCAAAATCTCATTTTTTTTGCCCCCCCCCACAGTAGTAGAGATCAAACCTAGGGCATATTAGGCCAGCACTCAATCACTGAGCTACTTCCCCAGCACAGGGTCAAACTCTCAATCCTCCTGCCTCAGTCTCCTAAGTGCTAGGATTATAGAGGTATACCACCATGCCCAAGTATGACTTTATGTTTAACATCTACTTTTAATAATCTCAAACATATTGTGATCAATAGGTTCTCAATGCACTGAAGGCATTAGACTTGTTAGTAATTAAAATGATGACTGTGATTTCTAGATTTCAAAACATTTCCTTTCCTTTTATTTTTTTTTTTTTGGAGCTGGGGATTGAATCCAGTGCTTCACACATGCTAAGCATGCATGCTCTACCACTAAGCTACATTCTCCAACCCCCCAAAACACTTTCTTTTAATTTAATATTATTTTTTGAGACAGGCTCTCAATATGTTGCCCAGACTGGCTAGAACTTGAGATCCATCTGCCTTAGCATCTGAGTAGCTGGGATTACAGAAAACAAACACCCTACCTACCCAGCGTTCCTTTTAAATTGTGAATTTGAGTATGCCAAGTGAAAGAAGTCAGACTCTAAAGGCTATACACTGCATGATTACATTTATATGACATTCTAGAAATAGCAAAACTAATGGAACAGAAACCAGATTAGTGGTTGCCAGGGGCTGGGTATGAGAGATAAGGTTAGCTATACGCAGGCAGCATAAGAAAAATTTTTGGGAGGTGATGGAGGAATTCTGTATTTTATTATGGGTCGGGTCACAGAACTGAGTGCATTGTCTCAAGTCATACAACTACATACACACACATACACAAATCAATCTTACCGTAGGTAAAGAAACATTCCAAATTAAGAAGGCTAAATCAAACTGGGGGCTGGAGGGTCACGCCTGTAATCCCAGGTACTTGGGAGGCAAGATCAGGAGGATCATGGTTCAAAGCCAGCCTGGGCAAATAGATGGCGAGACCCTATCTCAAAAACAACCCATCACTAAAAAGGGCTGGTGGAGTGGCTCAAAATGTAGACCCTGAGTCCAAACCCCAGTACTGCAAAAAAAAAAAAAAAAGCTAAATCATAAGTTCTATCTACCTACCTACCTACATACCTGCCTATTTTTGAGATAGGCTCTTTCTATATAGCCTAGGCTGGCCTTGAACTTTCAATGCTCCTGCCTCAGCCTCCTGAATGCTGGGATTACAGGCATGCTCCACAATGCCTGACATGGCTTCCCTTTAGAAAACCGTAAGTGGACAACCATCACAGCAAATAGTGACGCTGGAATGGAACAATAGGGTTGATCATTGATTAGCCCAGAATATAGTCAACTCAGTCATGATATCCCCTTTCTAATGTAGCGTAAGACTCTGGTACATGTTTTTAACCTCACTTTTTTCCTTACTGACAACTGCCCTACTATGGCCATCAGTTACCACACAGTACCGATCATCTGCAGCAGAGCTGGACTTGGTCTGTATGAGCCTGACTGAACTAGGTCCACTGTGGACCAGTCAAGTTCCCTGGCCCTTGCTTGTGGTTGGTATGTGGCTGTGCTCATCAGACTCTGGTCCAATGTTCCTATCCTGTGCTATGTTCAATTATGATCATTACTTCCTGGCTCTAAACATATAATAACCCCACATTCCTGAGCAATGGCTTGCTTTTCTTTTGCTTATGTAATTTTGGCTCAAGACTAGTGGTGTTTTGATTTTTTAAAAATTCAGGTCATGCTGTCTGGGATACTTGAAGCCAGTTCCCAGAACTGCTTATGATTACTTGTATAATACAGTCTTTCCCGCTAATAGATTTTTGAAAATCAGTGTTCTTGTCCTACAGAACCAGACTAAAGGACCTTTTAAAGCAGTTAATTTTCATTAATTTACTCTTATTTCAAGATCAAAAAAACATGGCTCACAAAAAACATACAATTCTGCGTTTACAAAGAATGATACCAAGGACCAAAACCCGTATGTTTGCTACTCTGGTATAGAAATGCTCATTTGCATGACTGAATCTCTTTTCCTTTTTTTCATGTGGGGAAAAAAATGAGAGGGGAGAAAAAGGGGTTGCCAAAGGATCAAGAGCTAAAACATAATTCACCTTTATTTCAAACAAGACATTGCAACCTTTGACAAGCCTGTCATGTCAAAACTATGGAAACATCCTTTTTCTCACCTCAATCACAAAGGCACACTAGTTTTTCTTCTCTGATTCCCAGCAGTCTCTCCCATTCCTTTCTTAAGGTTCCACCTTGCTCATACCACACCTGAGTTGCATCTCCAATTACAATTATGTGGCTGACCCTGCACACACCCTTCCACACAGGCTCACCAAGTTTTCTTTCTAAAGTTGCATTTTTGGATACCACATTATGCACAAAAATGTCAGTGGCTTGATATTCCTTTTAATGCAAAATTCCATTTCAATTTTTTGAAGGAAAGTCCTGAATGTAAAGTCTTTGAATACAGATGCCAAATTTGCTACACGTAGAGGTCAAGAAGTTGGGTAGGTATATGGCACTGGGGAGAGCTTTAGGGCCTACAGCAATTTAAGTACATGTCCTGTCTAGAGCAATTTATTAGGTTAATATTTACTATAAATACCTAAGATTATAAATTTTCTACTTGTTATTCAAAAGTCTGTATACAGTTGTATGGCTCCAGGCCCAATTGTGGTCACATTTCAGGTAACAATTATGTTTCTAAAAGACTCTCACCAAGCCCTACTTTTGTAATCTGTAAACAGAGTTAATGATAGTACTTACCTTATGAGGCTGTTGTGAGGAATAAATGAAACAATGAATGTAAAGTGTTTATGCCTACATGTGGCAAATGCTTAATAGATACTAGCTATTTCTAAGACAAAAATTATACTCACTAATTGCCCTTGTTGTAGTCCATAAAAGCTCCAATATTTGTAAAATTTAACACATTTTAAACCTTTCACTGAATAGTTAGTTCCTTTACCCCCAAAGAGTAACAAAGTCTGTCAACCTTATCCCCTAACCAGATGTCAAATTTGTATCCTCACTATCACTATCTTAGTTCGGCCCCCTCATTCATTTTTGTCAGGATCATTATATTATCAGAGATACTGTATTTACTGACTATAATCCATTTGGAAAGACGGACACAACTCACCATATCAGGAGTGCAGGAAAACCTAGGCATAGGCTTGTATTCTAAGCAGAAGGAAAAGCAATATACAGAGGCAAGGGTCTCTTAGGAACTGACCTATTTGTGATGTCTAAATCTTTTAGCAGGAGCAACTGATGTCTGCAGGGGAAGGCAGACAAGGAGGCAAGGGCTGGGCTAGGCAGGGTCACGGGAATGCTTCTGTAATGGATGGAGCAAGATTTTTAGAGATGTGTAGAAGGATCACATCTGTGCTCTAGAACATTCACTCAGGTGTAGTGTGCTTGACAATGTATCTGGTGTGGTGGTAGAAAAAGAGTACAAAAGGCAGCAGATAAGAACCCTACCCATGGGGAGTTAAAATCTTGCTATGAAGTCATACACATATACATACTGAATAGGCCAGAGAACTATGATACATTCATCTGTAATAGCTATGACTCTTCTTACATTTCTTTCTGTGATTAAATTTTATCATTTTATAGGCTGAGAAGAGAGAATGATACTCTGTGTTGGCTAAACTGTTTAAACTATTTTGAACCAAATCCCATCTGGATATCATAATAATTAGACACTCATCCTGTTTTGGGTAAATCAACAGAAACAGCAAAATAGATGAGTCAGCATCATGATAGTACTCCTGGAACTTGATAAACATAAAAGCTGGCCAACATATTACTGAAAATACTGAATGGCAACAAAAAAGAAAAATCTGAATGAGAAGTATCTATATTATCATATACTTTAAAAATCCCTCAAAATTATCTTCCTAGCTTAAGTCCAGGACCACTCTGGACGCAGACAGAATCTCTGCCTTAAGAGGCAAAAGTTCCAACTCTCAGCTGTAAGTAAAAACACAGCTCCCAGTACATACTATTGCTGCTCCATTACACTGTAGCTCTCTAAATGAGCAAGGCCCACTTAGACTAAAGCTTTGGCCCCACACTTATTAAAAGATACAAGTCTGATTCCTTTAGAACAAATCAGTTTTCTTAAGCCCAAAGTAGCTCAAGGAAAATCTACAGGACTGGGATAATAGCTATCATTCCTAAAACACCATCACTTTCTATCTTCTTTTCATTGCTCCTGTGGTTCTTTCTTATTCATTACTATTACAAAGGAAACACAAATGTAATTAACAGCTAGTAACTGTGGTCCCAATATATCTTGGGCACTGCCAAGTATTAACTGGCTCAATCATTACAACAACCCTGTGAGGTAAGTACATCATTATCATCATTTTACAAATGAAGAAACTAAGGCAGAGTGAAGTAAAGTAATTCAACTTAGCAAGGAGGCAGTCAGGATTTAAACTCAGGCAATCTGATTCTAGAGTCAGTCTGGTTTTAAGAGCAATTCTGTCTCAAACAAAGAAATGCTACTCTATGCACTTAACATTCCTAGGGTTTCTTTTTTTTTTTCTTTTGGTGGTACTGAGACTCAAACTCGGGGCCTCATGTTTATTAGGCAGGTGGTCTGACATTTGAGCAACTCCACCAGCACATTCCTAGTTCTTAATCAAAATTACATAAACTGTTTCTATTTTATCATAGCAGATCCTAAATATAGGCTAATTAAAAAATCCAACAATCATTTATTTGATTATATCACACAGTTGCTAGCCGTGAAAATACAGTGATTGACTAACACACATGATGGCCTCAACTTCAGAGAGAGACTTGGGAATCAAGCATCTTCCTTTGTAAGCATTCACATCTTTTGAAAAAGACTGATCTTCATTCACAATTTAGGAGACCTGCATTTGACTTCACTCTGCCAGCTATTAGACAGGCACTCTGTCTATGGAAAAAATTCCTAACGCATTTTAAGATTTTTTTTTTTTAAAGAAAGAAGTACGTGATAAGACTATTCAGGATTAAAAGATTAAAAGATATGCATATAGGTCAAAGTGTTTTGCAACATAAGCACTGCATTTTATTATTTTTTTGAGGTATAATCAACTTACTTAGGGCTTCTAATAGCAAGATACGCTACCACTTGAGCTATGTCCCCAGTTCTTTTGTTATTCATTTTGTTTTTGAGATAGGGGCTTCATATGTTTGCCCAGGCTGACCCTGAACTTGAGATTCTTCTGTCTCCAACTGAGTAGTTGCGATTTCAGGTATTCCTGGTTCTCCCTATGTAGCCTTGGTTGGCCTGAAACTTGTGATTCTCTGGCCTCAACCTCCTGAGTGCTGCAATTATAAGTATGCACCATCACAACCAGCTTCAAAGAGTTACTGGTATATCTCAATGAAGTTTCTATGACACAGTAAATGAAACAGTTGGTATAAAATAAGTACAGTAGTGGGAATTTATTTTAAAAACCTTGTAGGGCATGGTAGCTCATGCCTGTAATCCCAGCTAATAAATAGGCAGAGAATAGGAGAACCACAGTTCAAGGGCAGCACAGGCAAAAACTTAGTGAGACCTCAAATCTATCAATAAATTTGGGCATGTTTCCAGCTCTGTGAGAGGCTGTAGGTAGGAGGATCGCGGTCTAAGGCCAGCCCCAGGCATATCTGAAAAATATCTAAAGCAAAAAAGAGCTGGAGGCATGGCTCCAGTATGAGGCCCCGAATTCAAACCCTAGAACCACAAAAAAAATACTTTGTAATTCTTAAGCCTTTTTAGGTGACCGAGAAGATCATATAGTAAGTTTATTCATGGATGTCATGAGAAACTAGAAAGAAGAAAAACCAGAACCTGGGCCTCAAGTACACATCATCCAACTGTGCTTACTCTGTAGTGAAAGACAGTGTAGTATTCTAAGAGATGAATCAACCAAGTATTTCTACACATCTAAAATGTACATATTTACAAACATGCACATATCTTCTCTAATCTATAAAGCCTTTTATTTGTGGTCACATGTTAATCACTTAATGGTTAGTTAACTAAAATGCTATTTCACTTTAAAGACTAGATATATTCATAAGTCATCCTGGTCAAATATTTTCCTATTTTTCTAATTATCCTAGTTTCTATTAGAATCTAATAATCACTCTCATCCCTATTTTCTACCTTATTCTAATTGTAGCACAAAGAAAGCAAAGGAAGTAAATGGGAAAGGAGGGAAAAAAATATCCTGATTCTCAGCTTGACATCAGTAAGTTCACAAGTCACCATGTGTAGTGTCAACCAAGAAACAAGGAACAATTCATGTATTTCTGGAAAAATATCAAAGTAAATATTCTTAAGCTCATATGCTATATTTATTTAACCATTTTTCCCCAATTCAATCAGGATACTTCTCTGTGTGGTAACTTATTTATAATAGTTTAGTGGACCATTTTCTTGACTACTGTGCTACTCTCAACAGTAATAAGTACCAGGAGCTACTGTCTACTGGGGTGTATTCTGCATGGATGCTTTGCATATATACCTTCATTTGTTCACCATGACAGTCTGGAAAGGTAGGTATGATCATGCCCATTTCATTGATGAGGAAAGGCTTAGGAGGATGAAGGACCACACCTCTACTAAGTAGCAGAGCTAGGATTTGAATCCAGGTTTCCCTAATTCTCCAGCTTTCTCTTAATCCTCAAGTTTTGTTGTTTTGGTACTGGGGACCAAACCCAGGGCCTTGGATATGCTAAACAGGTACTATACAACTCAACTACATTCCCAGCTTGTCATATATATATGTATATATATATATTTTTTTGGTGCTAGGGAATGGAACCTAGGTAGGGCCTTAAGCATGCTAGGCAAGTACTCTACCAATGAGTTATATACCTGCACCCCCTCCAAGTATTTTTAATTTTCAATCCTCAAATCAATCCAAACTTTGGAATTATTAGTTTTTAGGGTGTCTTAAGAGTTCTCAAAGCTACAGCGTACAGGAACACAAGGTAAAAACAAATGCTTATGAACAGATACTATGACAGATGTTATCCAAGTGTGTATGTTGTATCAAACTCCAAACCACCATATAAAGTCCAAACTTTTGGGCAAGAAAAGTCTTACATTGATATTTTCTAATTGTAGTAGATGTACTGTATAATATGACTTCACGTCTTCAGACAAGAGCTTCACACTGAATCCTGTTTCCTTAAACAGCATCTCTCGGTCATCTGTTGGCCAGTACTGTGCACATTTAACCTAAATTTAAGAATATTAGTTTATAGGTATTATGAGACCATAATGGCTAAAACAGGAAGATAAACCTTACATATACATGCTATACTTCATTCACTTTGTTTCCAAAAGTATCAAACTCCTGCAAGAATCTTATCTTCAAATAGCACTGAAAAGGTTTTATTTCACAAGTATTTTCCACAATTCACCATGCATTTCCTATTAAAACACTACATATATCTAGAAATATTACACGTTTACTTACTGAATTTAAGTCATTTAGTAATTTACTAAACTTAAACCAGGGGAAAGGAATCAGAAATAACCCTTTAAAAAAAATTTTTTTTGCAGTCCTAGGTTTGAATTCAGGGCCTATACCTTGAATCACTCCACCAGCCCTTTTTTGTGATGGTTTTTTCGAGATAGGGTCTCGCGAACTGTTTTTGGCTTTGAACCCAATCCTCCCGATCTCTGTCTCCTTAGTTGCTAGGATTACTGGCATGAGCCACCGGCGCTCAGTTAATTTTATTTTTTAACCAAGATTGTTACATAGGTTGAGTAACCACTATGAGAAATGCTGAGACCAGAAGTCTTTTGAATTTTGGAATATTTCCATGTATAATGAGATGGGACTCAAGTCTAAACACAAAATTTATTAATGTTTCATATATACCTAATATATACGGCCTAAATGTAATTTTATACAATATTTTTAGGGCACCTGTCTTTTGACTGAGACCTGTCACCTGAAGTATGGTATAGAATTTTCTACTTTTAATATGATGTTGGATCTCCAAAGCTTCAGTTTTGGAGGTAGTTCAGATTTTCAGGTTAGGGATACTCAACCTGTTTAGGAGAACAACTGATATGAGATTCAAATTTGTGACAATAGAAGCACTTTCCCCAAAGCTAAATTATTATAACAACAGACTAAGTGAGGCAAGATTAAACAGTTATTTCAGTAGAAGAAAGTACCAGAAAAATATCTTTTTTTAAAAAAAATGGCCATTTCTCCTTTCCCTCATCCTACAAACAATAAAAATGCCTCTAAAACCAATCCAAATAAGAGTATAAATAAGAATTAGAACTACACTCAGAAACAAGGTGATCCAAAACAGAAAAGAATTAATAAATAAAAGAAGAAGTTGTTTCAAAAATGAAGATTAAACTAAAATGAGGAGTGAGCCTGGTGCTGGTGGCTTATGCCTGTAACCCTAGCTACTTGGGAGGCTGAGATTGGGAGGATCATAGTTTAAGGCCAGTCAGGATAAATAATTTGCTAGATCCCATCTCCAAAATAACCAGCATGTGGCTCAAGCAGTACAGTGCCTGCCTTACAAGCACAAAGTCCTCAGTTCACACCCCAGGCCTATCAAAAAATAAGTAAATAAAATGAAGAGTGAATAAATACAACACACAATACTTAACTGAACAAGGAGGAAACTTTTAAAGCAAAAACAAAATGAAGAAAGATAAATAGGACTAAAGTTCAAGAATGGGACAAATATAAAAGATACAGAAAATTCAACATATGTATAACAGGAAGACCAAAAACAAGCAAGGGAAAAAAAATACTAACAGCTATGATTTAATATCTATTTCTTTAAAAAAGAAAAAATATTTGAAAACATATGTTGAAAGGGCAAACTATGCACCTGTAAAAACAGACCCAGAATGACCAAACACTAAGACATATTTCAGAAAATTAATGATATTTGAAGAAGGTGGGGTGAGGGGGGAATCCTTGGCATAATGTAGGCAAAAAAGAGTAACAGACTTATAAAGGAAACAAAATAAGATGCCCACTGACTCTGATAGTAATTTGTAATGCCTTAGGAAATGAAGAAATACATTTAAATCAGTAAATGAAATAATAAATATTTGGGTTGTTCAAAGAAAAGCAAATGTGAGCTAAGAGTTTTATACTCTGCCAACTGACATTTAACTATTAAACCAGCAAACTGTCACTGACAAGAAATCAGAGACTATAATACACACAAAATCCTTCCTTAGGATTCGCTTAGAATAAGCACGAGAACAAATGAACACATATCAACAAAGACTGTGATGAATATTAAATACACACAGTTGGCCCTCCCTTATTCATGGGTTCTCCCAACCTCAGATCGAAAAAACTTGGGGAAAAAAATGCATCTGTACTGAATACATACAGACATTTTTCTTGTCACTACTCCCTAAATAATACGGTACAATAACTATTTACATAGCATTTATTTTGTAGTAGGAATTATAAGTAATCAAGAGATGATTTAACGTATAAGGGAGGCTAGGCATAGGACCTGTGCTATGGGCTAGGGGCTGTAGAACCAATCTCCCACAGATATGAAGAATGATTGAATCTACATGCAAAAGTAAGATTTAAAGAGGAATGTAAGAGAAAGACTATAGTATGTTATTTTTCAATAATTATTTTGGTAGGAGAGCTGATGGTGTTATTGCAACTGGTTTCTATATGATATAGGATGAAGTAAATGACTCACTATAAAATGTTCTACATCCTTCATGTCTTTGCAAACCAGGATTCTTGGTATGAAAAAAGGAGCAGATAAAAGCTACAGTTCTGAATCTGAATTGGAAATATCAGTATGAACTCTTCAGATAACGTTATCTTAACACACATTTTCTCCTAGTTCTGTCCAATAAAAAGCCTTAAAAGCAATGTAAAAGCTAGTAGCAATAAATATCCTTATTCCTGTAGTTCTCTTGAAAATCATTGTCCATTAAAAGAAACAGGCTCCTCAGAGCAATGGCTGTTCCAGGTGTGGGTTAGTGGTGAGCCTGCAGTCACTGCAGAGAAAGCTATTAAAAACTCTGAGTTATATGTTAAAAGGATACACGGCCTAACCTGAAGAGACTTCTGCTTGGCAATAAAGGAATGACTTAATCGCCAATAAGGTAATATAGTGCAAAGGAGTGAAATGACCTAACATATTTAAGTCCATAGTAATCTAGCCTCTCTTAACACTCACTGTCCAACCCTGCAACTCCCCCCAAAAGCAAGAAACAAACAAACAAAAACTCTAAAACTGGTCATTGGTTAAGGATACTATGGAATAAACTCTATTTTGAAAACTGCTTTTCTATTGTGTGTAAAACTAGTTAACTAACTGGAAAGTTTCTTTTTATAAAAAGTAAGTATTCCAACAAAACTAGAAAAGGAAGGCTAAACTAAAATATCAACCATTTGTGTGCCGGTATAATGGTTCAAGCCTGTAATCCCATCTACTCCAGTGGAGGGATGAGCATGGTTTGAGGTTAGCTGGGGCAAAAAGTTAGTGGAGATTATACTAACAATAAACTGAGCATGATGTGGCACTTGTCTGTCATCTCATCTAACTGGGATGCTACAGGTAAGAGGAGGGCAATCTGAAATATAACTGAAGCGAAAAAGGGCTGGTGGCAGAGTATCTGACTAACAAGTGTGAGGCCCTAAGATCAAACCCCAGTACCACCAAGAAAAATAAAAAACAAAATCACCATTTGTAAGCCTAAACGAGGTAAACATCGACCAATAGCTGTTATGGTCATAAAAAGAAATAAGACACCACGGGCCTTTTGATGAACAAAACATTACCTATGAATGATAATAATAATAAAACCCAAATCTTATTAACCATCTAGATCCACTCTATATAGGTATGAATTCTAAATTTCAGTGGCAGTCTTATTCTATTAATAAAGTAACTGTATGTCAAAGTAAGGGGGATGAAATTTACAAATCATCTAGTTGGAGGCTATGAAAATGCACTATAAATAGCTATATCAACACTATTGGAAATTCTGGTATGTCAATGCTACTTCAGATTAGAAAATTTGTACCATCACTGATGAATTTAGAAAAATTGTAAGAATCAGAAATCCAAAGAAGTAGAACAGTACAAGATGGTAAAACTGGAATATACCTTAGTGACAATTCTTTCTAATTTGCTTGTTTGACAGAAAAGGAATCTAAAGATAGAGCAGTTAAAAGTTTTCATCAAAGTTATACCAGTAATTGGTACTGTGCTTAGACTGCAACTTAAAATTTCAACAAACTTGTGCTTGCCCATATCTATTATCTCACGACCACTACATTACAGCCAACTGCAATTCACACAGATTAAAAAAAGACTATTTTAATCTTTGAAAATTTCCAACACTTTGATAATAACATGAAGATTCTAATAAAGCCTAAGGATTATGAAGAATTACATATCACTACTAGTCAGTATTTATTCCAATCGCTACATCAGCGATTAGTGATCTGCAACTATTATAAAAATATAATAGTTATATAAATTATATTATAAATAAATATAATATTATATAAATATAAATTAAGGTAAGAAAGGAAAAGGATACATTAGTGCTTCTAGTCAGAAACATCCTCACCACTAACCTTTAGCAATTAAAGACCCAAACTAAAGAATGAATACTCCCTGCTGCAATGTAAACCTTTATGAGCTAATGATCATATGCAGTACACCAAATTGCAAATATTAAATATTACTCACCGATTCTTTCTCCACAATTCGGTTTAGCATGACAACTGCTTTGGTCTTTTGTTGCCAAACCATGAGCCAGAAGTGGCAACATGTATTAGGAAGTGGACCCTATAAGAACAGAAAAAGAACAGGTCAGGGAAAGGAGCTGGAAAAGAACAAGGTTTTGAGGCAAACCTTCCTCAAGGATGTTGCTGCTATATACAAATACGATACAGCCAGTGGATTGTGTTGCAACAAATAAATCCAGACTTTAAATCTACTGAATTCAAAATCCAGTTTGTTAAGATTTTAGTTGTAAATACTCAAAACTTTTTACTTACTTAGGTAGAAACGGAATTTTTTAGGGTAGCTTACAGAGTTGAGGGCTGGAGAACTAGGCTCAGGTAGGTACCAAGAATTAAAGTATAGGCAAGATTCTTACCCAAAGGCTGCCAACCTGGGACACTGCTCCTAATAATTCACTATCATCAACTTCCCTATGTTGGCACTACCAAACAAAGGTGGCTATAGTATTCACGCATAACTCATAAGCAAACCAACTCAAAATCATGAGTAGATGCATCTGGTTGGTCATGTTTCAGCTGCAAAGGTTGTAGGCAAAGGAAATTTCTCTCTCCTTCACCCTCTATACCAGAAAGGACCTATCTCATGTGGATCAAAGAAGATAACACAGGAAAAGATACCAGCCCAAGTCAACTACAAAAATTTCTAGAAAAAAATGGAAATCATGAAAGAAAGTACTGAACTACTATTACACTATTAATCTACAAAAAGCACAATATATTGAGCCTCAATAGCAGATGGGCTGGTGAAGTGGCATAAGCAGTAGAGTGCCTGCCTAGCAAGCATGAGGCCCTGAGTTCAAACCTCAGTACTATAAAAAAAATAATAATAATAGCAGAGTTAAAAGGGGGTTGTAATCCGTATTACAATGGTGCCGCGGGGGAAGGAAATCAAATCATATATACTTCCAGGACCTTTATGTTTTGCTTAATGATAACATAGGGCAAAAGAAAAGACAAGACAGGAAAAGGTCATACCCAAATTAACTTTTTTGGTGGGAGTGGGGTAGGGGCTGAGGATGGAACCCAGGGTCTCATGCATGTTTGGCAAATGCTCTACCTCTAAGTCACACCCCCAGTCTAAGTAATTTTAAATGAGCGAAGGCTGAAATAAATGAAGTAACAACATGCAAGCAACTCACAAGCCAGTGTAGCAGAGTGGTGAATATTAGGGAGTCAAAGTCAAGATGCTGGGGGCTAGGGCTGCCCAGAGCTACAGTCCCACATGAAACAAGGGGGTTCAAATGGTTCTAGATTGAAATCATCTTTAGGATAGGTGGACTCGTAGGTATATAGCAGGTGCTCAAAACATATTGCTTAACTAAACAAGGTAACTCTAAGGTTAACTTGTACAAATGCTGGAAATGTATTGAGAATCCTGAGAAATTGCAATCTTATGTTCAAGGATACAATTTTCTTCATTTCAAGGTGTCTATCTATTGCTTAATCTATTTCCAAAACAAAAAGAGCAATGAGAAAATTCCTAGTAAATAAATGTCTTTTTCTTTAATCTTAAAATAAAAAGCATGAAGCAATTCACTGGTAAAGGCACTCAAGTGTGATGCACATGTACTCTAATTCCATCAGTGTTTCTAAAGACTAACAAACATGAATCAGTTGCTATGTATAAAGAACATACAGTTTTTAATCAGAAATGAATCAAGATTCATTTCTCAGCTCTTATACTTAGTAGCCATGGAACCCATTTTTTTTTTAAATCCACAAAATGGATATAATATACAAAGGGGATGACTTAATAAAACCTAACATATCATAAAACTCAGGGGAAAAAATTAATAAACAAACAAAGAACAATCAGAACAACAGAGGCAGTGAACATTCAACATCTCTAGCTTTCTCAATCCTCTGAACTGTTTTCTGAGTATGCGTTCTGTTCCAAGCAATGTGCTAGGTACAAGCACAAAAGCATGACTGAGATGCAGTCTTAGCCCCCAGTAAGCATACCGAGGGGATAAGAAGTACTGCATGACTACTATCAAGTGCCACAAGGGTTACAGCTAACCATCAGGTCACAGGAACAGAAGGGTCTAGGAGAGAAACTCTAGCAACCAGAAAAAGGAGAGTCCTGACAAAGAGACACAATATAAATGGATGGAGGAAATAATGGTCCATTAAGGCATTCCCAGAGTAAGGCAAGGCACATGAAAATTTAGGGCTCATCTGGGAAAAGATCAACAGATCAGTGAGGTGGAAGTGGAGGTACACAGTAGGAAGCGACACCTACAGAGCTGGAGATGATGGTGACAAATTGGAAAGCATTCCTAGATGATGAGGGCAGCTTTAATCCAGATGAGAAAAATAGGAAGGGAGCTGGCTTTTTTTCAAAAAATTAGATACACAATATGCAGATTTTGAAATCCAGATTAAAATATCCAGTAGAGACCTGGGAAATATAGGAAAAAACTCAGAAAAAGAAAATTCAAGAGACAAGCTTCTAAGTTCTCACACTCTAAATGAGTGAAGCTCTGGCTTTTTGAACACATGAAAACTGTCCAACAGGGACAAAAAGGGTATTAGCCAGACAATTTTTTACATAATGGGCTTTTAGATGCTTTATAAAAGGATCACTATTACCATTATTACTTTGACCGTTTTTACTTTAATAAGGACTGAAGGTGTGGCTCAAGTGGTAGAGCTCCAGCTTTGCAAGCATGAAGCCCTGAGTTCAAATTCCAATCCCACCAAAAACCAAACCAAAACAAAACAAAAACCCAGTAACAAATGCCACAACAAATAATACACAGATGTTTACCATAGTGCTGAACACTACAGGAGTTTCTGAAAACATCATTTCTATAGATAGATAAAATAGACAGATAAAATAGATGTAAGTGCTTGGGAGTTTAGTACAGTTACATAGCAATTATAAGGCAGTAGAGCAGAACAATTAAGAGTAGGAACCATGGAGTCTATTGGCTTCAAATTTTGGGATTATTTTACTTGTTGTATGACTTTAGTAAAGTCATTCTTTATAGAGTCCTCCTCTATAAAATAAGGATAATAGTATTTAGCACAGTGAATTGTCCATAGGGTTAAATTAAACAAAACACATTGGCTGGGTGCCAGTGGCTCACACCTGTAATCTTACTCAGGAGGCAGGTATCAGGTGGATTGGGATTCAGAGCCAGTCTCAAATAGTTTGTGAGACCTTGTCTAAAAAAAAAAACCCAACACAAAAATGGGCTGGCAGAATGACTAAAATTGTAGAGTGCCTGCCTAGCAACTATGAGGCCTAGAGTTCAAATCCCATTACCACACACACAAAAAAATAAACAAAACATGTAAAACAGGGGGAAATGTTACAAAATTATTGTTATTAATTTTACTTTCTACTTGAATGGAATAGTCATAATATCAGGGTTTTTCTTAACTTCTTTTTTATTTGAACAATGCCTTGGGTCTTAATGAAGCTGCTGGATGAATGGCCAATGAAGTGCCGGTACCAGAATGTGATCACAGATACTGTTGAGATCAGAGGCTACTCCATCTTTCAGGTTACACAGGTTGAAAAACATGGTCCCAAAAGTTGAAGAGAGAGAGAGAGAGAGAGAGAGAGAGAGAGAGAGAGAGAGAGAGACTGTGTGTGTGTGTGTGTGTGTGTGTGTGTGTGTGTGTGTGTGGTTGGGGGGTAGTAGGGGGTGCTAAATTAGAATCTTGAGAAAGACTTGTTTTTAAGGAATGAGAAAGAACTACCAAGAATTGATACTGGGGAAAAAATAGTAGAAAGAAAGAAAGGGTTATGATTGGATGTGTACAGTAACCATTTGTATGGTTTGGATATGAAATGTCCTCCAAAAGGTTCATGTGTTAAAGGTTTGGCTGCCAGCTGATGATGAGCTTTTGGGAAGTGATTAGATCCTAAGAGCTTTGATCTAATCAATGGATTTAATCCCTTGATGGCATTTCTGGAAGGTGGGGCCTAGCTGGAGGAAATTAATATGGGGGACTGACCACTGAAACAATGAGCCCAAATAAAACTTTCCTCTTTTTGAAGTGTTTCTTTTACAGAGTTGTCATGTTTTCATGTTACTGTTGCTTCAAGTATAAAGTAATTTTTTTAGCTATAAAAACTGGCTTATTAAGAATGTAAAAAAAAAAAACTTTGGCTAGTATTATAAAGGCTGAAAATGACAAATTAAAGTTTCTTCTCCCAATCCCCATAAATGACCACCAGTAATGATATGTGTATGATTAATTCATTTAACTCATTTCAGTCCTATGCTATGTAAATAAGACTGCAATAAACACGTAAACTTATCTTTATGTCTGCTGGTATTTCTCTAGTAGACTTTCTTAATTAGCGTATGTGATCACTGAGTAGTATACATCTTTTTTTTTTAATAGCTCTTCTAAATTTATTGCATGAAGGAGTTACACTAGGTCCAAAATAAAAGCAGATCTCAAATGAGTACATTATACATGCTGTGAGGTTTTTAAACTTGTGACTGGGACAAAAAGGACATTCTACTCACTGCAAGAAAATTCTCACTTATATTAGTTTCAGTGAACCATAAACACAATCCATGAACCTGCAGTTCATCTTCCTTAGCCAGTCTTCTCTACTAGGATTGACATATGCTTTTGAGCTGGTCACTCTGCAGATGAAATGCTTATTTGTATTCTGGGTGCTCAATTATATTATCATTGCAGGCAAATTTCTTATTCACTAATTTCTTTTTTATTGTAATCATCATCAACTCCCTGAATAGTAGTAAGGGTCTTCCTATCATTTTTCTGTTGAATTATTTTCTTAGATATAATCCTCAGCATCAGCAGAAAGCAGGTCATCACCCTTACTCACATCAGCAAAGGGGTCAAAAGAGTGAAGGTTCTGGATAGTGGGCATATGATATAATTCCTTTTCCTTGTTGGAAATAGCCTGCAGCAGGTGGCTTTGGGAGGAGGCTCAAGAGGGAAGCTGCTGAGACCTCACTGGTGGCTCAGTGACTGAGGTCCACTTTTTAAATCTCTGCTGTTGTTACAGGCAAAACCTATTACTAATTTAAAACTTACATTCCCAGTCAGTATCAGTGGCTCATACCTGTAATCCTATTTTTTTGAGAGGCTGAGATTGGAAAGATCTCTGTTTGAGGTCAGCATTGGAAAACAGTTTGTGAGACCCCCCCATCTCCAAAATAACCAGACCAAAATAACTGGAGGCTCAAGCAGTAGAATGCCTGCTTTGCTAGCATAGCCCTGAGTTCAAACCCTAGTCTCACCAAAATATAAATAAATAAATATTTATTACATTCCCTAACTGCCTGGCAAGTAGGTTTTCATGTATATTTTGTTCTTTGAACTCTAAATTGATGTCTTTTGTCAGTTTTCTCCCCATGGATTATTTCTTTTTCTTCTTGATTTACAGAATCTGTTCTACCACAAGTAAAATTTCCTGTGAAATAAAAATAGTCTAATAGCTCATAGTTAATTTGATTTTTTTAAACTACATCAAGCTTTCCAATAGTACATCATTCTGATCCAAGTTAGGGTTTTAAGAATCTCAAATATTATGGCTTATGTCTTGAATATTTAAAAAAATTTAACTAGGAGAAATGACACTGCTGTTGATTAAGTATTCCTTATTTGGTAAAGAATAGCTAGTGTGAATAAACAAAAACTTAGAATGCAAGAAAAGAAGTACTTGCATGTGGGTGTGGCCAATGTGCTCAGAACCAATTGAGCAGAATGCCAAAGGGAGCTTAACAGGTGCTCTGGCCTGTCCTCTGGAGCACTTGGTTTCCATACCCTTAGTGGACCCTGCAGATGAGCCAGACACCATTCAAAACATGGCCACACTCTGAAAATATACGTGAGAAAAGGCTCAAGGGCCTCTGGGTATGCTTCACAGGTTAAGTGAAGAGAACTGGAAGCTGCTAACAAAACAGTAATAAAACCTTTCTGTCAGATACAAAGCAAGGAAGTTAATCTGCCAAACAAGAACTAGCCCAGCAATTTCATAAGAATTTCTCTTACAGAATATATTAACATTAAAAAAAACTTTACTTTTAACATATATATTCAAAGCTTCAAAACTATCATGCTTGCAATTCATTTCATAACCAGAAAAAAACTGAAATAGGACTTCATTTGCAAAAGTCAAGTTATACTTTTAACTATGTTTTAAAGCAGAACCACAAAAACTCCACTTTTCAGGCATCTGCTCAGTATCATACTACTTGCCTGTGTTAAGACGTAACTCCTTTGTGCCTCTTCTATGTCAATTAAGCTGGCATTAATGTAATCGTTTTCAGTATTTTGCAATTTAACACGGCTGTGATCATCTGAAATAGAATGATAAACCATAACTGTAATTTGAAATTTGACATTCCTTTTTGCTTTTTTAGTACTAATGTTCTAAGATATTTATAAATGATAGAAGAAATAAAATAAATGAAAAATAAGTTAGCGCCATGGAGAGTTGAGACAAATCCTAAATTATTCCCCTTTTCTTTAAGGGCATCAAAACATAATCTTATTAACTTGGTATTGAAAGGGAAACATTTCTGTTTGTAGTACACTAGATACTTCACTTGAAAAACTGACTGGAGTGAATGCAGTAAAACAAATAAAGTACTTACCCTAAAAATAAAAAAATAATTTAGATTCTCAGTACTTGATTACCTACAAAAGGATAACTTACTTCACACAGATTGGATTTCATTTTCTTCATTTCTTAATAGATACACATTCAACTATAATTAATTTTAACACTTAACTATGCTTAGGTTAAGCGATAAAAGTATTTGGAACATTCGAATGTATTCTTTAAAAGACCACTGGAAATGCTCCACTACTTAAGGGTGTTAACAGGTTAGATATATTTTTAGTTTTTAAAGGTAAAAATCTCATAGATTCAGAATTTATGCTAATTTAAATATTTGAAAACTTGACCTTGTACCAGTTAGATGAGAAAGAAAAAAAACACTTAACATCAGGATTAACATTAACTTAGAATCCTAAATATATAAATGTCAGAAGCACAAATTGAAAATATGATGTTTGATGTTTAACTCTGGAGAGTATATTCTTTTATAAACTGTCCCTTCAAGGAAATCTACATTAAATATTCACTCTCTCCCCACTTTTAAACCAAAAAAAACTATCCATTCTATCTCCACATGAAAGAAAATGTTAAATGGCTTTCATTTCGCACATCAATTTATCTAAGATGTTTCTGCTGGACTGAACCCAAGACCTCTGTAAATATTACATGTCATTTGCCAACAGGAAAAACTAAGATCTTGTTATAGTAAATCACATATACTAGTGTTCTGGGAAAGATGATGTCAGCAAGCACTTTTTTTTTTAACAGTCACTTTTTTTTTTAACAGTTTAATCACCCTATAACTTACATTATGAGATGGTAAAAAAAAGATCAGCTACCTAATTAACAAAATAAAGACCACATATATTCTAGATAGGATACCAACAGAATAATGTATGCTTTTAGAAAACTATGTGACCCTTAAAATTCAAATCCCACTAAAGTATCACACAAAAGAATGTGTTCTCATGTTGCAATCACAGAAAGAACAGAGACCTAAAGGCTCCTCATATACACTGCATAACTGAAAACAGTGTTTTGGTCAACATGCAACTGGGAAGGTCTATCTCACAGGGCACTGGGAATTCCACCATCCTGCATGGTACCTCTCCAGACCCTGGCACAGCTAGGGAGACGATAATCCTGGAGAAAGACTTCCAGCAGATTGGCTTTAGCAGTACTTGATACCTTGTCCTTGGAACTTTGAACTAGAATTCACTGTTATTTTTCCCTCACATACCACATTACTCCAAAACATTGTAAACGCAGTAATCACACACACAGACTATAAGCACAGATCCACTCCTTTGGAACCATGGAGTACTGGAGGCTACCTGAAAGCCACTTGGAATCCCATAGGCCACAGCCCCAGACAAGGCCCTGCTTCCTGTCTAACATTAATTTACCCAGTCAGCAAAACCAAAGGGACACTGAGTTCTCTCAGGGGAAAAAGTTTTTAGATTTTGCTAGCAATGACGGCCTAGCAAGCATGAAATACCACCAAAGAGGAAAAAAAAAAAGAGAGAGAGAGAGAGAGAGAGGAAAAAAAAGTAATCTTTGTAAAATTCTATTGTTGTCTGAACAGCTACAAATGATGACTGAACCTGTATTTTCTACTCAGAACTAATTAAAAACAAACTTTCAAATATGTATGTGTGTATGTGTGTGTATATATATCACTATTTATTTTAGTTTATTAAGATTAATAAAAAACTTAAAGTATATATAAGAGTTTCTGGTGTTAACTAAAACACATTATTACCTTAAAATATCAAAAAAGATCATAAATATGCAGATTTCAGGAAGTGAAACTACCAAAGCCATTTAATGAGCAACTGTGATTTTATGAATATTCAGGAAAGATAAAGAAGGATACTGTCTCTTTGAAAACTAGGAATCACTTAACATATGGTCAATTTAAAGAATCTGTGAGAGCAGATGCAGACTCCCTAACAACCTGAGAGTTAAATGTCCTTTTCCCACCCCATTACAATCTGTCAGTTCCAATTATATGAACTGTTCATTCAAACCAACTTTTGACTTCTGAATTAGAAAAAAGCAGAAAGTTACATGCTTTGTCCTCTTCCATAGCAGAGGAACCTTTGAAATGAAATTACCAAAATGACAGTCTCATAACCTCTGTGCTACATTAAGTCCCAGTCCCCACAGTCCTTGGTCATCATTTTAAGTTTATGGTTATCTTCCACTTCCTTTTCTTTTAAAAGATCCAATAAAAGGGGGGAAATGAAAATGGTACCAACTAAACTTCATGAAATATCACAAAAGCAACCAAACCACACTTCCACAGGAAATTTTATTTCTCAACATCTAATAACACCAGCAGCAGTACTATGAAGAATACATGTTTTTCTATAGGTCATTATCTACTCTTAATTCTTGTCACTGAAGAAGAAACTGAGTATCTAATGGAGCTGTAGCTTGTAAACCAGATATACATTAAGCCAACTTCTGATGAAGAGTCCCTTTGCCTCCCACCCTCAGTGTTTCCTGAGAAATGGTTTCATGTATCAAGAAATGACTCACTCTTGCTGTGGCCTAAGCTGACAATACAGAGACGCTTCCTCTTTCAAGACTGTCATAATAAACTAACCAAAAAGAAAAAAAAAAAAACAAAAAAGAAAACCTCATAGGTTTCACCTAATTTATCATTGTTGTGAAAGAACCTCATTTGGGAAAATTTTCTAGGTCCAAACAAGGAGGAGGATTCATGTTCACCATAGCAGACAGAGCTCAAGGATAATGAACTTACAAAGTAGACAAGGAGAAGACTAATTCTGTTAGTCCTACATTAACAGTTGACTTTTCCTCTTAGACTTTCCTGTTCTCCACCAGACACAAATAGTAAGTGTTCAAATAGTAATGTCCATACTTATGTGGTACCTCCCCACCCAAAATACAAAGCACTTTATAGAAAACATCAACTCTCTTCAGCGCCAAAAGCAAGTTGTGAAAAAACAAATACTATGAATTTTCTTTCATACTGAGTCAAATGCAAAGCTAGGACTAAAACCCAAGTCACCAAAAACACTACCATATTAATGGAGAAGAAACAGAGAATTAACATTTCATGCAAGACATTTCATTTCAAATAAAAAAACTAACATTTCAGTCATTTGCTCTACAAAGAAAATTCTACTTGATGAATGGTTTCTCACTGACCACATAACCAACTAGAAATACTGTATGGTACACTACACAGTATATATGGAACTTAGTTCCATAGCAGGTCTCCCCACACATGAACTATGGCTTCTACAGGACCCCTGGTTAAAAGGCTACTATTAGGGCAAGATTCTCAATCTCTCAGCCAGCAGGAAAGGCGCCCACCCAGGCTTCCAACCATTAGGGATCCTTTACCCAGGAATAAGCAAGTCCTCCAAGGAATCTCACTCCTGAAGGAATGAGCTGCCCAGGACTCAATTTAAGCCATCAAAACTGGAAACACAGAGACACTGGTATAAACCACAGACCTTATTCTGATTTCCCCAGTTTACAGATACTCATCCATTTGCGTCCAGTTGTTTTCAATTTAATTATGTGTAGATTCATGTAATCACCACCACAATCAAGATACATAACTATGTCATCACCACAAAGTTGCAGTGTACCCTTTGTAGTCACAATTTTTCTCACTCTATCCCTAACCCATTAATCTATTTTCCAACATTATAATTTCATCATTTCAAGAATGTTGCGTATAACCTTTTGAGATTGGATGTTTTTTCACTCAGCCTAAGTCCTTTGAGTTCTAAGTTGTTATAACTATCAATAGTTAGTTTCTTTTTATTGCTGGGTATTATTCTACAATATAAATTTGTTAATCATATACCCACTGAAAACATTTGTTTAGGCTATGACAAATAAAATTGTTATAAAGATCCACGTACACATTTTTGTGTGGATGGTGTTTTCATTTCTCGGGGATAAACACCCAATGCCCAAGAGTTCAATTGCTAGGGCAAGTAAGTTCGGAAGCAGCAAGGGTATATTATCCGCTGAGCCGGCAAGTGAGAATAAAACCTGTTTCTCAAGCCTCCAAGTGCCGTTTGGTTCTTCCCAGTCCTGGTTAATTCCCAAACTCCTGTAACAGCTGGTTCCCTGAATGGGAAGCCCAACTGCGCTGGCCCTTTGTCGCCAGTCTGGGTAAAACTAAAACACTGAGGCAGTGATGGCCTGGGGAAGCTGAGGAGGAGGAGGTGCACTCCGCTCAGCTTTGGCGGTCTCCAATCCGGTAGTCCCCAACCAGCCCTATCGAACTCAAGGAGGCTAGACAGACCAGAGCCAGGTACCGATGGGGGGGAGGGGGCATAGACTCAGCCAGGCCTGCCCAACAGAGATGGATGGAGGGCTTGATTGACCCTCGGAGGTCTACACAGACCTCAGCAGGGGGGCTTCTTAGGAAGCCCCATTAGGAGAGACTTCTCAGGAAGTTCCAATTGGGTCATCAGAACGAGGATTCCCAGGGAGGTAATGTTATAACCTCTGGTGTGTGTGTATGAGTGAGTAGCCTGATTCGCCTATGACTCACGTCTGAGTCTGTGGTTCCACGGCTGAGCACCCTATGGCTATGGAGTCCAAGTGAGCTCATCTGTGACTCTGTGGTGAAGTGCATATGGTCTAGGGCGGCAGTGGACTGGGGTTCCAATCATAAGTCACCAGAAGGCTGAGTCTGCTACAGCTAAGCACCACCTAATCTCTCTTACGAGGCGGCCAGACAAACATCTGAGTGGTTGACTCCTCAGAGGCAACACCCTTTCCTTTGTCTGTCTTGAGACACTGTCCATCACTTGGGTAACATTGGGTCCAATCAGAGTAAGCCAACTGTCTTAGACACCATGATCAGAAATTTTAAGAAAGGCTTTGCAGGGGATTACAGGGTTAAATTAACACCAGGGAAACTCCGAACCACTGAATGGCCATTATTAGCATCCACTGGACCCCTAAAGGAACATTAGATGTGCTCACCATCTGGCAAGTTTGGCAGGCAGTCGCTGGGGAAGACGGACACACAGACCAGTTCCCATACATTGATTCTTGGCTTTAAGTCACCCAGACTCTTCCCCTTGGGTGCAATTTGCTAAAAACAGGCAGAGACAAGCTATGGTCTTCATGGCCACGATACAGATTAGAAGAAGACAGCAGAGAAAGCACCGAAAGTTCTTCAAGGAGACCCAGAAGATGAGCCTCTCCCACCACTGTACCAGGAGTCTACAGGTCCAGCCTCGACAGCTCCATCAATCCGACTGGCCCTAGATACACCACCATCGGTCTACCTGGAACCAGCATCACCAGGGAGTGATACCAGGGGCTCAGTCTCTCCTGAGCAATGCCACCAACCCCTACTGAGCTGCTGTTGCCTGACCCTCTCTCTCCAGGATGTGCTGGTTGGCTGGGCCCCCAGCCTACTGCCCTCCAGATGTCGATCCAAGAAACTAGGGAGCCCCACCCCCCAGAAGAGGAGAGGACGGGTCCCTCCAGCCAGGGCAATCCACGATGTATTACCAACCCTTCACCACCACAGACCTCTACAATTGGAAGCACAATAACCCCCTTGTTTGGAAAAACTTCAGGCAATGGTAGAATCTGTCATCCAAACCCATAATCCAACCTGGGAAGACTGCCAACAGCTCCTCCAAACTCTCTTCAACATGGAGGAGAAAAGATGTATCCTGGTGGGGGCACACCAATACCTAGAGGGAAACATCTGGGAGGGAGTGGCAGACCCTGCCACATGGGTACGAACTGCAGCTCCAGGGAATGACCGGCATGGGACTTTGCCACTGAAGAAGGAAGAGGGCACATACGCCAGTATCAGAGGGCCTTTCTGCAAGGGATACAGGCAAAAGCCAGGAAGCCAATAAACATGACCAAAGTATCATCTGTTTCTCAAGGACCCAATGAGCCCCCCCAGGTGACTTCTATGAGAGACTTTATGAGGCCTACCGGATCTACACCCCTTTCAATCCTGAGGCCCCAGATGATTTACACATCCTTCGTCGCGCAGGCATGCCCAGACATCAAAAGGAAACTCCAGAAACTGGAAAGGTTTGCAGGTATGAACATTTCACATCTCCTTGAAATAGCTGACAAAGTTTACAACAATTGTGAAGAAATTGCAGAAAAGAAGGCTAATAAAAGGATGAAAGAAAAAGTAAACCTCCAAACCAGCCTCTTGGCAGCTGCTCTCCAAGACAGGGGTGTGATGACCACCTAGTGTCCTAACCTGTGGAAACAATCGGATAAGGCGCCTAAAGGGGAAAAACCTTGGGCCCCTTCCCCACCCCCCAACAAGGATCAATGCACCTACTGCAAGGAAAAAGGACACTGGAAAAATAAACACCCCAACCAGGGAGGAAAAAGAAAGGCTACCAAATACAGAGAAGAGCCACAGGCCAAGAATCTCATAGGACCGGCAGGGATAGATTCAGACTGAGGAAGACTGGGCTCTCTTTTCCCCTCAGCCCCCATGAGCCCATGGTCAGAATCCAAGTAGGGGGCCAACCTGTGACCTTTATGGTGAATACTGGCGCAGAACATTCAGTCATCACCATCCCCGTGGCCCCCTTCACCAGCAAGATTGCTACTATCCTCAGGGCAACAGGGACATGGGCCACTAAATAACCCTTCTACCAAGTGCATCTCTATGAAATTGGAGGCCATAAGGTCCGTCACGAGTTTCTGTACGTGCCTGACTGCCCCATTCCCCTCTTGGGCCAGGACATTCTTTCCAAATTGGGTACCCAAATCACCTTCAAGACAATGGGCCATGCCACACTGGAGATTAATCCTGGCTTAGTGGAAAGGGATTCCATCGTTATGGCTGTCATAACGCTGAGGGAGGAGGAATGGAGGCTGTACTGTGCAAAGGACAAAAGCCTCAAACCTCTACAACTCCACAAGGACTTTCCCCTTGTTTGGGCTAAGGACAACCCTCCAGGACTGGCACATAAGAGCCTTCCCATCATTGTGGACCTGATGCCGGGGGCAGAGACAATACCCAGTCTAACTAGAGGCCCGCATTGGGATCCAGGCACACCTGACTTGACTTAAAGAGGCAGGCATCCTAATGGAATGTCAATCACCCTTGAACACCCCACTTCTGCCAATAAAAAAGCCAGATGGGGGATATAGGCTGGTCCAGGACCTCCAAGCTATCAACAAGGTCACTGTCTCTCTCCACCTGGTGGTCCCTAACCATACATGCTCCTGGGACAGATCCCAAGCTTGTCTCGCTAGTTCACCTGCCTGGACCTGAAGGATGCATTCTTCTGCCTCCATCTGGCCCTACACAGCCAACCTCTTTGCCTTCAAAAGGGCCAATCCAGAAACAGGAAGTCAGATGCAGCTGACCTAGACCTGCCTTCCCCAGGGGTTCAAAAACTCCTCAACCTTGCCGACCTTGCTGGCTTCCCATGACAGACGATGCAATACACTCTGCTCCAGTATGTGGATGACCTTCTCTTGGTGAGCAACAGTCAAGACGATTGCCTCTGTGGGACCAGAACACTCCTTCAACTCCTATCCGACTCAGGTTACTGGGTTTCCTGGAAGCAAGCTCGAATCTGACAACAATAGGTACAATACCTAGGATTCCACCTGTCACATGGACCAAGGGCCCTCGGTCCAAAAAGAAGACAGGTAATCACTTCCTTGCCCCAGCCTAAGACGAGATGCACTCTGAGGGAGTTCCTGTGGTCCACGGCTTCTGTCGAATCTGGATACCAGGGTTTTCTGTGATGGCCAGGCCATTGTATGACCTCCTGACAGGGCCCAATCACAGTCCCCTAAAATGGACTGATGAGGCAAAACAAGCCTTCCAGAATATTAAAACAACCCTCGGACAGGCGCCTGCCTTGGGGCTCCCAGGTGTGAGAAAGCCTTTTAACCGGTTAGTCCATGAGAAAGACAAAAATTGCCCTAGGTGTCCTTATCCAGACAGTGGGTCCCTGGCAGAGACCAGTAGCCTATCTGTCCAAGAAGCTAGACTCTGTAGTTGCCAGCTGGCCCCCATGCCTCTGGGCTCTGGCGGCAACTCTCCTCTTCAAGCGGATAAACTCTCCTTGGGACAGTAACTCCATGTTAAAGTCCCACATGCAGTGGTGTCTCTCATGAACAGCCATGGGCATCAATTCCTCTCTAATTCCTGCCTGGTACATTACCAATTCTTCCTCTACAAGAATCCCACAGTAACACTGGAAACAGTCTGATTGCTTAACCCAGTCACGTTCCTTCCCTCAGAAGATGGGGAACCTGATCATGACTGCACTGAGGTACAGACAAGGTCTATTCCAGTTGCCTGGATCTGTGAGAGAATGCAGGGACCTACCTAACAGTGTACTGTGATGGCAGCAGCTTTGTCCAAGAGGGGACTCGAAGAGGCGGCTACGTGGTGACCAGAGAAACCAAAGTACTGGAGGCTAATGCTCTCCCACCAAGAAGGTCAGCTCAGTGGGCTGAACTCTATGCCCTGATCCAAGCCTTAACACTAGGCCAGAGAAAACACATCAACATCTACACTGACTCGTGTTATGCCTTTGCTAAGGTACATGTCCACAGGGCAACTATAAGGAGAGGCCTATTCACAGCTGCAGAAATGACTATCAAAAATAAGGAGGAGATTCTACACCTCCTCAAGGCTATTTGGCTTCCAAAAGAAGTTGCTGTGCTGCACCACAGGGGACACCAAAAGGGAGATAACCCAGTAACCCAAGGAAACCGACTGGCAGATGAGACTGCTAAAATGGCAGCAATACAGGAATACAAAGAAAATCCTACCCTAGCTGCAGCCACAATTTCAGAGGAGCTCCATCTGGACTATACAATAAAAAAAGAGTGGACAAAACAGGAGAGGGCCAACCAACTTAAAGGCAGCTAATGGAGACTCCTAGACAACCAGGTCTTTATCCCAGCTGTGCTGGGGAGACAACTAGTCTCAGAATATCACCAACTCACCCCCTTGGGAAAGACAACCCTAGAGAGTATCCTCCAAAAGGAATTCTGTATTAGCCAGCACTGTGCCAGTCAATCAAAGAACAATGTGTCACCTACACCAAGAATAACGCCAAGTCTGTCCTCCAACCCCCACTGGGAATTCAGAGGATGGGTGCTGCTCCATTCAAAGACCTGGAAGTAGGCTTCACTGAAATTTCACCCACCAGAGGGTACAAGTATCTGCTGTACTTATTCTGCATGGGTCAAGGCGTTCCCATCCCAGACAAAGCAGTCAGGAAGTGGCAAAAACCCTTTTGCGGGAAGTTGTTCCTCAGTTTGGACTTCCCCTAACCATTCACAGCAACAATGGACCGGCTTTTGTAGCAGAGGTCACCCAGACCCTGACCCAAGCTCTTGGCATATCCTGGAAACTCCATACAGCTTACCAGCCCACAGAGCTCAGGAAAGTAGAACTAATGAACCGCACCTCCCCTGCCGGACCTTCTGCCCTTGGTCTTCCTGCGCACCCACTGCATGCCAGGGAGGCTTGGGCTTTCCCCATATGAGCTAATGTAAGACAGGCCACCCCCTTGCCTCAGGAGTTTCCAAGCTGACCTACATCAGATAGGAGATAAGACCTAAGCCGTAGGAACCATTCTTAGGGACCTACAGAAATATACAATAGAGAGAACACTGATTCCCTTAAGAAATCCACTCCACCCCTTCCAGGTGGGGGCCTCTGTATAGATAAAGAACTGGAAAAAGGAACCTCTCAAGCTTCAGTGGACAGGGCCACACATGGTAATATAATATTAACCACTCCTACTGCCCTCAAAGTTGCAGGTATTATTCCCTGGGTACATCACTCCAGAGTAAAAAGGGCCTTTGAGCCCAATGAGACACAGTCAACTGAAAGGTGGACCTCCAGGTCAGATCCCAGCCGACCTCCTCATCTCCGGCTACATCGGGACGTCACTCCCCAACTGAACTCCTGGTTTCCAGATGGCCAGAACACTGAGCCACTGAGGATCTCTAGCCCTGCCCTAGTCACTCCTGGAAGCTGACTGGTCTACACAAGGCAGAAGCTTGAGAAAAACTTCATGTTCTTCCTGCTGTTCCTTGCTGGAGTCTGCCGGCTAACAATCTTCCTGACCATAGGACTGGTGACTATGGCCCCGGCAGATCGGGGTTAGGGTTCCCTCTTGATCTTGCCTGTTATCTGCTTATTATTGCTGGATTATTAGCTGCCAAGTGCTTTCTACAATGACCCCCAGTCTTTCCACCCTAAACCCTATAGTAGTACTAACTTTCTCTCTGACCTTAAATTTATCCTGCCTAGTAACAGGGGAGCCCCGACTGATTATAGGGGGGCAATGGACCTTCCAGCTCATACCCCTCACCCCAACCCCAGGTTTCCCTTTAACGTCCACCACCTGGGACGGGAACACCCCTCTGGTTAAACTTCATTTTGATGGATGTCAGGTCCTCAGCCTCTCTCAGGAGGTCAACAGGCGGTTCTCTTATCACAGAGTCCACAAGCACTACCAGTTGTCAGACATCTTCATCTGTGGAGGACCCACCCCTCTTGCATCAACTACCTGTCCCCAATTCTGCGAGTCATGGTTCGCTTATCACCCAGGTTTTCCCGGATTCACAAGGTGGAGCCCCAAGCTCCGCAACATCCCAATCTCCCCATCTTGAAATGGGTCCAACCCAAACTGTGCCAATAACTAATGTGTTCCCCTTCCTATTACTATTATGGAGCCTAATGCAACCTTATGGACAACAGAAGTCATTCTCCAGCTAGGACAGCATCACCTTGTGGGGACACATCCAATGGTCAAATTCATGATTGAGTCCATATTCACTCCAACTCTTGTGATCTCCTTCCGAGGGGGCTCCTCCCTTTGGTTCCTTCCAGGGCCCCTGACCTACACCCAACAGGATTCTGTAACCCAACTTATGAAGGTAATTAACGCCTCTTATTGGGCTATCAACCTTTCTGACTCCTCCCTAGCATCTGACTGCTGGATATGCATGAAGCCAGGACCCATTCAACACATAGGAGTCATCTTTAACTAGTCATTTGTTCTGTCCCCAGAAAAAGGAACGCACCTACCCCTTCTGTCACCAGTGTCCCTGTATGGAACCTCTTCCTTTCCCATTAAAAACTCAGGCCAAATTTGCACACCTAATGGCACATGTCTGTCCTGTAACAAAGGGGTTTACACCTCCATGACTCCTGGTAACCAATCTTGCTTAGTTGTTAGCCTCATACCTGACCTCTTTGATCCTTTCGGGAAACCGCACCCCCTCATATGGAGGCCCCCAAAACACCAGTGGCGATCCCTGCTGGTCACTGTGCCCTTAGTAGTGGGTTTACTAACCACATCAGGAGAAGCCCTCAGCACCACAGGGCTTGGGGTATCACAGGTTCAATATCAAGGGCTACCTAAGCAGCTCTCCACTGCCATTACCCAATTTGCCCTGGCATTACAATGACAGCTGACTCCCTGGCCTTGGCAGTACTTCAAAACCTTCAAGGCTTTGATTTTCTCACTACAACACAAGGAGGGCTCTGCCTCTACCTCCAAGAGGAGTGCTTTTATGCTAATGAATCCAAGGTACTGCAGGAAACACTGACCCAGATCCAGAAGTGAACAGACCGCTGCTGGGGGGCCCCTTCAGCAAACCACATGGTGGGACTCCTTGTCACAATGGTTTCCTTGGTTTGCCCTGTTCACTGGCCTGCTCCTAATGTTCCTTCTTCTTCTGTGGCCTTCAGACCATGTATTATAAATGCACTCACTAGGTTCATCTCAGCTCAGATAGCCAAGATCAAACTCCAAATGCACCTCACCCCTTATTAGTCCCTGGGGACAATGGAGTGTGATGGTGTCCTCTAGGAGCATCAAGGCGGGGGAATGTGATGCGTAACATGTCTGAACTGGGTCTTTCTGCTGAGAACTTCCTGCTTCTTCCCCAACCCTGTAACCTGTTTCCGTGAATGCCAATTTCCCACCATTCACTGTTATGTATATGGAGGTGACATATACAGAAACCAGGCATTTGATTACATATATGGAAGTGATATACGCAGAACTGGCTACTCAGCCACAAGTATGAAAGCGAAAGGGTATATAATCCCTATGACACTTGTGCTCGGGGCTCAGACCTCCGAAGAGTACTCTGCTGAGCCCGCCAGTGAGAATAAAACCTGTTTCTTCAAGCCTCTGAGTGCCATTTGGTTCTTCCCGGTCCTGGTTAATTCCTGAACTCCTATAACAAGAGTGGCTACAGCATTTTCCATTCTTACAAGCTTTGTGTAAGATTCAGTTCCTCTGCATCCTCAGGGTATTGTGCCCTCTTTATTGTAGCTGCTCTATAAAGTGTGTAATTATATCTTTCCACTGTGGTGTTAATTTGTATGTCTGATAGCTAATGATGTCTTTCATATGCTCACATGCTAATCTGACATTTCTGTTCATATATTTTGTCTAACTTCTAACAGGGCTATTTCTTTTTACTGTTGAATTTATATAAAATGAGTTGTCAGATATGCAGCATACAAATGAGTATTTCCACTCTCAGTCTGTATTCATCTTTTCATTCTTTTATCAAGGTCTTTCACAGAACAAAAGTTAAAAAAAAAATTTTTTTTTTTTTTTGAGAAAGGGTCTTGCTATGTAGCCAAGGCTGGCCTAGAACTTGCACTTCTCCTTCTCCTTCCTGTGCCTCCTGCGTGCTAGTATTACAGGTAGGTGCCACCAAAGTCAGCTAAAAAGTTTTAAATTTTGATTTATTCCAATTTATTGATTTAAAAAAATTTATGAATTATGCTTTTGGTGTCATTCTAAGAACTCTTCATCTAGCCTTAGATCCTGAAAATTCTCTTGTTTCTTTCTTATTTATTTAATCATTTTTACATTTATTCACATGTATAATACATTGTTTGGGCCCTCACCCCCCCACACACCAGTTCTGGGCAGAATCTACTCCAACCTCTTGTTCTCCAATTTTGTTGAAGAGAAAACATAAGAGATAATAAGAAAGACATAGCGTTTTCACTATTTTGAGGTAAAAGTAGCTATACAGAGAAATTCCTAGCATTGCTTCACATGTGTATTACAACCCACACTGGCTCATCTCTATCAGACCTCTTCACTACTTCCAGGCCCCTTTCCATAGTGGCCTCTGCCTATTTAAGATTACTATATTCTTTCCTCTACAGTGAGCACATCAACTACATTCAAGTTTTAGGTTTCCTTCCCTTTCCCTATTCCTCTCTGCATGTTCTCCCTGTAGCCTGTGACCCATGTGACACTACCACAAATGTTTTAGGTCTATAATCTGCATACCAGGGAGAACATGTGATTTTTGGCCTTCTGAGCCAAGCAATATTCTCTTGCTTATCTTCTGTATTATTACTATCTCCCCATTGTATTTAAGTATTATGTAGAGGGATACTTTAAGACTGTGTAAATATCTTGTTCCTCATCAAATTTACCATTCACTTTAGTATTTATAAGTTGATACCCTATACAAACGTGAAACCTTCCCTATTTCCCACCTATTTTTCATTTGCTTCATAATATTAGCATAGACTCACTAAATCATTTATTCAATGGATTATAATTGTTGCTTATTTTAAGGCTTAAATTATCCCAGTTGTGGCCAGTGAGCTTCAAACTGTCTTCTGACATGCCCTCATCATTTTGTTTAACATGTCCTTGCTTTCTAGCACTTTAAGATATTCCAGGCTCATCTTATAATTCCTCGTACCAGCTTTGGAATAAGTTAGTTTCTCCAAGGAGCCCTGTCTCCTCTGAGTGGAGAATGAAATTTGGATATCAAAAGCTAAGCATACCCACAGCTAACAGAGTACCACTGCTCTCAAGACTTCTCAGTGGATAGGGTTAGGAAACATATGCACATGAAGATCTTATAGGTACCTGTATATCTACAATCACTGAAAACCATGTCCTCACATTCCAATATAGTGTGCTAATCTAACATTACAGTGCTCACTATAGTTCTCTCCCACCTGTCTCACAAGGTCTCTCCTTTAACAACATTACCACCCTTATTTATATGCCTTTTACATGTGAACTCAAGGGCTTTAAGACTGAATTATTCAGGGAGTAAGAAAGGGAAGTTTAATGATATCTTTAATATCACCTCTACTACCCCATTATTCAGAGATAGAAGTAACACATTTTTAAAATATCAATAATGCTTTAACTGTAAATGCAACGAAAATAAGTGGAGAGTAATTTATAATAAAGGAATACCTATTTTAATGTATGTAAACAGTTGAACTAAACTACTTGAGCAGAAAAAAAGCCCCAACAAATTTCCAACATGTTCCTAGGTGTGGGTAAACTCCCCTGTTGAGAACCACTGCTCTACACAGTAAATATAATCAGAAAGCAGCAAGACTAGTGTCAGAATACAGGGAACACTAGAATCAAAATAGTAACTTCTAGGGACACATAGACTTTTCAGAAGTGTGATACCTGAAAGACTGAACAGTGAAGTGGGAATAGTAAAGTTTGTGCTTACTATGCAGGAGGTCTGGGTTGAATTTCCAGCAACTGTCCCCGCCTCCAAAAAAAAAAAATTAGAAGAAAGACTGAACAGCATAACAGTACTTCTTTGGGCCTGGGGGAAGGGCAGGTAGTTCAGTACCAAAAAAAAACTGCACCTGTTCAGGAATCAACAGTGTTAAGACAAAAAGGTGAATGGGGGAAGGTGAAAAGGGACAAATAAGTAATATATTCACAACTGTTCTCTAGAAGATCTTTGATGAGAAATCCATAATCTGTATGGGTAAGCTACAGTAACGAGCATACTGGTTCATACTGTTCATTTGTAAATTTACACAGTTCTTGAGAGTTAAAAAGAGTCTGCCTATGCTGACCTGAAATCCAACAATGGTGTTATTCATCCATGAACTCTAGTTCCATGATCTGAACTTAACACAGGATAATTTTGTGTTTGTCCGGTGCCAGTGGCTCATTACTATAATCCTAGCTACTTCAGGGGCAGAGATCAGGAGTATCAGGGTTCAAAGCCAGCCCGGACAAACAGCTCATGACCCTATCTCAACACCCCCCCCACCGCCCCACTACACACACACTCACACTCACACTCACACAAAAGGGCTGGTGGAGTGGCTCAAGGTGTAGGCCCTGAGTTCAAACCCCAATATCAGGAAAAAAACAACAAAGAATTTCTTTCTCCATGTAGAAGTTCAAGTATCTAAAGTCAGCTATATGCTGCTCTATTTAGGTTCTCTCTTTTCCTACATAATCAGTTCTGGCTTGTTCACGATCTAATTCTTATTCCTCAAATCCGTTCCAGTACATCGATGCCCTATAAAAATAAATTATTAAAAGCACAAATAGCTTTGACTCAGCCTTGATTAAAATTGAAAATTAGAGCTTGGCGCCAGTGGTTCACACCTGTAATCCTAGCTACTTGGGAAGCTGAGATCAGGAGGATTGATGTTTGAGGCCAGCTCAGGCAAGACCCAATCTCCAAAATAACCAGAGCAAAATGGACTGGAGGTGTGGCTGAGGCAATACAGTGTCTGTTTTCAAAGTGCAAAGTTCTGAGTTCAAGCCCAGTTCCACCTAAAATAAATAAATAAAAATAACCTGAAGATTAAAAACACCAAAAACAACTAAAGATAGAACAAAGTAAAAAAGCTGTCAACAATGATTTTGAGAATGTAAAGCACTAAACTGACAGTTGATATTTATTGTTAAACTTTAGATGGGATAAGGAAAAGGTCAGCAAACAACCACCATAAAATTTAAGTCTCGCGGCATGGCTCAAGTGGTAGAGTGCCTGCCTAGCAAGTGTGAGGCCTGAAGTTTAAACCCTGGTATCACCACAAAAAGAAAAAAAAAGTTAAATACACATTTATTCTGATTATTATATAACTGAATTTAGGTAAGTCCTAGAAGAATGTGCTTTTGCTATGTATTTTTTTTATTATATTAAGAATTATATTTTCCCAATCTTCTATTATCCTTTGAAGAAAATGAGCCAAATTTTTTATCTGTTCTTTTTTTAAGGGGGGGGAGTAAGTGGGGCTTGAACTTATGGACTTGTGGTTTGCTAGGCAAGTGACCTACCACTTGAGTCACACCCCCAGCCTGCTTTTGCTTTTATTTTTCAGATGGAGTTTCATTTTTTTGCCTAGGGCCAGCTCTGGACCATAATCCTCCTGCCTATGCCTCCCACAGAGGTGGGATTGCAGGCATACACCACCATGTCCAACTTATTTGCTGAGAGGGGATCTCACTGACTTTTTGCCCAAGCTGGTCTTGAACCATGATCCTTCCAATCTTCATCCCCAAGGGGCTAATGGAATGGCCCAAGTGGTAGACTGTCTGCCTAGCAAACATGAGGCCCCAAGTTCAAACCCCAGTACCACCAACAAAACCCGCCCCCCCCCCAAAACCCAATCTTCATCATGCTTGCTAGGCAGGCTCTCTACCACTTGAGCTACACCTCTAGCCATTTTTTTGTGTTGGGTTTTTTTCAAGATAGGGTCTCACAAACTATTTGCCCAGGCTGGCTTCGAACTACATTCCTCTGATCTCTGCCTCCTGAATAGCTAGGATTATAGATGTGAGCCAACAGCGCCCAGCTTGTCTCTTTCTCTTTAAAATGCTTACCAGACAACTAATCTCTGGCTCACTGATTCTCTACCATATATGGAGAGAGTGAAGGGACACCTAAGTCTAATTACTGCTTCATACCTCCAGTCCCTGAACATACACCCATCCACACCAAAACTGCCACCATAGTAAGCCATAGGCTTCAGAGGAAATCTTCAAGGGTGTTGCACTGAAGAAAAGTGGAAAATTCTAGCTACTTACATTTCTAACTGGTAAGGAAGAAAGCATCTAACAGAAACATAGTATTTTGTAAGTAATTTATGATAAACAAAATATTTTAAGAGACTGCTTCTCATTTGATTTGCTCAAAATCAGCCAATACAGTTCATGGAACCACACTTGGTCAACATAAACGAAAACATTCTGTTTGTGTAAGAATTAAAAGTATGGCAGGGTGCTGGTGGCTCACGCCTGTAATCCTAGCAACTCAGGAGGCAGAGATCAGCAGGACTGCAGTTGGGGCAAAAAGTTCCATAAGACCTTATTACAAAAATAGCCATCACAAAGAAAAGAAAGAATTGAAAGTATGGATTTTCTTTTCCCCACGAATTGATGCATTCAGATCCTAAATATCAGTGGTACATTCAGATCCTAAACATTTTGCCTATAATCAAGGGATACCATGTTAATAAAGCTGTATAATACATGGCCTTGACTAGAGTAATTCAGCCTATACAGGAAGCTTAGCACACCAACAGTACACCCTAGTCAACTAGGAAAGGAATGAGAAACAAATAGAAACCAGAATGTGACCAACTTATTTGTTTGTTATAAAGTCCCTATTAAACAATTAGATCTAAAAAGAAAGGATATGTTTAGCCTGCTAAAATAAAACGCAGGGGACATGCTGGACTAGGAAGGCAGCCTGATTTAATATCAGTTGTGTCAAGAGAACAAAAAAATACAGTTTAAAAACCCTGGTAGTATAACTGTTTACAAAATGTGTGTGTGTATGCTTACATGTAAAAGCCCAATCACAAGGAATTAAAAGGATGGTATATCAAAAGCCACTAAAAAAACTTTTTTAAAATAGAAAAATGTTTACCATACATTGCTAAATAGGAAAAGAGCTACAAATTAGTGCATGCTAGATTCTAATTTTTAACTTAAAAGAATATTATGTGTTTACTCAGAAAAAAATACCAAAAGTCTATGAACCCAGTAGTTACTGTTTATAAAAAAGGTTTTTTCTTTACACTTTTCTATGTTTTACAAATTTTCTGCAGTAAATACACATTACTTATATAACTGGGGAAGAAAGGGAACTAAACTACACCAATAAATATTTTAAGCAATACTTACAAAGATCATGGAATAATATGAAAATGAAATATATATGAATATATAATAAACATAAACATAGAATGATTATAATTACTTTACAGAAAGAAAAACTGTACATAAGAAAAAAGACTGGACTGGAGGAGTGGCTCGGCAGGAGAGCGCCTACCTAGCAAACATAAAACTCTGACTTCAAATTCCAGTACATGAGAAAAAAAGAATATGGAAAAAAAAATACAAACTCCAGTACAGCTAAACAAACAAACAAAAAAGACTGGCAAGAAACAGAACAAAATATTGGTAGCTGTGTTTGAAGGATACAATAATCATGGGTAATTATTCTTTCTTAAAAGCTTTAAGACTGTATGTTATGTAAATCAAAAAATTATTATATTTATCAACATGATCCCAAACCCTCCTAATACTGTATACTGCTTCCTAAACAAACCAGAAATATGCACACGAACGCACAGTACTGTTTGTTTGGCCATATCCAACCACACCTCATGCCTTCAGGAGTACTTTAGCATTTCTAATAAATCACTCTTCAATTTTTTTTCTTTTTGGCAGCACTGGGGTTTGAACTCAGGGGCTCATGCTTGCTAGGCAGGTACTCTTACTGCTTGAGCCACTCTATCAGCAATCACTCTTTACTAAACAAAAAATTTTACAATACTTACAGGGGCTTACATCTCTGTATCTGTTGCGATCTCTGTTTTCTGGAAATTTGGCCACTCTATGAGGATAGTCATGGGATTCATTTCGAATTTCCTTAAAAATAACAAAAATATATTTTAATAACCCTCAAATTTTATACTTCAAAACATTTTCCCAGTCAGTATAAAATATCAAGCACTAAAAGCACACTGCCTATCTCATGTCACTTAATCCCTGCAACATTAATGAAAACAATTCTGCTCCCCATTTCACATGTGAGGGATGACGAGTTTAAAGAAATCAAAACATCCATCAAAGGTCAAACACCTAGTGAGTGGCAGCCCTAGGACCAAAGCAAGGACCTTCAGACATTAACATTTGTGCTCTTTCTCTACCTTACTGCTTATTAGTATAGACTCTATTATTATAGGCTCTATTAAATACCAGTCAACAAGCATGGAATATGTTGTGCAACAGAATTAATGCAATGGAGGTATTAGCCCATTATATTCAAATAGGGATTAAAAGTCTTATGACAGCTCCCTAAAATTTGCAGTATCTATTTAAAAATTTTACCTGTTTCTTCACTTTCATGCCATGTAATTGTTACCATGAGGGCAGAAATATATCCAGAACTTATTTCTAGAGCCATAAATGATTAGCAACAACAATGGACAGTCCTATGTATCACTTCAGGGCCCTTAAGGTTCCCTGTTCCACTATGGAAGTAATTCTATTAGGAATGTCTGCACTAACGACATGATCCTATACCTTAAAGACCCAAAAAACTCTACTCAGAAGCTTCTAGACATCATCAATAGCTATAGCAAGGTAGCAGGATATAAAATCAACATAGAAAAATCATTAGCATTTCTATACACTAACAATGAGCAAACGGAAAAAGAATGTATGAAAACAAGTCCATTTACAATAGCCTCAAACAAAATCAAATACCTAGGTGTAAACCTAACAAAAGATGTGAAAGACCTCTACAAGGAAAACTATACACTTCTGAAGAAAGAGATTGAGGAAGACTATAGAAAGTGGAGAGATCTCCCATGCTCATGGAGTGGTAGAATCAACATAGTAAAAATGTCGATACTCCCCAAAGTAATCTACATGTTTAATGCAATTCCCATCAAAATTCCAATGACATTCATTAAAGAGATTGAAAAATCTACTGTTAAATTTATATGGAAACACAAGAGGCCACGAATAGCCAAGGCAATACTCAGTCAAAAGAACAATGCAGGAGGTATCACAATACCTGACTTCAAACTATATTACAAAGCAATAACAATAAAAACAGCATGGTACTGGCACAAAAACAGACATGAAGACCAGTGGAACAGAATAGAGGATCCAGATATGAAGCCACACAACTATGAGCAACTTATCTTTGACAAAGGAGCTAAAAATATACCATGGAGAAATAGCAGCCTCTTCAACAAAAACTGCTGGGAAAACTGGTTAGCAGTCTGCAAAAAACTGAAACTAGATCCATGTATATCACCCTATACCAAGATTAACTCAAAATGGATCAAGGATCTTAATATCAGACCCCAAACTCTTAAGTTGATACAAGAAAGAATAGGAAATACTCTGGAGTTAGTAGGTATAGGTAAGAACTTTCTCAATGAAACCCCAGCAGCACAGCAACTAAGAGATAGCATAGATAAATGGGACCTCATAAAACTAAAAAGCTTCTGTTCATCAAAAGAAATGGTCTCTAAACTGAAGAGAACACCCACAGAGTGGGAGAAAATATTTGCCAGCTACACATCAGACAAAGGACTGATAACCAGAATATATAAGGAACTTAAAAAACTAAATTCTCCTAAAACTAATGAGCCAATAAAGAAATGGGCATGTGAACTAAACAGAACTTTCTCAAAAGAAGAAATTCAAATGGCCAGAAAACACATGAAAAAATGCTCACCATCTTTAGCAATAAAGGAAATGCAAATTAAAACCACACTAAGATTCCACCTCACCCCTGTTAGAATAGCCATCATCAGCAACACCACCAACAACAGGTGTTGGTGAGGATGCGTGGAAAAAGGAACCCTCTTACACTGTTGGTGGGAATGTAGACTGGTACAACCACTCTGGAAAAAAATTTGGAGGCTACTTAAAAAGCTGGACATCGACCTACCATTTGATCCAGCAATACCACTCTTGGGGATATACCCAAAAGACTGTTACTCCAGAGGCACCTGCACATCCATGTTTATTGCGGCACTATTCACAATAACCAAGTTATGGAAACAGCCAAGATGCCCCAGCACAGACGAATGGATTAAGAAAATGTGGTATCTATATACAATGGAATTCTATGCAGCCATGAAGAAGAACGAAATGTTATCATTCGCTGGTAAATGGATGGAACTGGAGAACATCATTCTGAGTGAGGTTAGCCTGGCCCAAAAGACCAAAAATCGTATGTTCTCCCTCATATGTGGACATTAGATCAAGGGCAAACACAACAAGGGGATTGGACTATGAGCACATGATAAAAGCGAGAGCACACAAGGGAGGGGTGAGGATAGGTAAGACACCTAAAAAACTAGCTAGCATTTGTTGCCCTTAATGCAGAGAAACTAAAGCAGATACCTTAAAGCAACTGAGGCCAATAGGAAAAGGGGAACAGGTACCAGAGAAAAGGTTAGATCAAAAAGAATTAACCTAGAAGGTAACACCCATGCACAGGAAATCAATGTGAGTCAATGCCCTGTATAGCTATCCTTATCTCAACCAGCAAAACCCCTGTTCCTTCCTATTATTGCTTATACTCTCTCTACAACAAAATTAGAGATAAGGGCAAAATAGTTTCTGCTGGGTATTGAGGGGGGGGAGCAGGAGGGGGTGGAGTGGGTGGTAAGGGAGGGGGTGGGGGCAGGGGGGAGAAATGAACCAAGCCTTGTATGCACATATGAATAATAAAAGAAAAATGAAAAAAAAAAAAAAAAAGGAATGTCTGCACTAAACAGCCACTTGGTGTGGCCAGTAAGGTAAGTTTTTATCTCCCAAATGAAACATTATTTTAAGAATTCATAAAGTAAAAACAGAAACGTTACCTCCAAAAA
Organism: Castor canadensis; assembly: GCF_047511655.1. Classification (NCBI taxonomy): domain Eukaryota; kingdom Metazoa; phylum Chordata; class Mammalia; order Rodentia; family Castoridae; genus Castor; species Castor canadensis. Next base: position 66,008,370 of record NC_133389.1, read on the forward strand.
AATTAAACCCCAAAAAAGTGTGCTTCAACAGTAAAAATTAAATCGGGCTTTTACTTATGCTACCACATAGAAGAAAATACATTTTAAAAGTTAGGTTATCCGTTATTTGTATCCATTAAACATAAATTGTTCAATTCATTTCTTGATGAATGCCCTTCCTAAGGATTCCTTACTCTCTTGTCTGTAACACCCCACAAGCCTGTATGCAGGTAACTTTCTAGTTTTTATCTTTACCCTTTGGGCCTTCGGCAAAAACCCTTCAGGGACAAGCAAAAATATTCTCTGCATATATTCTATTAAACTTTCACCTAACTTTAAGGAACCCTTAACTCAATAATTAGTTCCTAATAAGTTTTGCTGGGGGAGAGAAAAGATACAATTTTAAGAGATAAAAAAAATTTATAATAATCTGGAATGTAAACAGGATGCATATAAACTGCAATTATACCATAAAACTAAGAAACAAATTGAGTGCCCAATGTTTTAAAATTTTTGTAATTAAAAAAAAAAACATTAGTCTTTCCAAAAACTACTTGTTGATGTTTATGATACTATTTTATCTTTATTTTCTATTTCTGTCCTTATCTTTGTTTCCTGCTATTCTTTCTGGGTTGGTTTGATTGATATTTTATATCATTCCCCCCCGCCCAAGATTTTACTGATGGAGCACGATGCACAAATCACTAACCTAAATTCAACTTTTCTGGAAGTGAACAAAATGGTAAGATACTCTTGCAAGATATAAAATACTATTATCAATCCAAGAGGTACAAGAGGAATTTAATCTTATTCTTTCCAAACATAGTTACTTGACTTGATACCATTTATTAATTTTTGCATTTATCAGTTATACCTTGTCTATCATAAGCTGAATTTCCATACCTGTATGTTCTAGATCCTGATTCTATTTCAAAGACTCCTTTGTTTACCACAGAAACAGTAACAACTTTTAGTTGCTAGAGTCTAGCATTAAATCTCTCTATGTAGAGAAAAATAAATGGTCCTATTTATTCTCCCCATTTGTGTTAGTAGTTTGTAATATACTAGTTCATTTTGTAATTTCCTTCAAGAAAGGTATGCTAGCCAGGCATGGTGATTGAAATCTATAATCCCAGCTACTCAGGAGGTAGAAGGAGGATCATGAGTTCGAGGGCAACCTGGGTAAAGTTAGTGAGATCCTATCTCAAAATCAAAACTTTAAAAAAGGCTAGGGACATGGCTCAAATGGTAGAACCCCTGCCTAGCAAGCCCCAAGGCTCTGGGTTCAAACCTCCACACCCCCAGTACCACAGGGAGACAGAAAAAGAAAACAAATGAAAAAAAGATAAAGGTTTATTCTGAGAAACCTTATAGGCTTTGCTGTTAGTATAAATGGGATTTTAAAAAAATCATTACTAGTGTAAAGGAAAGATGATGATATTTTGGAGAGGTATAAAACAATGGGCAGAGGACAGAATTTCTTCTGTGACATCTTCAAGTGAATTCTTCTACTCTTCTGTTACAAACAACTATTTCCCACAGTGAAGCCCATCTGTCAGTTAATGATTCCTATTTTTTCTAGCTAGAGAAACAGTTATTTGTGTACACTGTAACAAACGGTGAAGTAAATAGAGCCTCAAGTGTAGCAGTAAGGTCAAGATTTAAAATTTACAAAACACAATGGAATAGGTAAATCCCATTCCAAGTCCTTGGTTTAAGAAATAGTCAGTAGGGCTGGAGGTGTGGCTCAAGTGGCAGAGCATCTGCCTAGCAACCAGAAAAGAGGGAGGAAAAGAGGGAGGGAAGGAAGGAAGGCAATCATAATTTTATTTTCTCAGCTAATAATAAAAAAGAACTCTTTCATTGAGTTCATTCTGTCCAATTTCCAATGTACTACTTGTTCTCTAAATCTTTCCTTAATTTTAATGAATTTAATAAGATTTAATGAATTTACAAATACCAGAAAACCCAAATGCTTTAAAAAGCAACCCTCAAGAGATGCATGCTAGCTGCCTATTCCACTGTCCCTTCTTTCTTACAAGTTTCTGCTTTCAATGTCTGACTTGTAATAAGCCCATCTAAAAGCCTCCCTTTCAAGTAGGAATAGTCCTGTTGAAACAATCAGCCAATGGGAATAAGCAGAATAATGCCTGTGTTACAAGAAAAGGTTTTTAAATGAGGACTGTTGATTCATGTTCCTATAGTGCCAGCTACTCAGGAGGCTAAGATTGGGAGGCTCACTTGAATCCAGACATTTGAGACCAGCCTGGACAACATAGTGGAGGTCTCAAAAAATCAAAACCCAATAAAAAGACTGGCTCAGCAGACCCTTGTCCTTCTCACTTTGGTCTGTCTGGAATACAGCTTTTGAAGTCTAAGGATAAAGAATAGGGATAAGCAGAATCCATTCTGAAACCACAAGGTAAAATGCACATTCCAAGAAAAGCTAAGCAGAAATAGAGGATGGGTCATCTGTGACATGAAGTCACAGGAAGAGCTCTAAACTCCAATCTCCAGAAATCTCATCACAGAGAAACATAAACCTTTAAGTGTTGAATCAGTTATTGCTTTATTTCCCATGCAGCCAAAAATCAGGTCTCTACTAATGCACACCATGACCAAATTTCAACCATAACGACATCTGACACTGATAAGGCATTTCCAGCAAGACAGGATTTTATAAGCACTTTGTGTATCAATAACAGTGTTTCTAAAAATGAGACTGAGAAGGAAGGCAGCTGAGCTATTCTCCAGATCTATTCTGCAAACCGTTCTGATGCTAAAACTTTTTTCCCTTCTGCAGCAGATAAAACTCATAAACTGTGCTCCTAAATACTACATCAAGGTTTGTTTCCCATCAGCAGTAAACCTGATAATCCAAGGTTTCTCAGCCATCAACACTACTGACATTTTGGGTTTGATAATCCTTTTTGTGGGAGCTGTCTTGTGTTCTGTACAATGTTTAACAGCAGCATCCCTGTTTTCTACTAGTAGTTGTCAGTGGCACCCCTTCCTCCAACTATGACAACCGAAAATCTCTCCAGATACTGCCAAATGTGCCAGAACAGCAAAATCAACCACAAACTCCCACCAACACCCAGACAAAAACCACTAATCTAATCTAACAACAAACCATTACCTTTAATTAAATTTAAATGGCAAAGATCTGTTTAATTTTACCAAAAAAAAATTTTAATACAATTTCTTTTTTGCTGAAAAAAAAGCAAGAAATCATTGAGTTACTGTTGCTTCTTGCTTTACAAGTAACAATGACCCAAAACATAGGTGACTCATGCACAAAGATATTGTTCAGTTATTTACAATGCTGAAAAGCTACAAGCCTCATGCCAGTGGCTCATACCTGTAATCCTAGCTACTTGTGAGGCTGCAATTGGAAAGACTGCAGTTTGAGGCTAGCCCAGGCAAATAGTTTGCAAAATACCACCTTCAAAATAATCAAGAGAAAAATGGACTGGAGGTGTGGCACAAGCGACAGAGCACCTGCTTTGCAAGCACAAAACCCTGAGTTCAAAATCCAGTCCCACCAAAAAGAAAAAAAGCTGGCTAGGTGCCAGAGGCTCACACTTGTAATCCTAGCTACCCAGGAGGCAGAGATCAGGAGGATCGTGGCTCAAAGCCAGCTCAGGCAAAATAGTTTATGAGACCCTATCTCAAAAAAACCCTTCACAAAAAAGGGCTAGTGGAGTGGCTCAAGGTATAAGCCCTGAGTTCAAACCCCAGTACCACAAAAAAAAAAAAAAATGCTGAAAAGCTAGAAATAATGCCTAAGGACAGAGAAAAGATGGGTTGAATAAATTACAGCACATTTAACTGAGTACTATACAGCCATTCTAAAACAAGCCACCATTTCATGTGAGTAGTACCATAAACTCACATAGTCTTTTGGGAGAATAATGTGTGATATGGACAAAGGAATAATGTAACAGTAAATGGAGATACCAAATGCTATTTGGTAGAAAAGTCCAGTTAGTCCCCTCGCTATATTTGAAATGAATATACACACATAAATTGAATGCATTAAGAATGTCCAACACCTTTTCCAAAAAAGCCTACTTTTTCAAACATAATGAAATGATCTACTACAACCAATGGCCTCAAAGCTTATTTCTAGACTAAAGATACTAAGTTTAAATCCTGCTCATATCTCCTTTCAATACATCTACTTTCCCCTTCTTGTTCCACCTCTTAATGTTTTATATCCATAACATTTAATCCCTCTTGAAATTAATTTTTTATGCCAGTGGCTTATAAGGAGCTATACTGACTCTACTACAGAAATAATTTTGCTGGGTTCAAATAATGCTGGGTTGAAATGAAAGAATAAGACATTTTCTTGTTATTTATCCAGCTACTCTTCATTTTTTAAGTAGTAACTGTACCTAAATAGTACTATTTAAGATACTGGATATTCTCAAAAATCTCAGGACTTATGCTTAAGAAATTTCAACATCTACTTAGAAGGTAGAAATTGGGAGCCTGGACAAAAAGTTAGTAAGATCCCTATCTCAACTAAGCTGGGCATACTGGTACACAGCAGGAAAAATGCAAGAAAGCCTATCTCAAAAATAACTAAAGGAAAAAAAAAAAAGGAAGGGAGGGAGGGAGGGAGGAAGGGAGGAAGGGAGGGAGGGAGGAAGGGAGGGAGAGAGGGAGGGAGGAAGGAAAGAAAGACTGTACCTGAAAAATAAATAAAGGGAAAAAAGGACTGGGGATACAGCACAAGTGGTAGAGTGCCTGCCTACCAAGCTTGAGGCCCAGTTCAAACTTCAGGACTATACCCCCCAAATAAAAGAAATTTCAAAAGTTTACTTCACATAACATCATCACCATAATTTCAGTTTTTTGTACAAACCAGACAGTAGAAAATTCTTTCATGAAGGTCATAGAATTGATAGTCTTCTTTTAGTAGACATTTACAGATTCCTCAAAACAATTTGCCATTCTAAGATGGTCTTTAAAGAAACAGATCCAGGAAGGTCTGCCTCATGAGTGTTGTTTTTTGTTCCTCACTAAAAGTCTCAAGCATTAAAAACAAGCAATGCTCAGTACTCAAGTTAATCATGTCTATTCTATAATCAAGTCAATACATTCCCTATTACACTCCTTATTTCCAAGGGGGCGGAAGTACATAAATACATCAAAAAAAGACAAGCTTATAGATTTATTCAAAATACCAAAACCTGAAGGAAAAAATCCAAATGTGCATGGACACAGATGAACTGTAAAATTGCCACACACAATGGAATACGACACAGCAATTAAAAATTAATAATCAGGCTACATGCAGTAAGGGGTGAATTTCGTACACACTATGGAACAAAAGTCAGACACAAGAGAGAACATACATAAAGTTTCTATTTATTAGAACAAGCAGGAAAATTATTCAATAGTGACAAAAGTCAAAATAGAGGTTACCTATGGAAGGGCATGAGAGAACCTTATGGTGTGGAAAGTGTTAATGTACTGATTTGGGTGGTGATTATAGAGATGTATACACTGTTAGGAATTCACTAAGCTGTCTGCTTATAATTTGTGCACTTACATTATGCCTCAGAAACAAGATTAAATGGGTACAACCACTTGGGTAAGACAAATGCCAAAGAGTTAACATATCAATCAGCTACTCTATTCCAAGACAAATACCCAGAGAAGTGAATACATCCGTGCACAGAAAAATGTGTGCATAAATGTTCACAGCAGCATCACTTATAATAGCAAAAAAGTAGAAAGTCTAAATGTCTATCAATTAATGAATAAACAAAGCATGGTATATAGCTATAAATGGAATCATATTCACCTACAAGAATGAAGTAATGACACAGGCAACAACTTAAATGAATCTTGAAAACATTAGGCTAAGTGAGAGAAGCCAGACAACCAACCAAACATATATTTTATGATTCCACTTAGGTAGGATGTACAGAAGAGGCAAATCCAGAGACAGAAAGTGGATTAGTGGGACAAACCTGGGGCAAGAATGGAGGTAAGAATGCGGAATCACAAGTAACGCATCCACAGTCTCTTCTGGGCTCTTGAAAATATTCTAAAGTAAAGACTGATTTGCACTTCTATAAATATATTAAATCTGTAACTGTAAACTTTAAATGGATAAATTTTATGGTACGTGAAATATCTCTCAGTAAAGTTGAAAAATAAGGAGTTGAAATGAATGCTTTGGTAAAATACCTGCTGTTTTTGCTTTTGGATGCCTACTAGTCTACAGCTAAAATAAAAAAACATAATAATAATAATAATAATAATTATGTAAAAAACAAAAACCAGGGACTGGAGGTATGACTAAAGCAGTAGAGCACCTGCTTAGCAAGTGCAAAGCCCAGAGTTCATACCCCAGTACCACCAAAAAAATTTTTAATTTAAAAATTAAAAAGAAAAACAGGTCATAATCTTACTGGCAACAAAATAAGGCAACCATGTTATGCTCCCATTACACCAATGCTGCCAAATTCACTTGGCTGCACATTTGTATGATGGACTTACAAACTTTAAAACTGTATTAATATGCCTTAAGGGTAATGAATTTTCCATAACCCATTAATAACTAATATGACTTATCTATCCTTGATGTGCCCTTGACAATAGTTATAAATCCCACATAAAACCATCCAGCTCAATAAAAAGTTTACTTTCCTAGATATAAAATGCTAACATGTTTAAGACAAAAAATGGAAAAATTGTTTTAAGAACTATACATTTTCTAAGATCAAGAGAACAAGAAATCTGTAAGTGTAAAACTAAGCCATGTTTTGTATTTGTGGGTGAAAAGTGAGACAGAAACATAGATTAAGTATCCTTTATAGACAGCTCATATAATTAACTCCATTAATATGAAATGATGTCTGGTCTGAATTACAAATTCTCTGGGAAAAAAAACTTTCACAGCAGTGCATAGAGAAACTGAAATAAGCAAATACTGTTATTGCTAAGTATCTTTATAGATGCTTTGTAACATATTTTGAAATTTAAATTTTCAACTTTAAGTGAATGTGACTATAAAATCTTAAGTCTCATAAGTGATTGAACATTTTCTGTACATAGTAGTAACTCAACTGGGCTAAGATTTCATTCATCTAGCCTTAGCAGAGATTATTTATAAAGTAAATTTTCCAGATAAATAATACTTCTTAAAGTGCAAAATATTTACATTTTAATAGAAGTATTTCTAAAATGCATTCCTTATCTTCTAAAACAAGAATATCCTGAACAACACTTGACATTTTCATGAGTCATCACACACATTAATTTAGTATACTCTAACACAGCTAGAGCCTCAGAGACTGTACACATAAACAAAGCTTTTGCTGCTGCTGTTGGCAACACTGCTGGGATGTAATCCAGGGTTTTCTGCATACTAGGCGAATGTTCCACCACAGCTACATTTCCACTGTTGGTTTTTTGAAACAGGGTCTCGCTATATTCCTCAGGCTGGCCTTAAACTTGTGATCCTCCTGCCTGATTCCAGAGTGCTAGGATTACAGATGTGTACTACCACACCCAGCTCAGTTCTTTATATGAAGTGCAAGAGTGCTTTACTTTGGTTTTTTTTTTGGTATGTGATTTTGCTTGGGAGAAAGAAAAGTACTTTTTACCTTTTAATAAATACATTCATTGTTAGAACTAAGGATGCTATAGATCAGCAGAAAGGAAAAATGGGGAAGAGAGGAGAAATGGCCCAAACAATGTATGCACATGTGAATAAATGAATTTAAAAAAAAAGAAAGTCTACCACCACACAATTCAAAGATAACCTGAACTTTCTGGGTGAGTTAATATAAATATATACAGTAGTAGCGCCCCCACATCTGTGGGGATACATTCCTAGAATCCCAGTAGATGACTGAGACTGCAAACAGTATTGAACCCTATAATGCCTTTTCCATCTGCACTACGCACTGATGCATATGGCTGCAATTTTTGCGCTATGGGGTACAACAGCAAAATCAGCACGAATTTCTTTTTCATTCACAATTTCACAGATGGAAGACCTGTCCTTATCATGAATCTTAGTAACCTCCACGGTTTTGTTTTGTTTTGTTTTTGCTTTCCTTAAGTCAAGAACTTTCACCTTTTAAATGAAGCTCTTTGCTGGTGTAGTGGTTCAAGTGATAGAGTGCCTGCCTAGCAAGCACAAGGTCCTGAGTTCAAACCCCACCCCAGTACTTCTGAAAAAAAATAAGAAAATAAATAAATTATTTTCTTTTTGATGGTATGTTTTCCTCTACTTAAAAGCTCATTATCAATTTGGGGTTATCTTAAAGTCCTACCTTTTTCTTATAAGATTAACACATTCTTTTCTGACTTCCTAAATTCCTATCTGCTGCCATTTTAACAGTTCAAGAGAAAATACTCTACACTGCAAAGCTGTAAAGTTTCTATACACAATATAAATTATAAAACTGAGTACCAAATCTAAAATATTATTTGATATTATGGAATTAAATAGTGCAACTATTTCACTTGGGAAATCATGGGTTACAAATGATGGGCAATGACTATAACAGAGATTTTTAGAATTAAAAAAAAACTAAGATTTGAAATGTGAGCCTGTATTTTGCAGTTTCACTTGTAAAAATATAAATCAAAGCAGAATCAGTTCCAAATGTTATAGAGTAAATGTAATTTTCCAAGGCCACCAATATCCCAGGCCCTTTACTAGGAAGAGAGGCACAAACTCTGAGACCCATATAATCTGAATTCAACCCACCAAAAGAATTCCTGGAAGCACTATAAACGATAAAGAATTGATAGGCCAGGTGCAGGTGACTTACACCTGTAATCCTAGCTACTTAGGAGGCAGAGATCAGGAGGATCATGGTGCAAAGACAGCCTGGGCAAATAGCTCTTGAGACCCTATATGAAAAAAAGAAAACAATCACAAAAAAGGGCTGAAGAATTAGCTCAAGGTGTAGACCCTGAGTTCAAACTCCAGTGCCAAAAAAAAAAGAAAAAAGAAATCAGCAGTGTATCACAAGTTCTAATTTACAAGCTGGCTTAAATATTCTACCGTTTTCAAACAACAAACAACCACATTAATGGAGCATTAAGTGGAACTACAATGCAGGTTTTAGGAAATCTAAATATCTGAGAAAGTGAAAGGCCACCTACATTAATTTTAAGTTTACTTACCTAGACCCTATCTGTCCATACCTTTGGTTTGGACAGACTATTTTGAGAGTCGAAGGAAAAAAAGTAAGGAGAAGAAAATGAGCAGAGTATGAGAACAAAGAGGAGGCAGGGTAATATTACAGCAAATTGCCAAGAGCTGTTATGGTTCTCCAACTGCGGCTCAGGAATTCTCTGGAGAGCAATGACATGGGAGAAACCAAGGAAGAGCTTTTTCAGAGGCAAACTAGAAAAGCTAAGGAACAAATGCAACTATCTGGATTATCATTATCACAAGTATCAGTAAACTACAGGACATATATCAAAGGATAAACTATGATTTCAAGGTGTATATTCTCTATGAGCACCATTCCAAAGGCCTCTATCCCTTCAAGTAGTGGTTCTTATCTTTTGCAAAGTCACAGATTCATTTAAGAATTTTACCAAAACCACAGAATCACTTAGAAACTAAAAAGCTGTGCACACATACAATTTAGCAAAGAGTTTCCAAAGGGTTGAAAATCTTTTTCAAGTCTGATCCATGGGATCACAGATACTGTTCTAAAGACCTCAGTCCCAAAATGACCCTTATTATTATGCTACATTCTACTCCCTCCTTTCCATCAAAAATTAAAATGATTCCATCCATCATTAATCTCAAGTAGATGGTAAGAAAAAAGCAATATAGGTAGTCACTCTGGCAAATTAGGACAGTGCTAAAATGAGACTGGCTTTGGGTCATTTCATGTCAACTAACGGATATTGTAATGCTACATAATTCACAACTTTGTGTTAGACCAGTGTTTCCTCAGCCATGACAGGTTTGATGACATCTTTTGAGAGGAACAGTACTTCTGTGTTTAGTGAATCTTACTGAGCATCAGAGATGCTTTCAAGCCCTACAGGCTGGTGGTGGTGATACAAAATACAAGGCCACCCTAAAGAAACGAGGCGGAAAATCAAGCACTGTGATTCATACTTGAAGGAACATATAACTTTGCCTAAACAGACTACAATCTAGTCTGGAAAATGATTCCCAAACAGGTAATGTAGGCTCAGAGTATATTTAACATGTAGACTCCAACCAAAGTGAGAGAGCCGATTTTCAGGGGAATCCAAGGAGTGTTTGTGCAACCATGTAAAAGCACTAAGCATTAAACTTGGACAATGGGGGAGGGAGGGTTGGCGGAGTGGCTCAAGTGGTAGAGTGCCTGGCCTAGCAAGTATCACCAAAAAAAAAAAAAAAAAAAAAAAAAAAGATTGGGAGGAGAATGTGTAAGTAGTAGGCAAGGGGGAGTGTAGGATAAAACAGCTTTTTTTATTCATGGGTCAAACTGGCTGTGCAACTTAAGTATAGGTTAGATATATTTTATCCAATATCCAAAGTGCTTTGGACCAGAAATGTTTCAGATTTTGAACTATTTTGGATTCTGAAATATGTGCATATTCCTAATGAGTATCTTAAGGGTAGGACCCAAGCCAAAACATTTCAGTTATTTCAAGTATGCCTCATACACATAGGTAACTATATTCAATGTCTTAGGGTACCTGTGTTTTGACTGTGACCCATCAAATTAGATCAAAGTATAGCATTTACCACCTGTGGCATCATGCTGGTGCTTTAAAAGATTCAAATTTTGGGTCATTTTGAATAGTTGGATAAGGAACACTAACCTACACTAGAAAAAGAGTGTACTTTTTATCTGACTTCTCAAAATTAGCTGGCTCAACAAATGGTAACATGTGTACTAGGCATGGCAATATTTGACCTACAAATTTCTAATAAATAATCTGTTAAGAATTCCATGGTTCATAAACCCTGATTAAGTGACCAAATTTTTTCTGACCTAGAAACTTACTGGAAACTTTCAGTGACTTAGCTTTTGCCATTTCTCTACAGTTTTACTCCTTTCTGTGACAGGTTCCACAAAAGTCTTATTTCTTTTCTCTGCCCTTATGCCCTAGCCTGATTCAGACAGCAATCAGAAGTGATTAAAGAAAGGCAAAAAAAGCAATCATGAACACTGCTCAAAAAGTCAGATTTAACCTCAGACTACACTGGATTATTAGTTTGTCAATCAGACAAAATTAGATTTTTCCAGAAATCTCACTTGTGCCAACTGTATTCTTTTCAAGGCTAATTCTTCCACCTGTGTACTCTTGGTCCCTTTTGGCTCCTAACTTCTGATGTTTCTGTTCCAACAGTCACCCCTTCTGTTTCTTCAATTCCTTTTACTCCAACATCTCTTTCTTTAGACTCACTGTTCAATCACATAAATATATCAAGTTGCCCTTTTCTTATAAGAAGTTGTTTACTCAACAAATATTTATCAAGAGCTTACTAAGTGCCTCTTTCTGTGCAAAGCATTGGCATTGCCTTCTTGAAGCTCTGGCAAGATAGCAAAGAAGTCAGGCTCCAGGGGCTCCAGTGGCTCACACCTGTAATCCTAGCTACTCAGGAAGCAGAGATCAGGAAGATCATGGTTGGATGACACGCCAGGCAAATATTCTGTGAGACCCCATTTCGTAAAAACCATCAAAAAAAGGGCTGGTGGAGTGGCTCAAGGTATAGGCCCCAAGTTCAAGCCCCAGCACTGCAAAAAAATAAGTAAATAAAAAAGATAATAAAGATAAACCTGGAGTAATTGTTTTGCTTCAATTTAAAAATTCATTCTTAAGAAAATTCCTATTATCAAAAGCCATGTTCCAAAAGCAACTGTTTCAAACTCAAAATAATTTGTCCTATAAGAATTTTGATAAGGTATATAAAGTCAAAGTTCTTATACCACCTCAAGTCCAGCTTTTAGTTATATCTGATTTTTGCTCAAGAACAAAGTCTTTCTTTCCTAGAGCAATTAGCATTACCAAAAAAAAAAGGGCACAAACCTAATAAACATTATCACAAATATCACCCGTTGTTGTAATAAAGAAAGCCCACTTAACACTTTTTTTTCCTGCTCAAGTAGTAGTATTTTCAAAAGTGATTTGCTTAATGCAAACTATGTTCCCAAAATAAATAAACAGCTGCTGTATTATACCCAATTTACCACTATGAAAGGGGAAGTCATGGTATGCTATACAAGTTTTTAACAGGGGTTCATACACAGCATGGGCCAGTCAGGAAGGCTCCCCAAGGAAATGTGGATGAGTAAGAGGTATTAAGTAAGAACGGAAAGAAAAGACTTTGGGAAAACTGTGCCAAGGCAAAGAAAATTACAGCTTTATAGGCCCACGCAGAGAATGGACATGCACATTTCCAGGAACAGAACATAGTGGGAAAAGAGGAAGGAAAATGAAATGGGAACCAGGCATGGTGGTATACAGCTGTAATCCCAGCACTCACTAGGAAGGCAGAGGATGATTGCAAGTTCTAGGCCAGCATGGGCTATACAGTGAGACACTGGAGAGAGAGACAGACACACACACACCTGTGAGTCAGAGGAAGGGACTGAATTTTACATTACAAATGGGAAACCATTAAAGGGTTTCAGTAGAGAAATTAAATAATCATGTTTCATGTTAGCTACCTCTCCTCACTCCCTACAAACTGGACTTAAGTCTGCACTTCTTCCTACCTTCTCAACTCTGGGGATCTGTAACACACTGAAATTGTTACTTTTGTTTGTTTCTGGTGGCACTGGGGTTTGAACTCAGGGCCTCACCACTTGCTAGGCAGGCACTCTACCACTTGAGTCACTCTGCCAGCCCCCAAAATTGTTCTTTAAATAGAGAATCTGTTGATCTTCTGGTTGCACAATTCAGGGGGCCCTTTTAGACGTGATCATAATTGTCTCATCTGCATGTGCCCCTACAAACTATCAACTTGCCCCACATTCTTCCCACTTTTCTCCCCTTCTTCCTTGTATATTCCTCTCCAGTCTTTATTGCAAGCTCCTCTTTCTCTACTTACTCTCATAAGTGATGCAGTCTGTCAAGAGTCTGTCCATGGCTGGGTGCCAGTGGCTCATGCCTGTAATCCTAGCTCCTTGGGAGGCTGAGATAGGGAGGATCGAGGTTCAAGGCCAGTATGAGAATCCATCACCAAAATAACCAGAAGAAAATGGACTGAGGTGTGGCTCAAGTGGTAGAACATCTGTTTTGCAAGTAAGAAGCCCTGAATCCAAACCCCAGTTATACCACAAAAAAACAAAAGAAACAACAAACAAACACCACCTGCCCTTAGCTTTCAGCATTTCCAAACCCTCTACATCTTACCTGGGTGATTAGTACCTAGATATACCTCAAAAATCACCTATGTGCTCATGATTTCCAAGATTATATTTACAGCTCAGGCCTCTCTTTTGAACTTCAAATTTGTACATTCAACTATCCATTTCAGTGTTTCACAGATACCCCAAACAGAACTGAACAGTTTAAGTCAAACACATCTACTCTTAACATTGAGAATCTATTTCCTTTCTCCCTCACCCTTCCCGCCACAGCCGAAGTTCAGAAGCTCAACATTCATATTTAGTCCCATCCAACCCACTAACAGAATGATCTTGTCAAGAAATAAATATGATCATAGTACTTCCAGGCTTAAAATTCTTCAGTGAGTCCCTAGAAACCAACTCAAATTCTGATATACCTTCTACATTATTCTCCAGCACCTCAATTTCACACCAAACTCAGCATCCGGCTAAACCTTTGCCAGTTCTGTCTCAGCATTCTACACTGTGCCTTGCACAGACTGGTTCTTTCCCTGGAACACTACTTCTATCCCCTTTCCTGGTCCTCTTCAACAGGCCATTTGTCCTTCAAGACTTAGGTAAGTCCCTCCCTCCTTCAGGAAGCTTCACTAGAACTCCCCAGTGCACCTCTCTTTGGGAAATATAGAACTCCTAGGTATTCTCTCTCACAGCACCTAGTGCTTAACAGTAGCTTTACACTACTTACTTACATGTTTTCATTTTCTTACCTATTTACTACTCCCCACTAGGTTGGATCTCCAGAGCAGCGACTCAAGTGTGTAGGCAGGTATCTTCAGTGCTTAACACTGGCATGTAACAGGTATGTGTGTTATGAGAGAACAAATGAAAATATGTACTTGCAATGAGGTCCTCAAGACTCCCAGCAAGAGCACCTCAGCAGCAGGAACCTTGTCAGTAGCCTTCTCCGTAGATCATCCAAGGTTCAGAGCAAAAGCTAGCATGCCACTGAAGGTTAGTACATGTTTGTGGAATACCTGAATGGATGTCCTAGAATCAGAGGACTTTTTTTTTTTTTAGCACTGGGGTTTGAACTCAGGGCTTCATGCTTGCTAGGCTGGTGCTTTACCACTTGAGACACTCCACCAGCCTTAGAATCACAGGAAAACAATCCACTCTTCCAGACTTGCTTTCCATCATAAACTACAGTGGTTTGTGACATACTTTTATTGTAACACGAGTGTGCATGGCATGGTTTCTATTGACCAAACTAATGCTCTTGCTCATTAGAAAAAAAAGTAATACCAGAATTAACCAACCAAGTAAATTACAGGATTCCTAGCTACTAGTCCATGGAAGGATATCCTGAACTCCTTGCAACTGGATGTGGAATGCAAGTATGTGCATTTTTCTGGCAAAAGGCATCACAGCTTTATTGAATTCTCAAGGTTATTAATGATACAAAAAAAAAATCAAACTGCTTAACCGAAATGGTAAGCTAAATTAAGAAGAAGCATTCACCTCTCCCTTTCTAAATCTATTATTTCCATATATCACTTGCACCTCTGAGGCAGAATCTGCTAAAACAAATGTATTGGAGAAGTTGCAGCTGGGAGACTGCACCTAAAATTTGCATCTGATTTTGCATTTCCTACTAGAATTTGCATTCAAGATTTTCTATAATTGGCAGAGTCCTTACCAGCATTGTTTAAAAGTTAGTACCCATGTGAATCTAATGTGTTCAAGAAAATACTACATTCCAAACATCGTGACAAAGGAAATATTTTTTACTGTCATCTAATTAAATGGAATCCTGGGTTTTCCCAGGGATCATCCAGATTTACAGGAAAGTTGTTTTTTGTTTTTTAAACTGTTACTAGGGAGCCAAAATTCAGGAGCATTTAACAACTCAATCACTAAATTCAATTTTGGAAATAATAGATTAATGATTAAGCAGTAGGAGAATAAACAATTGAATCATTTTTAAAGAAGTGAAGCAAAGTTTTATTTGAATTAGAATGCAGGCCACTGGATGTAAAAGAAACTAGTCACAAAAGCGTACATTCTGTAGATGACACGTCTAGCAGGTGAAGGGACAAGACTGTTTCGTGGTGACAAAGAGAGCAGCGGTGGGTGCCTTCTGGGCGGAGGGCGGTTGAGCGGTACTCACACAGGCGAAGACATCTGCGAAACTTCGTCAAAGGCATTCGTAAAACCTGGGATTTACCGTATTAAAGTATGCTCGGCGAAGGAAACTGAAAGACGACGGCCCACACCACGGCCAGGACACGCTAGGCCGCCCGAAGAAAACTGACACGGCGGTCCCGGGGGTTCCCGCCACCTCAAGAAGCCCACGGGCTGCCGCAAACGGCCCGGGCTCTGCCAGGAGGGCCGCCGACCGGGGGCGTCCGCAGCCCCCGGGGGATGAGGGCCGGAGGGACCCACCCACCCCGACCCCGACGAGGGGCTCTCGGGCCCGCCCCGCCCCTCGAGCACCCACACTCCGAGAACCCGGCGGCCAGCGTGCTCAGCCGTAGGGCACCTGGCCGGCAAAATACGCGTCCGCGAGCAGGAGCCACGCGCAGAAGAACGGGGGCGACAGTGAGGCCGCAGCCCTGCGCCCCGGATGACCCCCACCCCCGGGCTCCTCCTGGAGCCTCTCGCGTCCACACCCACTCCCTCCAGAGCCCCCCTCGCCCGCACCGGAGCCCCCGGGTCCACCCCGCGCGGTGTCGTGGTGGGGCCCCATCCACGCCGCCACAAGGCGCCGCTGTGGGGCCGCCTTCTAGAACGAACTCCACGCTTGCGCTAAGGACGAGGCCTCCCAAGCATTTCTCTCAAAAGGAGCGCGTGAGCGTTCCGCGC
This sequence comes from Castor canadensis, assembly GCF_047511655.1. NCBI lineage: Eukaryota > Metazoa > Chordata > Mammalia > Rodentia > Castoridae > Castor > Castor canadensis. The sequence continues at coordinate 66,024,503 of NC_133389.1, forward strand.
AGGCGCGCCCCTGACGCGGCCCGCGCGCCGCCACTTCCGCCCCCAGCGGGAGGCGGGGGAGGCGGGAGGGAGCCAGCAGGCGAGAGCCCAGGTCTTCAGAGAAGGACGGTGGCTGCCGCTCAGCCCCTGGGACTCACCAGGTATAACGGCTGCCAGCGACACTGAGCATCCAGCTCTTCGAACTCCTGCTCGATGGTGGCAGACATGGCGGCGAGAAAGCGCTGGTGCGAGCGGAACCTCCGCCGGCAGAGAGGCTCAGGCCCCGCACGATCAGGGGAGAGCGCTGGCGCCGCAGCGCATGCGCGCTCCGAGTCTCTCCCCGCCCCCACGCCGAGCCTGGCCGGCCTTGGGGAAAGTACCTGGAGCGTCGAACGTCAGCGCGCCGACTCCGCGCCCTACGGGTGGGACGTCATCGGGGCGGGCGGGCACTCGGGAGGCGTGGTCCGGAGGGCGCCCAGGTGGGAGGGGCGGGGCCAAGAGACCACCCAGGAGTTGCTGTGCGAGCCTGTAGGGCTGCAGGATAATTAAGGACTGGCGGGAACCAGGGGATGAAACTCTGGGTTAGCTGTTTTGAACCTTCAGTGAAAGTCCACTGAAAGTTACCGGCACGCCCCGCCTTCCTTGCTGTCCCATTTCTTTTGTCCATAATCTTCATTTTTAAAAATGCACTATTTGAATTTTAAACATCATCAAACTCAGTCTAGTGGCCCGTGTACAACGAATCGTTTTACCAAACAAACTTCATGGCTACAGAAATCATCTTGCTTCAGATTAACTCCTGGGCCTATATCTTAATATATCATCTTCATAAGAAATGCAAAGGGATAGGAAAGTCCTAGTTATGTTGTCCAATATTGAAATTTTAATTTTAATTTTTTTTTTTATTTTTTTGGTGATACTGGGGATTAAACTTGGGGTCTTGGGCTTGCAAGCCTCTGTCACTTGCCAGTCCTTTTGCTTTTAGTTTTTCAGGTAAGAACTTTCACTTTATCCCTGACCAACCTTGCAGTAAATGTTAGGTGTAACCGCCAGGCCTAACAGCTGACTGAAATTTTAGGTTTTAATTGAACTTAGGATTCAGTTCTGGAGCTTGGGCTGTAGCTCAGCAGTAGAGTGCTTTCATTCCAGCCCCAGGGGGGAAATTTAAAAAAAAAACAAAACGAATTCAGTTCTTCAGTTACTAGCCACATTTTAAGTGCTCAGTAGCTACATGTGTTGGTGGCTACTATATGGCAGAGAGCAGAAGTAGACTATTTCTGTCATGGAAGAAAGTGCTTTGGATTGGGATAGAGCTACCTAAGTGCATTAAAATACTAGGGACTGAAAAGTGTCCTTGATCACATAAAGTAATGAACACACTGACTAGAAAAACCAAACAGTAAGCTGTGGGAGCTAGAAAAAAATCATAGTAAAATTAAGCACTCAACAGGTTCTCTCTACTCACATAGTGTAATTTAGGACACATGAAAGATCACCTCCAAAAAACCTTAACTCGCCAGTTGTCCTGGTTTCTCAAATTCTGTTGTTGAAACTGATTATTTGATGAAAGACTTTTTTTTCAGTACCCTATAACTGGGCATCAGTGGGATTGCTGGATCATGGCTGTATGTTCAGTTCCACTCTGTTGCTGAACAGTCTTATGAATGATTTTGGCCCCCTTTGTCAAAGGACAAGACGTCCACATGCCTATCCAACATGGTATGGCCATCGCAACAAGTGAGGAAAAAACAAGAAATGGTGAAATGATTGTGAAGGATAAAACAAAGTTGGTATTACAGCCAATATATTGCACTACTATACATAGAAAATCCAAAGTAAGCTATTATGTGAATAAAGTGAATTTAGCAACATCACTGAATACAAAGCCAATATAAGAAAAAAGCAGTTGCACTTCTACATAGCAACAACAAATAGAAAATTTTTAAACTGTAAATTATTCATGAAAATTTTTGACAAAATATTATCAAAAACTGGGAAAGTTGAGGCAGGAGGATGGTGAGTTCAAGCCTAGCCTGGGCTACCTAGTAAGACCCTGTCTTAAAAAAAAAAAGATGCTATCACAAACTTGAAGCTGAATATCACAAACTATTACTCAGAGAATCTAAAGAAATGGAAGAATATATATTAGTGGCTTAAAAACTTTAGTGTTGTAAAGAAGCCATGTGCAGTGGCTTGTGCCCATAATCCTAGCTACTTGAGAGGCTGAGGTTGAGAGGATCATGTTCCCTGCCAGCCCAGGCAGAGTTTGCAAGACCCCATCTCAACCAATATCTGGGCATGGAAGTGTATGCCTGATATCCCAACAGATGGCGGAAGCTTAACATAGGGGATCATGGGCTGGCAGAGTGGCTCAAGCCTTAGGAGCACCTGCCTAGCAAGCGTGACGCCTGAGTTCAGACCCCAGTGCCACTGAAACAAAAAAGAAATCATGATCTAGGACAGCCAGGGCAAAAAACATGATCCTATGTCCAAAATAACTAGAAGGAAAAGGGTGGAGGTGGGGGTTAAGCAATAGAATGCCAGCCTCACATGCACAAATCCGAGTTCAACCTCAGTACTGTCGGAAAAAAAAAAACAAAAAAAACCTTTAGTCTTATAAGTTACCAATACTTCTCAAAGTAATGTACAGATTCAATGCAATCTCAATCAAAATGTCACTAGATTTTTTTTCTTTTTGGTGGAAATTGACTAACATTTTCCTTTTGTCAGTACTGGGGCTTGAACACAGGGGCTACACCTTGAGCCTCTCCACCAGCTCTTTTTCGTGAAGGGTTTTTTCCAAGATAGGGTCTTGCAAACTATTTGCCCCAGCTGGCTTTCAACTGCGATCCTCCTGATCTCTGCCTCTTGAGAAGCTAGGATTACAGATGTGAGCCACTGACGCCCGCTGACAACATTTTCATAAAAATGCAAGGAGCCAAAAATAGCCAAAATAATCTTAAAGCAAAAACTGGAGATTTTACTCTACCAGATATTAACACTTATTTCAAAGTTGCAATAATTAAAAGAGTGTGTTTAATACCGCAAAATAGACAAATAGAAGAATGGAACAGAATGGGATCCAGAAATAAATTCAAAGAGCCAAGAATAGCCAAGAAGAATGGATCTGGAGGACTTTATCTCTCCAGATTTCAAAATATAGAGGCAGCATGGTCTCTATGGAAGAAGAAGAATAAGTCCAGGAACAGGTTCACATACATAGTCATCTGATATGTGTGTATCACAAGGGCTGACACTGGTACAATGGGGAATGATGGTGTCTCCCTTCAAGGAAGGATTCTCCCTAACTCCTTCCGAGGGAGCACATTCCTGCAGACACCTTGATTTTGGACTTCTGGCCTCTAGAACTATGAGAGGATAAATTGCTGTTACCTTAAGCCACCAAGACTCATGATTTCCTATGGCAGCCAGCTGTGCAGGATTTCCAGCAAGTTCACCCAGGGCACCACCACAGGGATTTGTCTGCAATTTAAGGAGTTAGGGGCATGCCCTCTCCACAGAGGTCTCCATCTCAGCCCTGGTAGCCTTGGATTGGGAATGAGGGGAGGAATGGGGCACTAGTCCCAGGACACTCAGCTAGAGGGATGTTGACTGCCCCCCCATACATATTACCATATTCCTTAGAGTTCTCTGAACTTTTTACTAGTAAATCCTTGCTACTCCAACCTACTGTAGTTAATAATTCTGCATATTAAAGTTTCTGTGTGTTTTCTCTCAAGTTTTAGAATATATATATGTATATATTTTAACATATAAATATAATGTATTCTGTTCCGGGCACCAGTAGCTCACAACTGTAATCCTAGCTACTTAGGAGGCAGAGATCAGGAGGATTGTGGTTCAAAGCCAGCCTGGATAAATAGTTCACAAGAGCCTATCTTGAAAATACCCAACACAAAACAGCACCTGGCAGAGTGGCTCAAGTGGAAGAGTGAGGCCCTTAGATATATATATATATATTCTGTATGCAAGTCCTTTATTAGCTAGAGGATGCCAGTTTGTTGCTTAGCTTTTCTTTCTTCTTTTTGATGGTAGTGGGATTTGAACTCAGGGCCTCACACTTGCCAGGCAGGTGCTCTACCACTTGAGCCACTTCACCTCCCACTTTCTCTCTTCTGATTAGACTAACACTCTGCCTACTATGAAAACTCAAACAAATACAACTCTTAATTTAACTTCATGAAGAAAAATCCATACTTTCTTCTTGATATTTTGATATAAATATTTAATTACTGATAAAAGAATGATATGCACCTTTCTGGAATTCACCTATCCAACCTTATATACTCCCTACCCAAATAAACAACCCTATTAAAAAGGGAGGAAGAAGCCTGGTGCTGGATGCTCATGCCTGTAATCCTGGCTACTCAGGAGGCAGAGATCAGAAGGATATTGGTTCAAAGCAAATAGTTCAAGAGATCCTATCTCAAAAAAACTCATCACAAAAAAGAACTGGTGGAGGGCTTAAGGTGTAGGCCCTGAGTTCAAGCCCCAGTACCACAAAAAAGATGGGGGGAGGAGGGAGAAAAAGCATAAAATAAATGGGGCCAAGTCCACTGAATTTACATATGGAGACACCCCCCCACCTACATTACCCCATAAACAGTTTAAGTGGCCTGGAGAGCTAAACATGAAATGTGAATTAGTAAAGCTTCTAGAAAAAAGACACATAAGAATGTTTTTATGTATGATACTGGGATTTGAGTTCAGGGCCTGAAACTTGCTAGGCAGGTGCTCTACCACTTGAGCCATCCCCCCAGTCATTTTTTGCTTTAGTTATTTTTTCAGGTAGGGTCTCACCTTTTTTGACCAGTCTGGCTGCAGACCTTGATTGGCCTACCTATGTTCTCCCACATAGCTGGGGTGACAGGCATGTACCACCATGCCCAGCTTATTCATTGAGATGGCCAGTTTATTCACTAGCTTTTTGCCTGGGCTGACCTCAAACCACTATCATCCTCATCTCCACCTTCTATGTAGCTGGGATTGTAGAAGGGATCTACCACACCTGGCCTCATGAGAATATTTTTACAACTTTTTTTTTTTTTTTTTTGGTAGATCAGGAATAGGGCTCTGAGGATGTCAAGCTTGAAGAAAATGGATCTGATACTATTAGCGTTTTCCCTCAGGGTCCACGCCAAAGTAGGCCTTCCCTCAGCTGCCTCAGCTTGCCAGTCAAGCAATTGGTAAGGTTGTGCCAGGAGCAGGTTATACTTGAAACATGTTTCACCATGCTATGCCTTGGTCCTATCAGATCAGCTTTGCTGCAGTTTTAGCTGATGGGGCCTCAACCATAGCAGAGAAGTTGAGTTGGAGTATAATAATGCTTTTAAGATGTGCCAGGGTGTGACGTAATTAATTAGGTTGCTTGGCTCCAGAGTTAACCTGCCAGGAACACATGATACTCTTACACTGCAAAACATTGGGAAATTATATTACTTTAAAATATGTATCACAGAGTCATGGAAAAACAGTTGTGAGTGTGGAAACCCAGGGTTTATATCTCAGATCTGTCTTATATGAAATATGGGAAAAATATTTCCACTCTTGCCATAAAATGGAGCTAAAATCTAGCACATCTTATGTTATTATTCAAAGAATTAAGCAAAGTAATAGTTTTTAACTTATAATTCTATATAAATAAAAGAAGTTATCATTTTTAAAAGGAGATGGCAAGCCATAGAATAGAGGTTTCATAGTGGACACACCCAGAAGTGGAATCATGTCCAAAATGTGTGAGAAATGCCTACAAATAAATGTGAAAAAAGACAGCCCAGTAGGAAAATGAGCAAGATATTTAAATAAGAATTTTATGAAGAAGCAGTCGACAGATGAACCTCAATCTTATTAGTCACTAGGGAATGCAAATTAAGACTACAATGAGATAATGCATGGCCTCCAACAGTATGGCAAGAATTCAGAGCAATGGCATTTACTACTTGTGCTCATAGGCTTTCCATTACTGTAACAAATACCTGAGATAATTGACTTATAAGAAAAAAGGTTTATTTTGGTTACAGTTTTAGAGGTTCTAGGCAATGATCTATTGGCCCTGTTGCTTCAGGCCTGCGGCAGCACATCAGGAGAGGAGTGTGTGGTAGAGCAAAACTGCTCCCCTCATGAATAAGAAGTAAAAGAAAGGAAACTGACTTCCCAGTAGGCCCCCCCCTTAAAGATTCCACCACCACCCAATTGCAACAAGTCAGAGACCAAGGTTTTAACATGTGGATATTTGAGGGACATTCAGATCCGAACCTTAGCATTATACCTGCTGGAAAAGTGTGCTTTGACTGCAGAGGAAATAAGGTTCTAACAAGTCCAGCCCTATTGAATCATTCCAGAGGACAAAGGGTGTCACAAAAGATGCCAGAGATGCACAGATATACAGTTTGCAACTTATTAGGGTAAATGTCACAATTTTGCCTTGATTCAGTCTTGGAAGGAAGAATAATGGTTAAGGAAGTTGAAATGATCAGGCATAGTGGTACCTGCCTTTAGTCCCTGTTACTTGAAAGACTGAAGCAGGAGGATCATGTGAGCCAGGAGTTGAAGGCTAACCTAGGCAATATAGAAAGACCCTGTCTCAAGGAAGGAAGGAAGGAAGGAAGGAAGGAAGGAAGGAAGGGAAAGGAGGCAGAGAGGAAGGAAGGAAGGAAGGAAGGAAGGAAGGAGACTTTGATGAGAATACTAAAATGACTTTAAAAAAAAAAAACTTTACTACAATCATGTCCCATTGTATGTGTTAGATGGTCCTCAAGTCACTTTAATTACTGAAATCTGGGAATTTTGGTAACTATCAGTCTGTAGCCATCATTGTCCTGGTAGAAAATAATTGGTACCCTTAAAACGGATTACTAAAGAGAATTTTAAAACAGAACAGTTTGCAAAGTTTGGACACGATTTTTAAAAATCACTAAAACTGGGTGAAATACCTTGAGTTAGCACCAGTGGAGAAACTCTTTATCCAAAGTTCTGATGGTACAAAGGAAGTGAACAGTTTCTAAAACCCAGAGAGAGGGCCAGGGGGGCAGCCAGATGGAGGGCTGTGGCTTTCTTTAAAGGAATTCAAACACTCCAGTCCCGTGACTTCCACAGGAATACACACTGCATGAGTTTCCTACTACTGCTGTAACCAATTACCATAAACTTTATGGTTGAAAACAGCACAAATTTACAATCCAGAGCCTGCAAATGGGTCTTATGAGGTAAAACTTAAGAGTCAGCTGGTTGCATTCCTCCTGGAGGCTCCAGGTGAGAGTCTAATTCTTCCCTTTCCCAGGCTTTGGATGCTGCCTGCATTCCTTAGCATCTAGTCCTGGTATAGTTTGGATGTTGAGTGTCCCTTGAAGGTTCATATGTTAAAAACTTGGTCTCCAGTGTGGCATTATTGGGAGGTGATGAAGCCTTTAGGAGGTGGGGTCTAGTGAAAGGAAGTTAGATCTTTGCGGGGGGCTGTCCTTGGAGGGGCTATTCAGGCACTAGTCCATGTCTGTCTCTGATTCCCAGCTACCAGGAAGTGAATAAGCCTCTTCCGCCATGATGATCTGCTGTGCCACCACAGGTCCAATGCAGCAGAGCTAAGCAACCATGAACTGAAATCTCTGAAACTGTGAGCCAAAATTAACTTTTCCTCCTTAATGAATTAACCATCTCAGGTATTTTATCACAGTGACAGAACTGACTAAAATAGGCCCTTCCTGCAATTTTATCAGTCTGACCTCTGTCACGTTGCCTTTTGATGCTGACCTTTCACCTCCCTCTTCCAGCTTTTTAAGGACCTTCTGCTTACATTGGGTCTACCTGGATAATCTTCCTATCACAAAATCTAATGAAAGTCCTTTTTCACCATATCAGGAAGCATATTAACAGGTGCCTTCCTCTAAACTCTTCTAGGATTTGTTTGTATAATCTAGTTCAGAGGAAAAAGGCAACACTCAGAGAAGGCCACAACTGGGGGCTTTCCAGAGTAACAACATCAGAGTCATTAGGCTCATTAGTCCCAAGTCTACCCTTCTTCTGGATGCCCAGTTATGTGAGCTAATATATTTTCTTTTTGTTTAAATTACTTTTTATTTGTGTTTTCTGTATGTGAAAACTGTAGCATGCTGAATGATACAATGCCCTAATACCTAGTTATAGATGAAGACTTGGGGTTTTGTTTGTTTGTGGTGCTCAGGGCCTACACCTTGAGCAACTCCACCAGTCCTTTTTTTTGTGATGTGTTTTTTTGAGATAGAGTCTCTCAAACTCTTTGCCCGGGCTGACTTTGAACTGAGATCCTGGGTACTTAGGATTACAGGTGTGAGCCGCAGGCACCTGGCTTGTTTTGGTTTTGGGGTTTTTTTTTTGTTCATTTTTCACCAGCACAAGCTGGTCTTGAATTCATGATCCTCCTGCCATCACCTCCTGACTGCTGGGATTACAGGTGTATACCACCATACCCAGCCAATGAAAGTTCACCTACTTAATCATACCACCCCAAAAGGAGAAGAGATCAACTATGGGTCTTGTGCAAGATGGAGCTCAGGCTACTCAGAAGAACCATAAAGGAATTCTGAATAGAGCTTAAGTGTAGCAGACATACTCTGTGCCTTTAGGATTGCTTTGTACTGTGATCGCCTCTCTCTCTCTGCCCACCATCCCACATTTCCACAGAATTTCAAGCACAAGAAACAGGCAAGGCAGCAATAAACTACATTTCCCAGGCAGCAACGTTAACTTCCTTCTATGGGGGAGATGCATTCCCACTGACAAGGTATGGCCTGCCATTGATATTTGAAGGTCTGGTGGGGCCTTTCAGTTGTGACACAGTCAATAGGATGGCACAAGTGGCAAAGCGAAAATGAACAGAAAGAGAGAAATTGGGTGACCGAAGTCTGGGATGAGAAAGAATGGGACTTGTTTTTATGACCATGGAAACTTGAGAGGAAGGAACAATGTCCTTAGAAGATTTCTGGCAATATTTCTGGGATGTATATTCTATAAATTTCTGGAATGAGGCTTTTTAAGAAATCCTATGGCTGTGGTACAGCACGTCTGTAGCATAGAAAAGGCCCTGTGTTCAATGCCAGCTAAAAAAATCCTGTAAAAAAGATTAAAAGTCTTTTTCAGTTCTTGTATAGTGCCAGTTCAGGTGGTTCACACTGGTAATCCTAGGTACTAAGGAGGCAGATATCAGGAGAATCAAATTTCGAAGTCAGCCCTGGGCAAATAGTTCATGAGACTCTATCTCAAAAATACACAACACACAAAGGGCTGGCAGATTGATTCAAGCAGTAAAGTGCCTCCCTAACAAGTGTGAGACCCTGAGTTCAAATCCCAATACCGTAAGAAAAAAAAATACTTGTATAGTTAGGTTTTTGTTTCCTTTTGAGGTTTCATTAAACTTTAGAGGTTTGGGGACCCTCATCAATTGTCAAGTAGAATGAGAACCCTTAAAAAACTCAAATAATGTTAAAGCATTCTATTAAAGCTTCTTAAACTCAATGCATCAACTCTGAATTTTTAAAATCTGTTTTTAAAACCTGCTTCTCCTAAATTCCCAAACTCTCTTTATATTTTCTTTTTTGGCAGTACTGGCATTTGAACTCAAGGCCTCACACTTGCTAGCCAATGCTCTACCACTTGAGCCACTCTGCCAGCACCTGAATTCTCTAGTTAATGACATTACTTATTCACCCACACTACAAATCAGAACATTCTCTTCAACACCTCTCTCTCTTCTTTTTCCTTAACTAATGGCTTGCCTGGTTCTGTTGATTCTGTTGACTCTCGACTTTCTTAGAAGAAATGTCTCACATCTGTATCTCTCTGTCTCTCCCTGTTGCCACCTTAGTTCATGTTTTGTTCTCTTCCTATCCATCTCCTTTTCTGTCCAATTGTATGACATGCCATTAGACATCATAAGTGCCAATGGTGCCCAACATGCAGTAGATGTAAAATCAATGCGTTTGAAAGAATGACTGAATGGATCTTTGTTGGCCATTTTAACTAGCCAAATTTTCCAGTTACAGGAAAATGTTGTGATACCCTTTTAATAAATACACAGAAGTGGAATTACTGTGGCACAAAGGTATCACTGTTATTTCCACTTGAGTTTTCCTAGCAGCAAACTCTGAGATGGAGATTTGAGTGCAAGTATTTTATGTGGGAGGTAATGCCAGGAAACACTGGAAGTGAGGAAGGGAGACGGGGAAAGCAAGGAAGCAATAAAGGTTTCACTTAGCAACCATGTAGGCAAGTGAATTTCAATTCCAATGGGGAACCCTGAGAAGCAGCACAGAACATACTGTCAAATTTTCCAAACGAAAGGGCAAGGGAGTTGGTATATTATCTATCAACACCCTCCCCCACCCCCGTTGTCATGGTTTGAATAATTCTTACAGAGCTTATTAGCTCTCTGCAAGCCTAGCTTGCCCTGAATGTAAGCTGAGCTTGTTTCCATGGCCAGAAAAAAATGTTTAACCAGAAAATAACCTCTGAGTGTAGAGATGAATATGGACAGGCACTTAGAGCATCTGCTACAGATATTTTTAATCTTTTTAAATCACCACTAACTTGCTTTGTGAAAGAAGAGAGCCAATATGTACTGTAAGTAGCAATTTGAAACTATGTGAGTTTGCCCATATCTCTTTGACCTTGGTAATGGTAATTAATTTTAACAAACAAAATATTCATATGCACTTCATTTTTTTCCTTTGATTTCTTCTTATCTACAACATTCTTCACTGCTTACTATTTTAGCCTTGTATGCATATTGGTCTGCTTCTAAAGTAAAATTATATTCTAATATAAAATCACAAAAGAATAGATGTTGTTGCAAAAACACATCTTCTCCCAAGTAAAACAGAGTCTAGCAGTTTTGATTAATATTTCACTGAAAGTTTTGTATGAAGTATAAATATATATATATATACAATATATATTGTATATACAATATATATAATATACAACATATTTATATATATATATATATTTGCAGTACTGGGGCTTAAACTCAGGGCCTTCATCCTGAGCCATTCCACCAGCCCTATTTTTGTAAAGGGTTTTTTGAAATAGGGTCTCATGAACTATTTGCCCAGGCTGCTTCAAACTGCCATCCTCCTGATCTCTGCCTCCTGAGTAGCTAGGTTTACAGGCGTGAGCCACTGACGCCTAGCTGAAGTATATTCTTATTATGGATAACATATTCAAGTCCAGGAATTTTTTTCTTTTTTTTTTTTTCATTTTTCTTTTATTATTCATATGTGCATACAAGGCTTGGGTCATTTCTCCCCCCTGCCCTCACCCCCTCCCTTACCACCCACTCATTTTTTTCAAAATAGTGTCTTGCTATGTATCCCAGGCTGGCCTTGAACTCTCCATTTTCCTCTGTCATTTGAATGTTGGGATTACAGGCATGAACCACCACACCCACTTGAGCGCTGGGAATCTTCATGAACTCATAGTGGTATGAATAATAACTCCTGAGCACCTTTCATTTCCTGCCCTAGGACTTCTCTGATACAGTAGGAGGCAACACCTTAACAATCACACCATTCATTGAAATACACACCACTTGGAAGTGAAGGGAAGTTAGCAACAATGAGTCCACTCCCCTCCAATGATGATTTCTCCTTTCAGCCCACTCCCAATCCCAGGCAGGCATTTCATAAAGGCTCCTTAGAAAGTCCCCATTGGAATAACTGCCATTTGTATATGGCTATGAAAACACAGTAAGTCCTATATGATGCTTAATTATGGGTGTCCACCAGACCAGACTAAGAGATCCAAACATTACTACACGGTATGTTTGTGAGGGTGTTTCTAGAGAAGATTGGCCTGTGGGCCAGTGAACTGAGCAGGGAAGACTCACCCTCAATAAGGGAGGGTCCCATACCCTACGCTGAGGACCTGGATGGAACAGAAAATTGGAAGAAAGGGGAAACTCTCTGGTCTTCCTTTCAGAGCCAGAGCATTTCTCCTGCTGCTGCTCTGGGTCTTCAGACTCTAAGTTATTTGACCTTTGGAATCTAGGACTTCCACAGTGGCATTTCAGGGGCTTTCAGGCCTTTGGCCTTGGACTGGGACTGCACCATTGGCCTTCCCGTTTCTGAGGCCTCTGCCTTTTTGGATTTGACACACTACCATCTTCTCTAGCTCTCCATCTTGCAGGCAGCCTACATGAAACATTTTATCTTCTGTGGTCCTGTGAGCTAAACTGGTAATATATTCCTGCATATATCTGTATCTATAAATATTATAGCTATTTATAGATAGATAGATAGATAGAGTGAACATAGGGCAGCCATGTTAAAACTAGAACCCCACACCTCACAGGTGGCTTACTGGAAACTCTACCCAGTCCTAAAGAATGACAAACATCTACCTTTAGTCACTTACTAGAAACTCCCCACCTGCCTCCAAGAATGGCTCGCCCTTAGGCCATTATCTCAGGAGGGTCGGAGTGCCAATTGAGGATTTTCTCATCCAGTGACCTTCCTGGAATTTCTCCACCAACTTCCAATATCTACCCCTAGTCTGTAAGCATCTTCCACCTCTAGTTTGCTTGCTGGAGACACCCTCTGTAGGTTTCTTCTCCCCAGTAAAGCTTGTGCTAATGTATTGAATTGTCTCCCATCTATCCTTCTATTCCTCTTTTCAGTCTAACATCAAACAGACATTCTATTGGTTCTATTTCTCTGCAGAACCCTAATAGAGATTGTGTGCATGTGCGTGTGCGTGTGTGTGTGTGTGTGTGTGTGTGTGTGGACTGGTGTTTGAACTCACTTTGAACCACTCTACCAACCCTTTTTTGTGCTGTTTTATTTTTGTTGTTCCCAAGGTAGAATCTTGCAAACAAGTGGCCTGGGACTGGCTTTGAACCTTGATTCTCCTGATCTCTACCTCCTGAGTAGCTAGAATTACAGATGTGAGCCACCGGCATTGGGCTCCTAATACAGAATTCTTACCTTAGGTATTAGCCTTTTCTCCTCACCTGTCCATTCTCTCCATCCTGCACTACTGTCCTCTACAATCACTTTTCCAAGTAAAGCACCAGCACACCAGCTTGTCTCAGACTGTGCTTTCAGGGAACTTAGACTAAAATACTTAGTCTCAGAAGTGACCCTGTAAAGCAAACTCTAAGGATGGGATTTTGTAGTTGGGTCACACAGCAATAAGGAACCTTTGCTGGGTGTGAGTAGCATGCAATAACAGCACAATTGCTGAGGAACCCACCTGTGTTGCCTTGGAGTCAGATGCGCTACCGTTGCGCCACGAGGCCCGTCCTGTGTTGCCTTGGGATGAAGTGCAAGTGTAAGGTAGAGTATTGGATCATGCGGCAACTGTTACACTTATCATGGAGATTAAGCCCTGAGCATGCTGGATGGAAATCAGGCACAAAACTTCATTATAAAGAAAATAGACACAAAGGAGAATGCATGCATAGTCATAAAAGGCCTTGCCATGAAAATCATTGCTCTGAGAAATGATTTTGAATTTGTATTGGCCTGAGATTTGGCAAATCCTGGCTTTTGGATCTTCTAGGCCAGCTGATACATATCCATCATTCCTGCTGGGTTCACTGAAGCCCTCACCTGAGAAGGCATTACGATTTATACTATACTTCTCAAGATTGACCCAGGCCATCACTCATTAACTCTAAATTGACAATCACAGTCCACTCTCAGCACATCATGAGTGGGAAAAGGTCTATTCTCTAGGAAGAAAGCTTATACATCAAAATAATTATAAGACCTAGTCAGTATGAACCAAAAGGGAGGAGGGAAAAACAGACATTTGTAAATCTTAAGGTATTGGATTGAGGAAAAAGCAAATATAAGAATGGGTAATGGAGAATTTATTGATATAGGGACACACCCCATTGATTTGGAAGTCCTGGTGAAGGCATCTGAATCTTTTTTTCACTGGACAGGATGATGACCTTCAGTGAATGAGGTGAAAATGCTTGAATTTCCTTAGCAGGATACTAGAAGGGCCCAGGGAGGTCAGAAGCTAGAATGTACTGGACTGCAGGATCAGAGAACCAACCCTCCCCCTGCCTACATTCCTTGGGAGAATGCAGAGGAACCTCCCTTTGTAAAGCATAAAGATTACTGGATAGAGTGTAAGGTGAGCTCCTGCTTAGCAGGGGCAAAGAAAAATATTACACTGGTAAATGGGCATCTCTGAGAAATTTGGTAGAAATGTCCTTTGTAGGTCAGAGCTGACCAGTGGAAGATGCTACCAACAGGATGCTAAGTATCAGTGGGGATGACAGGATCCTGAAATGTGGGGAGTGGATTATGAAAAGCCTATGATAACTTGCATAAGCACAGTTGTGCTCAATGATCTACAGTCTAAGTTTGGCACGGCCCCAGCTGCAGAAGAGAGTGAGAGGCAAAATGCAGCACAGCTGCTTTTCCTAAGTTGTTTATGTTCAGAGAAAGAAGTAGGAACACAGGTTTCTCTTGTTACAATGTCACACCCCCTCCCTGAGAACTGTTGCTCCACCTGCTTTTTTACCACTGGGTATAAAAGACTCACTGAAGGAAGACAGGAGGTTTTTTTTTTTTTGATGGGAGATGGACTAGCTTGTGAGGGGACTGCCGCAGAATGACGCTGCTGCTGCTGCTGCTGAGTTATGCTAGAGATTAGAGGAAATGGGACAGTGCAAGTCTGAGCACCGAGGCTTTAAGAAAGCTTAAAGAGAGAACATGGGACAGTGCAAATCTGAGGGCAAAGACTTTAAAAGAGATTATGCTAAAGAAAAGCTGAGAGAGAACATGGGACAGAGCAAGTCTAAGGAAAGAGACTTTAAAGAATAGAAAAGAAGACTTTAGAAGTAAGGTTTTTAAGAATAAGAAAAAAGAAGCAACGAGACTGTTGTGTGTCTCCATCTGAGCACCCAGCACACCTGGCCCCAAATTTATGCATATTTGTCTTCTATCATTTGTCCTTTCTGCATCTCCAGTTGCTCCCAGTTAGGTTTGGGAGAAACAGGAGTGTGAAAAAGGCTCTCTACACTGAAATAGCAGAGGGGCAGCCACAGCATAAGGGAAATGGAATTGCCACAATGGGCAGTAAGGCCAGAATGGCAACCAGACTGCCTCAGCCTTCAAGGATCTACATGATGTCCACGTGGTTGACTAAGAGATCACAGTGCTGTGTTCGAAGAGGGGAAGTAGGTGGACAGATTATTAGGATGTGACCTGACTTGGATAACTAATTTAAAAAATCAAGTGTTGTATGCAATTTCATGGGTGCATTGTAAAAAAGAAAGTAAGTGCTAGAAAACTGAAATTTGAAAGTCACCAAAACAATGGAAAAATCACAATCCTTCATTCAATTTCCAAAGCTAAGTCAGTTCACAGATCTAAAGCACATTGATTGATGGGAAGGACTCTGTAACACCACTAACAGCATATATGATAAACACTACTGCGGTCCTTCCTCAGTGGGACGTATAGCCATTTAGTAGATATAATGATGCCTAAAGAAATGGATAAAGGAGCAGGTGTGGTAGTGCACACCTGTAATCCCAGCTACATGAGAGGTTGAAGTGGGAGGATTGTGGTCCAAGGCTGGCCCTTGGCAAAAATCGAGAGACCTACCTTAAAAAAATCAACTAAAACCAAAGGGCTGGGGGCATGGCTCAAGTGGTAGATACTTGCCTGACAAGTACAAGGCGTAAGTTTAAACCCCAGAATGTCCTCCTCCCTGCCCCAGAAAAAAAAGGAAAGAAAGAGAAATGGATAGTTGACAAAAGATATCACAGGACCTGAACATCTATTATATTCCTCCAAAAAAAGTCAGGATTTGTGAAGGGCAGAAGGTAAGTTCTTATCCAAGTAATGATCCACTGGGTCTATGGAACTGCCTTGTGGTTATTTTCTTAGTTCCTGCATGTATAACTGTAATATATCTGTTATTGATCAGCAGAATACCTTCAATGTCTCCTGCCATGTGAATAAGAGACAGAGGGGAAAAGTTCCTGAAACTGTACCAACCCAGCCAAGATAAGAATCAGAAGCAATATGAGGAGAAATTTCTGAGTTAAGCACCACCATGAGATTCCAAAAATGCAGAATTGTAGTCTCCATCATCTTACCTGACTGACCCTTGAAAAAACTGGGTGGATCATGGAAGATATGGGTGGACTGCTGTAAAACTAGCTAAATAGCAGCCCCAGTCATAGGTACCATACCTGATGTGGTATGGACTGGCCAATCAATACAGTTTCCGGAACTTGATATGGCTCTTGGGATATTAATATTATTCTTCCCAATATCCATCCATAAAGAGAATCAAAATCAATATACATTCACTTCCTGGACTCAGGACTTATACTTTCTGTCATAGTATAGTTCTCCAGGATCTCAACCTTGTCATCTGCAGAATATCACACTGGCCTAAAATGCTACTCAGGAGGCAGAGATCAGGAGGATCACAATTTGAAACCAGCCTGAGCAAATAGTTTGTGAGACCCTATTGAGGAAAAAAACAATCACAAAAAAGGACACATTGTGAAGTTTTTAAAAGATGCGATGGTGTCTAGAACATGGTGGAAAATTCTTAAAAGACAAGTTATTTCACCTGCACCCTCTACCACTACGAAATAGGCACAGAATTTGGTGGCTATCTTTTAATTTTGAAGTCATCATAGACTCTGCTCTGAAGTTCTGTTTCAACCCATTTATCAGATGACTTCTAATTCTGAATGGAGCCCAGTGAAATACAGTGTTTTACACTGATTCCAAGTCATGGTGCCATGAGGACCATATAACCCAGATGATTCATTTATCCTAGAAGTATCTGTGATTAATAAAGATTCAGTTTGGAATCTTTGCCAGACCCCAATAAACCTATGAACCAATCATAGGATGAATTGGTGGAAGAGAAATACTTGTCATTTGAAAATAACTCCTGGGATGCTACTAGGCTCTGGTAGAGAATGAGCATATGAACATGGGATCCAGAATTACTCTCCAAATGGAATTGCATACTATGAGCTGAATGCTATCAGATCTGCTGAAGCATTAGGTCAGGAGTTTCATTCCATTGTATCATGCAAGTAAGTATGCTCAAGATTAGGCCTGAGGGGTACAGAAGGAAAGTAGATACAAGTAAATTACATATTTAGGTGTCTTAGATTCCAGTAGCAATGTCTCTTTCTCATCTTTCATCTTTATCTTCATTGAGGAGTTCCCTATAAGCACCTGAGGAAGGTAGAAAAAAACTCTGACTTGGTTCATAGGTTGATGTGCATGATATGTTGATGCCAGATGTAAACAGATAACTGCACAGTCTCCCCCAGGGATGACCCTAAATGATAGAGGTGAGGTTAAAAAAAATCTCCCAATACATAAAATTGCAAAAAATACCACTTGGCTATCCACTTATGTAAAGAGAGAACAGTGTCTAATTCTAGAACTGAAGGATAGATTGGCTGGTTGGTAGAAAAATTTTGAAGATCCTAAAAGATAAAAGATTCAAAGAAGACAAGGAAGGATGGGGAAGGGGGTGTGTGAATGGACCCACAGGAGTGGACCCAAAGTATGCAGATATTAGTACCTCACGTTAATGTATACAAGACAATATCTACTAAAGAAAAGCACTCAAGCAACCAAGAAGAAAGGATGAGCTGCCTTGGGCATGCCTGTTTGCCTTGTTCTCAGTCACTCTAGGGCTTGCTCCAGGAATCAAAAAGAAAACGGCTTTGGTAGCAGGGATGGAAACTATGAATTGGTCCTTCTCCTCCCCAAGGTTCCTCTAGCTACAACCAGTGCTGAAGGTCCTACCTGCTAGCAACAGACCAATACTAAGCCCTCAATATGTCATCAATCTTGTGAGGTCACTCATTAGCCATTATTAGCAACTGTATTACATTGAACTGCCTCCATCAGGGACAACAATGACTGATTGTTGTTCAGAAGGCTGTCCTGTACATCACAGCCTTAGACCAGGGAACCTATTTTTTGGTAAAGGAGGATTTGCAATGATTATGGAATCTATTTCTTTCCATATGCCTCATCATCCAGAAGCAGTAGGCTAATAAAACCATAGGACATGTGTTAAAGGCCCAGTTAAAGTGCCATCTTTAGGATGATACTCTGTGGAACTGAAAACCTGTCCTTAAGAATTTAGTAAGTATGATGAACCATTCTTCAATACATGGTACTGTGCTCTAGTAGCTGGAATGAAAGGGTCCAGAACCACCATCATTCCCAGTGACCTCTATGCAGAGATGTGTGCTTCCTGGACACACAATCACAGGCTCTGCTTGATAGCAGTACTGGTTCTCAAGGCAGGAAATGGTTCCATTGGGAACAAAATGGCTCCTCTGACCTCAAAACTACAAGTATCACCTGATCACTTTGGGTACCTTATGCAGAGAAACAAGTTACTATCTTGGTAGAGATCATTGACCTTGCCAGGCTTTGAGTAGCTAGGGTTGATTCAACAACTAGACAGGAAAGACTGTGTGAAACCCAGGGGATTTCCTGTAGCATCTTCTACTATTTCTGTGCATAACAGTAATGGCAAATGAACAAGTACAGCCTCATGAAAGCAATGCAACCAAAGTCAACCTTCCAGACAAGTGACCTGGATCACTTGTCCACTCCTTGCACAATTCAGTTCTGCCCAAGTAGTACATTGGATTTGGTGCTTCTTATCTCTTGCTCCAGCCAAGGATTTGAACGTGTCTTCGCAGGGGCAGTTAACAGCGCCTTATCACAAGCCTGTCCTATAGACTTCTTGCCTCCTCTCCTGTGTATACCTTTTGCTTCTTGCCCAAGGGGTTTGGGGGGAATGACTGTAGGAATCCACCCTTCACTCATCTTTGAGCATCCCAGAAGTGCTGAGCACCTGACACCTATAGGTCTACCCTTGACCACTGAGAATTAGAAGAGGCTTGATACAATTCATCATCTGAGAAATTCTAATAGAGTTTCATTAGGCTTCTCAAAAAGTCCTATTCACCCTATTCTAGTGGCATGTGTCTATAATCCCAGCAATCTAAAGGCTGAGGCAGGAGGACCAGCCTGGACTATATAGTGAGGCCCTGTCTCAAAAAAAAAAAAAAAACAAAAAAACAAACCAATGTCATTCAGATTGACACCAGTGGCTATGGAAATTCATCCTTGGATTGACTTTTCTACTTTCTTTGTTTTGTTTCCTCTTTCCTGCATTCCTGCCACCTCAGATCCCTTTCCAAATTGTATCAGGGAGGAGGACCAGAAAAGAGACAGGCCTGTGTTCTGATAAATTAGCAGGGGGGAAGAGATGGCATAGCAGAGAGATTAAACCTAAAGAATCCAAATGTGAAGAAGGCCACATAGCACTAGGGGTAGAAGGGCACTTAGCACTAGGGTGAAGTAGCCTATGGAATTGCATGTAACCATATATGGGTTAAACCTTGTTTTTTATTTTATTGCCTCTGTAACCTGCGAGCAAGGGTACATAAGGTCAGATCCCTGTGTTCTCTGGGCTCAGCCTTTGGACAGGAGTCCACTGACTCTGTGCTAGCACAATAAAGCATTGCTTCCTTACCTCAGAGTCCTGTGTCTCTGTTCAACTTTGTCATAACAAAATAAGCTGCCTATATGTAAAACTTTGTCTCAGTATTTGTTTTTAGGGGCATCCAGACTAAGATAATTCCAACTACATTCATAAGTTTTAGGCCTCTGATCCATTTTTGTATGGTATGAGGTAGTGGTTAATTAAGGTTCACTTTCTCTCATATCAAAAAAAAATTGGTTAGGCCATTGTAGATCCTTTGAATTTCAATATAAATTTTAATATTCAATGTGTATTTTTTTTTTTTTTTTTGCTAGAGTTTGAACTCAGGGCCTTTTACTTGCTAGGCAAACACTCTACTGCTTGAACCACACCTCCAGCCTTTTTTGCTCTGGTTATTTTTGAGATAGGGTCTAGCATTTATGCCCAGGTTAATCTTGAACAGCTATTCTACCTGTCTCAGTCTCTGTAGTAGCTAGGATGAGCCACCAGCGTCCAGCCTATTTTCACATTTTTTTTTATTACCCAGATATTTTTGCTTATTTTAAAAAAATAAGCAAATTAAGGGCAAGGGTATGGCTCAGTTGGAAGAGCACCTACCTAGTGAGCATGAAGCCCAGTACAGCACCCACCCCCAAAAGCGAATTATAACAATTAATAAGTACTATTTAAAAACAAAACCTAGAACAGATTTTTTTTTTTTTTTGGTGACACTGGGGTTCGAACTCAGGGGTTTGAACTGGGGTTTGAACATGAGTCACTCCACCAGTGCTTTTTTAGGATGGGTTTTTTTGAGATAGGGTCTCTCAAACTATTTGCCTGGGCTGGCTTTGAACCATGATCCTCCTGATCTCTGCTTCCTGAGTAGCTGGGATTACAGGTGTGTATAATCACTTTATACTTTTGTTTTTGGTGGTACTGGGTTTTGAACCTCATGCTTGCTAGGCAGGTGCTCTACCACTTGAGCCACTCCACCAGTCCTGGAAGAGATATGTTTTTAAAAGAGTGCTAAGAGGATACGAATTACCATGACACAATGCTCAGTAGAGACCTGAAGCAGGCAAGGACACTGCTGTGTGTCACCAAAAGCCTCTGTCACCATCAGACTCCTGTGCTGTCTGAGCTCTGGGTGAATTCCTTCTCATCATCACCTGGCTGACACCCCTCAGCATTCAGGCCTCACTGTAAACACTATTTCCTCTGGGGAACTGCTTCTCAGGGCAGTCTCTTTTTTCTGAAGTCTGAGTTATCCTTGCCTCCTCTGTTCCTGCAAGGTAAAGGTGTTATCTGTGGCATCTATTACTCTGTTGTAGTTCTTTGTCATTCCTCTCGCCTCCTGGATGGTTAGCTCCTTGAGGGCAAGGGTTGCGTAGAATCCATTTTCTAGCTCCCACTTGGTGTCGTCTCCAGCACTGACTACCTACTTCAACAATTTTTGCTGAATTTCATAGATTCTTGGCCCATGCAGTGTATTTCAGTGGGGAACTATGCGAGTGGAATGCAGAATAAAGAACATTGAATGGGTGATAATGTCCATAAAAATATTCAAGACAACTACCTACTGGAAATCTTATTGTCTCATGCTGATTCTCATGAAAAGAATATAGACTTGCTTAATTTTAATTTGAAAACATAAACATGAGCCAGGGGCTCATGCCTGTAATCTAAGCTACTTGGGAGGCTGAGGTCAGGAGGATAGCGGTTCAAGGCCAGCTCAGAAAATAGTTTGCAAGACCCCCATCTCCAAAATAACCAGAGCAACATGAACTGAATGTGTGGCTCAAGCAGTAGAGCACCAGCTTTACAAGTACAAAGCCCTAAGTTCAAACCCTACTCCCACCAAAATATATAATATATATGTGTATATATATATATATATATATATATATATATATATATAGCTGATCTTCAGATATTAATTTCATTTTAATAGTTGCATTTAAAAGTCCCATTAAATGCATTTATTCAGTCTCTTCAGGACATTTAAATTGTTTCTAACTTCTCACTATTTTAAATGACAGTAGAATTAAAAGACTTTGCCCACATGTTGCTCAGTTTCCCTCTGGAGAAGTTGTACTTCTCTCATCCCCCTTATCCATGATTTTCCTTTCTATAGTTTCAGCTACCCCAGTCAAACATGGTCTGAAAACATTAAGTGGGAAATTCCAGAAATAAACAATTCATAAGTTTTAAGCAACATTTGTTATAGTATATTGTTATTATAATGGATAACAATTGAAAAGTTAAGTGGGATATAGAATATTGTTATAATTGTTCTATTTTATCAATTGTTGATGTCTTATTGTACTAATTTATAAACATTTATAAACATTATAACAGGCATATGTGTAGAGCAAAAAAGGATAATGGAGTTCAGTAGTACAGGTGACTTCGGACATTCATAGGATGTCCCAGAAGGCATTCCTCATGGATTAAGTGGACTACTGTAATTCTTTCCCATCAGTAGTGTACTCTGTGACTGACAAAAGTGATCCTGGAGATACAAATCTCCAGGTGCTGGAGATACAAATCTCTAAGCTGCTCTGTGCTTCATTGATGAGAGCACAAATGCAAGCCTTAGCAGGAGGATGCAGGAAAGCACAAAGGATAATTCATTTTCTGATCAGGAAATTCCCACTAAGGATTTTATAACGTAAAGGGAGAGCAACAACCTGTTAACCATGTCTTGTCTTGAATTTTCTCTCTCTCTTTTTGTTTTTGGTGGTACTAGGGATTGAACTCAGGTCTTCATGCTTGCTAGGTAGGCACTCAATCTCTTCAGCCATGTCTTCAGCCCTTTTTACTCTGGTTATTTTTGAGATAGGGTCTTGCTTTTTTGCCTTGCCAGGACTGTACTATGGGCCTCCTATTTATGCTTCTGTGTAGCTAGTATGACCAGGGGTTTGCCACCACTCCCAGTTTATTGGTTGAGATGGGGTCTCATGCTCATGAACTTTTTGGCTGGGCTGGCCTGGAACACTCATCCTCTCAATCTGGGCCTCTCAAGTATCTGGGATTTTAGGCATAAGCCACCTGCATCAAACTCTTGTCTTGAACTCTTTAGGCTATAATCACTGCAGTCTTTGAATGTGATCTCTTTCAATGTTGACCTCACCCCTGTCTACCACACCAATTGTGTAGGGGTAAGTACAGAGCCATGGGTTGAGCAATAAGCCTATCTTGAAGGACTTAAGACTGACCATGTAAAACAAGACAAGGTCACATTAACTGAAGGCAAGAGAGGATAGTGGGAGATCCTGTTAGCACTGGATAGCAGAGGCCATGAAGCCCTCTGAGGAGATGGCATGTGGTCTGTAGAGGTCACCACTTGGGTGTCAGCCCCTGGGGCACAGAATAAAAGGACATTGCTACCACCCTGCTGTCCTCAGGTGCTTCCAACCATGGGCAGCATCCAACCCAGATGGGACATGTTGGTACACACACTATCAGTGGCAAGAACTCCAAACTTGTCTTGCGTCTACAGTGATTGAGAGTCACCAAACCAGGATGTCACACTATTCGGGTGACACAATCTCTCAAGAGTCTGGGAAAGAAATCCTATACCAGTGAGGACTGGAAATATACTTATCATGCTTCTGGAACTGCAGTGACCACAAGGCCCTGGAACTACCCCACTGTCTAACCCACCTTTTTCCACCTCTCCAGCTCCTCTGGAACAGGGAGCTGCACTGAGGGTGGAAAGTAGAGGGTCAACATGAAGTGGGAAACATATAGTTCTCATCAGCTAAAAATAACTTTTAGTGTTTTTTTTTTTTTAGTATACTCTTTCCACTATAAATTTGCTTCATGGGCTATTGGATCCTTTTTTCTCCTTGGCTAAGCTCTGAGACTAACATGTATTATAATGTTGCAGCAAGGAAGGCTAATGTTTTCATAAGGCTTTCCAAAATAGATAGGGATGAGTTCTTTTTTATGACAGTTCCAGGAAATATGTAATGACTTTCTTAAGCAAAGAATTCAAAATCTGGATTTGTGAAAAATGCTGTTCTGATGCTAGCTTTAATATTTTTGGGAATCTTTTAAGGCAAATGTAATGGTTTAATTAACCAAAGGATGTGGTTTAAAAGTTTAAAGCAAAAGTAATGGTTTAATTAACCAAAAGATGTGGTTTAAAAGTTTAAAGCAAAAGTAATGGTTTAATTAACCAAAAGATGTGGTTCAAAAGATTATGTGTAGGTTCTTGGAATATTTTCAAAGTAACTTTTGATCTTTTATGGGCTGGTAAGAAATTTTCCTTACATTGTAGAAGTAAGCAATAATTTTTTCTCTATTATACAGGTTTTAAAGTTGGTAAACTTTTTAATTCTTAACCATCCTGGGGTTTTAGCTTTACAACTTTATACAAGTCGTTCAGCCCTTCTAACTTACTTCCAAGGAAGAAAGAAAAGAAGAAAGGGAGATAAGAAAATAAAAGATAGAGAGAAAGACAGTTGGGGAGTGGGGAGAGGGAGAGAGGAGAAAGAGAAAAAGGTAGAAAAAGGAAGTAACTTTTAGAGACATACTTAGGAAACATATATCTAACTGTATTGCTTATTATAGTTTGGGTGTTGAATGTTCCCCAAAGGCCCACATATTCAAGGCTTGGTCCCCAGGATGTCATTACTGGAAAGTGGGGGTGGGACCTTTAGGAGGCAGAGTCTAGTGGGAGGTCCTTAGGTCATTGGGGATAGGACCTAAAGTGGATTCCTGCTGTCACCATCCAGTGTTGCCCACCATGGATCTGGCACAATCATGGAATAGAACCTCAAAAACTGTGAACCAAAATAAACCTTTTCTCTAAGTAAATTATCTCAGGTATTTTATTACAGTGATGGAAAGGTGAATCATACACATCCATTTTAAGTCTATGTATAAGGGCTGGCGGAGTGGCTTAAGTGGTAGAGCGCCTGCCTAGCAAGTGTGAGGCCCTGGGGTCAAACCCCAGTACTGAATTTAAAAAAAAAAAAAAGGGAATTCTCCTACATCTATGTATAAAGTCCATGACAAGCAGCTAGATCTTTCAGTCTGAATTCTCAGGAATGCCTCCCTGCAGCGATGGCTGCTTTGTGACTCTCTGGTTTACAGGGCTAGGTTGTTTGGGGGCAGGAGCTGGGAAGAATTATTTTGGAAAACTGACTTCTCTCATTCAGACAGCATTTCCAGAGCAGAGTATTTTCAGAACATTTACTGGCAGCATAACTTAGATGATATCACAGAAGCAATTCCCACACTGCTGAGCTGTTGAACTCCCCAGTTAAACACTGCTCCTATGTCAACAGCCCCACAATCAGGACTGCCAGAGCCACATCCCACTCACAGACTTCTCACCACCCCAGAGAGCCACTGTTCCCTAATGTTAATGTCAAAGAAGTTATTCCTTATGATTTATTTCTGATTAGAAGTTTTAAGTACAACTGAAAATTTTTAATACATTTTAAATGGATCAAGACTGATTCTTGGTCTGGTGGAGTGGCATAAGTGGTAGAGCCTAGCAAGCATGAGGACCTAAATTCAAACCCCAGTACCACAAAAAAAACAAAACTAACACTAACAACATGTAGAGTCAGAGATGTGAAAATATATGAAATTGTGTTCTTTGTATATTTGCTGCTATCTCAGGCAACACATTACTGAAAAATACAGAAGAATCAAATCAGTGTGTTAGCTCATGCCTGTAATCCTAGCTACTTGGGAGGTGGAGATCTGGAGGATTACTGTTCAACACAAGCAGGATTGGGAGATGGGGCAATCTGGAGACCCTATCTCAAAAAAAAAAAAAAAGAAAAAATTATTGGTGGGGGTGTGGGTCACGTGGTTCAAGTAGGAGAGCACCTGCCTAGCAAGCACAAGGCCCTGAGTCCAAACCTCATTGCCCTCAAAAAAGAAACTATATATACATATGTGTGTGTGTGTGTGTGTGTGTGTGTGTGTGTGTGTGTACATAGATTAGATAGGTAGTTATATAGATAGATAGAATATTGGTATTTTGAAATACATATTCCCTACCCTTAGAAAGATTTTTTTTTTGCCTTTTTTTGATTAGGATAGATTAATTATATGGGGGGAGTCATAATGATAATTCTAATTAGACTTATATTGTACATTAGTTACATTGTCCCCAATCCTCTCTTCCCATCAACCCTCTCCCCACCCCATTTAAAGCAATTGCAAGAGGTTTCTCAGTTTTGTTTCATGTAGAAGAAAGATATTTTTAAAAGATATTGAATCCTCTTATAGGTCTGGCCCTAAGTTTCAACATCATTTAGATATATGATGGCATTTTTATAGAAGACTTCTAAGCTCCTTTAAAGGTTTATTATTCTCAGAACTCATTGCTTCACCAAAAGAGAGAAGAACTCATGCTTGGGGAAAAGGAGAGATACTTACTGGCTGGAACAGTTTGGATCTTGAATGTCCTTCAAAGACCCATTGTATTAAAGGTTTGGTCCCCAGACTGTGGTGCTATACGGAGGTGTTGGAACATTTAGGGGGTAGGGTCTAATGGAAGTTAGATCATTGTAGGTGTGCCCTCGAAGAGGATGTTGGAACTTTGGCTCTCCTCTTTCTCTTTACTTTTAGGCCACCATGAGGTGAGCAGCTTCTTCTGCCAAGTGCTCCCACCATAATGCCTTAACATAAGCTCAAAAGCAACAGGCCACCTGTGGAATAAACCTTCAAAACTGTAAGCCAAAATAAACATTTCTTCTTTTTAAGTTGATTTATCTCAGGTATTTGTCACAGTAATGGAAAGCTGACCAAAACAGTGGTCAAGAAAGCCCTTCACTACTAAAAAAGATTCTTCCTCATATTGCATTGTAATGCCATCTACAGGCACTCTGCTACTGTAAGGTTTTAGAGCACCAGTTCATTTTCAGTTAATCAACTTTCACAAAGCATTGTATTTACATCTCTATCCACAGAAGACACCTACAGCTAGGTCCGTTTTTAGATTTGTGAGCAGTGTTCAGGGCAACCCCAGGACACAGACTCAAGGCACCCAGGTCCAGTAGTAGCAGAAAGCCTGTGTTAATGGAGCCAGGTAAGTTGGCCCCACCTCAGGCCATAGCCAACAAGGCCAGGCTAACACATTTTATCCAGGAAGAACCAACTCACAAGCTCAGATAGTCAGCCTCAAGAAAGTGAATTTAGCAACTAACAATCCAGTCATGGCATGAAGACTCTAGCATTCTAAATTCGAGTATAGATACAGCCAGGCAGCAAGAGCCAAATGTGAGCAGAAAGTACCATCTGCACAGAAGAATCTGGTGTGGAGAGAGAAAAGGACAGATAAAGGGAAAGTGCCCATCAATGACCACATGACCCCAGAAACAGACTGAGAGATGGATTCTTCAATATCTTCCCTTCTCACTGTGTCCTAGGCTCCTTTTCAGTTCTGTTACTGCTGGCCCTGGTGCCTCAGTGCCTCTCGTGGGGCCCCTGAACCCAGCCCACAGAGAGTTACTCCTTTTCACCCTGTGGTTACACTGGCTTAGAGCAACCAAAATTCTTCTGAGACACCTGAAATATTTAATAGTTTGTAATGACTACAACATATTGCATTTTATGGATCAAATAAACTATGACTTATTTAATAATACCCTATCATTTTCAATATTCTACATCATAAACATCTGTACTATTTAATCTCTTATGAAGAGCAGATTATGAGAAGCCTATGAGAACTGGACATAAGCAAGGTGAGGTGCAGCTCAGCTGCTTTTCCTAAGATGTTTATCTGTAGGCTGAGATTGGCACAGCCCCGGCCACAGATGAGGAAAAGGCAGAACAGCTGCTTCTCCTAAGTTGTTTACATTCAGAGAACAGGAGCACAGGTTTCTCCCCTCCCCAAAGAACCACTGCTCCACCGTATACCACTGGGTATAAAAGAATCACTGAAAGAGGATGCAAGGCTTTTGCTTTGAGGCTTTTGCTTTTAGTTTTTGGGCTTTTGGCTTTTTGGTGTGGGAGGTTTTGGAAGAGAAAAGAATTGCTGAAGGGAAAAGAACTGCTGAAAGGAAAAGGATTACTGAAAGGAAAAGGATTGTTGAAGGGAAAGTGCTGGAGGAAGATTGCTGAAGGGGGAAATGAATTGAAGGGAGGATTGCTGAAGAGAAAAGAATTGCTGAAGGGGAATTGCTAAAGGGGAACTGCTAGCAAGTCTGAGGGCTGAGGCTTTAAGAAAGCTAAAGAGAAGACATGGGACAGTGCAAGTCTGGGGGCAAAGACTTTAAGAGAGATTATGCCAAAGAAAAGCTAAAAGAAAACATGGGCAGTGTGAGTCTAAGGAAAGAGGTTTTAAAGAATAGTGAAGCAAGGTTTTAAAGAATTGTAAAGGAGTAGGGCCTTAAAGAATAAAGATAGAGATAAGAAGCAGAGTAAATGAAGAGAATAATAGAGAAAAGAAGCAATGAGGGTTGCGCATGTCCACCCAAGTGCCCAACACACCTGATCTCACTTTCTGTCTGTCTGTCTATCCTAAGTCCTTTCTGCATCTCTAGTCGCCCCCAGTTAAGCCCAGTTAATTTCAGTAGTAACGAGGGAGTGAGAGAAAAATCTCACTCCAATCTCTTAGTGTGTCCATGGTTAATTTTTCCCTAGAGATGAATTCAAAGAAGTAGAATTACTGGAATGAATATATATTTGGTTGTGTAGTGCTTATTACTTTTGGGTTGACCAATTTATACATAGAAAGCATTATATAGCAACCGCTGTTTTAGCCTAATATCTTAATTCTTTCTTTCTTTTTTTGGAGGTACCAGGGTTTAAACCCGAGGCCTTGTGATTGCTCAGTAAACATTTTACTACTTGAGCCATTTCCCAGCCCTCCTCTTAATTCTTATTATTTGCTTTTCTATGCCAATATGTTAGGTTGAAAATAAGTACTTCATTGGCCAGGCACCAGTGGCTCACACTGTAATCCTGACTACACAGGAGGCAGAGAGCAGGAGGATCGTGGTTCAAAGCCAGTAACCTATGGTTCAAAGTGCGACCGTATCTTGAAAAAGCCCATCACAAAAAAGGGCTGGTGGAGTGACTCAAGATGTAGGCCCTGAGCTCAAACCCCAGTACTGCAAAAAAGAAAAGAAGTACTTCATTGTTAATTTGTTATATCACTGACTAAATTTTTCCCAATGTCAGTGTCCATTCACGTATGAGGCTTATACAATCAATTTTTCTTACTGATTTGTAAGAGATTTTCCAATAATCTTTCAACATGGTTTAAACTTTCTCAGTTTTTGGTTTTGACATAAAGAAGTTTCACAATATTACCCCATATTCTTTTTAAAATTAGGGAAATTTACCTGATGTTTAAAAAACAAAAAGTATTTAAGTAAAACAATGTGAAACTCCCCCATTGCCCACCCCCTCCTAACCTACATTGCAGAGGTAAAAACCAGCATAAGTCTGGTGTTAGCTTACCATTTTCCAGGGAAAACCAAATGTATGTATTATACATTTGAATTTTTTTTTTCAGCTTCAGGCATTCTACCACTAGAACCATTCCACCAGTCTTTTTTGGGGTATTTTCAAGATACGGTCTTGTGAACTATTTGTCAGGACTGGCTTCAAACTGATCCTCCTGATCTCTGTCTCTTGAGTAGCAAGGATTACAGATGTGAGCCACTGGCGCCAGCTCTCACTGAAGTTTTAGAAACAGAAATGAGCATGTATATTGCTAGACAATTTATTTTTATTCTAAAATGTATACAGACAACTATGTCAGTAATATACACCTTCATTTTTAAAAAATTTTTATTTTATTCATATGTGCATACAATGTTTGGGTCATTTCTCCCCCCATTCCCTCACCCCCTCCCTTACCCCCCCCCCCGCCCCCTCCCTCTCCCTCTCCCTCCCACCCCCTCGCTACCCGGCAGAAACTATTTTGCCATTATCTCTAATTTTGTTGAAGAGAGAGTAGAAGCAATAATAGGAAGGACCAAGGGTTTTTGCTAGTTGAGATAAGGATAGCTATACAGGGAGTTGACTCACATTAATTTCCTGTGCATGTGTGTTACCTTCTAGGTTAATTCTTCCTGAACTAAACTTTTCTCTAGTTCCTGGTCCCCTTCTCCTAGTGGCCTCAGTTGCTTTATAGTATCTGCTTTACTTTCTCTGCGTTGAGGGCAACAAATGCTATCTAGTTTTTTAGGTGTCTTACCCATCCTCATACCTTGTGTGCTCTTGCTTTATCATGTGATCAAAGTCCAGTCCCCTTGTTGTATACACTTTCATCTTTAAAACACATAAAATAAAATGGATACATCATGTGATTATGTAACTGCTGCTCCAATATCAAACATTTAGAGTTCAAGCCCCACCGTGGGCTTGAACTCAAGGCTTCACACTTGCAATAGATTGCTTTTAATATTACAAAAAGTGCAGCGCTTTCCCAGCATCCAGCCTCTGCTTTGCTCCCTTTTGACACCCAGATGCCAAAAAAATCTAATATGAGGAACAACGCCAGTGGCAAGAACCAGGTTAGTGAGAAGGGTAAAACCAAAGCAAGAAACCAGAAACACCACTTCCTCCCTTAGATTCTGTGTCAATTGATCCTAAAGGTTGTGTCACCACAGTCATCCATGCCAAACCTGGCTACAAACAAAACGCTGTAACATGTTGGACAACTGAAGCCTCGGAGGGAAGGAGAGGCTAGTGAGCTCTGTGGAATCTTTCCAAGGTTTTAGAGCTCAAGAAGAGGGATGTGGCTTTGAATAAGAATGGTAAATCTGAAAACATGATGATGCTTTTGGCCAATCTCTGCAAAAGAGATCTTGAGCCGGCCAGGAGAAAACGTGCTCTTTAGGCACTAGCCACCTGCAGCTAGTTGACCTTGGACAGAAAGGAAAGATGAATCAGTTCCCTGCAATGGCTGGAATTACTTTTATTCCAGGGACTTCTTATCTTTTCACTTCAGCCAGCATTGACTGCTTTCTCCAATCATCTGGTGAGACATAGAAATGAACACCTGAACTGTAGAGACCCTAAAGTCTGATGTTGATGAGTTCTCCCCCATTGGTACACCTCAGGCCTTTACCCTCCTTTTCCTTGGCTGGAGGCTCTTCTGGGCCATTTGGGGTTCATCTGAACCATTTGGGCTTTTGCCTTTTGTCTGACAAGGAACTTTGTTCAGAGGCTTCTCTCAACATTTGGGGTCATTTGAGAATTTTGTGCTAGCAATTAGCAGGGAGGGAATGGAAGAGACACAGAAAACCCAGGGTATTTGTGTTGGAGATCTCTGTTGTGAACTGCTCAAGAGTGAAAAGTTAAAAGTCCATCTTGCCCCCTAGGGAGAATTCTAGTTGACTTGTCTACTAACAAAGAGAAAAACAGTGACTTAGAGTGCTCTCAGAATTGATGTTATTGTTTTTGTGTGTTATTGTGTGGATTTTGTGTGTGTCTATTATTATAGGTCCATGATGATTGGCTTGTTAGAGGCTAAAATCCAGTAGCAACAATCTTATTAGAGACTGAGACTGAACTTTTCTAGCATTGACTCTTGCTTCAGTTTATCAAGCTTCCCAAAATGAGTCCAAAAAGAACAGCATGAGACACATTTCAATCTGCTCCTGGAATTTTGAGAAGTAACTGACCAATGAACTTGTAGCACTAAAGTAATTTTTGCTTGTTCTTGAAATTGACATTTATGGTGCACCTAATTTAAAACTATTTTGCTTATGCATATGTAAATATCTTTAGGATGAGTCTTCCTGTGGAGTTAATGTTAAGGGATTGTTGCTTCTGTTCTTTCTCCCCTACCTGTTCTGCTGCCATTTTAAGAAAATCACCTTTTTCAATCAGGTCTAACTAAAATGCAAACACTGAAGAATTATCCTCTGCCTTAGTGAAACCAGAGTTTTGGGCCTCAGGCCCAACTCCTGAGATTCCTTCCATATGCCAGGTCCAGTCACCTGCCCCAAAATGCCAAATAAAGAGGCATGGTGAACATAGAGAAAGGAGGTTTATTACATGGCTTGGGATGTGCTGTGGAAAGAAGCAGAGTTAGCACTTAGTTCATCCTCAGCCATCTTTGGGGTACAGACATGAGCTATAGGTTTATGTAGACAAAAGAACTAGGGGCAGGGAACAAAGGTATGTATAGTTACACAGTTCCATCACAGGTGTGGTCTGGTTGGTCTCAGGACTGGTGGGGCTGGCAATCTTAGGCAGACGGTCTGGTGGTCTAGTCCAGTTCCGGGAATTTATCACCTTGAGGGAATAATCTGGTTCCTGTTTCAGAGGATTCTTGGGATAATTGTCCTCACCAGGAGGGTGACAGCTACAGGTGGCTGCAGTTCATTGTCATTAAGATATTATCAGTTTTGAGCTAAACATGCCTGTAATCCTAGCTACTCAGGAAACAGAGATCAGGAGGATCATGGTTGGAAGCCAGTCAGGCAAATAGTTCAAGAGACCCTATCTCAAAAAACTGTTCATAAAAATAGGGCTAGTGGAGTGGCTCAAGGTGAAGATCCTGAGTTCAAGCCCTAGTACCTTAAAAAAAAAAGTTTATGTGTGTTTTAAATTGGCTACAATTTAAAAATTGCCTAAAGAATTTTTAAGGTCAAAATTTAGGGTACTGATATAAAACTGAAACTTAATTCTCTATGCCTAATAGCAAGATTATCTTAATACTGTTCTGCTCTTAGTAATATTTATAACAAACTGACTTAAAAATTTTATTTTAAAAAATTGCCTGTGTTTTCTGATGATCTTGTCAAGCTTTACTTAGAAAACTAAACCTAAACTAAATCAGAGTTCATATAAGTATCTGTTCATGCAAAATTCTCTTAAAGAACCATCTTTTACCTTCATGGTAAAACAACTAGTATTTTAAGTAATTCTAACACAATTAGTGCAATACATAGCTCTGTCTAAAAGTATGTATAGCTGTGTGTCTAGACTTTATCTAAATATTGTAAAAAAAAAAAATACTGAGAAGATGCAATTTAGAGCTCATGAAAAGAATTGTTATGTGCCAGTGTGAAATGTTGTGGGCCTGTGTCACGGGTTTTTGCCTGCACAGGCCAGAAAACTGGCTCATAAGGCAACTGATTGACTTGTGAGACAAGGCTGGTGCACAAAGTAGGATTTATTAGAGAGAAAGGAAAGGCTACAGCTGGAGCAGTGCAGCGGAGCCCAGAAACCCAGTGGCTCCCTGCTCAGGTGAGGACTGGAGCTTCTTGTGGATGCTTTAACTCTGGGTTTGGGTAAGGATTACGTGAGTTTTTTTTTTTCTATTGTCTGTGGATTTCCACACGTGGGCTCTCTTAGATGAGCTGGTCTGTTTGCTCCTTACGGTGGGGGGGGGATCAATATTCATGATTTTTTTTTAATCTAGGAGATAATAGAGAGTAGAATCACCCCCAAGGCTTATTGTTTACAATTTACAATTCCAAAAGATAGCATTGGGTTGAGATAGGGAGTTAAGCATAAAATATGCCCAGAATGAGTTACATGGGGTCTGAAGAGTCCCATGGCATCTTTTCCTATTTTTAACCTCCCTCAACCTCAGCATTTCTGACTTGCATTGTTTCTAAAGGGAAGTCAGCAGTCATTTTTTAAAAAATCATTGTTGTCTTATGTAATCTGTTTCTCTTTTGAATGCTCTGAGGATTGCCTCTTTATCTTTGACATTCAGGAATTGGACTGTAATACACCAAAGGGTGGCTTTATTTGCATTTTTCCTGCTAGGGCTTGTTGACTTTTTGAATCTGTGATTAAGTTTTTGCGTCAAACTAGAACTTCATGGTGATTGTTTCTTCAAGCAACATTTCATTCTTTCTTCTCTACTCCATTCTTTCTCCAACATAACCTATGTTACATATTACATATAAACATATTACAGGTATGCAGGATTGCTTGATATTATCCCAGAAGTTACAGATGCTCTCTTTATTTCTTTTTTCAGTTTTGTTCTTTCTTTTGATTTAGCCTAGATAATTTCTAATTAATTTTTTTTGTGTTTCCTGAATCTTTGTTTAGTATCCAATCTGCTGTTAAACCTACCCAGTGAATTTTAAATGTTTTGTATTTTTTTTATTTCTGATATTTCATTTATTTTTCCCCAAGGCTCAATTGCTCAATTTCTCTCTTGAAGCACCCATCTCTTAACCTGAATGTGTGTGTGTATGTGTGTGTGTGTGTGTATATATGCTTTTGGGGGGCAGTACTGGGACCTAAACTCAGGGTATTCACCTTGAGCCACTCTGCCACCCCTTTTTGTATTGGGTGTTTTCAAGATAGGATCTCGAGAACTGTTTGCCTGGGCTGGCTTTGAACCATAATCCTCTTGATCTCTACCTCCCGAGTAGCTAGGATTATAAGCATGAGCCACCCGCACCTGGTATGAATATATATATATATTATATATATATATATTTTATAAATCTTTATCATATTTCTAACAGATTTTTAAAAGCTATTGTTTGGTAATTCCAAAAGCTAGTTCTCCATGTGTCTAGTTCTACTGTGTTTTCTCTTGATTATGGGTCATCTTTTCCTTCTTTTTCACATGTATCACAATTTTTTAATAATATTCAACACATAATACATAAAAGATTTGTGGAGTCCATACTTTTGTGGATGTATTTTCTTTTTTTTTTTTTTTTTTTTTTTTTTTTTCCGGTGCTGGGGACCGAACTCAGGGCCTTACACTTGCCAGGCAAGCGCTCTTCCACTGAGCTAAATCTCCAACCCCTGGATGTATTTTCTTAATCTTCAAGAGAGTGCAAACCCTTTCCTTTGTCTGATGGTCATAATGGAGGCTGATCATTCATAATCCCTACACAGTTGGGTTGTGCTGGAATTGGGCCACAATTTCAATTAGACTGGGTTCATATATGATTAGTCTGTTCCTACAATCCCCTGCAGCAGACATTTTGTGATCTGGTAAGAGTTTGATATATGAAGGAGTTGAACTACATTTCCGTTACATTTTGTTCATTTGTTTTATTTTAGTTTTTGTTTATTTGTTTTTTGAGACAGTCTCTCTATATAGCTGAGGTTTGCCTGGAACTCTCTATACACATTCTGGCCTCAAATTCACAATCTTCCTTCCTCAGCTTCGCTAGTGCTGGAATTACAGGCATGTGTCACCACACCTGAGCCAATGTCAAGTATTTTTGATTCAACTATCATTCAACTCCAGCAGCACCCCAGAATCCAAGAGCCATGAGAAATTTATGGCTATATAATTATCTCTGCCTAGTAGCCTTTTCTCCATTATCATTCATTCACTCAGCATCCCTGGGTAGGATTCAATGCCCTTGATTTTCAAAATGTGGGGGCATGGTGGAAAATTATTAGCCAGTGTATGTATTTGTGGTTGGGGTTCTTACAGATTCCAATTAATCATCTAAGGCCTAGTCAATTTCCCTTCTTCAAGTCTCTCCTTCTATGGCAGCCTTCTTTATCTGCCCATGTGCTAACTAGGTGCCTATCTCCAGATAGGAAATCTAGTACAACTCTGTGATTATCTTCTCTCTAGATTGCATTCATACTCCACTAGTGCAAACCAGTCAAATATAAAAGCATTTTGTTCAGGTTTTTCTTGTTGCTATGAGTGCTTGTTTGGAGGTTGTAGCAGAGGAGCCAGCCACTCCTATATCCTTGACTGACAAATGATCCTCCTCTATTGGGGATTGTCATCAATAGATATGGAGTAATCCCATAACATGCACACTCAGTTCTCAAAGGGGAACATTGTAGAGAACACTTAAGATTCTAACTTAGATGGTTTTGTTATCAGAGTTACATGTTTCTCTTAAACTCAGCAGTACAGGCCTGTTTTCCCAAAAATTAATGCTTCTCCCAAAGAAAACAGTGATAGATATGGAGGAAGCATGCAACTTCAGGAGAGACTGAGCACATTCAGCACCGAGAGAGGAAGGGTCAGATGAGGGGTTCCCACAGCTTCCCCGTTTCCACACAAAATCTCAGGACCTTGAGATCCACAAACATTGAAAAGCATTTCAAGGTGTTTCACAACAAGGAGTCTCACAAGGTGAAAATTTTAGCAAGGATTTATTTTAGTATAACAGGATAAAGAATAGACAAGAGGGAGGAGAGGAAAAGAGAGAAACATTTCCTGTTCCCACACAGGAAATGGGAACAAAGACTCAAAATGGTGGTCCCCAACTTTTAGTTTTATAGTGGAGAGCTGGGGAAATATACATGGTAAAAGATAATGGGTCTGAGTAGCTGAAAAGGCTGACAGGAAGGGATCACACTCCCAAATCACCCTAAATCAGAGACAATAGGACGGTTAGAACTTCCCTTTCCTAGACATGATTATTTCTCCACCTTTCCAAGAATACTTGCAACAACTTAACATCTCAAAGAGGAAAGCAGAAGCAGGTAGCTCCTCTTTATCTCCTGTTTTCTGTAACTTAGCAACTAAAAGATGGGATGGAGCCAAATGCTCTGGCTTTCCTTGTTCTGATGTCGGAGCCTGGCCCTTTATATAAATGTACTGGGGCTTGAACTCGGGGCCTTCACCTTGAGCCACTCCACCCACCCTTTCTGTGATAGGTATTTTTGAGATAGGGTCTTGCAAACTATTTGCCTAGGCTGGCCTCAAACTGCAATCCTCCTGATCTCTGCCTCCGAGTATCTAGGATTACAGGCATGAGCCACCAGCACCTGGCTGGCCCTTTAAACATTGATTAAAATATAATTTCCCTGTCTCCTCATCTATCTATCCTGCTTCAAAGGGCCTACCTGCCTAGCCAGCCAGATCAGTGAATCAACCCTGTCGATCAATGGGGTGACAGATGTTGCAGCCATCTCACCCTCACACCCTCTTGTTGCCATGGCAACAAGATTTTCACATCCTTCTACCTTCTTACTGAAGGCAGACTTCATAATATCTTAATTTCCTTCATTCTTTTATTTTCCTTCACTCTTCACATACACTGTCTCTGGCAGCTACATCTACAGTGTAAATCTGAATCCCATCCACGGCTCTCTGTCTTCAACGGTTCCATCTCAGATAGCTGGCTCACTGGATTTGTTATGGGAAAGTTTAGCACTGGTATATACCTCAGTTCTTATGTTTGGTGAAAGAAGAATTCAGGCAACATGCAAAAATACAGTGAAAAATCATAGTAAAGTTTATTAGAAAGGAATCTAGAAATGTTGTGGGAACCTTGAACGGAGAAAGGACACCAAGGCAGTTCAGCAGGAACCAACGTTTTATTGTGCTGGCACAGACTCCATTGGACTCGAGTCCAAAGACTGAGTCCCTGAGAATGAACAGGTCTCACCTTATGTACCCTTACAAGCAAAAAGCAGGGTTTAACCCATATATTGTTGCATGCAACTTTATGGCTACTTCACCCCCAGTGCTATGTGGCCTTCTTCACGTTTAGATTCTTTTAAGTTTTATCTCCCTGTTATGCCATCCCCTCTCCCCTGCTACATTATCAGAACACAGACTTGCTTGCTTCTTTTCTGGCCCTCCTTCCTGCTTCATTATTCCCCTCTTTGATGCTCAGACCTGCCTAGGATGAAAGAGCATCATCCTGATTTATGGGTTTATATTTCCACAGCATCATTATATGGGTGGCCATTTTTCTTTCTGTAGTGGCCTCCATAATGATCCTGATAGACTGCAATACCAAGGGAATCAGGCAGTGTAACATCAGACACGCTCCCAGAACTAGACCCACCACTCCTGTCAGGGTTTTGAATCTGCCCAGAGCAGAGAACCATCCACTGAACAGACTGTCTGGGTCCCATCCTTTCCACACCTGTATGGATACATGTGCCATCTTTCTAAAAGTAGTGGCAATTTCTGTTACTGATTGACCATTGTCATCTATGTGGAGGCAACTGTCTGATCAGTTGAACTTGCCACATTCTGCCCACTCCTCAGCTAAAAGGTAATCCAAGGCCAGGCAATTTTGATATATAGCAGCTCGCATTAGGATCTGTTGCTTGGCCAACAGCTCTAGGGCAGAGCCAGTATAGTTGGTAATAATTTCAATGACTGTGTATAACCTAATGATTCTGTTGAGCATATAGATAGGAGTCCGGTAACCCCAGCTTCCATCCTGTGCCCAGGTGGCTGGTCCATAGGTCTCAATAATCCTTCTGGGGAAGCCATTCATCTTCTGCCCATCTCTGTTGGCCCCTCACCTTGAGGTCCCTTTTTATTCTAGGCCCCAGAGTTTCAAAAAGGGGATCTCCAAGCTGTTCCCCTTGGTGGTTGGGCAAGAGGAAGAACCCTGGCTGGATAACTCCTATAGTGCAGCTTCCCTTTCAAGTCTTAGGGAGTTTGGTGTAGCTCTCTTCCTACATATCCAAAATAACCCATCCAGTATCCTCCAATGAGGTGAGGTTATTCCAATGTTTGCCAGTTTCAGGGATGATTCAGTATGGGTTTGCCTCACTGGTAGTAGAACAATTTAAGAGGCCGTCATTGGTTGGAGAATCATGACATTGGGAACCATTTTCCAATGGGGGCAATGTCCCATACCATTTAGGCTCATCAGGCCACCAGTTTAGATTAGTCCTATTCCAAGAGTACCCTTTTACAAGGGGTTTCCCCCACCTCTAATCCTCTGCCTAATTTGCTTCTGATTTTATTATACAGTGACCAGATGCTTTGATTGGCAGCCAGCCCTGGTCTGAGTGAGAGTACCTTTGACACTCGGTGAGCTGTCTCTCTAACAAGTTGTTCCCAAGCTACATCCTGGAATCCCCCACCATCAGAGCCCCAAATAAGTCCAGCAGACCCATTCTCCCTGCTTTCCATGACAAATGTAGCCTGCATTGTTTCCCTTACTCTGGGACTTCCAGAATCACCTTTCAGCAGCCTTGCAAACCTGAGGAGTATACATGCCAATGTAACATCCCAGCTGTTGGTGGGTGTATGATACAAAGTATGGCTGTGTGGAGGTCCCAACAAAGTCTCTCTTATAACATTCAGTAAATGGGGGAAACCTTGCAAAGGCTAACCCAAAAAGTAAGAGTCCACATGTGTAGAGGAAAACAGAGGTGCGTCCCATGTTCAAGCTTACACCATGTGTACACCAGTCAGCTTCCAGAGTGACTAGAGCAGGGCTGTTGTCCTGTCATTCATGGTCCCCTGCTGTCTCCTGGGAGCAGAGTCCTGCCGGGAAGGGTATGGGCATTCCAGAAGGTGATCTTGCATGGTGAGGCTGGGTCAGGGATGCATTCCCATTCGAGAGGGGCTGGCTTTACTCAGCTGTGGTGGATCCAAGGAGCAATCTTTGTAACTTTAACTGCTTTGGGAGTAGACAAAGTAACAACAAAAGGGCCTCTCCAATGAGGCTTTAATGGTTGGATATTCTATTCCTTTCCCAGACAGCATCCCCTGGTTTATAAGAATGTGTAGGATTCATCAGGCTAACGAGAAGTCTCTAGGACTCAGTCATTGATTTTTAAGAGTCAACCTGAGGGTCTCCATCTGCTGTCTTAGGGAAAGGTCACCTATTTCCCCAAGGGTCCCTCACAGGCCCTTGACTAAAGGGGGTGGGCGCCCAAAAACGATTTCAAAAGGAGAGAGCCCTGTCCACTTGGTGGGGCTAGACCTGATCCTGAGTAAGGCTATTGGCAGTAACTGATCCCATTGTAAGTGGGTCTCCTGACATAATTTCCCCAAATGTAATTTTAAAGTCCTGTTCATACATTCTATTTTCCCTGAACTCTGGGGTCTGTAGGCCATGTGCAGCTTTCAAGTTAGCCCTAGGCCCCTAGCCACCAACTGTACCACCTCAGCCACAAAAGCTGTGCAATCCAATAGACACAGGTATTCCAAACCAAAGGATGATCTCCTTTAACAGGCATCTGACCACTTCCTGGGCTTCCTCAGTTTGAATAGGGAAGGCTTCCACCCATCCTGAGAAGGTGCAGACAAACACCAGTAAATATCTGCATCCTCTGGTCTGTGGCATCTCAGTGAAATCTACAATCAAGTTCTCAAAAGGAGTTTCTCCAACGCTCTGCACCTGGAGTGGCACTTTTGGCCCCTGTCAGGGATTGTTTCTGGCACATAGGCTACATCTTTCCCATACTGCCTTACTAAGGCTGGAGAACTTGGGTACATAAAAATGCTGTGTTGAGGAAGCCTCAAGAGCTTTCTGCCCCAGTGAGTCCCTTCATGGAACTGCTTGAAAAATGCAGGTGCTAGCAACTCAGGAATGGCAATACGGCCATTGGTGAATTTCCACCAACTGCACAAAACTTCCTCCTTCAGTTTTAAGCCAATCCTGTTCTTGTGTTGTGTACCATGGGTTCCATTCAGATAAAGGACATGGGAACAAGGCAGTCATCAGTGAGGTTGAAGTTTGTCCTCCTATGAAAGCTGCTTGTTTGGGCTTTCCTATCAGCTTTTTGGTTTCCCCAGACAATTGTTGTCTCTCCCTTTTTGTGTCCTTGGCAGTGCATAACTGCCACCTGTTTAGGGGCCCACACAGCATCGAGCAGTCCAAGGATTTCCTGCCCGTCCTTGATGCTTTTTCCTCCTGAGTTAATGAGTCCCCTCTCTTTATATAAGGCCCCATGGACGTGAGTGGTTGTGAAGGCATACTTGGAGTCAGTGTAGATGTTTAGTCATACTCCTGCAGTGAGCTGGAGTGCCGAGTGAGCACAACAAGTTCAACCTTTTGTGCAGAAGTTCCAACCGGCAGCTGGCAGGCCTTAATGACTGAGTCCAAAGTCACCACCGCATACCCAGCATAGCACATGCAGTCCCAGACAAAGCAGCTGCCATCTGTGAAGTATTCAATGATGGCCAATAGGCTGATCAGTTAGATCTGGATGCCTTGAGAAAACCTCATCCATAACCTCTAAGCAGTCATGCTCCAGGGAGCCTGAATCAACCAGCAACTGGTTGACCCGGTTTAGAGTCTTAACCTCCAGCCAGATGTGTGGGTTCTCACATAACATGCTTTGGTATCTGACCATTTAGGAGTTTGTTTGCCAATAATTTCCTTTATATTCCATAAGGGTCAAAACAGAGTGGGAACTCCTGTGAGTTCTTGCCCCAAAGTGAGTTTGTCTGCTTCAGCCTCCAGAGGAGCTGTGGCTGCTAGGGCATGCAGGCCAGGAGTCCATCCTCAGGAGATGGCATCAGTTTGTTTTGACAAGTAAGCCACCAGATGATTCCAGGAGCTTAGTAATTGAGTCAGGACCCCGTTAGCTATCCCCTTTCACTCATGGACATACAGGACAAAGGGCTTCATTACATCTGGCAGGCCTAGAGCAGGGGCATTTGTGAGTGCCCTCTTGATTTCTTTAAAGGCTTTCTCTTGTTCTTCCCCCACATACTAAAAGTTCCTGTTCTTCCCCTTTTGTGGCTTCATAAAGGTGTTTGGCCAAGAGGGAGTAATTAGGGATACAGATTCAGCAGAAACCTGCAGCTACCAAAAACTGTCTGATGGGTCTTAAGTGCTGGGATGGAACAGACAGCCTGTTTCTTCTCAGGGCTGAGCTTGCATTGGGACAGGTGAAAGCCAAGGTATTTGACAGTGTTTTGTCAAACCTGAGCCTTTTCCCTGGAGACTTAGTATCCTGCCTTCCATAAAACAGAAAGGAAGAGATGAGTCCCTTTTGTACAGTCCTCCTGAGTTTGTCCAGCCAGCAGGAAGTCATCTGTGTACTGGAGGAGTGTGCAGCCATGCTGGTCAGCTGAGAAGGCTTTGAGGTTGGATGCCAAGGCAGTTCCAAAAACAGTGGGTGAATTTTTGAAACCTTGAGGCAACTGAGTCCAGGTTAGTTGCCCTTTTCTTCATTATTGGGATTTTCCCATTGGAAGGCAAAGAAGGGTTGGCTCTGTGGGGCCAAGCAGATGCAGAAAAATTTGTCCTTAAGGTCCAGGCAGGTAAAGAACTTTACCTCAGCTGGGATAAGGCCCACGAGTGTGTAGGGGTTTGGGACCACAGGGTGTAGAGTAACATTTGCCGAGTGGACTGCACAGAGGTCCTGAACTGGCCTGAAGTCCTCAGTTCCTGGCTTTTGGACACGCAGTAAGGGAGTGTTCCAGGGAGACTGACAAGGCTGAAGGATCCCACAGTTTGGGAGCCTATCAAGATGTTCTGGGTTCCAACCTGGGCCTTGTAAGGAATGTAATATTGCTTCTGGGTAACAGAAGTGGCTCCCAGCTTTAGTTCTACTACCACCAGAGGTCTGTTCCAAGCCAATCAGGGGCATGGTGGGTGGGAAGGGCTGTCCTCAGCTCATACTCCTGGAATATTATAGGGAAGCTCAGGAATTTCAGGGATCCCTTTCTTAGAGATCTCTTTTTTTAGAGGCATAGAGTCACCATTCCTCCTCCTGAGCAACTATGAGGGTTAGAACCTTGGCTTCAGGCCCTCTCAGATTCAAGGCAACTGTGCTATCAGAGTCAAAAATTATCTGTGCCTTTAGTTTGCACAAAAAGTCTCTGCCCATCAAGGCTACAGGGCAATCAGGAAAACAGATGAACTCATATTTCATTTCATGTTTTCCAAGATTACATTTTTTCTAGATGCTAGGAAGGGGTGGCAAGTCTGATCTCCCATGACCCTGACAATGGCCACATGTTTCTGTGATAGGGGACCCACAGGTTGGGTTACAACCAAATGGGTCATGCAAGTGTCCACAATTAGGTCAACAGGATGGCTCCCTATCTTCATGCAGACCATAGGCTCCTGGGGGCCCAGTAGAATGGAGCCTGGTCCATCCTAATCCTCCTCATAATCCTCAAAAGTTGCCAGCCCGATGATGTCTTCCTCCCAGGGACCACTTTTTCCCTGAGCTGACTGATACTTTCCTTCAACAACTCGGCCTCTGCCTCTGGTCTGGGGGCTCTTCTGGGGGTCCCTGGGCCATTGGGAGGCATTAATTTTTCCAGTGTCCTTCCTGATGACAATAGTTCCTCCCTAGGGTGGGAGCATTCTGGGGATATTGCTCACCATCCGCAGTGATTGCCTCTGCTTCTGCCCAGATTAGCTCACTGGGACCTGCCTGACTGTTCAGCAAGGGCTGCTGTAAGGAGGTCCTCTTTCCTTTTCATCCTCCTTTTGGCCTCCATTTAGCCTCCTGATCTTGATTGATAAAAACTGTTGTGGCCACCTCCAGGAGCTGACTGGCATTCATTCCAGAGAATCCCTCCAGTTTCTGCAATTTTTGCCTTATGTTCCCCTGGGCCTGGTCAACAAAAGTGGCATTAATCATCCTCTGGTTTTCAGTGGCTTCCAGGTCACAGGGGGTGTACAAGTGGAAGACCTCACACAAATGCTCATAGAACTGGCTGGGACTCTCATCTGGCCCTTGGAGGACTTCTGACATTTTGCTCATGTTCATGGCATTTTCTCCTCCTTTCTTCATGCCCCCAGTAGTGCCTCCTGATATCGTTCAAGTTTCTGGTAGTCTCGGTCATCATTGGGGTCCCAATAGTGGTCTTCCTTGGGGAACTGAGCTTGAGCATATGCTTGGGAGTTTAGGGTACCTTCAGGGGCGTTATCTTCTAGCCACTTTAGAGTTGCCAATGTTACATGGCATCACTCCTCAGTATTAGATAAAGTCAGAAGAAGCTGTCGACGGTCTATCCAGGTGGGTTTATGAGTCTGAATGATAGACTGCATCAAATCAATCATAGCTTGAGGCTTTTCCATGAAGACAGGGTATGATGTTTCCAGTTCAGGAGGTCTGTGGTGATAAAGGGATGGCCCTTCACCCTCCTCCTTGTATCTGACCATGCTGGTCATAATACATTGGGCCTTGGGTGTCCCTCAAGATCATTTGCAAGGTGACCAGTCCTGGGGGCAGGGAGTGAGGTACATGTT
This sequence comes from Castor canadensis, assembly GCF_047511655.1. NCBI lineage: Eukaryota > Metazoa > Chordata > Mammalia > Rodentia > Castoridae > Castor > Castor canadensis. Next base: position 66,067,798 of record NC_133389.1, read on the forward strand.
AAGGCTGTTCAAATGTTCCTGGTTGAACCTAGGGGCCAGTCCCACAGTGGGCTGTGGCATATGGACTGGTGGACTCAGGGTGAGCATGAGGTTCAATGGACCTGAGGAAGTTGGGGTTGTTGCAGTCTCAAGGACTCCTGGGTCCAGACTTGTAAGTGTATTTGCTTCTGGGGCTTCCCTGTCTGATGCTGCTTCCCCTTCTGAAGGTGAAGGTGAGGGGGCAGAAGGTAGTGGCAAAAGTGAGTACAGTAGTGCATGGGGGGTGGAGTCTCCTCAGGTTCCCCCACTAATATGGGTTTTTCTAGCTTTTTAGGTTTATCCCTACACTTAGAGGCTGTGGCAACCCTAGCTATCATGACCCTACATGCTTTCTCTAGACAGGTTCTTAGCCATGTGAGCCAACTAAGGACTGTATCCTGCCAGCCAACTAAGGACTGATCTGGGTGTCCAGGATCCCCTACAACCACTTCAAAAACTCTCTTGACTATGCCTTGTCTAATGACCCCTCCAAGGACCATCCCACACCGAAGGCAGGCCAGTCTATTTCACAGAAGGTCTTAAATTTACCAGGAGTCACATTGACTCCATAATCTCCATTAAATCCCTTTTTAAAGTTCTTAAGCATGTACCCTAGGGGGGTGTTTTTACTCTGACCTCCTCCCATTCCTCCTGTTACCAGATGTTAAGACAGAGACAGAAACAGACAGGATGAGGGTTGTGGAGAGGAGGTAAGGGGTCCTCCTCTCCAACACACAAGGGAAAACAAATAACTCCACTTGCTTCATCCATGTCTGGCTATTCCCTTAATGGGGATTTAGGCATCTCTTAGCTGTAATAAGTCCGTATAAACCCCAGACCAGAGACCCTGTTAGGGCTCACCCTAGACCATATGAATTCACCATGGACCTGCATATTGGGACTCCACACTTGCTTCATAGCCAGACTACGTCTCATTCACACACATTCACACGCAGGCATCCAACATCTCCATCCTGCACCCAGTGACTAGGAATCATAGTTTCACTTTCACTCAAAGTTACTCAAGTGACCCCAGGAGTTGATCAAGCTCCCCTTCTGCCACTTTGGGGTAGGCCTAATATTTGAACCCGGGTTCTTACCAGTAGGAGGACGAGTCTCTCCTTTGGATCAAACCATCTGTTGGCACCTGGTGGATCACTTCTTCTGTGGTCTGAGGGATGCACATTGGCAACAAGGGATGTGAAAAACCACCATCTCCACAATCCCAGACAAGTTCCCAGAAATATTGCAGGAATCTTGAACAGAGACACAGGACACTGAGGCAATTCAGCAGGAAGCAATGTTTTGTTGTACTAGCACAGACTCAGTGGACCCAAGTCAAAGGCTGAGCCCCTGAGAACAAAGGGGTTTCACCTTATATACCCTTGCAAACAGGTTACAGAAGCAAAAATCAAGGTTTAACCCATATATGGTTGTATGCAACTCTATTGGCTACTTCACCCCCAGTGCTATGTGACCTTCCTCACATTTAGATTCTTTAAGTTTTATCTCCCCACTATGCCTTCCCCCCTTCCCCCACTCCATTATCAGGACACAGACTTGCTTGCTTCTTTTCTGGCCTTCCTTCCTGCTATAGTATAACAAGATAAAAGTGGGAAGAAAGGAAGAAAAAAAAAAAAAGGAGAACTGTTTCCTGTTCCCCATGCAGGAAATGAGAGTGAAGACTCAAAATAGTAGTCTTGGTCTTATACTGCATGGTCATGAACATCTGGTGCTAGGATGGCTGTTATAACAGGAAGGTGTCATTCAGGCCTACTTAAGTCACAGGACCAAAAGTGTGTTTTAGGACTTCCATTTGCTAGACATGTGTTTCATTCTTTTTGTCCTCCCACCCATCCAAGGAATCTTGGAGCTTGTTAACATCTCAAAGAGAAAGACAGATGCAGATAACCCTGAAATGTAGATAGCCTTATTGTAACTTCAACATCTGAAAGGAGATGGGAGGAGGGTGGCTTACTTTTTAGTTTTTACTTTCTAGATTCAGCACCTGAGTCTGGCCCCCTTAAAAATCTTATAAAATGATTCAATTTTCCTATCTCCTCACCTGTCTATCCCACCTCATCATGGTTACTGGCACCCAACAGATTGGTCCACTATCTCTCTCCATGTTTGTGTTCTTAGCTTCTCTCTAATTCATTCTCCCCAGAGAAGTCAGTGTGCTCATTTAAATGAAAAAATCATATTCCCCTTCTCAAAACCAGCAAGGTTTTTCAGTGTACCTGGACTAAAACCCAAATTCTATATCACAGCCCACAGCAGTCTGCATCACCTGGCCCTTGCTTACATCTCTAATCACATCTCATACCACCCTTCCTGTCACTCACCAAACTTCCACCTGCTCAGGAGTGCTTACTTTCCTGTCACATACCAAGGCACTTCATTTTGTTCCCCACCTACTGGTCTTTGCATTGTTCTTGCCAGGAATGTTTTAGATCAACACCCCCTTTGGCTGTCAGACACATTCTTCATAATTCCCCAGATCCTCTCTGTATTGCATGGTACAGAAATCTGCAAACACATTTCCCGAAGTTCCCTCACTTACTAAATTCTGGCTATCTTCAGTCAATGAGAGGCACTTGTAAGAGATTAAAAGTTAGGAGGAAGACAAAGTCATGGTATTCTCTGTAGATCTCTGCTTCAGGAAATGTCTTTATAATGCTTGCATCCTCTCTGCGGTTCCAGCTCTCACTCAGCCCTGCTTTGGGCTTTGGTAATAATGATAGGTAGCAGTTAGACATAAGCAGTGGCCATAAGAGGATTCAGGGAAGTTTTATTATTCTAATAAATACTTATGGGGACAGGCGGGAGAAATGACCCAAGCCTTGTATGCACATATGAATAATAAAATTAAAAATAAATAAATAAATACTTAAAGGGCCAGACTCTGACACTGGAACAAGGAGAGCCAGAGTGGCTTGCCCCCTTCCATCTCCTTTTAGCTGCTAAAGTTATAGAAACAGGGAGACAAAGAGGAGCTACCAGCTTCTGCTTTCCTCTTTGAGATGTTTACAAACTATCAGGATGCTTGGATGGGTAAAGAGTAATGAAAGGGAAGTTCTAAAATACACCTGTTGACTCTGACTTGGGTGGGATGTGGGTGTGATTGGGTGTGATTTGGGAGGGTCACTCCTCCCTATTTTGTCAGCCATCTTAAACACCCAGAACACTTGTATTTCCCCAGCTCTCCAGTATAAAACTAAGAGTTGGGGACCATCTCTTTGAGTTTGCTTCCAATTCCTGTGTGGGGAACAGGAAATGATTCTCTTTTTTCTTCCTCACTGTTCCTCTCCTAATAAACTTTACTGTTACTTTGATTAAATCTTTGTGTCTTGCTTGATTTCTTCTCCTGCAAGAACTGAGATAATTTTTGGGATTATTTTTTCCAGTAACAATAACACCTCCTTTGTCTCTTTGTGGTTAGGAGTGATTTCCTTCCATATCACCCTGGACCACACCCTGTTTGCTTTTAGGGTGCTTTCAACTCCCATATTCTGTTGCTTCTGTTTAAGCACCTCCAGTAAGTGAGGTTTTTTTCCCTGATGGAATTTGGCTGATTCATTTGGAACATATTCTCATTCAGTTTTGAGCTCAGACAATATGTTCAGAAGAATGTTCCCTGAATGTGTTAGTCACCTTTCTGTTACTATAACAAACACTTGAGATAATTAGCTTATTAAGAGAAAAGGTTTATTTTGGCTCAGAGTTTTGGGGATTTCGGTCCATGATCGTTGGCCCCATTGCTTCTGTCAATGGTGAGGAAAAAGTTCGTGGCTGAGAAGCAAAAGAGAGAGAAGGGGAAGTGGTTACACAGTTCCCTTCAAGGACATGCCTTGATGATAAAAAGAATTCTCACTGGGCTCCAATTTGACCACTTCCCAATAGAACCACTGTGGGGACCAAGCCATTACCACAGGATTACTGGGAGAAATTCCAGATCCAAACCGTAACACTGACCACACTTTTACAGCAGTCTTCTGGTAACTCTAATCCCATCATACTCTCCATTCTTCACTGTCTGTCTTCTCCCAATACAATATAAGATTCCATAAATCTTGTTTGGTGCTGTCTGCTCATACAATGGTCTTGAGCATAGTGGCACTATTTGGTAACAATTAGCCATGAGTGATGTGGATATGTAAAGGGAAACTAAAATACCTGATTCTTCAAGGTCTCAGAGAAAAACATCATAATTAAATTTTCCAATTCTTCCTTCCTTCCTTCCTTTTATCCTTTCTTCCTTCCTTTCTTTCTTCCTTCCTTTCTTTGGCAGTGCTGGGGCTTGAACTCAGGACCTACACCATGAGCCACTACACCAGCCCTTTTTTTTTTCTTGTGATAGGTTTTTCCAAGAGAGGGTCTCACAAACTATTTGCTCAGGCTGCCTTTGAATTGCAATCCTCCTGATCACTGCCTCTTGAGTAGCTAGGATTATAGGCTTGAGCCACTGGTGCCCAGCACTAAATTTTCCAATTCTTAACATCTCCTGTTAGGATCAAAATATCCCACCAAGGACATGCAATGTCATAAGATATTTTTGAGTAACCCACTTTAAGGTCAACATCAGTTCTTGAAACAATAGATTTCACTTAACTAAACAAAGACCCAGGCCTGTAAACCATATCCTAGGGGTCAGGTAGCCCAAATGATACCTTGTACCTCCAAAGGCCTACCCTAGCGTCCTGACCTTAACCATGACTTCAGGCTCCTGAGTTGGTCCTAAGAGGGACTTAAGGCTCCACACATCCCTTCAATCTTGGCAGCACTGGGGTTTAAACTCAGGGCCTCAACTTGCTAGGCAGGTGCTCTTACCATTTGAGCCACTCTGACAGGACATGTCCCTTCATTCTTAATAAAAACTTGCGCCAGGGTAAAAGTAATTGTCATTCTTGTTCTTTTTCTAGAGACGACCCACTTTCAGTCTATTGAAAGTATACTCCTTTCTAATAAACTTTACTATCTCTTTGAGTCTTGCCTGAATTCTCTCGCCAGAGGCAAGGACTGAGGTAGACAGCTATGCTGACTTTTCTGATAACAGCATGTAAATAAATAGTTGGTGAACAAATGAAAACATTTTCTACTTTTTTCTTTTTTTGTGGGATTGAGGTTTGAACTCAGGACTCTATGCTTGCAAAGCAAGTGTTCTACCTCTTGAGCCATATCTCCAGTCCATTTTGCTCTGGCTATTTTGGAGTTGGGTCTTGTGAACTCTTCCCCCACACCCCATGGCCTCAAATCATAATCCTCCTGATCTCAGCCTCTTGAGTAGCTAAGATTACAGGTGTAAGCTGCCATTTCCCGGCTAAAAACATTTTCAAGTATTATTTTAAACTCATGTTGACATTTAAATCCATCCAAAATGTATGTTTTTATATAGCATAGGTATAACTTTTTAATTAAGTAGCCTGTGGCCTAAACTCATGTGTTGAAAAAATATACTCCTATGCTGATTTGCACTGATCCTTTTCTTACATACTCAACCCTTATACATGTTGTACTTTATTTCTTATAGGACTTTCTGCTCTGTTCAACTGTTAGCAGCAGGGTGGAGTCTGTGAGCAGAAGACTTCTAAATTCTTTGTGTCCCTTGCGGAAGAATCCATGGCAGAACACATGGGTGTAAAAGGAGTTTATTAAAAGATAGGGAAGGGATATACCAAAGGGAGCTTGGTGGGGCCAGGTGGAATCTGGAGGTGGAGAGAACTTGTTTCTCTTCTCCGGGTGCTTTTAAAATTTATGCTAATCTACTGGAAGGGAGAAACCAGGCGATTCCCATCCACTAATCAATGAATGGGGAGGGACATGGGTGGTCCCTGGACCGGGTGAAGGCAGTCCCAGTGCGTGGTCAATCTGAAATGCAGCTTTTTTCTGAGTCCCAAACTTTCCCTAATTTTAGCTTGCCTCAAAATCATGCAAGTAATGTGACATTTTAATTATTATAGCTTTATAATTCATTGTAATTATAATTCATTGTAATTATTCATGCATCAAATTCTCTCCTCAATCTTATTTTCTAAAACCTAATGCATAAGTGGTAGTTAAGCTGCTTTTGCTGAAAAGCATGGACTCCTTACTTGGACCCATGAGTTTACTAAAAACAGGAAAAAAGCTTGGCATCTCTGCCTTTATTTTGTATTTGTCTTTGCTCTAATCCATTCTCCTACAGTCACTTTATAATCACCTGGGGTTGCAGGAAGGACAGAACTGATAACATCTTTATGACAAGGCATGAAATTACCTCCAAGGTACAGTAGAGCCTGCTCAGGACAGAGCACCTGCCAGGTAGCAATGACTCTGAAATCCCTCCCCAAACAAGGACTGAAATAAATGAACCAAGCCACACCTATGATTGAGACTGTTCAACACTGCATACCTTTTGTCCTTGCCCTAATTTTTTGTCTATTTAAAGCTGTCTGTACCCTGAAGATGACTAAAGATTGCTGAAGTGTTTACTCTGCCTCTTCCCACCTCGTGTCTTAGCCATGTAATAAATCTCCTTTCTCTGCCTTTATCATGTCTCTTTATTTGTCAGAGAGAGGCGAGAGGCCAGATCTGCCATATAGAAGCCCGGGAGTTTAGGTCTGGGGTCTAAAACTACAGTTTCAGCTGTACAATTTTTTTATTGATCTAGATGTATCTTAGAATAAATTTTAAAGGTCCATCAAAATCTTGGTGTTTTCGTGGAACATACAGATTGATTTGGGGGCAAATTGACTTTAGCATATTGAATTTCTTAATAGGGAAAAACGGTGTTTCTTTCCATTTGCACAAATCCTGTGTTTAGTGCTTCAGTACAGTTTTAGAGTTCTTTTTATGTGTCTTATGTGTCAGGAGTTGTTTTAAGTATTTTAAATGTATTAACATAATTTAATCCATACAATTGTCCTATACATAGCATGTCTACTGATATTTCTAAAAAATTTCGATTTCTGTTTCTAGTTCTATTTCCTTTGCATTTTCTAATTGGTGGTGAGATGTAGGAAAGTTATGATTTCTGTAAATAAATTTTGTTACTGAGATATGTCTTTTTTTTCTCCTTTCTTTCCTTCCTTCTTTCTTTCTTTTTTTTTTTTTTAGTGGCAACAGGGTTTGAATTCAGGACCTCATGCTTACTAGACAGGCATTCTACTGCTTGAGCCACTCTGCCAGTCCTGAGGTTTTTTTTGTGTGTGTGTTAGGTATTTTTCAAGATAGGGTCTTGTGAGCTATTTGCCTAGGCTGGCTTTGTACTTTGATCCTTCTGATCTCTTTCTTCCAAGTAGTTAGGATTATCTGCATGAGCCAAGGGCTCCCAGCTCACTCTTTCTTTCCTTTCTTCCTGTCTCACAACTTAAATTACCAGCTAAACAGCCACTTAGGGATGTTGCTCTACAATAAATAGCATATGATTCTATCCACATACACAAGGTCTTTTAGTAAACTTTAATTATTTGTCATTGACATTTTTAACAATAAGAATTATTACTACCTAAGAAGATTTAACTATGTGACAAAACTGTTGTCAGCTCCTGTAGTCTCTGGTCAGAAGATTTCTAAATTCTTTGTGTTCCACATGGAAGAATCTAGATAGAACCCTTGTATGTAGCAAGGAGGTGATACAGTTTATTAAAGGTAAGGGAAGGCTTTACAGAAAGCAATGGCCAGGTGGGTTGGAGAAGCAGGAAGCAGAGAGCACTCTATTTCAGGGCCTTTTAAACTGCAGATAACCTGTGGGATGGAAAAACATGGGCAGTTTGATCACTAATAATCAGCAATTGGGGATGGGTTAGGGTGGTCCCCAGGCTATGGTGTGATCAATATTCATGTTTTTATTTAAGGGATAATGGAGGGTGGAATTACCCCAACGCCTTTTGTCTTACATTTTCCAATAGTAAAGGATAGTATTGGGGCTAGGTGCTGATGGCTCACACCTATAATCCTAGTTACTCCGGAGGCAGAGATCAAGAGGATGGAGATTTGAGGCCAGCCTGGACAAATAGTTCAAGAGACCCTATCTCGATAAAACCCATCACAGAAAAGGGCTGGTGTGGTGGCTAAAGGTGAAGGCCCTGAGTTCAAACCTCAGTACCACAAAAACAAAGCAATGGATAGCACTGAGCTGAGATAAGGAGTTTAGCATGAAATTTGAATCAGGTACATGGGGTCTGAAGTGTCCCATGGTATCTTTCCCTACATTTAGCCTGCCTCAAAACTATACTTGACACTTTACATGAGCGATCTCATTGAATCTTTACTATAAAACTGTGGGGAAAAGTATTATAGCTATCCTACAAATTAAAAAAAAAAAAAACTAAAGCTCAGGTAGAAAAACGTCTCCAAGATCACACATTTCTACCCTGTTGTTTTAGAATATGACTTGTAAACATATACAAACTATTCTTGTTAATGGCAGTGCTGGTGCAGTCTGTGATCAGAAGACTTCCAAATTCTGTTTCCCACCGGGAAGAATCCATGTCAAGACACATGGCTGTAAAGGGGAGTTTATTACAAAGTTAGGGAAAAGAAATACAAAGGGGAGCATGGTGGGGCCAGGTGGAAGCCTGAAGCTGAGCGATCATGTTTCTGCTCTTTAGGTGCTTTTAAAACCTGTGATAACCTATGGGAAGGGGAAAACAAGGTGATTCTCATCCACTAATCAATGAGTGGGGAGGGGCCTGTGTGGTTCCCAGCCAGGTGAGGGCAGGACCTGAGCCAGATATGGTTAATCTAAGATGTAATATTTTTCCATAAAATCTGAACTTTCCCTAACTTTAGCCTACCTCATTCTCACTTTTAAAAATTGTTAACTAAACTAGGCTACATCAGACTATGAAGAAGGAAGAAGAGTCCAACGTGATGAATTTCTGTAGCGCTATATCCTTAAAATGTTCACTTATAGTGAGGGGTTTCCTGTCTGTCATTTCACTACATAGGAGTGAAATGACAGGGAGACAGGGAGGTAGTATGTAGTCTGAAGGTGGCTTCTCATTCTACAGCCTAAAAGGTCTCACTTAATTCTCAAAAGCTTTAAGTGAAGTTCAGTATAGTGAGAAAAAAAAAAATCTGAAGTGAAAATTATATGGATAATTCCCCAGTCCCAAATATATTTACCTTTACCTTTAAAGTCTATTTTAAGCTATATTAAGGCTTTATTTCAGTGTTTCTTTTCTCCTTGATTTTTTTTTTAAATTTTGCTAGCTACACTTGAATGAACTCACTAAATCCAATGGCAGTGCCACTATTATGTACTTTCATTTTCTGGAACTTGCCTACACTCAGGCAGGAACTGGGACAATACTGTGAGGTCTTGCCATTTCTGGTACACAAAGATTTTGTGTTCCTTTCTCTCTCCTTCAAGTCCAACACTTTTAAAAATGTTATGTCTTTCTTGCTTGTGATGACATACTTCCATTTTTCACAGTATGCCAGGCGTGTAACCATTGTAACTTTTCTTTAGGAAAACTCTATCTCACAGTATTATTATCTTTATGATTTACAAACCTTTGTAATAGTCTCAACTAAGTTTTCCTTAAAATGAAATAGTTATTGGCTTAACACAGGACAGGCTGATGCTGCTGAATTCAAACAGGTCATTTGTTTGATCAAATACTTCAATCGCAAAGGTATTTCCAGTCAACTTGCATTAAGAATTAGTTAATAACTTTCAGCTTGTTAACAGCTATGCTGCAGTCTGTGATCAGAAGATTCCCAAATTCTTTGTGTCCCATGTGGAAGAATCCATGGCAGGACACATGGGTGTAATGGAGTTTATTAAAAGTTGGAGAAGGGAATTACAAAAGTGGCATAGTGGGACCAGGTGGAAGCTGGAAGCTGACAGAGCATCTTTTTCTTTCCCAGGTAATTTAAAAACTTATGCACTGGTGGCTCACGCCTGTAATCCTAGATACTCAGGAGGCAGAGATCAGGAGGATCTAAGTCAGCCCATGCAAATAGCTCATAGACACCATATCTCAAAAAACCCTTCACAAAAATAGGGCTATGGGAAGGGAAGAACCTGGTGAGGGGCAGTGGTGGTTCCTGGGCCAGGTGAGGATGGTTTTAGTAGTCCTTGAGCTAGGGTGTGGATAACCTACACACATTTGAAAAGAAGGCTCAGAGAAAGAGGAATGTTCAATCTGAAGGACAATATTAAGTCATATTTTCTAAGAATTCTGAACTTTCCCTAATTCTAGCCTGCCTCAAGCTTGGTATAAAGTTTGTAAATTTTATTAGATTTAGACAAATTTAAGAACACTGCTAAGTTTGGAATTTCACACATATACATACTACTAATGCAAAGAAAGGTGCAATGAACTGTGATTTTGTAAAATGTTTAAGAATCACTTTGGACTTTTAGTGTCTTTTTATAAAAGTTCCTCAGAGCCCTCAGACTCCTTCACGAAGAAAAGGGCGCTGAGTCCCTCACACCCATTCGCGATCTTTGTGCCAAGATAAATGTTAACCAGCACCATAAAGAAAAGTTTAGCTGCCAAACCACAAGCTATGTTCTGAAAGTGCAACACAGCAAAGTGAAAAGTCAAACAAAAACAAACAAGTCTACAGCTCTGTGAAGCCAGCAAAAGCCACAGGCCATAGAAAACCACTGTCCCTTTTGTGGTCTCAGTACCTAGCTGTTGCCACAGTGAAGGTATCTGGGTCCAATAGCGAGTTGCCACACAGGGTGTAAGCCATGTGTGTCACTCTTGTGTGTGGCGCCTCAGAGGATGCTGGTCAAGAATAGTGTGATTGCTCAGCGTTCAGCTTTTATGTTGACTTCCCTCTCTGTCTTGGCACCAGAATGTCTGCTGTTGGCTTCAGTGGTCTTTATATTGTTAAAGATGACTGGAAATAACTATCTGCTCAACTAATTTTGCCCAAGTCATACTGAAAGGCATTTGATGCCTAACAGGTTTGTTATTTTTCAAATAGCATTGATTAGGAAAATCACTTTTCCTCCACTTGTACCACCAAACTGCCCCTTTTACAATAATCTTATTTTGATACTTTCACAATAGAGAGGTGTTTACCAAAAAATGCTTTCATAAACACATAAAATTCCACATTTTAGATGCTTAAGATAAAATTAATCTTGGAGAATTTCCATAAACAATAAATATTTTGTTTAATGACTCGTTTTTGGAAATTAATATATCATTCCAGGGAAGAAGTTTGTCATTATATAATTCATGATCGTGTACTACACAAAGATTTGTACTTGAATTCCCCATCAGAGCCAAGCGTGGTGGGGCACATCTGCAATGTGCCAGCTATATGGGAGGCAGGGTTGGGAGGATTGATGTTTCAGGTCCACCTAGGCAAAAAGTTAGTGAGGTCCCATCTCAAATAACAAGCCATGCAGGTGGTTTGTGCATGGTATTCCAGCTACATGAAAAGCCTAGGTAGTACAATTATGGTTAGAGACCAGGCCAAAGCAAAAACTCAAGACCCTATTCAGAAAATAACTGAAGCTGTAAGGACTGGAGGGTGGGTATGTGTGGCTCAAGTGTAGAGCACCTGCCTTGTAAGCATGAGGCCCTGAGTTCAAACCTCAGTACTGCCAAAAAAAAAAAAAAAAAGTCTCCTGGAAGTGAATTTTTAAAAATGCTTTTTTGTTGCCAGACATCGGTGGCTCATGCCTATAATCCTACCTACTTGGGAGGCTGAGATCGTGAGGATTGCTGATCAATTTAGCTGCAAGTAGGATCGTTAAGTAGGACAAGAAAAAAAGGATATTGGCAGAATGCAGAGGTCAAAGGCAAACAGAGGGGAGTTCCTTACTATAAAGCCTACTATACAATAAGTAGCAGGGACACCAGAAGTTTACACTACTCAGAATATGGGACTACAATTAAGAACAAATAGGGGAGAGTATAATGTAATAACATTATACTTCACAAATACTGTCATCTCAATAATTTGTACTTTACCTTCAAAATAACCTCATAAGGAAAGTATTATCGCCTCTATCTTGAAACCAGGAAAACCAAACCTCCATCAAGATTTGTTTTTGTCTTAGCTTGGAAGTCCCAGGAGGCAGAACCTGAGCCAAAGTCTGTGGTGTGTTCTATTTTATAAGGGAGTGCATCCTAGAGGACAGGAGTAAAAGCCAAGGGAACCAAAAAAAGGGATGGCAGAAGATGCAATGTGATGTAAGGGGTTTTGAGCTGACCATCTTGCACCTACTGGGCAGAAGTTTACCTCACAGAGCAGCCCTATCCTGTGGGTTGTGACTACCCGGGCACTGAGAGATTATGTATGCATCTTTTGCCCCTTGTCACTGACAATCCTGGATGGAAGGTGCCTAGGGGCGAGGTGTCACAAGTTGCACCTGCATGAACTCAACTGGAGCCACACAGAGCTGATCCCTACAGAGGCTCCTGGAACCAGGGACACAGGTGCAGAGCACACTGGAAAGGATACCCAGGAAGTGTTTGACCTGGTGCTGGTCATTTGGGTCTAGAATTTGTTCCAGATCTTCTATTATGTCTGGATAATGGATGAATCTGCAAATATAAAGGAGGTGATAGTTAAATTAAATCCCAGGATGAAAATAGTCCTAGGAATATTTTTCATGTGATGTTATTTTTTTTCTCAGTCCTATAGTATCTTTCTTACAAAACTATATAAATTGTGCACATAGATGATTACAAGTTAAGAGTTTGGGATCAATCTCGGTGTGGTGGCATACACCTGTAATTCTAGTTTAGGTAGGAGGATCTGGAGTTCGAGGCCTGCCTGGGCTACATAACAGGACCCTGCCTCACAAAAAAAGTTTAGCATAAAGTATGTGATGCAAGCTTTCATTAATTTATGACTTGAACATCTACATTTACATTTTCCAAAATATATTAATCACATATCCTAACTGGACAAACCTACAATTGATAAAGAATGAAAATCCTTGGGATTAACTGCCTTCAATTTGCCCAGAGATGGAAAATTTATGTTGGGGTATGAGGAATTCTCTCTTCCAAACCTCTCACCTGAAAGTAAACGTCAGTGATCATAAAATGTCCCTTCTTGAAAGGGGCGCTGTTTCTGGCGCTCCCTCCCTTGCTGGAGTGAGATTTTCTCTCTCGCTCCCTGGTTATTTCTGGACCTAACTGGGCTTAACTGGAGGGCGACTGGAGATTTTAGAAAAGATATAGGATAGACAGGCAGACAGAAATTTGGGGTCAGGTGTGTTCTACGCTCAGCTGGAGACGCACAACCCTCATTGCTCCTTTTCTCTATCTTGATTCTTTAAGGCCTTGCTCCTTGCAGTTCTTTAAAACCCTGCTTAAAACCTCTTTTCTTAGGCTCACTCTGTCCCATGTTTGCTCTCAGCTTATCTTTAGCTTAATTGCTCTTAAAGTCTTTTGCCCCCAGGCTTGCACTGTCCCATCTCTCTTTAGCTCTCTCAAAGCCTTGGTGCTCAAACTTGCAAACAGCTGCGCCTACAACCTGCATATGCATAACTCTTAAGGTCTCCGTCCTTAGACTTGCATTGTGCACTGTCCCGTGTCCTCGTTGGCTTTTCTTTAGCTTTAGCTCTCTTAAGTCCTATGCATGAAGTTTTCTCAGCTTTGCTTTCTGAAGCCTGTTAAAGTTCTCAGTGCAGACTTTCTATCAACCCCTCTTTAGCATTTTCCCTTTAGCATTTTCCTTTTAACACTTCTTTTCCCTTCAGCAATTTTTCCCTTCAATAATTCTTTTCCCTTCCAAAAGCTTCCCACACCAAAAAGCCCAAAGTAAAGCCACGAAAAGCAAAAGCCTCTCTTCTTCCTTCAGGGGTCTTTTATAGCAGTGAACAGGGTGGCACCATGGGGAGTTGTGTGACATTGTAACAGGAGAAACCTGCATTCCTGCTTCTCTGAACACAGTTTAGGAGAGGCAGCTGTTTTGCCTTTCCCTGTTTCATGGCGGGGGTGGGGGGAGTGGGTGTGGGGGGCTGTGCCTATCTCGGGCTACAGGTAAAAGCAATTAACTGCATCTTGCCTTGCTGGTGTCCAGTTCTCATAGGCTTTAATCCGCTCCCCACACCTCCTCACCACATCTTCTACCTGTAGTGATATTGGGCTGAGTGGTCTAAGATGATAATTCAGAAGATTTCACCTGATCTGAGAACTGGACAGAGACACAAATTGCAAAACAGTAGCAAAATGTTATTGAAAGGAAAGGAAAGAAAAAGTAAGAAGAAGCACCCCAAGAGAAAAAGCAGTGGGCCTCCTGCCAGGTGGCACAGAAGCATTAATCCTTTGTTTAAAGACCGATGTATAAGTTTTAAGATAGGGGGAGGGTATAGGACTCCTGGCTGGCAGGTTTCATTAACACAGCCTTATAACAAAGCAAGGGGTATCCTGTGTATGTACTGATGCTAATTTCCAGGTCTTTAATTATATGTATGAGATTCGGCCAATATTCCTAAGGTCTTAAGTAGAGGACTTTGCCTAAGAGGCCAAATTGGGAGCAGACCTCCCTTTATCAGGCAAACCTGGTTCAGAGGCACCCCTTTGAAAGCTGTCTTACAAAAGTATTTACAGCTTCCAGGATATTTACAACTTAGAGGGGCTTTATCGCTCTAGAGATGGCTCAGGGCTGTGCTGGGTGAGTAGTGGGAAAAAAGTCTAGTTCCTTAAGAGAAACAAGAAGGGAGTTCCATGGCAGGTTATTTCTCCTTTGGTAGCCTGCCTCAATAGTGTAAGTAGGGGTCCACGTTAAAAACACCCTTAGTAAACCCAGTGTGGTGGTGCGTGCCTGTAATCCCAGCTATACAGGAGGTGGAGGCAGGAGCATTGCCAGTTTGAGGCCAGTCCAGGAAAAGTTAAAAATCCTAGCTGAGCCAGGCACTGGTGGCTCACGCCTGTAATCCTAGCTATTCGGAGGCAGAGATCAGGAGGATTGCCAGGGCAAATAGTTTTCGAGACCCTATCTCAAAAATACCCATCACAAAAAGTGCTGGCAGAGTGGCTCAAGGTGAAGGGGCTGAGTTCAAGCCCCAGTACTGAAAAAAAAAAAAAATCATAGCTGAGGCTGGGTGCCAGTGGCTCACGCCCATAATCCTATCTACTAAGATAGGCAGAGATCAGAAGGATCATGGTTCGAAGCCAGCCCAGACAAATAGTTCATGAGATCCTATCTCGAAAAAAACCCATCACAAAAATAGGGCTGGTGGAGTGGCTCAAAGTGTAGGCCCTGAGTTCAAACCCCAGTATGGCAACAACAACAACAAAAATCCTAGCTGTGAAACAAACTACAAATAAAAGGTCTTGAGTCATAGCTCAAGCGGTAGCGTTCTAGTCTACCATGTGTGAGGCTCTGGATGCAATTCCCAGCACCTCAAACAATAACAAAAATCCTTTAATGTGAGAAATGGAATCAGCATAATGATGGATGAATCACAAAAATATACGTAGTTTGAGGTTTACTCTTGATCTAATTTCATTACTGCTGCAGGATACTTCATGAATATTGAGTTATTATTAGCAAGTTCTATAAGTTGCCTGGAAAACATTCATCATGGCAGTGGAGCCACCAATGAGCAGGAGTAGGAGCTGTGCGGAAGACTCCATTACGTCATCCTCTAGTGTCACTGGAGAAAAGCAACTGTGTTGTAATGAGCTGTGAAAGCCAGGACTCTCCAAAGTCTTTATAAATAACAATGTCAGCATATCCGTGCATCACAGAGAGTGGATAATATGTATTTTTCATGTAACTTTCTAGGAATTGAAATTTATTCAGATAGACAAATATCTGTCATTTATTCTTGTTAGAGTTCTATTTTATAATCGTGGAAATCAATAATCTAATTTGAATTTACTTGCTCTTCTTACCATCATCTAAATCATTATTAAATGAAACCAAATGATATGCTTCTCCTCATCTCTAAGTGGAAGAGCACATTCAATTTATTTTAAAACATTTGCAAAGCAGCATCACTTTCGGAAAACACTTAATACTTGCCTGGCAGATTATCCTCTCATGGCTCAGTGCTATTCTTGCTGTATTATGGAGCACAGTGATACAGGAAAACCACAGGGGATTGAATGAGGAACATCTTCCCTGTTCCAAAGATGGGGAGGCCAAAGAGAGAGAGTCCAGACTTGAAGCTTCCTCTCTCTCCCAAAACCTGAACTTTAGTTAGGTTTCACCAACCTGACTCTCCATCTACAGATGACTTGGTTTGCTCCCGTTTTTGTTGCACTCAGGAACCAAAAAGTGCCCCTTCATATACAGCAGAGACAGACCCAGAGAGTCATAGTGGAGACAGAGCACCTAGCTGCAGGGCAGCCCTAGGCTTCAGTACTGTCTTCAGGGTTTGTGCTCAGCACTGCCTTTCCCAGCTGCACAGGGAACTGCTTGCCCTTCTTCTGTCAATATATGCAAGGGCCAGGCCAGTGAGGCACTGACAGATCAGAACAGCTGTCCATCAGTGGGCTAACCTGGGACTTCCCAGCTCAAGAAAAGCCCCACTTGGACCTCTAACTTGCCTCCTTCACTCTCCATTTGTCAGATGCTAAACAACGCAGGTACATCTAGAGGGAAACTAACCTATTAATGTACCTTTAAAGTGCTCTTTCCTTTTGTTTCAGCTGAAACTTTGTGGAGATACCCAAGCATGCCCAGAGACATTCTTATCTGACATTTTAACCTTTTAAATAAGTGCTACAAGACATTTGACTGAGCTACCCCAAAACACGTCCACCCCCTTTCCTTCTTGAACTGTGACCTTAAACTAATGATGCTCAGAAATGTTCTTCTTCCTGAGCAGCTGAGGAGTGTGCCTCTTCATAAAGTGCTTTCCTACAGGAATATGTATAGGCTCTCCCAATTAACTCACCACTTTTCTTTGTTCGAGGAGGGCATTGCTTTGGAAATAATTCCCATGCTGCCATTGCCTGCTGTGGGCAATAAATCTTACTTCACTCTTTTATGTCTTGGCTGTGCTTGTTTTTAGCTTTGCACTCACCAAGATGTAAACTCATTACATTCAGTTATACATCTACCCCTAGCCTTTGGTAGTGTTTCTAGATTCCAAAGAGTAGCCAGAACAAGTAAGGAGACATGGCCTGGGGCAAGAAATGTGGGACCTGGGCTCTGGTCTGGTCAAATGACAGGGTAGAATAAGCCTCAAATGGCAGAAGAGAGAAGTGCTGAACAAAGAAAAATAAAAAGGGAGACAGACACACACTCCCTACTGACACATGCTCATGGGCCAGGACTTGCGGGATGCCTAGGATCTGCTTTGTCTTCCCTCAGACAGCTGGGAATTGGTCTGAGTCAGCTGGCTGCCATGATTAGTCAGAAAGAGCTGCTGTTTTGCACCTGGGGGCGCAGTACTTAGCAATAGGAAGGAGTGGTTAAGAACGGGTAGAGCCCCTCAGAATGTCAAAGGGTATGCTTCTGCTGCCTGACAATGACTTGAACTCAAGTCCCCAGAAGGAACATTTCCATCTAGCTGGGGGAATGCCAATCATTTCCTCCTTGGGTAGTCTTGGTGTGGACAGGTTTCTGAGTCTGTTGTCTTTAGAGCGTCCTCATGAAAGTTTACTCTGCTTGATCGCTGCTTGTCATGACATACATACTGACACATTGGTAGATAGACCCCAGCACGAGAGTGGTAATCTCCAGTCCATAACAGGCCAAAAGTCACATTTTCTGTATTGTTCCTTCTTTTCTCTTCAACAGGAGTTGAAGAGTAGGGCTGCCTTATAGCCACTTTTCCAATCATCTCTCTTGAAGGATGTTAAGAGAAGGTGTTTTCTGGTACAAGGAACTTTCTTTCACCTGGATGTGTTCTTCAGCTGTATCTCCCCAAGTTGTTCCTAAGAAAAGAGCACATCTAAGGCAAAATGGTTTATGGTTTGGTTGATCAATGAAACTTACTGAAAGCTAACTTCTAAATGTTTTTTGTTCAGGTCAGTAGTATGTAATTACAACTATTGGAGAATGAGACCTATGGCTGGTTGAATCATTAATAATGGTGTAGCCACTAGTCACTCAAAGTGTGGTCTATGGATTGGTATCACCATCACCCTATAAGAACTTGGCCCCCACCACATAGCTACACATACTGTATGGAATTTTCTTTTGTTTTTTTCAGTACTGGAGATTAACCCTAGGGACCCATGTATACTAGGCAAGCACTCTATCACTTGAGCCATGTCTCCAGCCCTTTTATTTGTATTTTGTTTTTGAGATAGAGTCTCCCTAACTTTGCCTGGGCTGGCCTTGAACTGGCGATCCTCTGGTCTCAGCTTCCCGAGTAGCTGGGATAATACACTTGCACCATCATGTTCAACTTGAGAATCTAAATTTTAATAAGAACCTTAGGTGAGCCATAGATGTGCATTGTAGTTTGAGAAGCCCTGACGTGGTGGGCAAAGGCAATGGAAATAGAGCTTGAAAATTTGGTTCTTGTGCCAGTTCTGACTGTGTGAACTCTGAGCCTTGGCTTTTTTTCTCCATAAAGTGGAGAAAATCCTAATAATCTCTTCCATTGTTTCCTTATAAGGTTGTTATAAAGTAAATTGATCTATAATAAACATATAAAAGTATAAAAAATTATTCTGTAAACTGTACATCACTCTGATTAAAGCACTGTGATAATAAGACCATGAACAGTTAAAATGGACTTATTTCCTATTTTGAAGTTATCCAGATCTGTGTGTGTCACAGGCTTAGACAGTTGCCTTGGGATTCTAAAAGAAACTAGGTATGAGGGTTAGGTGCATGGCTTAAGTGGTAAAGCACTTGCCTAACCAACACAAGGCCCTGAGATCAAACCCCAGTACTGCCAAAAAAAAAAAAAATCCAGGTTGACAGTGAACTGGTTTAGCACTATGGAACATGTGACATGCCATGTCACATGCCAATTTTGGCCCTGAAATTTTGTAGTTAGTATACTTTTTATTTTTTGTGGGACTGGGTCTTGAACTCAGAGCCTTCACCTTGAGCCACTCCACCCGCCCTATTTTTTTGTGAAGGGTTTTTCAAGATAGGA